>NC_086317.1:312397811-313056978 GCF_036172605.1 Pelobates fuscus | reverse complement strand
TTATGTAATTTTTTACATAATTAAGTAATTTTATCGATTGCAATTTGAGGGACCTATTTTTTTCATTAGCTTTTGTAGATGAGTAAATGATTTTTCAAGTAAAAATTAAAAAAAAACATGTTTTTTTTTCAATTTTTCACCATATATATATATATATATATGTATATATATATATATATATTAAAGTAAATTATATGACATGATAGAAATAATGGTATGTAAAGAAAGCCCTTCTTGTCCTGAAAAAAACAATATATAACTTGTATGGGAACAGTAAACAAGAGAGAGAGGAAAATTACAGCTACACACAAATACCATAAAAGTGTTAAAACAGCCCTGTTCCTTAACGTACAACATGGCCAAAACAGTCCGGTCCTTAAGGGGTTAAAGCTTTTTAACTGATAACACGCCTAAAAAGTGATGCTTGCTAACGCTACCTGCCTATCATAACTAATTTCTGTGAATTAATTTCCAGTTTGTCATGCTCAGACATTACCACACTATGTATTGCTGTCTTTATTCAAAGACTGACATACAGCAGGTACTAAGACAAAATTTTTTTTATTATTATAGCCTTATGCTTTTTGTTGGTTTTATTTTTTTCCATTGAAGGAGTTACTGTAATCCATGCAAATATGTTGAATTCATGCAATGCCGGATGTTATTGTTTTGTTTTGCAGACACACTATATTCACAGAGAAAGAATCACTCATTGGAAAACATTGGCTTAGCTGCTGACTCCAGCTCTAATTAAAGATTCTATTTATAATGATATACCAATCAATGCCTCGGATACTAGCTTACCTAAGCATTATTTATTGCAGCTGTGCACATATACAACAATATTAACACAGTCAAGTACCTATGACAGTTGTGGAGAGCATCATTAAATTCAACTACTTTTCTCTGAGACATTTAATGATGGATGTAATGGTTTTAAATGAGAAAAAATGCCTTTGGCATTTAGAGTCTAATTTACAAAATATATTAATGTGTTGTAATGCATTAAGTGCTGCCTTACACAAAGATCAGTCTTTAAATTAGATGTAGACTGTAAATGGAGGCTTACCATTGTTGCAAATCACATGCTATTGAATTAATCTGTGGGGATTCATGAAGAGAATACCACACTTTTTTTCAAATAGTTTTTATTAGGTATGTTTTTTTATTATAAAATAAAAAATATCAATAATTAAATGAACAATAATATAAAATTCGGAAGGGGAAACTTTGGGGGAGTATCCATCCGAATTAGATTTTTTTTTGTGCACTATTGATATGTCTTTATTTATCGATGATAATAAAACAATTATAATATATCTATGTAAAACTAATAAAACAAGCAAGTTTGTAAAATAAATCATTTACTGTTTGAATATCTCGAATTATAAACACAAAGGTTTTTAAACCTTGTTTTCCACTCAGTCCAAAAATAATAAAGATGATCCCATAATAAAGATGTCTGTCTAATAGCCATCTCATGCAATTTGTTTTCTAACTTTAGTACATCGACTATAGCGGGTATAGCATGGGATTTCCAATATCTGGGTAAGTACAGAATACTGCATTTTCAGATTTAATCTTACAACTAATGCCACGCTAATAGTCAGAATTACATTCTATGCATTTATTGTAGATATGTGAAATTCGGTTCGGTCCGAATTGAAATTCGGACGAATTTCGGACATTCGGACGCTTCCGAATTGCCGAATTTCAGAAGTGCAGAATTTTGGAAGTCCGAACCGAATTTCCGGATTGTTGAAGTGCCGAAGTGCTGAATTTCGGAAGTGCCGAAGTGCTTCGGACTTCTGAAAAGTGGCAAAACGGGTAGGGGTAGGATTGGGGTTGCGGTAGGGTTAGGAGTAGTGTTAGGGGTAGGGTTAGGTTAGGAGTAGGGTTAGGGTTGGGTTAGAAGTAGGGTTAAGGGTAGGGTTAGGCTAGGAGAACTGTTTGGGTTGGGCTAGGAGTAGTGTTTGGGTTAGGGTTGGGTAAGGAGTAGGGTTAGGGTTGGGTTAGGAGTAGGGTTAGGGTACCTCTACCCCTAACCCTAACTCTACCCTAACCCTACTCCTTAACCATAACCCTACCTTAATTCTAACCCAACCCTAACCCTACTCTAACTCTAACCTAAGCCCACTCCTAACCCAACCCTAAGCCTACTTCTAACCCTAACCCAACCTTAACCCAACCCTAACCCTACTCTTAACCCTACTCCTAACCCTAACCCTACTCCTAACTCAACCCTAACCCAGCCCTACTCCTAACCCTACTCTTAACACTAACCAAACCCCTAAACCAACCCCTAACCCTACTTCTACTTCTAACCCCACCCTGACCCTACTCCTAACCCTACCCCTAACTCTGTGCTAGGAGTAGGGTTAGGAGAAGTGTTTGGGTTGGGCTAGGAGTAGTGTTTGGGTTAGGGTTGGGTAAGGAGTAGGGTTAGGGTTAAGTTAGGAGTAGGGTTAGGGTACCTCTACTAACTCTACCCCTAACCCTAACCCTAACTCTACCCTAACCCTACTTCTAAACCTAACCCTACCTTAACCATAACCCTACTCCTAACTCTACCCTAATTCTAACCCATCCCTAACCTTACTCTAACACTAGCCTAAGCCTACTCCTAACCCAACCCTAACCCTACTTTTAAACCTACTCCTAACCCAACCCTAACCCTACTCCTAACTCAACCCTAACCCTACTCCTAACCCAACCCTAACCCAGCCCTATTCCTAAACCTACTCCTAACCCTACTCTTAACCCTAACCCAACCCCTAACCCTACTTCTACTTCTAACCCCACCCTGACCCTACTCCTAACTCTACCCCTAACCCAACCCTAACGCTACCCCTAACCCTACACTTACCCTAAATACCGAAATGCCGAATTCCCGAATTTTGGAAGTTCCAAACCAAACCGAATTGCCGAATTTTGGAATGCCGAACCAAATTTTTTGGCCATGCACATCCCTAATTTGTTGTATGTAGAAACCACAAATGAGGAGCTTTATCAATAGAATACTGGTGCTATTCTGGGGCAAAGTGCTAAATTAGTGACAATCACTATGGAAACCAATAGAATGTCTCTCAACATTTAGCACTATGTGCTCTAAATAGCACCTCATTTGTCTTGATGGATCTCCTCTATAGTAGTCAATTCTCTAAACATATTTAAACATATTTATCAATGTAAAAACAGGTGCTATTTGGAGCAGGAAAGACTATAGACACCGACTGTCAGTTTTCAAAGACGGTCTGCGGTGGTAGAATTTCCCATCACAGCGCTCGAGGATATCGTAGCTTGAGGTTATAGCATTGGGAGAGCGGGTTTCTGCTTACAAAGAATTTGCAGGGATCAAACTCTGGAAGCTGCATACATGTGTGAAGCCTGGATCTTCCAGCAGACAGTTTATGATCATTGAAGTTAATATGGTTAGAACATTGCATTTAATAAACTGTGTGGCCAAGCCCTTTTCCCTTGCACCCTTGTGCATTATTGGGGCCTGGGGTTAAGGGTCTTGGGTTAATGTTTTAGCATGCATTGGCAGTCAAGGCTGAGTTGTATCATTTGACGTGAATCTACTGAACTTTTTATTTTCTATTTTGTCTCATTAGTATAGAAGTGGCTTTAAATTGAAGTGAAGTACCATTTGTTTAGTCGTGTAGTGCTTCTTTTTATCAGTGTTTCTGTAATTAATTTCTGTTCTGTTTGTGATAGTGCAAATGGGAATTCCCATTGGGAACTGTCTTATATTTATCAAATTAAATTGAAAAGGCACATCATTTTTTGTAAAAAAAAATAACAGTTTTGATTATGCTTTAAAGTAAACAGAGTGTACAACAGTTAATGGGGCACAAGGTAAGTGGGGAATCATATCTGTGGGATGAACTAAACATCGTTGTCCTTGCTACTAGAATAAATTAAATGAGCACCCAGAATAATTTGTCTTACTTATCTTCTTCCACAAAACAGGATCATATGTATAGGTGCTGAGTGGGAATATGTGGTGCCTGGATACCCCTATTGTCTCTTTCCTGTACTCCAGTACCCTATTTCAAGTCTGCCATCCCTCAATTCTGTGTATCTCGTTTATCCCATACCCTGAATAGCAAGCTATAAGAAGCAATACACTCTCAATACCTGACTGAATTCCCCCATGAATTATGTCCAGCAAAATCTCATTGAGATGGACACTATCCCTCCGCATCAGGTCTTCATTATCACTCTCCAACTCATAGTGATGCATCACTTCTCCTACAATACAGAAGACAAACTGTCAAACTAAAAAACTAAGCTTACGCATAACCCTTTCCAAAGTTTTAAATATTGCCAAGAGACCCAGACAAAGAACCAGCTTGGACCAAACTAAGAAAACTCTGGAAAACAGGGTCATGCATCTACCAGATCCCGTTTAATAAAACCCACTAATCCAACTGTGTGAACCCTCCTCACATCATTCTCACCCACAAGAACAACCACGATCAATGGACTGCAGAACACTTGATGCAAAGCACAATCCTCAGGATATAACTGAGCACACCACAGACCTCTAACTCCACAACAATGTAAATGAGCCACCTCCACTGAGAATCCCTGATTTCCGCCGTAACTCATCCCTTCTGCACGCTGGCCAGTCCAATAAATGCATGAGTGCCCAACCAAGCTACCCCTTTTGCACGATTCACCACCTCTGGTCCCTTACAACTACAATCAGTTTTAGACAGAGAAATCTAGAAATGAATGAAATTAGTAAGAAACTGAACATCAGAAAATAACAGAAAAGAAAACAATCAATTCCTGGCCAAATACATTTCGCCCCCCTGGAACCTCCATAAAATGCAAGAAAAAAGGCCACACAAAAAAGAGACACCTGAAAAATCAAGAAGCACATGGGCAGAAAAACCCCAAACAATTTAGGACTTAAGAAAAGTGCTGTCTCTAAAAAGAGACCCTACTAAACCTCGAGTTCCTAAGCCCAAACAGAAGCCCCTGTGGAGGGTAGGCTGTCCCTAAGTACCTCAGCACAGTGGATAATCCACTAGTGGATTACAAGTTCATTGCTCCTGACGACGGCGTGCTGAAACGCCGAAACGCGCGTCGAGCTAGCCTTTTATTTATTTATTTGCACTTTATAGGTAGCACTTATGAATTAATTTTCTTTTGATTTATTTAAGTTATTTAGACAGGCAGGGACTTGGACTTCAGTAGGCACTAGTGGATTATCCACTGTGCTGAGGTACTTAGGGACAGCCTACCCTCCACAGGGGCTTCTGTTTGGGCTTAGGAACTCGAGGTTTAGTAGGGTCTCTTTTTAGAGACAGCACTTTTCTTAAGTCCTACCCTATTAACTTAACAACTTTGTACGTTTTTACTGTGAGACTTTAAATCTTTGTACCATCTATGTACCTTCAAATTAGGTAATCAGCTTGCTTCATTTTCAGTGAGCAGCTGCTTGTGCTGGGGTACTTAGGGACAGCCTACCCTCTACAGGGGCTTCTGTTTGGGCTTAGAAATTTGAGGTTTATTAGGGTCTCTCTTTTGAGACGGCTCTTTTCTTAAGTCCTACCCTATTAAGTTCACTCAACTACTTTGTACGTTTTCACTGTGAGACTTTACATCTCTGGGGGGTCTACTCTGTACCTTCAAATTAGGTAATCAGCTTGCTTCATTTTCAGTGAGCAGCTGCTTGTGTATACATTCCCCTATGACTCCTACCCTACTAAGTACACACTACCTTGTACCATTTTACTGTGAGACTTTTCATCTCTGAGGGGTTTACTTTGTACCTTTAATTTAGGACATTAACCAGCTTGCTTTATTTATAGTGAGCAGCTGCTTGTGTATACATCCCTCTATGACTGGTCTATCACTACCTTCCTGTCTATCTATTTTATTTACCTGTGTTTTCCCTTAGGATTATTAAAAGGTAGGGACTCCCTTTACTAAATTACTCTCCATATGGGCTTCCTTTAGCCCTTTCTCTTTCTCCTTTTTTCCTACAAATATCTGAGGGTTATTCCCTATTCTGGGAGAGTAATCTTTAGGGCTTGTTTGGCACTTATTCATTGGCCACTTCTTCTGACCTCTGAATCAGAGCCATCACTATCTCATTTTTTTGTTGTTAAAGAAAGTTTCTACCTATGGCACAGCCTCTGGTGTCACCTCCCAAAAATGCTGCCACTGTGAATGAGAAAGGGCATTAGTCTCACTGGGAATGTGCACCACCCACAGCCAGATGTTGCGCTGCAAGCATACAAGCATATGTGCCCAAAGTGAGATCCAAATATGTGAACAATGACATACAAAGTATTGGCAAGCACTCACACAAGACACAAGCAAATAAAAAATCTTGCAGCCAATCCCCAAAAGTGCTGGGTATCCCCTTCTGCACAATCCTCCCTACATGGACGAACAACAGTCTTTGTATGTAGCGATATTAGTAAAATAAGATCAATAAACTACCTCTGCAAAATGTGTTCTTTAACCTCCTGTGATACACTAATGCTAAATGGGCACTGGTCTCAGACCGGTGACAAAAGCAAAGGTAGAGGCACAAGAAACAAGTGTACTTACTTTTACAGTGACAGAGTACTTTACTAAATTATAACAGACAAGGTAAGAGATATATATTTATTTAGCACAGATTCCTTTTTTGTTTTGTTTATATTTTTTAGGGACTTTAGAGTCTCTCTGGTTCATCTTACTTTTGCACTTTTTGGCAGTCATTGACTAGTTCTATACTATAGTTACTATAGAGTCTGATGATCGGGGAGGAGAGATATAGCTGTGTGTCAACAGCGTACAGGTTCAGTTATTATAATATCATTATATACAGAATTAGCAAATGTATCATTATTATTATGTTATGTGAACTTCACAGTCATGTGGAGAAAAAATATACAAATCAAGCAAATTCTTCCTTAAACGTATCAGTTTTCTGTCTGTGCCAGACCTTTTCTAAGACCTCTATACTCAAAAGCAGCAATGTAACATTTTTAGGTAAATAATAGTGATGCTATTAGAAATAGTTAGAAACCAATTTTGTGAAAATCCATTCCTTCGGGTTTCATACTTTTCCCCCTATGCTGAGGACAGAGAGAACTATAATGTGTTCTTCAGTCCTCTCAATATTGTATCTAAATATATTTTACAATTATCTTCCCTGACCAGAATCCATCTTTTTTGCTTTTACAAATGGTTTGTGCAGGCATAAGCTAACAGCCGGATCTGAAAAACATCTTGCATTTCTGTCATTAGCGAGTAGTGGCTACTATTTTTAATTTGTCTGGAAACTAAATGTTCTTGTAAGTGCAATATGTAGTTTTTTCTCATTTTATTAAATTTTTATTTAGAGCATTCTTCATTTATTTTTCACATCTGTAAATATATTTTTATATACGTATTTTAAAAGAAAAAGTCACATCTCTCCTCACTTTACCTCATATCTTATCTCTCTGCAGCCCACTGAGCAGACCAGCTTGCTTCGATCCAGGATTATCTGGTTACCTATAGACTGTCCACTGTCTTGATAGTGCACATTTTTAAATAGTATACCTGATTAACTGGGAATTGTTAGTTAATATTGCTTACATCTTTAAACGAGGGTAGGTGCATGTGGTGTTCGTTCTGCTTGTGTGCAAACACTTAAAAAAATATTTTTTGGTACTGATTGTTAGAAAATTGCTAATTCAACACTGAAAAGGCCATGAAGAGTCATTGAAAACAAAGTGTCTGATCGTTCCATTAGAGTGTTAAATTTTTTATTTTTTGGGGACGGATTCTAACTGCCGTAAGCAGAGTTCTAACATGAGATATAGGGCTCCTTTTACTGATGTAAGTGTTTTCAAAAGGATTCAAAACTACTGATTATTATTATTATTTATATAGCGCCAAGAAATTCTGCAGCGCTGTACAATGGGTGGACTAACAAACACTCAATTGTAACCAGATTAGTTGGACACACAGGAACAGAGGGGTTGAGGGCCATGCTTAATAAGCTTACATGCTAGAGGGAGTGGGGTATAGTAATACAAAAGGTAAGGGTAGGGGGTAGAAAAGTAGGGTGGTGGAATAGTATTCACTGAAGACTTAGAGTTTTGACAGTTGCCGAAGAGGAATCAGGGTGGCGTGGGGGGAGCGATTAGCAATTTAATTGATTCGGATGTACATTAACATCTCTGTGGAGAAACGCCTACAAAGTGGAAATATTGCCAACATTGTTTAGAAAACTATATGTTGTGATGTATCAATTAATTTTGACAACTCTAATTTGTTGAGTAGAGTTGTTTTTTTCCAAATAGTAGAGAGTTGTAGTATAATGGAAACTCCCATGATGCTTTGAAAACTTAAGGTAGCAATTCTGTGTCATCTGGGAATCTACAGTTTGGATATCCCAGTAGAGTATACAGTGTCCTTATACTTAAAGTAACAAAAACACAATTTTCCTACTGCTGTGCTTTATAAGATTAACTTGCTTACTTATGTTATTAGATGGAGTTAAAAAAAACAATTTTTAGCTGTAATAAGCTCATTAGTCAGGTGTTGAACATTGTAATTAAGTTTTATTGCTTTAATTCAACACTGATTTCCAACCCCTCCAAAATGTGACATTTGCCATCTTTAACATGCTGTCAATAAAAGATGATACAATGCAGAAGTGTTTCATAACTCGTGTCAGCTGAAGTGATAAAAAAACATTCTTGTTGAATGTTGGTCTTTCACTTAACATTGAGTTGCACACAGGACTTAGAAAAACTGCTTGCTCTCCCGCAAGACAACAAATGTTTTGCAGGTAACCACGCACTTTAATTACATAGGCTGAAAAGAGACATGTGTCCATCAAGTTCAGCCTTCCTCACATTTGTTTTTTGCTGTTGATCCAAAAGAAGGCAAAAAAAAACAGTTTTAAGCACTTCCAATTTTGCAACAAACTATGAAAAAAATCCCTTTTGACCCGAGAATGGCAGTCAGATTTAACCCCGGATCAAGAAGCTGTTACCCTACAGTTGAAAAATTATATAATTGAATATTATGTTTTTGCAAGTATGCATCTAGTTGCTGTTCAAACATCTGCACGCACTCTGATAAAACTACTTCTTCAGGCAGATAATTCCCCATCCTTATTGTTCTTATGGTAACACCACCCCCAAACCCCCCCCCCCAAAAAAAAAACTTTCCTTTGCCTTAAACTAAATCTTCTTTATTCCAATCTAAACGCATGACCTCATGTCCTATGTATAGTCCTGTTTGTGAATAGATTTCCAGACAATGGTTTGTATTGGCCCCGGATATATTTGTATAATGTTATCATAAAGGCGACGTTTTTCTAAATTAAAGAGGTTAATAATAATTAATAATATTAACTTTGCAACAGGATTTTTGCTAAATATATTTTTATTAAATTTAAAATATGTATATTATATTATACATTATTATTATTATTATTATTATAATATTTATAATTATCGGTAAGGAGGCGTTAACTAGGGCATATGCTATTTTGTTTTGGGACCCTGTGAGATGGGGTTTAAATGGTTACACTCCAACTAAAAAACTGTGTTTTAAGAAAACACTGTTTTTGGTCAGAGTAACCCTTACTATACTGGTGCCACCCACATAATATAAATCAATATTTGACAAGAGGGGGGGTGCCATCATTGGCTCTCTGGCACTGGCATGCTTTGTCACTGAGGTCCATCAGCCACCCAGAGTATAGGGGTTAATCTCCTTATGTGCAGTATTTCATACCACAACACTGGGCATACAGACACCAGGTACAATGACCACCTCAAATCAGTGAAGTGGTCCTGGTGTAACCATTTAAAAGTACGGCAGAGATGTGGACATTTTTTTTTATTACCGTAGCACAAAGGAAAGGGCACATTACTGGTCTTCTAATAGTGGTTGTGCATAAAGGGTCTTGGTGACCTCCGACCTCTACTGTACGTAAAGCAGAGAACTGGTCATCCTTAGTCCTTACATAGGTGATCTAGGGGTGTGGAAATCCACAAGTACAACGTATATACATGTTACTGTCCTCACCAAAGCCATGGGGACAAGCATTTCCTAGCCTTATCCTGTTATTACCTTCCTGTTACTTATCACTCACTACTGTTGCATGGTGGATGGCCATTGTGTTGGGTCATCTTCAATTATTACTGTAATTGATCCTTATACTGTACTGATATTGTAAAAGACAACCAATGTTTAGCAGATGTACAGTTTGAAAATGTAAATAAGGGATGTCATGATGCGAAGGAGGGTGGGCATCTACAGAGCGAGCGCAAGCGAGCTACGTAAACCAGGAGGGGCGATTGATGGCGTGAGGGAGAGAGAGTGTCTTGTGGCTCTGGCATCCTACAGCAAGTTTCAATGCAGACTTCTATATACACAGTGAACAGCGGCATTTGGGGGATTTCTCTAATTCTCCTGGTGATTGCCAGCATCAAAGAGGCTGGAATCATCAAGCAATTTAAAAACAAAAATTTAAAACTAGCCTGGAGACTTTAAATTCTGAAGAAGGGATATTGTCAGCAGTACGGATAAGTGCTATTTCTAATAGTGTTGTCGCGAACATAACATTTTCCGTTCGCAAACGGCGAACGCGAACTTCCGCAAATGTTCGCGAACCCGGCGAAACGCCATAAACTTCAATAGGCAGGCAAATTTTAAAACCCACAGGGACTCTTTCTGGCCACAATAGTGATGGGAAAGTTGTTTCAAGGGGACTAACACCTGGACTGTGGCATGCCGGAGGGTGATCCATGGCAAAACTCCCATGGAAAATTACATAGTTGATGCAGAGTCTGGTTTTAATCCATAAAGGGCATAAATCATCTAACATCACCTAAATCCAATGCCTAAACGAAATTACTAGTACACCCTCTGCCCCCCCCCCCCCCCCCATGTATAATATACTCAAACACAACTTAAGTACACAGAGCCCCCAGAAGCTAAACGCCAGCGGACCTGCACAAGGAGACCTAATTAGACACACCAAACATAATGAAAGGCCCAAAATAGGGAGATTAGCACACCACACTTATCTACGAATAGACTAGTTATAAGTATACTCTACCAATAACTATTTGTACTATTGACTCTGCCAATTTGAAATGTAATTCTTGTTGAACTAGACTTCACACAAAGCTATGTTAATTACTGTAATCATTCGCATTTTGTATTGTCAACACTATGTTAATAGCACTTGATAAAATAGGTAAAATAATTGATACTACTACTTCAGATAAACTTTGTTTTTTACAACTGTTATGTTAACAAACAAGAAACTATGTAAACTATGTAATTGTGTAATGTTACACTTGATTATGTTACACTTACTGAAAACTAAAAAATAAAAAACTTAAATATAAAAAAAAAATGTAGACTTTCTTAAAGGTTTCCTGGGTTTCACTACTAAAACATTTTTTTAGCTATATTGATGAATGCAGTCATCCATTACTTGACATGGTATCCGGGCCTCATGTGGAAAATGTTGCTGATACCTGATTTGAAGGTTATTACTAGTAAGCTATTGCAATAAATAGCACGTGTAGCTTTCATTGGAAACATGTGAGACTTTTGTTTACGTGTACCTTGCAAACACACCTGGATACATAAAGTAAACTGAGAAAAAAAAAATCACCTAACATTCCTAAATTGTTTGGAATAACGTGCTTTAAAACATCAGGTATGATGTTGTATCGATCAGGTAGTGTAAGGGTTACGCCCGCTTCACAGTGACAGACCAAACTCCCCGTTTAACGCACCGCAAACAACCGCAAGTAGTCCATTTGCACAACCGCAAACTCCCCATTTGCACAAGGTTAGATACCAAGCTAGCCATGTCCCGTTCCTTGTCCTCACTGATGTCATTGAAGGTCTCTTCCTCCTCAATCTAACTTAAAACGGGCACTAGACAACCTGCATTTGAAAATAAAAAACAATCTAAATAAAAATCTAATGGAATTTAAAGAAGAAGTAACACAACTTAACGCAACCTTATTACACAATCTCAGAAGCTATTACAAGTACAGTCTAGGTGCGACGAACTACAATCTAACACAGATTCTTTGTGCTCCCAAATTTTAAAAATGGAGTTAAAAATCTCTGACAGAGGATAGGACTCGCAGACAGAACATAAAAATCAGAGGCATCCCAGAAGAAGTGTTAAATCTGGAACCATATCTTGGGAAATTGATGGAAACATATATTGATCCTAAGTTGTACGGTCCTATTCCCATAGAAAGATGTCAGACTCCAAAAACCACTGTATCTACTCCAATCCAACGAACCAAGAGATGTAATTAATCGATTCGCCAACTACCGCATCAAAGAACTGCTTGTAAATTAAATGAGAAAACATCTTTTCAAAAACAAGAAATACTCCTTACTAAAGACGTTTGCAGACATTTCTTTAGAAACATGGCAGAAAAGAAAAAAAATTAGCGAATCAACTAAATGCCTTCAAGACAACAACATAAAATATTATTGGAGTTTCCCACTGAAGATCCGGATAAGTTATAAAGAGAAATCATACAATATTATGGAACCTCAACAACTAAAAAAAAAATTCATAGCATTGGGCATAATGAAGATCGAGTAATGATGAAGGATATAAGGACCTAGAGACTTTTTTTTTTTTGTTAACAATTTTTAATGGTAGAAATTCCCTTTAGGGAAAAATGTTAAGCTTGCCTGCACTCTAACAATTTAAAGATCTTAAAGATTTAGATAGTGAGTTTAAAATAAGAACTATGTGTGTATATAGCACTATACTGAGATACATTTGTTAAAATGCACAGCTAATAATTAATGAAGAAATCTATGCTCACACTTAGTATTACACCAATTTCTAAGCAAAATATGATATAATATATTAAAGGGAAAGGAAAAGAAGAGAAAGGGAGAAGGAAATTGATAATAGCACTTATGACTTATATGGTCAATCATGTTTTGGGACTTTAGGAATTAGATATGGATTGATAATAATATGAATGATTTACAATTCAATAAGATACAGACACTTGATTTTCTAATCACAAAGCACACATTGCCTGTAAAAATTATATTTTCACAAGTAAGTTTGACAGGTCATATTGTATAAAATTTAAGTAACCTTGAAATTTAAGATTGAATGTTATTAGGGCAATATTCTTAGTTTTGGCTTTTGATTTGCTGAATGCTATGCTATAATTAGAGAGCTGAGCTACTTTTTATTGTTTACTATATTATGACATATTATAAAATATGTCATCTTAGTTATATCTGGATAAGGTTGTTCCCTTTCTTTTTATTTTCTCTTTCTTTTTTGGAATTAATTATAGTAATAGAAAATTTCTCCTAAAAAAGGGGGAACAAGGGAGCTTGGAACCGGAGCTGAATGGATGCCATATCCATTCACTCCCGAAACGGCTGCTAGCAATCTACAATTATCTCCGCACTAACGAACCATCCGTCCCTAAAACTAACAGAACCGGAACCGGGATTCTCGCCTGCATCGTTAGATGCCGTTCTTCCAAAGCCTGAAGATTGGGAGACCGAAACGCAAGACCCGGGCCTACTTACGGTTTACCGCGACCTGGATTTCCTCCCTGGCGGGAATCCTGAGCAGTGCTGCCTAGACGGAACGAGGAGACCTACCGCTCCCGCTGAGAAAACTCCGGTAAATATGGGGCGGCGCACACAAAAATCGCAACCAGGCCCCTCAGCTGAGCACCCAGATATTGGAGCCATGCTCCAGCGGGAAGCACAGCCAAAGATGGCTGCCGCAGAGGCCCCAGCCACACAGCCACTACCCCATCCAGGAGCCCAACCCTACCACTCAACCCAGACCAGACACTCTGCAGGTCCAATTGCCATCACTAGTGACCCCTGATGACAACTCACTGGCAACCAGAAGGGACTTACAAAACTGGGTACAAGACATTCAGAAAATGATCTCGGCTGACGTGCAAAATATAACAGACCTTTTCAGGACGACAGAAGAGGATATAATAGACATCCACAACAGTATGTCCACTATGAAGGACCACATGCAACACTTACACACAGCACAACAAGTACTCACACTGCAGATGAACACCCAGGAAGATCGCGCACAGCACAACCACATTAAAATCCGTGGCATCACAGGTGACATAACAGCGGACGAACTGCCACACTATATAAGGAGACTCCTGGCTACTGCGGCCCGGAAAATCACCCAGGATGGGATATATTGTCTCCGAACTCCACCTAACGCACCCATCAAAAAAGCCTAATTTTTTCCTCTCCTCATCTTTTTTTTTTAAATTCTTTATTTTATTTGTCCACAAAGTTAACAAGTAGCCGTGGTGCGCCACAACAGCGACATCAGGGACAATTAGTAAACATGGATAATACAAGTCATGGCATTTGCTATTCAGGCACTTTTTTTTTTTTTTTTTTATATATAGCAATATTTCAGCAGTGTAGGTTCACGATTTAGGTAAGTGAATTAATTATACAAGCAAAGCTGTACAAGTAAGTATAACCTAAGCTTATTAGCGAGATGGTCAGACGTAGCTCTAGTCTAGCTAAGCTTGGGCTAAATGGTTGTCATGCTAGCCTTAGAGTGTAAATCCAATATATGCATAATATGTGTAATATGTTTGCATCGCTTAATAGTGATAATTTTGCTCAGTGAAGTTAAATAACAGGCTTAGAGAATTAAAATTATAGTGTTATAGCATTATAACAGGAGAACAAAAATATAAACGCTCAAAATACATCGCTGGTTGTCACAGTGAGACAGTTGCTATAAGAGGTATACATGAAGTAGGGGCTGGCTTGCTTTCTACGTGCTAGGTAAAGTAACTGGTACAGACTAGGCTAAACAACAGAGACATATTAAGAGTTGTAGTATTTTCACTGTGGTCTGGGATCTTGGGTGGCATGTCGCCCTTTAAGCTGAGTAGTCCCAGTTGCGTGTCACGGTTGGTACAATGTCCCTTCATCCTATGCCTTCCCTCAGGCTGCGGCAGTCTCCCTGCTGTGGGTCTTTCAAAGTAGGAACTGCTAGCTGGTGACTGGTGATTCCGCTCTCATGGATGTGGGGGTACACAAGTGGCTTGCCATTATAGGTCTCCGCCCAGGTGCAATCTCCATGCTCGCTTGTGTGCTGTGTGTTGCTCCCACCCAAGTGCCATGCTGAGAGGCTGCAGCTTTCCCTTTGTCCTGAATCCGGTGCGGTCGCTTTACCTGTGTTCAGACAGCTGTTGTGGCTCCATATCGCAGGAGCGGTTATGTAGGTGCTCTGAGCCGCCGCCATCTTGGGTTTGGGCCTTGCGTGTCCAGCGCCCTGTAGTCAGCTTGCAGGTCGGCTTGAGTGCGCCCCAGTGTGGACCGGGATGACCCCCCCGGCCCAGAGGGGGGGGGACAGGGGCCAGCAGGCATTCTACATTCCAGTGGGGGGCAGTATAGTAGGGAGACAGGGCAGCGGCCGTCCACCCCGCTCCCCCTAGAGTAGGCCGCGGCCTCCGAAGTCCCGTGCTTCCCGTGGGGGGATCCGAAACTCCCGATCTCGGGGTCCGCTACCCTTCCCACTGCTGTGTGAGTAGTTTCGTGCTGTTTGCAAGTTTGGGTGGCTGCCTATTTTGGCTCAGAGGTCGGATTTCTCAGGAGCCCATCCGCCATGCGACCGGTCAGCATGGCGGTCCGGCCCCGCCCCCCCCCCTCTCCTCATCTCTTAACTCTTTCTGGAATAATGAGGGATATGGTTTTGTGATTGAAATTTGTAGTGTATTGTTTGTTTTATGTACACAACAGGCCTTTTCCAGTTTATTATTTGATTTGATATTTTTGAGCATAAGAGTGGATGATACTGTTTTGTCTCTTAAACTAATATCAATTAAGTCACATGGTTTAAATTCTCACTATAAGAGATCTTATTTGTACAATTTATTGTTAAAAGAAAAAGCTGATATTGCATTTATTCAGGGGACCCATTGGGAACAAAACCATCCTAACACATGGACATATAGTAAATATCCCCATATATATGTTTCATCTTTAAAAGGAAAGAAAAAAAGAGACATTGGCATAATATTATCTGCTATCAGATGAAGAGGGAAGATATATTGCCTTGAATTAACAATATATTGTTTACCTTTGTTAATCTGTATGTACCTTTAGAACATCTTATAAGATTTTTAAATTGTAATATAAATAGAACTGAGAAATTTGCTGTAGGACAATAATATTTGGTGGAGACTTAAATTGCATAGCCAATTATGATTTAGATAGGAAAAGTATGAACAATCTAAGATTCAACGCCATTCTAAAGTCTAAAGCTGATAGATTTTCCCTATGTCTTGCGAAACATAATTTATATGATGTATGGAGAACACACCACCCCTTAGATAAAGATTTTACTTTTTATTCAAATGCACAGAGGTCCTATTCCAGAATCAATTTTTTATGTATGGAAATGCACTAGAGGGTAGTAAAGATTCCGGAATAGGAAATATAACATGGTCTGACCATGCCTATATCCAAATTATCATAACAAATAATTCTCAGTACAAAACGAGAATGAATTGGAGACCAAATGAAACCCTTATTGATACAGAGGAAGGAAAAGTCGACCTATTAAATAATTTCTTAAGGGGCCATCTAATTAAAAAAGTTTCCTGCATGAAGCGGGCTTGCGGAATTATATATTGTTTTGGCAAACGTAGAAAGACTTAATAAATTAAATCTATCCCTAGCTAGAATGGATGGAATTAAATCAATACAGGAGAACATAAAATCTAAGATGAGGGACAAAGCTGATAAAGCCTTAACTAGATTAAAACATCAATGGTACTACAGTAATAACAGACCAACTAGAATGTTGACAAAAACATTGAAAATGTATTATCACTCGAACAGGATAAAATGAATTAAATACAACAAGGAAATACTTGTCTTTCTCCCTCTCAGATTGGTAATGCCTTCAGAGAATATTATGAATCTTTACATAACTTACCTGAAGTAAAGAAATCCAAACAAAAGATCAGATTATTTTTTAATAATCTCTATTTGCGCCATCTTTCTGCGGCAGGTTTGGAATAATTCAACCAGCCATTCTCCATTCAGGAGGTCTCAAAAACAATGCTACAAATGAAGGGAGGGAAAGCTCCAGGTCCAGACGGGTGAATTAATTCACCCTGACTAATGTGGCTTTATGTTAGGTAGAGCGTGAGAAGACAATACACACAGAATATTGGGAATATTAGACCAAGTCCATCTCTAGGAAGTGCCATCAGTCTTTATGGCCTTAGATGCCGAGAAGGCATTTGATAGACTTAATTGGAACTTCTTGGAGGAGATTCTACAAGCCTTTGAGATTACAGATATTTTCTTCCAGTGTACTATGGCTCTATATACTAACCCAAGGGCAAAAATCAAAGGTCAATTAATAGACTGATTTTTTTCAATATAAAAAATGGTACAAGGCAGGCTGCCCACTGGCTGCATTATTCTATGCTCTATCTATAGAGCCTTCAGCAACATATATCCACAATGCAGAGGGGATCCTTGGCATACAGATTGATGACCAAGAACACTTGATCACTCTGTATGCCGACGACATTTTTCTATCACTCACATCTCCTGTTATTTCCGTTTCAAATATTTTTAAGATAATCGTAACTTTTAGCTCTTATTCTAATTATAAATTAAATCTGTTAAAAACTCAAAGTATTTCTTTCTATTTAACAGATGTTCAAATGGAACAATTAATAGATATGATACAATTGGATTGGTTAAATAAAAAGATTATCTTGGGATTCAAATCTGTCCAACATTGAAAGAAATGATGTCAGTTAATTATAACTACTTGATAAATTACTTTAAAAATGTACTGAACTGTTGGAAACAGAATCACTTGAAGCATTTTGAAGTCCTGTTTTCAGAATTTGTAGGGAATGCTAGGAAGCCAAGAGTTCCAAGTTTCATTTTTTAAAAGAAATGTAAACACTGATGGACTGGGTTTTCCAGATCTTAAACTACTACATCAGTTGCCTATATTATCTCATCTTTTAGCCTAGGATATGAATAGTAACATAAATACTCCCTGGTATAATATTGAGAAATATTGTTGTATACTGCTTGAGCCTTTCTTACTTAATTGGTCCTCTCCAAGAATTTATTTTATTTAAGTAAATATTAAATAAAAAATAATTAAGGACTTATTAGCTACACTTTATAAACTTAATTGAGAAAAGAAAATAGTTAACTTTGTCTCATATGCTTCGCCTATAGAGTCTCTCTCTATATAGACAATATTTAATTAGAATCATGGAAAAATTATGAAATTAATTTAATTTCAGATTTATATATACATAATAGTCTCAAAACCTTTTCCAACCTTAATTCAAATTTTAATTTGCCATCTGTCGAAATATGAAATTTTCTGAGACTTAAGAAATTTTTAAATACATCGCCCCCTTTACTGATTAATACCTGGGATGAATTCATCCTTTCATATTCTCAGACCAAGCTAATTTAAAAAATAATTACATTTCTTTCATCAGAATCTAATCCAGTTAAATCAAAATATATAATTAGTTGGGAAAAGGATTCTATTAGTCCAAGGGTTCCCAAGGTGTGGGTATCTGTGTCTGTATGTGTCAGTGTGTATATCTGTGTGTCAATGTGTTTGTGTATGTATCTGACACACAGATACACACACACACTGGCAAATAGTGGCACACAGATACAGAAACTGACACACAGATACACACACCTTGACACAGTGTTTATCTGTGTCTGTGTGTGTGTGTGTATGTATGTGTGTGTGTGTGTGTGTGTGTGTATGCGTGTATCTAAGTGTGTGTATCTGTGTGTCAAAGTGTGTGTATCTGTGTTTGTATGTGTGTGCATCAAGGTGTGTGTATCTGTGTTTGTATGTGCCAGTGTGTATGAATCTGACACCCAGATACACACATAGTGGCACACAGATACACACACCTTGACACAGTGGATATGTGTGTGTGTGTGTGTGTGTGTGTGTATCTGTGTGTCAAGGTGTGTGTATCTGTGTTTGTATGTGCCGGTGTGTATATCTGTGTTTGTATGTGCCGGAGTGTGTATCTCTGTGTCAGTGTGTTTCTGTGTGTATATATGTGTCTGACACACAGATACACACACACTGGCACATAGTGGCACATGGACACACACACTTTGACACACAGATGTACACACTCAGATACACACAGACACACACATCTTGACTCACAAACACACACACACTCAGATACACACACTGACATACACACACACACACTTGCACCCAGAGATACACACACTGGTACATACACACACTCAGATACACACAGTGTCATATACACACTGACACACTCAGATACACACACACTGACATACACACACACACACACACATAGGCACATACAAACACACTGATATACACTGACACACTCAGACACACACATACTCTTTGGCAGACACACATATACTCTCACTGACAAGCACACATACATTCTCACTGACAAGCACAAATACACTCTCACTGACAAACACACATATACTCTTTGACAGACACACAAATACATACAAACTCCCTAACAGACACGCATACAACTTATTATTTAAAAAAAAAAATACTCCACCCAGCCCCCCATACCTTTGTGAGTGTTGGCATAGAGTCTCTATGTCCCTGGGGTCCAGTGGGGCTGCTGGGCTGAGCGTGCACCAAATGGGAAACGCTATATTAGTCAAATGTCCCCTCAGATATGGTTTAAGGCTTGGCAGAATTCCAGGAAAGCTTCACATTGTATCTCCTTACAAGAACAGTATTACAAATTGTTCCACAAATGGTACCTAGTTCCAAAGCAATTAAATAAATTTTAAACAACCAATACAAATTTATGTTGGTGGTGTAAAAACAAAATAGGAACTCATCTACATATATGGTGGGAATGTAAATCTCTAACCCATCTTAAACTGGAACAAAAAATTATTGGATCGTTGGTAAATGATACTTACATACTAACCCCAGAAACGTTCCTCTTTCATCTTGATCTTCCAATATATGATGGTATCTGCATATATCTGCTTATTAATATTTTCTTAGCTTATAAAATCTCTCTAGCTAGATATTGGAACGAACAACAAACTCCACCATAGGCTGAGATTTATACACAAATCTATTTTCAAGCTGATGCAGAGAGACACTTTTTCAACAAGGATATCATTATGAAAAAATAGTATAATAAGATCTGGATACCCTGGTTTTTATTTTTATTAAAAATAGACCTTGTGAATAATGACACTGGTTTATATTTGTAATAATATATATTGATTACTCTAATCATCCACCATGCTCATGCGACAATTCTAAATTATTGGTATAATGATGATAAATACATATCTAGGGTTTCTGGAAAGGCTTGCTGCTAATTAAGTGTTTTACTCTCTTAATTTTTTGTTGTTTATATGTATGTATTGTGTTTTATATTAAGGATGCATTGACAAACTATGGATTTTGAATGCAATTTTACTTATGTGATTTATGTTAATATTGAAAATTAAAATAAAAGATATAACAAAATAAGAAAATGTAAATGAATCTGTAAATCGTGCAAAAATAGTGGAATATCATTTTCCTCCAGAACCCTCCAGGTTCGTCTCGCATTGGGTCATGTATTAAGGCAGGAAGCCTGCAGAGCAGCATCATATATACGGACTCAGTCAATATCTTTTGAGAGACTTCTATGCTACGCAAAGCCTCAAAACTAGGGCTCTTCTACACAGAGATTCAAAACCAATTCTCTGACATGCAAATACTAGCTTGCCTGCCAATTCTCAAGTTTTTGGGAAAATCCACTCATTGTAGGTACCAAAAGAAATTACCAGGAGACATCTGATATCTAGCCTTTAGTGTGTCAGAGGAAATTACAGCATCTCCATCCCTCATATCACATAGTCGGTGGATCAGGTTTTGTATAATGTCCAGCTGTATTAAAACATGAATTCTCAGCGTGGCAGAATACAAAGTCATTTCCTAAATAGCTCACCGAAATAAAAATAAGAGTAATAACTCAGATTTTCAAATCTCTTATCTGGAAGGATATCTAGAAAAGTTCGCATTTTATCAAACATTTACATTCTCTGTATGATATCCTATTAACTCTGCATTTTGCTATTCCACGCTTTCACAAATTCTTTGAATTGTTATTATTTGTATGATTCTCAGTACGATGTGTTTTTTTTTTTTATCTCACAATTATAATTCATTATGGTATTCTGTGCTTTGCTAGATGATCTGTGTCTCATTGCTCTGCCAGCAAATAATAACTATCATTATAGGCCAGTTTTACAAGTCTTCTGAAAAAGCATTGTGAAAAGAACCAACACAACTTCAATTACTGGCTGGTATACACCAATACTACTCATTTAAACTGCTTTCTTTTCAAATGTTCACAATTCTTCCAGGATTTGCATTAAGTCCCATGTATGCGAGATATTTTAGGGTTGAGTGCTGTTTTTCAGCACCTTATCACTGGTTTATATTTGAGCTAGGTAATGTGACCTAGATTGGAAGTATCATCACAAACAGTATTCTTTCTATTTTCACTTTTTCCCCTGTATTTTAAAGGTTTTTTTTTATATTGAAATAAAATCATATAGATAGATAATTTGTTGTTATTTAATGCATAAAGTATTAGTGAAATAATATACTAGGCTATCCTCTTCCTATAGTGCTTTTTCCTAGAACATGAGGGTTATATCATCTCAGTTTTCAAAGCATTTTAGGGTTGCTTTTCTTATTCTATTTTATGTTCGCTAATTTTGTTCTGGTGCTAAACGTTGCAAAATGGTTAAACTTCTTATTTATCTATGCTCATAACAAAGAATTGTGATGAGCTGGGAAATATATTTGAACAAAAGTAGGCCAACATAACAAATAGCTGAGCTGGATTATAATTATTCTGAGACTTCAGTTTTTAATTGACCAAAATCCAAATCCAAGCCTTGCCTCTTACTTTGCCATATTAAAATGTCTTTTTTTTTTTTATGTACCCCACCAGCAGAAGGGACTTTAATGGTATCCTTATATGTTAAATATAACTGTGCGGATGCTTTATTACATATCACATACATTCTTGCTATTTAACCCCTGAAGGATCAAACTTCTGGAATAAAAGGGAATCATGACATGTCACGCATGTCATGTGTCCTTAAGGGGTTAAAGAGACATGGAAGTAACTATATCCATTTAATCTCTCTGCTGAATTGCTTATAATGCCTGGAGTCCTGTGGCACGATCCCTCCATTCAGTGTTAAACTGTATAAGAGCACTTTAACACTAAATAGGTGTGCCTGGCCATCCAAAGTCCGTCCCCTTCTGGAGGTGTGGCTAAGGCAGAGATTACTCACTTCCTTGTAGTTCTACCCATTCATACCATTAGTTGGAGCTCTGATAGGCTGAAACTCTGAGCCAATCACAGCTTCTTATTGCTGCTCAGGTTACAACTACTTCCTCATTAGCCAAAGCAGCACAGATGGGATAGGCTACTGAGGACTCTCATTTAACATGAAAACATAAAAATATTAAAAACAGTTTAATGCTGAATAAAATGATGGTACCAGGGAACTCCAAACACTAAAACCAGTATAATAAGATGGAGCAGACACGATGCCTACAGTATTCCTTTCAGTGGGTTTCTAAATTGAATGCAAATTAAATTATAAAAAAATAAATTTATTCAAATGAACATTTTGGAATTAGATGCATTAAATACATTTGAAAATTGTACAAGCACATGTTTGTTCCACGTTATTAAATACATTTTCATTTATGACATGTGTTGAAGACGCAACCATAAATACACAAAAATATAAGGGCTGCACGGTAAAATTTGCACACAAAAAAAGGCCACAGATTTTAAATGCAAGAAAGGTGTTTCTTACTTACTAACCTGTTATAACTTGTAATTCGTGGCAGAGAAACTAATGATTGCAGCTTATTTTCTAGTTTACAGATGCAGTGTCTCCTTATAAATAACCATTTATTTCCTAGTCAACTAATGGCAGCAACCTGAATCAATAAACATATAAGGGAGAACTGGAAAATCAATCATATAGCTAATTTACTGAAACCTCCAGTAGGAAAGAAACAGTTAACAGAACTTTTCAAAACAACCAATCAGAACAAAGCAACAGTATAAAACCCCTAAGCAGGCTCTTCCACTTCCTCTTTCTTTGCTGCTGCCTCCAGGTGAGCACTCACCAACTCAGAGTTGTCTCTGCTCTGGGTTGTTTTTTTTATCCTACATGCTGCTTGTTTATTTAATCAGTCTATTTACTAGGTTTGTTTAGGCAGCTTAAATTGCTGGATTTATTTAGGCAGGGTTCTTGCTGAATTTATTTTAACAGTTTGTCTGCTGTGTTTATCTATTCTAGGCAGTCTATTGCTGTGTTTATCTAGGCAGTCTATTGCTGGGCTTAGCTGGGTAGTTTATTCTGTGTTATTTCCTATACCACTTCATGCTATGTAGCTGCTGTTTCTCTTGTTAACATCTGTTGCTGTATTTAGGCTATTTATCTGATATATTCTGGTTACTGCTCATTGATTTATTGTTATTCTGGGTTACTTTATGCAGTTTTTCTCACTCTGCTGTATGGGGAATGGGTGTCCCTGCTTTGACTCTGCCTGTAATCTGTTTCCCCTCCCTGGGTTCCCATGCTGGACTCTGTCGCCCATACCCTTTCTCCCTTATTCCCCACCTGCTCCCCGTGGCCCCTGGCCACTTGCTAAACAGCTTTTCCAACCGTGGCAGTGCCGCGAGATCACCACGCAGTAGGCCGCGCTCATTTTTTTGCGGCCGCCATTTTGTTGGAGCCGCATGGGCTCCGTGCGTTGCGAACAGCCTGGTCTCACCCACCGAGCTGCCCTGCTGGCCATGTGGCCAGCCTCCCCTCTATCAGGGGAGATAGCCCAGTTTTTCAGCTATCCCCCTATTTACTGTGCCTGTCTCACATGCTGCATATGTAACAGACCCTGGATAGCAGGATCTTTCCCAGGCAATCTCACAGCTCACAACTGCAGCTTACTATGATGTCTGATGCAATGTTCTCTATCTTAGCAGTAGACTTGTCACACTTTTATTTTACTAATTTAATGTGAATCTCAGATTTAAAGGGGCATGTTACTGCTCAAATGAAAATCATTGTTTAAAAAATCATTGTATAACAAGGCTATGCCACATGTGATATATGCTAATCAAGTCTTTCTCTGAAGGTTCAGTCTTTTCTCATAAAAATGAAATGGCCTGTTTTTCAGCAGCTAGCTCCCCTGCCTAGGATTTGCTGCCCTTCCTGCAAGGGACTTAAATTTTTCCACTATACATACACTTCTAAAGTGTATCCTAATATAATACCTGAGTGGTCTGTAGATGTGAGTCAGCTTCTAGCTATATGGACCCTTCTACCCCTCAGTGGGGCTAACTGGCCCCACATACAGCCCCCCCCCCCCCGGTCCATATTTCTGGGGCTCTACCCGCTACTGGACTATAATAATGGACATATGACGCCATTGTGGGCTGGGTGACCCCCTCCCTCTGGCAACATGGCTACCAATGAGTATCCTGCTGTCTCTACGGTGTCCTGAAGGATTAATGCTGAGGGTGACACCCTCCTGCTTCCTACACTAATGCTCCGGCAATGTCCTGTTATTATCATACCGAGGGGAAAACCCTCCTACAGTCTGCACTGCTGGACCTGCAGCGTCCGGGTATACCCGTAAAAGAGGGTACCCCTCCCACTGATTGAGCTACTGTTCTTACGGTGCCCTGCTATACGCAGATACTGAGGGTGACCACTATTCTGCTGGACCTACAGGGTCCCGTTATAACCATAATGAGGGTGACCCCCTCTCGCTGACTGCACTACTGGGTGTACAGACTTCTATGATACCACACTGAGGGTGACCCCCTCTTACCTACAGCACTGCTGGATCTGCAATGCCCGGTTATGGTTATATGAGGGTGACCCCCTCCTGCCGTCTGCACTGCTGGACCGGCAATGTCTGGTTACTTTATTATACGGCTAACCACTATGGCACTACTGTACCTACAGTGTCCAATTATGTTCAGACTGAGGGTGACCCCCTCCCCTGCTGGCCTATACTGCATGGTATGCTTGTGCTTGTTGGGTGACCCCCTCTTGGGTGACCCCCAGCTGGCCGCACCAGGTATCACTCCGACAGTGTTACCTTTATGGCAGTTATGCAATCACGACTGAAGGACAAATCTCCCGTACCCAGAAGGTCACTTGGCCTGTCCTCATGCCGTCCCGCTGACCCCACTGACAGAAACCATTGGTACCCTACAGGGGACACTCCACCGGCCACCCTAGACGCTGCACCAAGCACCCCTGGTACACGTTGGCTAACGGATGGATTCATCAAGAGGATCAGTCTTCATGACGGAGTCCGGAAAAGACCCCGCAAACACCTGATACAGGGTTGGACTCTATCTGGGACTAACCACTGGATGTCTGACATGCGGACCCAGATGTTTCCTCTGGACAAACGGCGCGTTACAGCTTGGAAAGCGGAGAAGACTAAATTCCCTTTGGGAATGGACCAATATGACTTATAGGTATCGCCTAGTTGGTTTCTACCCCTGAGAACCGCAAAACGGCCCCTGTCCAAACTGGACATCAAACTGATGGATTTGGCATCCAAGTGCTAGGTCTGCTCTCCGGAGTTACCCTCACGTACAAATTGAGCTGACACGTCTCTATTCATAGGGTTCCTCTTAACTAGCCCCAGAGGTCTCTCGGACCGTGCCCGGACTCAGGATCAAGGTTGCGGAACCTTGGACCATTCCATGAGCGATACGCATGACCAAAGAAGCGTCCATTCTGACTCATTCCGAAGTTGCCATGCTGGGCGAAGGGTGTGGTGGAGTGAACTTCCGCCCCATACCCACGCTACATGCTCCCAATGCACATCTCGCCTGTGGACACTTCGAGATGGAGGGCACTCATCCCCTCAGAGAGCTGCTCGGCGTGGACGATTGGTTCTCTCCTCCAACTAGACATGAGAGAAACCCGCATGGATTTCGCAATCAACATGGACATATTGAATCTGACTCACTCCCAGGCAACCCAGTTTCTGGTCTTTCATAGAATATTCGGCGGTGCTCCGCCTCTTGAGGACCAAGATGTCCGTCTTCAAGGAAAATACCAATTGACCGGTTGTTATTCGCCATCGAGGCCATACCTCCAGGATCCGGTATTATCAGCCGCTCCAACATGGCGCTTTCTCGGGTCTTCGGCCTGGTACGACCGAATCATGTGAGGAGGGACCTCTTCGTGCCAACTGCATGGAACTACCTGCAGGTTTGTTCAACATTCACAGCTTTCCCAGGGGAAGTAGTACTGATCGCTACCTTCCGGCGTGGACTTATCACCGGTTGCCCACTACGGACTGCAGTCGGATCTCACGTAGGATCGCTATCTATAGCGTCTGGACAAGTATTCGTCATTTGTGACAATGTCTGCGGGAGGAGACACTCATTTGGCGGACGGCTTCACCCGACCATGGAGAGACCCCAATGATTGGTTGCCTCACCCTCCAGAATCTTGAGTACTGGCATGATTAAATTCGGTGTGAACCTCCATACGGAGCGGTTCTCCAGCTTCCTGCCAAACCCTCAGCTCGGCGAGTGACGCGTTTTCCAAGCTTGGTCTCCTTCGGGGCGTACGCATCCCGTTTACCTCCAGGATACTTCGGTCTTTGCTTCAGACCGAATTCCTGGGAGTGTCGTTTCGCCTGGCCACACCACTTCGGAGGAGTCCTCCGTGCTTTCCCCTTTTTGCTGGAGTTTGCCATGGGAAGGCAATCTACGACTCCCTGTCTCTTAATGTCCTGTGTGGGTTCCAGAGGGGTAGCCTGCCACGACTGGTGTCTGGAGAGATGTTTGGGTCCCTATGGCTGTCCTTATTATGGCTGTCCCCATTGTCTGGCTGAGTTGCCCTCTCAGGGTAGGATCGTATGGGGCCATTCACGTCCTACGTCAGCTAGTGGATGACTCATGTGCGTTTTCTCAAGATTCTGGCATTGGTAAGGATCTCTTGGTCTGCAGTCTACCAAGAGGAGTATACCTTACGGGAGACCTATCTCTCGCTATTCCTCAATTCTAGTGGTATTGTTTGTTCTGCATTTCCTTGAGGAATGACCTGATGACAAGGACTTGCCTTGCGCCAGTATTTCCGCTTATGGTTTTCCCCAGTACATCTTATATTTCATGGTGTTCTGACGTCATGGTATCGACGTAGTGTCTTCTTCCTTCTTGCCGTTCAGTACATCGGCTTCTGCTCCACACATTTTATTTCTATTCGTTCTCTGTGTTGTATCCCTATTCTCCGGATAGGCCACAGTTCTGACAGGTTGTACACGACCATGTAGATCCAGGATCTGGTTCTTTCGTCCGCCTACTCATTGACAGCTGTTGATTTCTGCGTACGGCCGTTTTGGACTGTTTCTGCATCTTCGCTCGCCCGTTGGATTTGGTGGATCCTCTCATTGGCTGACCTTGAGAGTTCCTCTGGGAGACTTTTTGGTTTGGGGTGCTGTCACCTCAACAACTTTGGAAGCCGTTGGGTCCCTTCTGCATTTTCTCTACACCGCTGCTTGGTTTAAGGAATGGGTTTTTCCATTCTCCTTTTATTTCAGTCCTCTATCTCATATTGCTTCTGGTTCTACTATTTGGGCGTTAAAATTGCAAATATGAAGCCTCCTGTCCTGCCATAAAATTATGGATTATTCTAGCCTCGGTGAGGGAATAATCTAAATTTTATTAAAATTGAAATTTCCCCCCCTTTTTTTACGTTCCCTCCCTGGATTTGGGTCTTATTCTACTATAATTAATTGGGGATATTGATATGTTTTGTGAATGCATGGTTTTACATAATAAAGGTTATTTCTATTATTCGGTGATGATTGTCTGTGTGCATTTTTATTCATCATGTTTGTGTTGTAATTATGTTTCGTCAATGCCTTTTAGTTTAGGTACATACTAGATACTAGGTCTTCATAAGATCTGTAGACTTTGTTTATTCATCAGGTATTATGATGTGCAAGTGATATTGTATGGATATGACATCTTGCCTTGACAGTTTACTTTCACGATGTTTTCCTTTTTCTTGCAGTGTAATCTGTTTTCTCTCTGGGCTTGACGATTGTTACTCTGGATGTGTCTGCTACAAGGTGGATTTGTTGGTTTCCTTGCTCTCCTGACCTCATCAAAGAAAGAGGAAGTGGAAGAGCCTGCTTAGGGGTTTTATACTACTGTTGCTTTGTTCTGATTGGTTATTTTGAAAAGTTCTGTTAACTGTTTCTTTGCTGCTGGGGGTTTCAGTAAAGAAGGTAAAGCAAAAATTTGCCTCCTGTCTTTAATAACATTTAGATTATTCCCTCACCGAGGCTAGAATAATCCCTAATTTAACACTATTCAAAAGTAAAATGCGCCTCTTAAGGATGAAGGAAACACTTTTGCAATAAATATGCCCTAAAGAGTTGCTTAGCAACAGCTGATACAGGGGGGCTGTTAATAGCATCCTTTGCTTGTTCTTAACATAGAAATATATTGTGGTATACTAAAAGAGATTTGCGTACATTGAAATGATTAAATTATGTGAGGTTAACAAATGATTGTTACTAAAATCTATTGTTCACTTAAGTTAAACAGGTGCATGCTGTTCTTAGCAAATTAATTTAATGAATGTTTGATATAGCAGGCGCAGGCGTGGGGTACTTCTTAATTGAATGATCTGCCCATCAGTCCCTGAGCAAGAATTCATTGATTGTCCATATAATGAATCACCCAAATTCAAAGGCACAGCAGGACAAAACAAAAAGCTGAAGAATACTTGGCTGTGTGATGATATATTAAAGAGTTTAAAGGGACTCTATAGTCACCATATAAAAGCAAGAAAGACAGGTCCCCCAGCCTTCCTTCTTGCTTTTATATGAACTTTCATTAATTAAAAAAAAAATTTCGGTGTTATAAATTATATTAAATTATTAAAAACTTACCTCCGTTCCAGCGCCGAGCTCCCCGCTAGGCCGCGCCCCCTTTTTCGTCAAAATGACGAAATCGCGGGGCCCAATGGGACGGCTTCGCGCTGCACCAATCGCGTTCTTCATAGAGCGGCATTGAATGCCGCCCTATGAAGAACCTGAGCACTTTACCGCGCATGTGCGCGGAATGCGCGTTCGCGAGCTGAGCTGTCTGACTGACAGCTCAGCTCGCTTTCTAAAATTATCAATAAGGGGGGGGACCTACTGTCCCCCCCCGGCCCCCACCCCTGTGCGGCGGGTGGGGGCCCTAAAATTATCAATGAGGGGGGGGACCTATTGCCCCCCCGGCCCCCACCCCTGAGCGGCGGGTGGGGGCCCTAAAATTATCAATAAGGGGGGGGACCTACTGTCCCCCCCCGGCCCCCACCCCTGAGCGGCGGGTGGGGGCCCTACAATTATCAATAAGGGGGGGACCTACTGTCCCCCCCCGGCCCCCACCCCTGTGCGGCGGGTGGGGGCTCTAAAATTATCAATAAGGGGAGGGACCTACTGTCCCCCCCCCCGGCCCCCACCCCTGTGCGGCTGGTGGGGGCCCTAAAATTATCAATGAGGGGGGGGACCTACTGTCCCCCCCCGGCCCCCACCCCTGTGCGGCGGGTGGGGGCCCTAAAATTATCAATAAGGGGGGGGACCTACTGTCCCCCCCCCCGGCCCCCACCCCTGTGCGGCGGGTGGGGGCCCTAAAATTATCAATGAGGGGGGGACCTACTGTCCCCCCCCGGCCCCCACCCCTGAGCGGCGGGTGGGGGCCCTACAATTATCAATAAGGGGGGGACCTACTGTCCCCCCCCGGCCCCCACCCCTGTGCGGCGGGTGGGGGCCCTAAAATTATCAATAAGGGGGGGGACCTACTGTCCCCCCCCGGCCCCCACCCCTGTGCGGCGGGTGGGGGCCCTAAAATTATCAATAAGGGGGGGGACCTATTGTCCCCCCCGGCCCCCACCCCTGAGCGGTGGGTGGGGGCCCTAAATACAAAGGGGGGGGACCCTAGTTAACCCTCCCCCCCCCAAAAAAAAAAAATATCTCCCTACCTACCCCCCTCACCCTAAAAATAATGAGGGGGGACCATTAACTAAAAACCTGTAAAAAAGAAAAAATGCGATAAAATCAACATTCAATGTTTTCTTTCTTCTAAAATCTTCTTTCTTCAGCCCCAAAAAAGGCCAAATAAAAATCCATAATAACCGACGCAATTTAAAAAAAAAAAAAAAAAAAAAAAAAACGAGCGCCAAAAAAAATAATCCATCTTCACCCATGGAGGGCTCCGCGCAGACTGAGCTCCGCAGGGTGGGGAAGGCTTATAAAGCCTTGCCCCGCCCTGCAATTACGCTAAGAACACTCTGATTGGTGGGTTTGAGCCAATCAGAGTGCTCTTTGTCATTTTACAAGCGTGGGAAAGTTCTTTGGAATTTTCCCACGCTTGTAAAATGACACAGAGCACTGTGATTGGATGGATTTCAAGCCATCCAATCACAGTGCTCTGTGTCATTTTACAAGCGTGGGAAAGTTCTTTGGAATTTTCCCACGCTTGTAAAATGACACAGAGCACTGTGATTGGATGGATTTCAAGCCATCCAATCACAGTGCTCTGTGTCATTTTACAAGCGTGGGAAAGTTCTTTGGAATTTTCCCACGCTTGTAAAATGACACAGAGCACTGTGATTGGATGGCTTGAAATCCATCCAATCACAGTGCTCTGTGTCATTTTACAAGCGTGGGAAAATTCCAAAGAACTTTCCCACGCTTGTAAAATGACAAAGAGCACTCTGATTGGTTTAAACCCACCAATCAGAGTGTTCTTAGCCTAATTGCAGGGCGGGGCAAGGCTTTATAAGCCTTCCCCACCCTGCGGAGCTCAGTCTGCGCGGAGCCCTCCATGGGTGAAGATGGATTATTTTTTTTGCGCTCGTTTTTTTTTTTTTTTTTTTTATTGCGTCGGTTATTATGGATTTTTATTTGGCCTTTTTTGGGCTGAAGAAAGAAGATTTTAGAAGAAAGAAAACATCGAATGGTAAGTTTTTTTTATCTTTTTTTTTTTTTTTTTTTTACAGGTTTTTAGTTAATTATTTTTAGGGTGAGGGGGGGAGATAATTTTTTTTTTGGGGGGGGGAGGGTTAACTAGGGTCCCCCCCCCCTTTGTATTTAGGGCCCCCACCCACCGCTCAGGGGTGGGGGCCGGGGGGGGACAGTAGGTCGCCCCCCTTATCTATAATTTTAGGGCCCCCACCCACCGCTCAGGGGTGGGGGCCGGGGGGGACAGTAGGTCCCCCCTTATTGATAATTTTAGGGCCCCCACCCACCGCTCAGGGGTGGGGGCCGGGGGGGGACAAAAGGTCCCCCCCTTATTGATAATTTTAGGGCCCCCACCCGCCGCACAGGGGTGGGGGCCGGGGGGACAGTGATCCCCCCTCCTTATTGATAATTTTAGGGCCCCCACCCACCGCTCAGGGGTGGGAGCCGGGGGGGGACAATAGGTTCCCCCCTTATTGATAATTTTAGGGCCCCCACCCGCCGCACAGGGGTGGGGGCCGGGGGGGGGGACAGTAGGTCCCCCCCCTTATTGATAATTTTAGGGCCCCCACCCGCCGCACAGGGGTGGGGGCCGGGGGGGGACAGTAGGTCCCCCCCCTTATCGATAATTTTAGGGCCCCCACCCACCGCTCAGGGGTGGGGGCCGGGGGGGGACAATAGGTCCCCCCCTTATTGATAATTTTAGGGCCCCCACCCGCCGCACAGGGGTGGGGGCCGGGGGGGGGACAGTAGGTCCCCCCCCTTATTGATAATTTTAGGGCCCCCACCCGCCGCACAGCGGTGGGGGCCGGGGGGGGGGAAGGAGAGTAGGTCTCCCCCCCCCCCCCCCTTCAACCACTATTGTGGACAGTAAGCGTCCCTGTGGGTTCGGGCTTCAGCTGTCAGCTGAAGCTGAAGCTGTCAGCTGAAGCCACGCCCACAGCAGTGCTGACAGGCTATCAGCACACAAAGCGCGTTCACAGTGCTTTGTGTGCTGATAGCCCGTCTGATGCATTCACCCAGAATGCATCGGACGAGAGGCCTTTTTAGGGCCTCTGAACTCGGAAGTCCCTCTGGTGGCCGTCTGATTGACTGCAACAAGAGGTGTTCCAAGCTTCCAATGTAAACACTGCATTTTCTCAGAAAATACAGTGCTTACAAGAAAAAGGCTCCGGGTAGCTGTAGCACTCACCTGAACAACCTCATTAAGCTGAAGTTGTTCAGGTGACTATAGTGTCCCTTTAAATGTCTTACTTTACTCTAATGCGGAATTATCCTTAAAATGCTAAGCAAATCAAGTGTCAGAATGAATATATTGTATCTACCTCTTCAGAGAGCTGCTTAAAATGTACCCTTATAGCTTTGATTACCGATATGGTTGATCGTACATCAACATAAAGCTCATAATTCATTTGCAGGACAAAACTTGTGTCAACATGTTTGTTATATGATTGAAAGCCAGCAGCTTGTGCTTTGTCGGTCTTAATTTATTAGGCCTTGTTATGCAATTCAAAGTATCCTGTGCAAGTTTATTACTCTTAATAAAATGCTTCATAACAAGAACACTTTACAGTGTCCAGCTATTCCAAGTGTCCAGATGAAAATTAAGCTATACAAAAAACAAGTTGTCAAACACAGTTTTTGCAGGCTTTGCTGTCCAACTTGTTTACATTATAACCAGATTCTTAGCAATCGAGTGTCTTAGACTTTTATATGTTAAACATTCCCGATACCAGGAAGATATATTTCCTGTTTCAGAAAATGATGATATGTTTGACAAACTAATACTGCTAGTTTTGACAGATGGGCAAAAGTGTACACTTGGGTAAGCCAAGGGTCTGTGACATTTAGGTGCACATTTGTATTTTGGGCACTCTGGGCAGGGAAGGATTTCCTAATTACCCCAATTTCAACAGGGCAGTCTCTATTTCCGGGTTCTGTCCTGCCATCCTGAGCCCATGGAAGCATCACACAAGCGCACCAATATGCCAAGTGCACTAAAACCATGCAGAGAGCTCTGTAACAGCGTTCTCTGCATCGTCTGCTTTTCATAGGGACAGTGGACATGATTGGCAGTGAGCATGGTGTGCGATAATGCCAGGCTGACCTGTCTATATACTTTGGGCCCCCTTTGGATGCCGCCAGTAACACAACTTACTTCAGTACCTCTTCCAAATCTACAATACCCACCGCCGCAGTCCCACTTTTCAGAATGCTGATGTTGGTGGGTTTGCTTTTTGCGCAGATTTTTCAGTCAGGGGCCTCTTTTTGTCATGATCTGCTCTGCTCTGTTCTGATGTCTGGACTTGGCTTCTGGTATCCAGTACTCTTTTTGCAATTCTTGCTTAGTTTTCCTTGGTTTTTTGGTTTTCTAGTCTATGTCTGGTTTTCTTTATGCTGGGATTTCTGGGTTCATTCCTATAGTTCGTCCCTGGATTTCCCAGTCTCCAGGTTTCCTTTAAATGTTTGTTTTATGTTGCCACACCCGTTTGTTTTCCATCATTCCTTTCTGTTTCAGAGTCCTGCAGGCAGCTGCTCAAAGCTTCTGCCCTTTCTTGCAGGTAAGTGCTATATATGTCTACTTAGGATGTTTTAGCATACATTAGGCAGTGTAGGACCTGCCAGATATGGGGTACATTGGCGTTGTTGGCAGGCTTATGCAATGTATGATCATATAGTGTGACTAAATCCCCATGATTTCCATATGTAGTACTTAGTTATTTCTCCGCTTGTTTTGCCTATGTTTTCTTGTCTTGTTTTAGTTTGTATCCCCAGTCCATGTTTAGTCCTGTCCAGTCATGCCCATATTATGTTCATGTTTTCCTCATGTCTTGTGTATATGTTCTGGGTTTAGCTTACTATCTTTCTCTGGTTCTGGGTTCTATTAGTTCTGTCTTGTTTTCATGTTTGGTGCCTATCTCTAGTCTATCCTTGTTTCTAGTACTGGATACAATCTTGCTGCAGAGCCTCCCTATTCAGCTCCTGGGAGGTCTGCTTAATTTCCAAGCAGACCTAGTTCCTGGTATACGCTGAAGCTGATTCAGGGTATTGGTATGTGGCTGCACAAACGCTGGTGCTCAGCACCAGGGGGCGTGCGGTTACCCTGCACCAGACCCTGCTAATCCACCTCCACGCTGAAGACTCCCACTTAACATCAGGCATATTGGGTCCCGGTCCACGCACCGCCGCCTGGACACTGTGTCTGGGTTCCGGGCACTGGACTACCACCCTGACACTTTTTCCTCTAAAACGTCTGTAGCGGAGCTGGAATAATAATTCCTAATATCTCCACGGGTAGCATATAAAACATGAAGCACTGGGCAGGATGGGCATGGACGGCCGCAGCCTCAGCTCCACAGGACATACCACCGCTGAGGGACAGAGAGCCTGACCGTCACACCGGCCGACGGAACTCTAGGCGGGAAACAAGTGGGGTAGTTAATAGAGGCGGGAGGCAAACGTTTGCAATATAGGGGGGATTTAGCAGGCATACACGTGGAGAGCGGGGAGGGTGACTCCTGATGGCGGGAATTGACGGGGAGCCACATACTCCCACAGTATAACACCTCATACAACAACAAACGGAAAGGAGATGGAATTCAGGGGGACACGAAGAAAGGGTGTAGCAGGGAGATTAAACACCCCCCCCCCCAAAAAAAAAACAAAAAAACAACAAGCACCCACTGAACAACAAAATGCTCGCCCCTGTCCTGGGGTCCCTGCCCCCCGCCCCACCCCGACAGAGACAGCCCCCTTTCGAGACGTTTCAGAGCAGTAAGGGAACCGCCTTCCCAGACGCCTAGTTCTAATGTTATGAAGTTATAAAATTACAAAGTTACGGGCAGCCGCGAGCAGCCAGCATGAGGTATACCATACAGGAATACAGAAGGGGCCATGCCGCCTGCCTCGCAACCAATATGATCAGGCGGCCTACCCCCCATCACGCTAGGCACACAAGCCGGCCAGGAACAGTTGTTCCTACTTGTTTCTCTTTCTTTCTTAAAATACGCAAGAGTTCATATCCTTCATTGCAAAATCGTTCATTTCAAACAGCGCAAATTGGTCAGTTAGCCATACATACCCACCTCGCTCGAGCGCGGAGCGCAGACGAGATGGGGAAATGTACACCCCATACCAGTCTGGCAACAGATAAGTCCAGACGACCACAACCGAGCACTGTACGTGCTCACCTTTTGTTTTCTTCTTCACTCTTTCTCTCCCTCATTCTTTCTACCCCCTCACCCTATCCCACCCGCTCCCAGTTGCCCTCCCTCCCTCCCACCCTGGGGGTTGTGACTTTCACTATAGGATGCTATACGGTGGAAGCGAACAGAGGTGGGCATGCCATAGGCATCATCCATAACCTACCCACATGTCATTAAAATTATCTTCTTTAAATGTAAAAGGGCTCAATACGCCGACCAAGAGACGCCTCCTATTCAGGGAACTAAAGAGAATGCAATCTGATATAGCCTTTGTACAGGAGACCCGCTTACCGAAACAAGCCTCGTTCCAGCTAAAAGATCACACGTACCGAACCACTTACGAAGCCAGGGCCCTCACTAAACACAACGGAGTGGCCATAATTATCCGTAATAGCTGCCCACTGCACATAGACACCATAGACGCAGACCCTAAAGGAAGGTACATCATAGCCTCCGGCGCCTTACAGTCCCACAAGATATACCTCCTTAACATATACGCCCCGAACCAACCTGACCCAAGATTCTGGGACGACTTAAAGTCCAAACTACAGACACTAGGACACGGCCTCACTATATTAGGTGGAGACCTAAACGCAGTAGCAAACCCCGTAGTTGACAGGAGTGCGCTAGGGGACGGCCCCAGATCGCAGGGAAGGGGAGGGCAAGACAAATTGCTCCATGGGTTCATCACGGATACCGGGTTGGTGGACGTGTGGAGAGCACATCATCCAAGCACGAGGGACTACACTTTCTATTCAGCCCCACATGGTACGTACTCAAGAATTGATATGTTCCTCATCAACGACAAATCACTAGACAGAGTCACGGGATCTGACATAGGTTCCATATCGTGGTCAGACCACGCCGACATCCACATCACCATTGGTAACTTGTGCAGTAGCTCCCCGTGGACATGGAGGTTGAACGCCTCACTACTAAATGACACAGAGATTGTAGAACAGGTCCGCAAGGACATAGTGGAGTATTTCGAATACAATACCACCCCAGACTTGCAACCAGAGACAATATGGGCAGCACATAAAACGGTTATACGAGGGACGCTCATTAAATTAGCGACCGCTAAAAAGAAGGCAAAAGCCCAAACCCTGACGAACTTACTGACTAAGCTACGGATGCAAGAACAACAACACAAGAGACAACCGGACGACGATTCATTTCGACGACTAGAAGAGACTAGACTAGCCATACGCACCCTCATGCTAGATGAAACTGTTAGAGCAATGACCTGGTCCAAACGCACGTTCTATGAACGTGCCAATAAAATGCATACCCTCTTAGCTAGAGTCCTAAAGCCGAGAATGAGACGTGGACACATAGCATCCATCCGACATCCAGATAACTCTGTTAAAACCGCACCTAAGGACATAGCAGAGGTATTCACGGAATACTATAAATCCCTATACAACCACTCTCCATCCACAGAGACGATGACGAAAAAGGACGAAGACGCCACCCTTAGGTTTATTAGGGACCTAGGACTCCCGACGCTCCCAAGAGAGGCAGTGGAGGTACTAGCCGCAGACATTACCCCCGACGAAGTAGATCGGCCGATAACTACCTTAAAAGGCAATAAAGCCCCAGGACCCGACGGGTACGACGGTAGTTATTATAAGGCCTTCCGTGAAGAACTGGTGCCACACCTAACGACAGTATTCAACAGGTTCCGGATGGGAGGCACCCCGAATCCGGATATGTCACTGGCCACCATAGTGCTTTTGCCAAAGCCAGATAGGGACCCCCTCGCTCCAGGTAATTATAGACCAATATCCCTCATTAACCATGACATGAAACTTTTAGCTAAAATCCAGACAGAACGACTGAACCCATTCCTAAACTATTTGATAGATGCTGACCAAGTAGGTTTCATACCTAACAGGCAGTTATTCGAAAACACTCGAAGAAACATCGACCTAATATGGCGTCAGGTGGCCACAAAGACCCCAACGATACTCGTTTCGCTAGACGCTGAAAAAGCGTTCGATAGAGTGAAGTGGCCCTACCTCTTTATGCTACTGACTCAGCTCGGGTTTCCCGAACAGTTTATGACCTTACTAAGAGCCATGTACAGCAATGTCCGAGCACAGGTGAAGATAGCAGGAGCCCAGCTCCATCCCTTCCAACTCTCTAACGGAACCAGACAGGGGTGCCCTCTCTCCCCTCTACTTTTCGCCCTATCGTTAGAGCCGTTACTGCAAGCTCTGAGGAAGCACCCACGGATACAAGGTATCAGGGTGGGGGGTAAAGATTTCCTGGTATCAGCATATGCGGATGATGTCCTCCTTGCGCTCACCGACCCGGTGCCCTCAATGAGGGCCCTAAGTGAGGTCTTGGATGAATTTGGGACCTTCTCCGGTTACAGGGTAAACATGACGAAGTCTAGTGTTCTCCCACTAGGAGTACCGACAATGGCAATGAATCAAATACAGGACGCACATAAGATAAGAGTAGAACACCAAACACTCAAGTACCTGGGTATACGTCTGACAACTAAACCAGAAAACCTATACGAGCAGAATTACACCCCAATGATGAAACAACTGATTCGGGAGATGGAGACGTGGATGGACAGACCGATCTCCTGGATAGGGAGAATACACGCTGTTAAAATGAATATCTTGCCAAGAATTCTGTTCCTGTTTCAGGCGCTGCCCATCCGCGTCTCCAGATCCTCCCTACAGCCCCTACAAAGGGCGATAGAAACCTTTGTCTGGCAAAACAAAAGACATAGAGTCTCTAGATTTACCCTGTACCGATCTAAGACGAGAGGGGGTCTGGGCCTACCGAACATCTACTACTATTATATAGCTACTCAATTAGCACAAATAGCGATGTGGCACTCCCCCCCCCCGGCGAAAGAAAATGGGCAGACATAGAATCCTTAATGACGGGTGTTGATCTACCGCAGCTATTAATGTGGGTCCCCAGGGAACATAGGCCACCTATTAGGATCACATGCCCGACCATATCAAACTCTCTGAGGGTGTGGGACACCTTCAAATTAAAATTCCACTTAGCGTCCGACCCCTCGCCCCTTACACCATTCTTACGCAATAAGGCCTTCATCCCCGGAATGACAGCTAGAGATTTCAGGAATCTAGAGAAGATAGGCCTACAACGCATTTGTCAATTATATGAGGGGACGGAAATTATCCCCTTTGACACATTGAGACTGCGAGGCCACCTTACCCCAGCCGATTTCTTTAGGTACCTCCAAATCAAAGATTTTGCAAAAACACCAACCATACACACAGCGGCCCGAAAAAAAAAGACCTTCTTTGAGCGCATTTGCCTCCAAGAAACTATACAAAGGCATGATTACGCTCCTGTATGCCCACCTCTGTTCCGAAGCCAGGGACTGGGGTAAATTAACCTACACAGATCAATGGGAACGTGACCTGGGCGAAACCCTGGAAGGTGTGGAATGGCAAGAGATATGGGAGGCTAACCATTCCTCATCAGTGTGTGTTACCCTCCAGGAACAATCTATAAAAACAATGTTGCGCTGGTACACCACACCAGTTAAGCTGAATCAAATGCAAAAAAACCCAACAGACACCTGCTGGAGGGGATGCGGCCAGAGGGGAACGTACATCCACATGTGGTGGGAATGCCCGCAAATAGGCACATTCTGGAAGCAGATCCAAGACCTAGTCTCCCAGGTCCTCTCTAGAGCTCCGGACCTGGATCCGTGGCTCTTCCTATTAAGCAGAACCATAGACGGCTGGCCTAGACACGAGCAAACATTAATCCACAAAATCACTCTAGCAGCCAGGAGATCGGTGGCCTCCGGCTGGCTCAAACCAACCATACCTTCCAGGGCCGGGGTCATAAGGCGGATCAAGGAAGTCCACTTGATGGACAATTTAACGGCTAGATTACGAGGCACCTTAAAAACCTTTCAGAAGGTATGGGAACCGTGGGAAAACTCCAACCTGGCCAATCTCCCATAAACCACCTCAACATGGCCAACACAACCTAAGTACCCTCCCCCATACCCCCCCCCCTCCTCCCACCCCCACCTCTCATTCTGTTCTCTTTTCTATCTCCTGTATACGGTTCGACACGAACCAAAAATTCGACTCACAAACGATGTGATATAAGACGATCTCTCAGGGTACTCAAGTCACTCACCACACGAATCCATTAAGAAACAACACCCGAACAGACCCCACAGAGGGTCACTGAGCAAATAGTGGGGAGCAGTCCTCAAGGCAAACAAACGAACAGGGGAACCACCGATAGCTAGGACCTCCTGATCAGTAGACCCTACAAGCACGGGCGACCAATAGTACTAGGTGGTTTGACACAAACGCGATTTCTATTTACCTATGTATACAATTTGTAATCTGTACCATAACGTATTTGTAACCTTGGTTGACCGTATTCACACCACCCATGTCGAATACAAATAAAGAATTAAAAAAAAAAAAAAAAAACATGAAGCAGAGCGCTGTTCAGCAGATAAATCCCAATTCCCCCAGTAAACGGACGATACACAGTTCTGGGAGTCAACTGTTCAATGGGAACCACACACTGCCTTTTATGTGTGTCCCCATGCAAGGGGTTTACTGTAACGCATTCAAGGGGCATTCGTCCTCTGTGTTGTATCCCTATTCTCCGGATAGGCCACAGTTCTGAGAGGGACTGTGACAAAGTCCACTGGACCTGAGAGGGACTGTGACAAAATACACAACATAATGACATTACCTCTCAGGTCCAGGACATGTACATTAATAAACACCCCATTAACAATAAGGTGCCCCCTCAAGTACTATATCCCTGGGTAGCCTGGATCTGCGCGCCCAACATATCCCGAAAGCAATCAGATCCCACAAAAGCATCCGAAACGCCACCGGGGTTATAGTTTAGATCAGGGGTAGGCAACCTTTTAGCAGCACTGTGCCGATGTAGGATTGTGATGTCCCGTAGCGTGCCGGTCCTGTGTTTTTTTTTTTTTTTTTAAACGAGGTGTGTATGCTGCCGTATTCTGCTTGTGCTATTTTTACTGTAATTGCTTTGTATCATTGTATTTGTGCGTATATGCAGGGCCGTCTTTAATATTGACTGGACCCTGGGCAAAGCATTTGCTTGGGGCCCCCTGGACCCTGTTCCCCCTCCCCAGGCGTGCAATCACGTCTTCCACCCCAACGCAGTGGCGGACCTAAAGTAGAGAGGTACAAGAATTTTGGGGGGACCTCCCTGTCGCACAGGTGATTAAAAGGTAGATCCCCATCTGTCGTGCAACTCCAGAAATGCATTGACAGCTGGGGCTCTACCATTTACCCATGTTTGCAGGTCTGTATTTATCACTAAAGGACCACTCTAGGCACCCAGACCACTTCAGCTTAATGAAGTGGTCTGGGTGCAAGGTCCAGCTAGGGTTAACTAATTGTTTTATAAACATAGCAGTTTCAGAGAAACTGCTATGTTTATCAATTAGTTAAGCCTTCCCCCTAATCCTCTAGTGGCTGTCTCACTGACAGCCGCTAGAGGCGCTTGCGTGATTCTCACTGTGAAAATCACAGTGAGAGCACGCAAGCGTCCATAGGAAAGCATTATGAATGCTTTCCTATGTGACCGGCTGAATGCGCACGCAGCTCTTGCCGCGCGTGCGCATTCAGCCGACGGGGAGGATCGGAGGCGGAGAGGAGGAGGAGAGCTCTCCGCCCAGCGCTGGAAAAAGGTAAGTTTAACCCCTTTTACCCTTTCCAGAGCCGGGCGGGAGGGGGTCCCTGAGGGTGGGGGCACCCTCAGGGCACTCTAGTGCCAGGAAAACGAGTATGCTTTCCTGGCACTAGAGTGGTCCTTAAGTAGTTTTTGTGTGTTTGAATGTAAACAGGCTTTTGTATGGAATATGTTTGTATGTGGTGTTGGTGTGATTGCAAGCATGTATTTGTGTAGCGTTTGTTTTTGAATGCAGGGGTGTATTTACATATAATTTTGGTGATAACACAGACATGTGTTTGTACGTAGTGTTGAAAATTGAATGCAGGGGTGTATTTGTGTGTACTGACATACTGAAACACACACAGACATACAGACATACTGACACACACACAGACATACTGACACACACAACATTTACACTTTAAAACCCACCCTCCAGTTTCCTACCTTTCCTACTGCTGGTTGAAGGTGTTGGGAGTTGGGGTCTGGCTCTCTCGGCTAGCCCCTCTCTACTCTGCCTACTCTTCTTTCCCACGCGCTCCTCTATTTGTGGGAGGAAGTGATGCGCGGCCGTCACTTCCTTCCAGCTGGCTGCCGAAAAGCAAGGGGCCCGCTCGCACTGCTAAAGCGCCTCAGCGCGCTACTGTGCCCCTACTGACAGAAGCCCACCGCATGGCCCGTTGTGCATGGGCCACCCGGGGGGCCTCCTTAGTGTGCGGATTACCAGCCGAGGGGTGAGAAATAGTTGAAGCCAGCGGGGCTCACGGTGCAGCTGCTTCAGGCCCCCCAGGAGTAACTGGGCCCGGGGCAGCTGCCCCGTTTGCCCCACGTTAAAGACGGCCCTGCGTATATGAGCTATTATATTGTATATGTTCATGAGTAGTTTATGGTATTGTGTATGATACATATGAATGTGGGCTGTGTATGGTGGCTGCTTGTGGAATTGTGTATGTGGATGGATATATCACATTGTGTGTTTGGTAGTGTGTGGGGGCTGTTTGGGGTATTGCATGTGAGAAGCTGCGTGTGGGGTTGTGTGCATGTATGTGGATTGTTAGTGGTGTCGCGTTTGTGTGTGGACTGTCCCTATTATTTGTATGAGGGGAGGGTTATTCTGCATTTCTGTGTATATCTAGCAGTTCCAGTGGGGACCAGGCCGGCCAGGTACAACTGCGAGCTGCTCTACTACTGTGTGGATTCCCATTCACAAGTGCTGGGAGGAAGTGATCTGAGATCACTTCCTCTACGTGCTGCAATGTATAAATTGAGGATTGTCCTTCAACTCCTTTTCGGATTAGCAGATATCTGAAGTTTTACTGGGACTCCTGATAGGCCAGAACCTGTTTGGCTCTAGCAGCCTTGAGTGCCGTGCAAAGGCACCTCGAGTAGGTTGCCTACCCCTGGTTTAGATTGTCTCTTTCGGGAGTACGAAACACAATAAAATAACAAATATAACAGTTCATATATCAGTTGGGTGAGTGCCCCTTATTCAGGAGTTTGCTCCCACTGAATGTCATTCTTCTCAGGTGAATAGAACCGAACACACGTAGAGGTTGAAGTCCCAGCGTTGTTTGCGCAGTCGAGTATCCAATTACAGTTCTATGCACTCGACGACCAAACACCGCTGTACTTGTTCGTGGCTAAAGATGGCCGCCGCCACATGTTCAGTCAAACGAACGACAGCCACCCAGCCGATCACTTAGAACTTTGTGAATTCTAAGTGTGAAGGAGGTTAACAGAGTCAATTGGCAGCACACGACTCCCCTGGGTGGTCTAACTGTTCGGAATAACTGTTTGGAAAACCCATTCGGCGAACCCCAATTGCCAAACCAGATAAGTCCATGATTCAAAAGAAAGGCACTTAATCCAAATAGGTGTCTGGTTCCGCCACAACTTCAATTCTTAATTTCATGATTTAAAGGATGCGCAGGAAAGTCATAAATCATATATCTTACTTTCTCAACAAATGAAGAAAATTACCAAGTAGGAAAGAGAAAACTGTATACAAAAATATCTACAAAGGGAAAAAAAAAAATCACATTTGTAGTTGGTGTAGTTAGGTCTCGCTTAGACAGACTGGGTAGCTGCCTACACTAGCTTAGGCAAATCTGGCTCAATTTAAGACTTCATATTCATTAAATAAGACTCCATAGGTAAATCCCAGATGAGTCAATTCAAGTGAAATCTAATACACACCGCTTAAGCATGTCCAGAGGTGCCCAATTTCTCTTTAAATACAAGCATCCACTCCAGTGTAATGTGATGGAAAATATTGGGCAGACTAGATGGGCCGAATGTTTCTTATCTGCCGTCACATTCTATGTTTCTATGAAACAAAGAACATTTATATAAACCTCATGAGTATATAAGTAAAATAAAGCAATCCCCCCTGGTGAAAAAGGGCTCTAGATGGGGGGCACAGGGGCTCTAGAAGGGGGACGATGACACAGGGGCTGTAGGGGGGGGGACGACACAGGGGCTGTAGAGGGGGGGACACAGGGGCTGTAGAGGGGGCACAGGGGCAATAGAAGAGGGGGCTGTGGTGGGGGACAAGGGATGTAAAAGGTGGAACAGGGGCTGTAGAGGGGGGCATGGACTGTAGAAAGAGGGATATGTGCTGTAGAGGGGGGCAGTGGCTCTGGTGGGGGGGCAGAGGCTGTAAAGGAGGACACAGGGGCTCTGGTGGTGGAAAAAGGACTGTAAAGGGGGCACAGCGGATATAGAAGGGCTGGGCAGGGGCACAGGGGCTATAGAATGGGTGGGCAAGGGTTGTAGAAGGGTGGGCACAGGTGTTAAAGAATGGGTGGGGAGGGGCTATAAAAGGGGGCACATGGGCTATGGAAACTCTACAGGAGTTGTAGAGGGGGCAGGGGCCGAGAGGGTGGGCAGGGGCTGTAGAGGGGGGCATGGGCTGTCAAACAAAAGCCCCCCTTACCTTGGGCCAGGGAGGGATGAGGATTCTGGGAGAAGAGCAGTGGAAGTCACACCCCCTCCTCCTGACATCATCAGGGGAGGCCGGCCGACTTCCTTGGCTGCTCTGTGCTGGCTGCAGGGAGACAGGCGAGTTGAAAAATCTGAGTCCCCCATGCTCTGGCGCCCTAAGGCAGCCACCTGCGCCGCCTTATGGACACGCCGGCCCTGCCTGTACGGAAATATCCAACTCCTATATGACAAAAAAGAGAGGAAAAAAAGAGAGAATATATAGTTCTATTTTGATAATTTTTCTGAACATTTATTATGTTGCAAGTGAATACAATTATCATGAATTGATCATTATTATTAACATTTATACAGCTCCAGCGTTTTGTGCAGGGAATTACAAATATACAGTGGAATTATACAACAACAAGTTATTGGCTGTCAAAATAATGTTGAAGAAATGAATACGGCTTATAAACTAGGAGGATGTTACAGTACAGGAATACAAGAAAAAGAACATGTCTGAGCAGAAGGAGATTGACAGCTATGATGCATGGCTAATTAGAGTATCTATAATATTATGTTCCTGGGCTCTTTGTTATCTTAAAAAACAATCTCATATTTAGGCTCATGACATGACCCAGGTCCATGCCAATAAGTTATCTTTCTAATCTTAAAAAGATAGGTGCTGCTTATAGGTTCTCTCTCCTCTAGATAAATTCTGTAATTTGCCTATTATGAAATTCATTATAGTGGGAAAATATAACATCTCATTTTGTTTAAAATAAACCAGTTACAATTACGATTTCTTTATCTGGATGAATGAACAATTAACAAATTAAAATAATTTAGTGCCAAATGTATTCTTGAGATGTTAGCAGTAAACTTTATGTCCAATTACTTATGAATATCCATTTTACATTATTGCTCAACCAGTTGTCTATAAAATGACTTACATAACCTTTAATTTGTACATAAACCTGCAGCTTGTATAACTCAGCACAGTTTAAGATTTTCTGGTCTAAATCTTTATTCTCTCACCCATAGTAAGATTACATATTGCTAGTAATAAAATATTTTTCGAAATATTTTTCTTAAAACTACTCTCATTAGCAACCATGTAAAGGGTGAACCACTGCTCAAATAAAATCACTACATAGTAGATATATGCCCAATGAAAAAAATCATGGATTTAATTATGCTGTTGTCCCCTTCTAACTCCACATGCCGGACTACGATGCCCCCAAGATGACGAACAAACCTCGACACTGCCACATTCAGCTTGTGCCTGCTGCGCTCTAGCCCTTTTGCATTAGGCAACAGCTGCCAACAGGGCCTAGGGACCACCTCAGACCACACCAAAGTTACATCCCGAAACAGTGCCATGCAACGGGCGATATCATCCTTCATGTCGTGCATGAAATCCACTGTCCGGACCCGTCCCAGGTCATTCCCCCCTGCATGAATGACCAATATAACCGAACTGGGAACAAACCTGCTCAGGAAACGGCACTCTGGGTACACCTGGCTCCATGACAACGCCCGACTGCCCCTCCATCAGACCCGCACTTGGTCATATTAAAACCCCAGGTTACGGCCATAAGGGCGCTCCTCCGCCCGCCTCGCTGCCCAATAGATGTAGGAATGCCCTAATATCCATACGTAACGTGGGCGAGAACCTAGAATGAACAAACAGAAAACTGAACGGGAAGAAACTGTTACTCACCCCGAGAATTAAACCCTACAATAGGTGCGGCTGTACATACAACTGGAACCTCCCCGAACTCCACCGACCCAATTCTCGCACCGCTGCCGGGTAAAATCCCATCCCACTAGCCTGTGTGGCTGCCCCAATCCGGAAGTAATGGGCCGAGTACCCTTGCGGGCTCCTGCCGCTCGCCACCAGGGATTCACGCAAGGTCTTGCCAAATTGATATCACGTCATAGGAGATCCGTCCTGATGCACCAGCAGAGAACTCCCGCCCGCAGGGCGGACCTCCAAGAATCTCCGAAACAGGTGCACAGGGCAATAATCCCCCCCCCCCCCCACTGCATCAATACTTACCCACGCTCCTTCACCTCTTTGATCCGTCTTGGACTTACGGATCCGAATGTCCAGCCCCTTGGCCGCCCACCGCACATCCGACAACAACAGCGGTGGCTCCACCCGACGGCTTGCGGCCACCACCTCCCCGACCCGCAACGCCCCAAAAAAGCACAAAGAAAAAGCGACCCCGAACAACAACGCTTCATACTCTGAGCTACACACCCGCTAACAGCGCCGCCAGGAGCTCCCACAGAAGCTGCACTGAAATAGGCCTCCTCTGATCCGGGACCCTCCTCCGTCGCCACCCGCGCAGGGCTCTCTGAATGCTAAATTTTCTGGTAATATCCCTCCAACCCAGAAACCTAAACAAGAAAGACAGGGCCGACAGGGCCTTCTCCGCTGCAGCACATGACCACCCTTCCTCCAACAATTGCTTCAAAAATAGTAAGTTTACCTCAAAGCGCCTCAAGTTCGACGCCAGGCTACTTTTCCCCGACACCAACCCGAGCCACTTAGACCACACCGCCCAGTAGGACTTCCACGAGGATGCCGACAACTACTCCGTCACCAACCTCATCAATCTTCGGAACCGAGCTCCCATAAAGACTGTGGGCAAGGCTGCCCCACCTGTTCCGCCTCCGGTGCCGCCTCTCGGAAACGCTGCCACTGGAACCGAGAAAGCGCATCAGCCACGATATTCAACACTCCCGGCACATGACATGCCCTAACCCACACATTATGCTGCAAACTCAACAGGACCAATCGCCTCAGCAACGCCAGCACCGGTGGTGAAGCCGACGTCGCACGATTTATCACCTGGACAACACTCATGTTGTCCGTGTGAAAATCAACCGTTCGGTCCCGCAAATCCTCGCCCCATAACTCCATAGCAACTACAATCGGGAAGAGCTCCAGGAAGGTCAGGTTGCACATGAGATCCTTACCTTGCCAGCTCTCCGGCCAGGCCTCCGCACACCACCGGCCCCGGAAGTATGCCCCGAAGCCGAGGGAGCCGGACGCATCCGTGAAGAGTTCCAACACTGAGTTACCAACCGCCGCTCGCAGCCAACACGACCGGCCGTTGTACCTCTCCAGGAAGGAACTCCACACTTGTAAGTCCGCTTTGAGCTTTCTCGTAACCCGTATAAAATGATACGGCTCCCGAATCCCCACCGTCGCCAAGGAGAGCCGGCGACAAATGCCTGACCCATCGGCAAAACCCGACATGCGAATGCCAGGTGACCCAGCAGCACCTGCATCTGCAGCAACTGCACTTTGTTCGCCCCTTTTACTAGGTCGACCCAATGAAACAGCACAGCGACCTTGTCATCCGGCAACCGAAAGATCATGTTGGTGGAATCAATTTCCACCCCGAGGAATGACAGCACCTCCGCTGGGCCCTCTGTCTTCTGTTCCGCGACCGGAACGCCAAAATCCGCTGCCACCTCCCGAAAAAGACGCAGAAGGTCCCCGCATACCCCTGCCCCCGTTTCCCTACAAACAAAAAATCATCCAAATAATGTGTCACTGAACCGTAACCTGAAACCTGAATTACCACCCATTCCAGAAACGATGCAAAGGACTCGAAATAGGAGCAGGAAATAGCAGACCCCATCGGAAGACACATGTCATAGTAGTGACTACCTTCAAAGTGGCAACCGAGGAGGTGATGACACTCCGGGTGAACTGGTAACAAGTGGAAGGCCGATTCAATGTCGGACTTCGCTAACCAGGCTCCAACCCCGGCGTCCCTGACCAATTCCAATGCCCTGTCGAACGACGCGTACCGGACGTGGCTGAACTCCTTGTCAATGCCGTCGTTAACAGACTCACCTGCTGGATAAGATAAATGATGAATCATGCGATAAGCCCCCTCCTCCTTTTTGGGGACCAAACCCAACGGCAACACCCGAAGATTCTCAAACGGCAAGCGGACAAACGGCCCCGCCATCCTCCCCAAACGTACCTCTTTGTCCAGTTTTTCCCGCAACATCCCTTCCCTACCCTGAACCGAGCGCAAGTTGTTAGCAAAACGCGGCTCCGCCGAGGGAACAAAAGGAATCCAAAACCCAGACGAAAGCCCGTCCCCCGCCAACAGCAACACATCCCGCTGCTTAGGATACCGAGCGAGCCACGGCGCCATCCTTCCCCCGATCACGAGGGCCCCACCCTTTGGAGGCACCGGTTTTCCCTTTTTGAAACAGTGCGCCGCAGGATGCGCTCCTCCACAGTGAGAGCACTCGTGTCGAAAGCGGCAGGAACTATACCACCTGCAATGGCTCTCATTGAAGAGCCAACAAACCCCCCCCCGCTTAGGGCCATCCTGCACCCCAAAGTCCAACCCCGGGCACACCGCCATTTTTTGCTGAAATTGCTGGTCATATCAAAACCAGCATTGACCGCCGTATATTTTGTAAGCCCCCCAGATGAGATCTAGGTACCCAAATAATAAAGGGGCCCTCTCCGGAAAATGACTGGACAATACGCTGGCGAAAACTGCAAACCCCTGCAACCTGTTCCCAAAAGTTCTTGGGAGCTGCTTGCACTTTTCCCCTTCACCCGGCTCCCCCGTCTAGGCCTATCTACCGAATCCTTATCTGGCGGAACCAGGGATAGCAAATCCACAAATTCGCCACGCACTATCTTCTCACGCGTCTCGCTAGGGACATGGATGCCCAGCGGAGCCAACTCACACCCAGGTATGCTGGGGCGAAAAGCGCACCGTGGAGCTGCAGGCGCGGGCCCTGGCGCAGGCGCTTATGCCCCCCTTGCGCTGCCCCTGGTAACCCTGCCACTCGGGCCCTAAGCAAGCGCAAAACGTCCCCTTGTGACTCCCTGGATCCCACTAGGCTGGCACCCAGACTACCCTATGCGCCTGCGCAGGCTGACTCACCGGACACAGGAAGGCTGCCAGGCACCCGGTCCTCCAGCTGTTCCTCCTGCTCCTCCGCGCTGTCTTCCTCTCCCATGGCCAGTTCCTCCTCCTGACCCAGCCGATCTCTCCCGCCGCCATCTTGATCCCGCCAACCAGCCTCCATTTCCTGCCGCAGCCGCCCTCCTGCAGCCCGGGTAGGTAAGGGAACACCTCCAGCCGCTCCGCCTGCTCCGTCCGCCCCGGTCACTCTCTGTCTGCCGCTGCTTCGCCGCACTGGGCTGGGGGAAAGGCGCGTAAGAGGTCTGGATCGCCCAGGGCTCCTACCGCCATCCTGCATCTGTTCAGGCTCCGCCACCGCTGCACCGTCGCTGCTCCCCTGCAGGCCGGCCATCACGTCACCCAACGACCCGGAGCCATTCGCCGCCAGGTATGCCTGCAGCATATCCACCAGTGCCTTCCTTGACACTACCGCCATAGCTGCTTTAACTGGACCGGTGAGTAATTAATTTAAGTTCAGTAAATATTCTGTGTTTTTTTGGGGGGGGGGTTTGTTTGTGGGAGCACTCTCAGAAGGTGTAGGGAGATTGAAGGAAAGCTCCTGTTAGATAAGGAAAGCTCCTGTTAGATATCTTCCTTCCTGCTGAGTGGCAAGGGCCCACCCCCAGATTCCCTTATATACCGGTCCCTACTTGCTACATATGTATCCCCCTTAATCCATCCCCCCTTCCTGGGCAGCAGTCATGTCTTTCCCTTCCTCAGTCAGTCCAGGGAAACCCTTTAGCCAGCTGAAAAGCTGTATGTGTTAAGAGTGTGTTCTCTTTTTCATTTTGCAAAAAGTGCAGAGTTCAATTATTAGAAAGACATTTTTATAAATTACCCAGGTTACACCTCCTTGGCTTTCAAGCAGACAACAGGTCCTGTTACGTCCTGGTTTGGAGAAGAGGCATCAATTCCTCAGAGCATCTGACTACCAAAGACTTCTCACTGAGCTGCATTGGGAAGTCTGTGATTGGACAGCTACAGAGAGTCTGGGCTGGCGAAAAATGTTAGGTTTTGCAAAAGCTGCAGCCAAGAAAATTTCAGGTTTAGCAGGGGTTAATATAAACCCAATAAAAATGCATAATTAAATGTATGCATGTTGTCATTTGATTTATATCTACTAAACTGTGTCATTTGGTTTGTATCTACTAAACACTTACTTGGTATTAGGGCAGTAAAGTGTCCCTTTAAATGTTATATGGAGAAAGGCATGCCCATCCCCCCTTTTAAAATTAGTGTCTTCAACCTCCTTTACAGCAATATGAAGGTCACATTGACCCCCTCAGGCTTTTGTTTTTATATTTTAATATGACTGCTGGGTAGCAAGTAGTGGCCAGCCACCACATGGTTAACCCTTGTGCTGCCATTAGTCCTTTAACTATTAGAGGTTACCAGTTGGCCAAGATTCAGTAAATAAACTACAATATTACAGAATGTTGGCAGAACTGGATTAATAGGACTGGATTAATAATTAAAAATAAATTACTGTGTACCTCTGTACGGTCTTTTTTATTCAGAGTTATACCATTTTCAAACAGTTCTAAACTGCAGATCTTTAACTTAGGAGAGCTAACAGAAGTTCCTGGTTAGGCAGACTCCAGGTAAGAAATAAAATTAAAAACAAAAAAAAGGTTTGACTGTCTATAGTGCTTGAAGTGGTGCTTTAAATATAATTTAATCTTAGCTATTTACATTTTGCATGTGGCATTTGAATAGTGTGGCTATGGCTTGGGATAAATGTGCAGTTTTTATTTTATTTGTATTTTTTTAATTACAAACCTAAAAAAGTCAACTGAATGAAGTAGGCAACACCTTTGACACCAGCATCTATTACAGAGACATTCTTACAGACAAGACAGCAGAAGGTAAAACACTACTGGGGACCATAGGGTATGATGTTTTACAGTGTACTGTTTTAATGTTGAAATCTCTATATTATCCTTTAATGGTTAAAGGAACTTACCCTTTAATGTGTCACTAACTCTAAATTTGTGGGCTTTACCCAAGGTATATGGCCCCTTTTGATAAATGTGGTAAAGCTGAAAAGTATCAGAAGAGGAGGCTAGTGATTACTCTGACATCATTAACAGCTCATGCACCACAGTTAAATACCAATATGAGATTGTGATTCTCTTATGCCAGAAATTGAAATAGTCATCTAAATTTTAAGCACATACTAGAATGCAGGGATTTTATTTTCTGCTCAGTGGGACATCCATACAGTACAATGTGATAAATGCTAAATGGTCCCTCATTTTCTAATACTATTCTGCTGGCGATATTCAGTGGAAAATAAGATCATGGGACATGCTCACGGTTATTCTTTTTCCTGAGGAAGAATCGTTTGATTCATATTTTTCTCCTTTATGCTGCACTACTAGTATAATTCTAGGTTTGCAAATTGGACCATTCCTCTTAAAATACTATAATACTTATCAACAAGCGGATGTTTAACCATTTCTCTAAAATGACTAAATCTTGTGAAGCCAGATGTATGATAGCAATACAGGACATTGCTGATATGGCATTTTAATCGGCCGGTAGATTGTCTGTGTTGAAAAACACTGGGAAGGTGTGGAGTAGTAATGCAACACAGTGGATGGCACGTTATGGCCAAGCAATGTGGGCGTTGTCAAATAAGGAAGGAAAGGAAGCAGTGTAAGTGCCCTATGAAGAAAAGTGGCACAAGGGAAAAAGAATGTGGACAAATGGCATACAGTGGGAGGAACATGGGTAAGAGGCCAGGATGGGACAGTGAGTAAGAGTAAAAAAGAAACTCACTTTACTGAGTAAATTGTAGATGATTAGACTTGAAAAGGTAAAGGAAATGTGTGGGCGAGGCAATGCTGTTGTGTATGACTTGAAAGAAAAATTAAATGACTCCTAATGTAAGACCCTCCCTTAGGTGCCTTCTCCCTGCCACTCTACTCAACCTTGACAACTATGCATGCTGGGATGTCAATAGCTGAAGCAAGAACATGCTACATTGTCAGGTAATCAATGCAATCTTACCTAGCCACACTTCTTAGGCAATAGGAAAGCTTCCCCTAATGACCATAACCAGTGGGTGAACATCCATTTATCCTTAGTAGCCTGGGGTATCACAATATTCTTCTTTTTATAGCAGGAAACTGCTTTGATAATCAGCTGCTTGCTGTAAAACAAAAAAATAGTGTCCGCAGCTCCTCTACCACCTGTGGATATCCAAGGTTAAAGATCCCCAAATCGAAGCCTTCAGCTCCCAAAGCCCCCTTTGCAATGGGTTATGAATAAGAAATGTTTTTTTTTTACCCTTTTTTTTTTCTTTCCAAGGTAAAGACTAAGCTGTCATAACCTGCCCCCATTATTCTCATCCAATTATCACCATCCAGGTTGGTCAAAATTGAAATTTTTATTATTGATGCACCTGGAGAAATTGAGGCTGTATGTACTGCTTTTTGTCACTACTACTAAACAGTTTAACAAAACAAAAATGACACAGTACCATAGCCACTACACTGAGCTGCATTTATTATGGTGGTAAGAGTGTCCCTTTAAGAAAAAAGGATTACCTTTAAGTGCATCCACAAAAGTGAACTATTTATTATTAACTGTTATTTCAAGGACAAGAGCTTCTGCATTTTTCGCGTCCTTTATTCATTATGTTAGAAACCAATGTCAATGTCCTGGACAGACTGATAAACTACAGACAAAGCTTCAGGCAAAATTGGGTTTAGTCCTCAACCCACCTTGCCTTGCTTCACATTTTCCCTACTGCTATACAGCCACGGCAATGTGCTAAACATAGTCATGATTACTTTGTACTGGCAGTGCATGTCCCACTGAGACATTTTTAACAGTGCCATCAGGCTAAAGATCTTGAATGGCAGACTTTCTTTACAGAGGAAGCAAATTGGTGCACTGCTCCAGAACTGACAGCACGGTATCATAATCAAATATGTAGTATGTCTCTGCAATCAGGAAATGTCTGCTTATTAAAACAAAGCTGACATCTGGATGAGCAGGCATTAGTTTGAAAATGACATTATATTGGTTGCTCTATAGATGGATAAGTATTGAGCCATTTTAGGACTGATGTGCAGTTGTTTTAAAACTACATCCATCATGGCATCACTCAGATCAAGCAATACAGACCTGTGATAGTTCAAATCTCTTTACATGAATATTAACTATGAGTAATTCTATTTAATTCAATATTTTGTTAAAATTTACTTCAGGTCTCAGATATATATTTTGTTACTATTTTCTGAATCTTGACAGTTATATGGAATTAATCAGCAGTAGTTGTATCAAGAAGCAATCAGTTAATTGTCTGAACCCAAAGAGTTCCTATATAGGTCCAAATTTACTAGGCACTACATAACCAAATAATAACATCATTCTATGTCACAAAAATAACATCACTAGCCACTAAAAGGTCATGACTAGATACTGTCATATGTAATTAACGCCAATAGTCACTATCATATGAGAATGTTACTAAATACTGTAAGTACTGTTATATTTGATTACATTAAAAACAGCAGGTTCACCCTAGGATAACAAAGTTAATTACTTCAGTGCGTGAGATCCAGTCTAAGATGGTGAAATAAGAAACACAAAATGTAGGCATTTTAGTAGGCCGCAGTCAATCCTACAATGATTCAAAAAACCTTGTGAAAATACAAATAGATTAAAAACAAACCATAGATGAACGTGCCTAAGAAACAATGTAACCCATAAGTGAGGTCACATATAATCTTTGCCCGTTACACAATAGGTATTTTAGAGAAAGAAAACAAAAGAGAAAAAGGGGAAACAATAATATAACAATATATCCTTAAAAATAAGTGAAATAAAGTGCTGTAGCGAAGGCTCGCTCACATTTTGTAGAGCTACAGAGAGCTCTACTGTATTAGGCTTGGACGGTATAATCCCTGTCTTGGGATATATATTCAGCAGTGATGATGATAGACTTTCCAGTGTATCAGATATGTGAAGACATGAGTAAGGATATGCAATAGTGTAACATGTATAGTTATGTGACTGTGCATATGAAATAATAAGTATCCTACTCACATGAAATAGAGCATTGTCCTGCTCTAGTATAGAAGCGCTATGGTGGTACAATACCCACCTGGGATGTGTATATAGTTCTGGAAACCCAGATAAATCAAGTTACAATCCAAAATAAATTCAATATAAATTACATTTAAAAGAGATTCACTTTATCACAATAAACAAAAAATACTATATAAAACAATCAAAATAAATGTTAAAGCCATGACTAGCCACTGTCATATATAATTAACGCCAATAGCCACTATCATATCAGAATGTTACTAGCTACTGTAAGTACTGTTATATTTGCCTACATTAAAAAACAGTAGGTTTACCCTAGGATAACAAAGTTAATTACTTCAGTGCATGAGATCCAGTCTAAGATGATGAAATGGCTAAAATCCATGCCACTAGCTTATAGGACTCATGTGTCATGAAGATGAGAAGATGTTGATCCCAGGAATAAAGTTTGCTACTCTATTTAATGACACAGCTACTGTGACAGATTCACATTGCATGTCACAGGAGAACTGTTAAATCGTTTCCAAATCCTTAAACTGCTCCAAGTTGTCTCTTTGTCTGTACAGGTTTAAACTAATGTCTTTTGTCAGTCCTTCAAGCACTTTTCTTTGTTTGCAAAGTAATTATGAAGCTATCATCAGTCAGACAGATCAGCATAAGTGGCTGGTATTTATGGCTGAATACAACATTCATGCAAGAAAGTCAGAGCCTGTTAATTGCGAGTAATGAAAAGCCTGTTCATGTACGTAGATGCTAATTATTTAAAAGTATATGAGATCACACATTTTTCTCCCTGCCCGCCCCCTCCTTAACCCTTTACCCTCTCCCCCCATAATAATTCTGAAATGTGCGGTCGAATGTTAACAGGCTGGCACAAGATTACGGAGTCTAAGGTTTGAAGTAATAACATGAAGTTATTTATGTCTATTTGATTGTATTATTTTATTTAACTGACTTGAGAATCACAACCTGATGCTTGTATGCACTTTATTACTAAACTTGCAGAAATTGTGATAATTCATTACTAACTGAAACTAAAGATGAGATGAGTCTGGAATTAAAGGGACACTATAGTCACCTAAACAACTACAGCTTAATGTATTTGTTCAGGTGAGAGCTATAGCTCCCTGCAGGCAATCTAATGTAAACACTTTATTTTCAGAGAAAATACAGTGTTTACATTGATTGATAGGAATACCTCCGGTGGCCGTCACTCAGACGGCCACCAGAGGGACTTCCTATCATGTAGGGCCCTAAAAAGGCCATGCACACGTCAGACGTATTAAAATACGTCTGACGTGTTCAGGAGAGAGAAGGCACTGTGTGCGCGCCTTCTCTCTCCAGCCTGTCAGCGGAGGAGGGGGGCGGGCAAAGACCGCGAGCTGAGCTGTCAGTCAGTAGTGCGCTCAGGACTTCAGAGGGCAGCATGAATGCCGCCCTATAAAGTATGTGCGCATGTGTGGCGAAGCCGCGCATGCGCACAAGGGAGCAATGACGCTTCCAAATGGAAGCGTCTGATTGCTCCCTGCTCGCGCCCGCCTATTTTGTCATTTTGACGAAATAGGGGGCACGGCTTCACGAGGCTCCCGGCACTGGAACCAGGTGAGTAAAATCCTCTGCCTGGAGAGTCCCTTTAACACTGATTCAAATGTGAAGATTTTCCATCTTGACAACGTCTCATGTATAGCATTTAAGTTGTAGAATTTTTATTTATCCCTTTAAATTATCATAAAGACAATATTTAATCAGCTATGTTTATTAGGCTGCTGCATGTTGTAGACTCAAAGGTACCATATAAAGCTTACCTCACTTGATAAATGTATTTCATTGTACTGTGCAAACAAGACAATAATAACTACATTGCAGACACACTGAGGAGCTACGAATTCCAGTTTGAATGGATGTTAATGGCACTCCAGTGTTTATTATAAAGATTCTTTTGTTGCTCGCAATCATTTATTGTGGATTACATTAGTGCCAGCCTAATGATCATTTCTCTGATCTGAGACAATAGTTTCTGATGTGATTACACGTCCAATACAATGGCTTGAAATATGGTAATGTGATGCTGAAATGGAAAGTAAACACAGTAATTGTATATTCTTCCTTACCATGATAAATAAGTAAATGAAACATATAAATACGTAATCACCCTTTTCCTAAGAACCTTGCGTAATGCGACCTTTTGTTCATGCTCCATTGCAAGCATATTTCTACTGCCGTATACTAACTTTTAGTGGGAAAAATAAATAAATTCACAGTATAGGAAAATAATTGTAATTGCTAAGATATTCTATTAATTTACACTACTAACTCTGAATAGCTTTTTTTTAAAAATCACTCTTTAAATGTTGAGCTTGACTGTCTTTATGTTGCTGCATTTAATGCAAAAACAAAAATAACTGCCAATGAGATGCACTTTTCTCTGTTTCGCAATTTTATGAACAACAATGTTCACTAAATACCTTCACAGATGAGGTATTTTTTATTTTTTTATTTAAAAGTTGCCATACTGTTTAACTGACTACAATATATTGTCCAGGGAGGGAGTGGAAGGCAAATACTAAATATAGGTATTATCCACACAAACATATTTCAATTTAAAGTGTTATTTTTTTGAAGCTGCATTCTAAAAAATTTTATTAAAGTGGCTCTGTCAAGGATGAATCAGTTTTTTTTTGTTTTTTTTTAATGCCCCATTCCCAATTGCTCTACTCCTAACTATTCCCGATGAGTGATAATGTCCACCCAAATGACCTCCCCCTTTCTTCTAACTTTACAATCTTTATGGTGCTGTTGTATACTCTTTCATGGCACTGCCATTTTTGGCCCCCGAATATACGACAAGATCCTAATCCTGAGCATGCTCTTTGTAAAGCAGCGTTCTGTGTTGAGTCAAGATGATCTCGAAAGCACATAGTAGGAGGACTGGATGTGAAGGTGAGCATTGTCATGAGAAAGCAAGTGTCGCAACTGGAATTAGAAGGACTACACAAAACATCATACATGAGTCATAAGGAGGAAGAAATGCATAACATTATATATAAGTAAGATAATCGTAGAAAAGCTAGCAGTCCTTGATCACCTGACAAGATTACCAAAAATCACTGGAAAACTGCCACCAGACAGGATTCTAGCTGTGGTTAATGAGGCATTCTTCACAATCCCAACCAACATAATCACAGAGACCAAAAGGCTAACTTATGCCACAGCCTTAGTGGTCCTCCAAATGCATGACTGCAATGTCAGGCTGAAGAAAAAAGCAATCCATGGAGTCTAAGAATAGAAGTTAAGATAAAGCCAACACATGGGAAAGTTAGTAAGCTGGGTCAACTTCACAGGGTTGGAAGATCAATGATAGATCCTGGCTATTGAAGATATGCAAGGGTATGCCCATTGGAACAAGCTAAGCATAGTTTGACAGCACTGGCAACCAGACTGAGCAGACGCACCATCACATAACACCAAGGCCCAGTGGCTACTAGACCTGAAAGAAGTCCACTGCGTGCTCCCAGAACAGGAGCCAGTCACCATCACAGTGGGAGATATCCAACAACAAGTAGCCCACATAAAAATTTGGTCTGTCTCAGGACCTGACATTGCCCACACCTACTGGATAAAGAAACTAAAAATGCTACTTGAATACCCAGCAGCACAAATGAATCTGCTACGAGCAACAGGCTCCTACCCTGCCTGGCATACACAAGGCATACACAAGGCAATACTGGTCATGAAGGACCCTCAGAAGGAACATTACCATCTAGCTACCAACCAATCACCTGCCTCCTCACAATGTGGAAGGTTCTGTCAGGCATCATAATCCCCAAGATCAAAGGGAAAATGAGCCAATACACAAGTAATACTCAGAAGGGGATTGGAAACAACACCAGATGATCAAAACAACTGCTGATAGAGAGAGCAGTCACACAGGAGTCTAAGACCAGACAGACCAATCTGTGCACAGCCTGGATTGACTGCAAGAAAGCCTATGACACAATTCCACACACATGGATACAGGAATACTTGAGGAGTGAGAGAGGAAAAGATGAACACACTTTTTTGGTTTACCAGACAGCCCACAAAGTCACACTGCTTATCTCCCAAAACAACCACATTGCTCTTTATTCTGTGCTTGAACTGCATTTTACTACATATTTCATCTCAATGTATCTTTTCTGGTCAAACATTTTACACATAAATATATAAATGTATTTTAATTTTGGAATTATTGCTATTAGTCATTGTTCTTACCTATACCTCTTTGCAGTTTTGAGGATCTGTATTTATCTATTTTCTCACACATATTGTATGTGATATAAACATTATTCTATGCAAATATTGCAGACCCTGCTAGAAGTAGAAGGCAATGTTAATTTTGGCGGCAATTTTCAATTTAGTTTTAGTCATAGTCTTTTGACTAAAACGCCATTTTAGTTTTAGTCATATTTTAGTCATCTGAATTTTTTTATTTTAGTTGACAAAATCTAAAATTTTTTAGACTGATGTGTGTGTCTGATGCAGAGCCTTGGTGGGGGGTGGGCATTTTTATTTTTATTTTTTTAATTATTATTATTAAAATATTTTTTTTATATATATTATATTTTATTTCTATATTATTATTATTTTTACTATTATTATTATATAATTATTTTAAATTATTATTATTTAATTTTTTATTTATATTTTATTCATCCCCCCTCCCTGCTTGATACATGGCCAGGGAGGGGGGCTCTCATTCCCTGGTGGTCCAGTGGATGGGCTGTAGGAGGGGGGCTGGCAGGAAGCTGTAACTTACCTTCACAGCAGCTCCTGTCAGCTCCCTTCTCTCTCCTCAGGTCAGCTCCCTCTGTAAGTCTCGCGGCCGCGCGGAGCATTGCCACGGTAACCCGTGGCAATGCTCTGACCCCGCGGCTCTCGCAAGACTTACACTGAAGGAGAAGGGAGCTGACCAGACCGGAGGAGAGAGAAGGGAGCTGACAGGAGCTGCTGTGAAGGTAAGTTACAGCTTCCTGCCAGCCCCCGACAGGACCGCCGGGCTTGTAATGAGCCCAGCGGTCCTGGTCTGTATTATGGCAATGTAAGTTGCCATAATACAGACACTCACTCGAGTATAAGCCGAGTTGGGGTTTTTCAGCACAAAAAATGTGCTGAAAAACACGACTTATACTTGAGTATATACGGTAATTATTTTTTTAAATTTAGCGTATTTCTGCACATTCTTCTTTCCCATGGTTACTCGGTGAAACAAACAGCCTAAGTATGTTTTACACTATAATCAGGAAGCAATATAATTAAACATATTACTGCATGAAAACATTCTCCGTTAGTGCACTGCAACAATAGTAAAATTGCTAGTGCTTCGTGAGATCTAATAAATTCAAAGCACAATAGATTAAACACCTAAGGGACCAATTTTTGCTAAGACTTTAATGAGCAATAAATCAATAATATGGTATTTAACATAAAAATCAATTACATTCCTGTTTACATTATTTAAATCCAAATCTCTCCATTGTCCTCGACTGTAATTAGTTTGCCATAAAACAAGCTATAACCTGAGTCATAAAAAGGGAATAAGAGCTGTTTGAGATGGATAATTCTATCTAATACACTACTGCTAAAAGTCAACAAGACATAATATTTTAGACGAAACTAAATAAAAGTTTAAAAGTAGACCGTAATTACATTTAAAAAAATACATTTAATAAGAAAGTGTATCTAATAGTGTTTACAAATCAACTTTGTAGTGATCTCAAATAAACTTTGAATGGACACCCACTCAAATTACACTGGAATAGCCATGAGAAATGCCTGATTATTTCAGAAACTGTATAAATCCAAAATATTTAAGAAAAAAATTGGCAGCCATCAGTCAAAGTGGTTAAAACTAGAAAATAAAAACAAAAACTGGAACTCAATTAACAATGGGGAACCCTGCAAAATGCATTGTTCAACCGCAAGATGCTTTTTATTTAGCCTCACAATGTTACCCATAGAAAATTGGGAAACAGTCTGCAGATTAATAGAGAGTACTGGTGTCATTCTCTTATTATTTTATTGTGATAATTTTTTAGTTTTCCTGTCATTTTGAAAAATCTAAAAATATGAAACAATTTGAAAATATATCTTTAAATTTTCAATACATGTTCAAAGGCCTTTATCTTGATTTGAACTCTTGGGATAATTACGCTAAATTGTAAATGATGTTGGCAGAAATAAAACAAAAACAACAAAACACTACTATCATCCAATGAAAGACAGAGGATGGGTTCAATTTGCACATAGAATTTTTTTTTTTTTTTAAATCAAAGATTTTTCCAAATCATCAGAGAAGTTACCTGAGAGACACGAATATACACTCTTAGACATTTTGGGATTCATGATTTTCCATTTAATATAACTATGGAGTTTCATGGCATTCCATTGGGTATCATTCAGGATTTGAGTTTTATGGTTTTTCATCCAGCATTACAGCCTCTGTGAAGGGACAGATTCTCAGAGTCACACAGTCTAAATGTCATTCTATTATACATTATACTGATCTGATGATATTGAATGAGTCTCCCTCCTGACACTTTTTAAGAAACTTATATTTTACTGTTTGGGAAGAAGATACACACAAATGTGACACTCAGCAGTATATAGTATTTTTCAAGCATGCAGTACCGCATGAAAATGAGTTCTCATAACAGCCAACCATAACTATCCACAATATCACGTATTACAATGCATGAAACAGAACGCATCCAAAAAAAACCTGGTGTCTCCTTGGAACCAATACCAGATGCAGATAATATATTAAAAACAGAAATGTGTAAAAAGACATCCTGCATAATTGTAAAACTAAAGTGTTGAAACGCTGGTAGAACAGATGGCAACAAAATAAATGATACAGCAACTCAAGACACAAAACACAATACAATACAAACAAAATACAAAAACAAAAGAAATAAAATCCACGACCTAACCTCTCCACCTTGTCACACCCAGTAAAAAGATACACCAAATGACAAAGCACGTTTATGTCATTTAGAATTCTCACTATAGCTGAACAATTGCCAGAGGTAGAGTATCAAAAGTGTAAAATCTAGTAGTGACATACTCCTGCTAAAACTCCCAGGATACGACACTGGGGTACCTATCATGGAAGATGACATCATGTTCCAAATCTTACTATCATTAACTCCATCAACCATATTTGGTAAAGTCGGAGGGTCAGAGGATTTTCAGACCCTCACCACACATGGTTGTGCCACAATGAGAATATGAAGAAAGACAATATTAATGCTGCATGGAAATGCCTGGGTATTAAGGAAGAGCAGAAATAGAAAACAGGACAATTGACAAACAAGCCAAAAGGTCAGGAACACAGAGAAGCAGGGAAATGGTTAAACAAGTCAGGGATATCAACAGAGAATCAAATACAACTTGCTCTAACCAGGACACTTAAATTGTTGGTTGGCATAATTTTGGAGAACCTGAAGACCTGAATTCAGTTAAATGCCGAATTCAGGTCTTTATTGCGTTCAACCTAATTGGCGCTCAGACTCAGTCGCGCCTTTGTGTTGTCGGCATCGACAGTCTACAAACAGACATGCACAAGCAGTTGGATCAGAGAGAAGGAGCGCCAGAATGGGTGTGCATTACATCCTATTGGTTGCCTGTTACGTGGGCTTAACCAGAAGTGACAACCAGGAGAATCACCAAAAGTCTCTTCCAGTATGCACGAGAGCGCAAAAGATGCTGTAGAATGTTAGGACTTTGTACTTCCATACTGATGATTGGACAAATATCTCAGAAAGAAAACATTCTGCACAACTGCTTTCTTTCTCCATTTTCTTTTTTGCCTGCTATATAAAGCGGAAAGGCTTGTACCTCCTTAAATGTACATAAACTAATATAACGGAAGCAGTATTGACGTCTCTTAAAATGTGAGTTGGATTTTTTAACACACATTTGATTCATATCAGATTTTCAAGCACTATTACATGATTATTTGTTTAGTGTTTTTCTCTTTCGGGTTTCAAAACATTTTAGTCACTCCCTCCATATAAGAGTGAGTGAATATTTTAAATGTACTGTTTAATGCTACTAGGGTTAATGCATGGTTTGAGTCTGATATATTAGGAGATAACCCACGCGGCTGGTGTAACTACTAATTACCTTAGGTTTTACTACACAAGATAATCTAAGTGCCTATTTCTCACAAATCTATTTTTCTTTAAAGTACTGGTCCCCAACCCACTCCTCATGGACCACCAACAGTACAGGTTTTGTCAGTATCTCCATTTGAATAAAAAAGGGAAATACATGAATCCTGGACTGTTGTTGGTCCACGAGGACTGGGTTGGGGACCACTGCTTTAACAAGCCTGAACAAAATGTGACCTAAAGGAATGGGGTGCAGCTACATTCTATTTGAGGAGATGATAGTACTTTATATGCTTTGCAACCAATGAGTTATATGAAACTGTGGGCCACAATTACCAACTCCCAATAGACAACAGGAGAAACAGCCTCCCTCTGGGTCTAAATTATTCTGCAGAGTCTAAAAGCATACACTATCAGAGAGCCTACATTTTGTAGGCCTTCCCAGCAGAGCATATTGTTTCATCTCTAGACTCTTCTTTGGATGCTAAAACGTTTTCTGAAGGGAAGGTAGAAGCAGTTTCTTTATACTAATCAGGAGCATATAATTTATGTGCATGGGCGTACAGCTATGTACACTATAAGAAAATAGAGTACCAAGCTGCAGACTCTAGCTTTGTTGGTATCATGTATGGATGTCTATTTCAGGTCACCAGAAGCTGCTAGGAAGACATGCTCTCATTTAAAGATGGCACAGTAATACCCAAATGATCATGGACGGGGGGATGTGGTATATGCAGAAAAAGTGACCAGAAGCTTGTAAGGGCTTCCAAAAGACATGCCAAAAAAAACAATGGTTCACTGTTGTCAGTTTGGACAAAAGACAAGAAGACTATAACCTAACACATTTCCAACTTTACCGCCATCTTGATTCTCCTCTGGCAGTTCCCATGGCTGTAAAATCTGAGTCACATGAAGGAATTATCTTTCCTCTTCTGATGCTACTTTGTTCCTCAATGTATGATTGCATTCAGTGGCAGAGTGGCCATTATAACATTTTCTTGTAGATATTAGATGATGGAAGTTTGGCAATCCTCTTGGCACAGCTCTTCTCCTAAGCGATCACTACTCTTGGCCTCCAACCACAATTGTCTTCACACGTATAAAGACATCTTTATATCACAAACTTCTAAATGAAAATAATATGTTTCTGTGTTGGAAATACTCTTCTCGCTTGTATAATGTGATACTAAAGAACTACCCAATGTCAACTGATTAAAGCAGTAGCCCGTGCTTGGCCCAATCTTGGCAGATATCCTCTTATAGTGACTGAAACGGGCAGCGGGGAGGAAGGATTGTTAATACATGTTACAGCTATGCTCTTGTTCCACATTTGATTTCTGTTGATAATCCTATACAGTGACAAAAGCAGTATAATAAGAGAGATTAACACAAATCAATCACATTCAAGTCAACTCAACAAAACTGCAGGCTGACAGCCATTTCCACACTGAGCACCACTGAGCTGAAGAATTTCTATAACACTGTAATTGGAGAGGCAGCCTCTTTTCGCCGTTAGCTAGGTTCTGATCATGAATATATTGTTTAAAACCTGGGCTCTGCTCACTCGGCTAGCCAAATTATGATTCCTGTAGGAAATAAGCAGCAGCTAACTATAGAGATTTTACATCATGTCAGCAGGTGGGAAACCAATCATAAAAAAACACATGCAAGCAAATGCTATTTAAAAAAAAAAAAAAATTAAGAAACCCACTGCAATAAAAAGGTAAATTATCTTCACAAAAGTTCTAAGTGTTCTGTAGATGGAATTAATCAACTAGCTCTGTTTATTTTCTCCGATGCAATCCCAGGAGATTATTCATTCTACATCATCAGATAAATTCTGAAAGAAGATTTAAAAACCCCAAACCTCTATCATTTATATAAAAGAAACAAAAAATAAATTATAATACTTTATTTTACCAAATACCAAATTGTCTACTATCTATAAATCCTTAGCAAATCAGTGTGATTCAGTGCAGGTACAAAATGTTTAATAGCTGACCAGTGAGTGATTTACTGCCACAGTAGAACACGAAGCAGTTGAAGGTTACATTGTGCTGATATCTCTGCTACTGCATATAAACTGTGATTATTTGTGTGCAATTTCTGGCAATAGAAACATAACTGGAGATTTATGTAAATACACCAGGTCCCAGCATTGCATACTTCATTGGAGTTAATAGGTAGATGTCACAGACTGAATTGCAATTCCCAGAAGACAGTACGGAACACGGAGCAATAGAGAAGATTTTAACAAAACAACATGGATAAATGTCATTCATTTCTGACATGTGCATAAGCAGTCATAAAGGTCATAATACTACAGCACAATTTATTTATACGTTTAGTGGGGGGGGGAAGAATGCGGGGGGGGGGGGGGGAGGGGAGGATTTTGTAGCAGGTAGATTAAACTCCATCAAGGCCCTAGACAAGTTGCCAGGGTGAGGTCCTGCCTAGGGCCCTGTGGCTAGGCAGGGATCCGGCTGCGCCACCCACATATAATTACTTCTGTGTGGGTATATAAACAGAATTCTGCTTGAATTATGTATGGGTGCAGAGGGTGTCTTGTGGGTTTGCATGTGTATATGTGGCTGTGTGAATCATTGTATAGTATGTGTGGTGGCTGTGATATTCATTTGTATGTATGTTTGTGGCTTGTGTGTGCAGTTGTGTGTGTATGTGGGCTTTTTGGGGCTGCTGTAATATTCATTTTTATGTATGTTTGTGGTATTGTGTGTGGGACTGCTTGTCGAATTATGTATGTACATGTATGGGATGTTCGTGGTATTCTGGGGGAGGGGTTCTTAAAGGGTTGTGTGTATGGTGTGTAAGTTGTTGGGCTGTCTGTATTGCTGTGTTTGCATGGTATTGTGTACTTGGATTATTTGTATGTTATATATGCATCGCGGCTGCCAGCAGACCCTGAAGGTCCGATATGCAGGTAGGCTGTTTGTGGTAATATTTCTGTTTATTAGACATATGCGATTTTTTCTTTCTGAAGGTACATTCATATGAATTTCATGCCATTTAGACATTTGGATGCTTACGAATGTCCAAAGTGCCGAAGCACTGAAGTTCTGAAATTACGTCGTTCGGCAGTTCCGAAGTGCCGAACCGAATGCCATTGGTCCGAATTGCCGAAGCAGACACATTTTTTTACTTACCCGAATTTCAGATTTTTTTGCCCATGCACATCCCTACTGTTTATGTATGTGGTAGGGTTGCTTGTGTGCTGTGTCTTAATGCATGCCTCATCTGTTGTGTATTATGTACATTTAACGTATAAATTCTGCCATATGTTACTGACCCCAATATAGTGGCTTAATACACACTTCATTGTTATGTTCCGTATCTGAGTTTGTTTTCTTTTTTCGGAATGAGGTATAGGTCTGGGGCAAGAGTTAGAATTCCTTTAATCATAGTTCAGAATTTGGGCATACAAGTTCCAATCTGCCTGAAAAAGGTTGGAGTTACACTATTAGCAGTTGTCTCCATTAACACAGTCCCTTGGCATCACATCACTATCAGCCACGGGACTATCAGCTGCTAATAGTGTAACTACAACCGTTCTCAGGTAGATTGGAACTTGTATGTCCAGATTCTGAACTATGATTTAAAGGAATTCTAACTCTAACAGCTGCTGCAAACTGGGACCCAGTGTATGACCCAATGTTTCCTTGAGAATAGTATATTACTGCATAATGCCAGCCAAACCATGCATTACCTACAACAATGCACAGAAGTAATCACATACCTTGCCATTTTCTTCCTCTTACAGTGAGGACTAATTTTGTATGAAATAGTTGCCTTTGTAGATTTACTGTGCATATAAATAGTTATACAAGACGTTCTTATGTATTCTTCAACATGCAAGAAAATACAGTGATGCAGGTGGCAACTCTAATCCTCGAACAGAGGCTGGCAATAGTTATTATTAACATTTTCCCAGCAGGGAACCTATATAATCCGAGATGTAATTCATGCATTTCTTTGCAGAAACTACAAAAACCACGAAAGCGACTAGTCCTCTTTATCTTTAATACTATAAACAATGCCTATATAGTTACCATATAGATTACACATAGGTTTGAGATGCTGTTTAAAAATGGCTCACTGTGAATTATTACATTTGTATTGTGTTGGTGGCTTAAGGTGCCGTTTTCCAAGTCTCAACCAAAGGTCACTGGTTTTATCTGAGATAAATACAAATCCGCAGGCAGACTCTGTGTAATCGATACAGGTAGTAAAAATCTAAGCTGATAATGAATTCTTGCACAAAGTTTGGAGTTGTTAGTATTTACAAGAAGTCACAGGAGAATCAGATATTTCAAAAGAATATTGATTTTGCCACTGAAGTGAGACTAAAGGGGTAAATAAACTGCTCTTAGGGTCAATTGTTTCATTTATCTTCACTGACAATTTAAGAGGAAAAAAACAAGAAAAGACAAAGCAAAATAAACTTTGCTGATGTAATACTACCTCGGGAAATGCATAATTCCAAGTAAGTGGAAAAGGAAATGCAATTACTCTAGTTTAAATAATTAATCTTGACTAAAATCTAGAGTTTTAATGCTAATCTGATTACAATTTATACCCTTCTGTGACCTGTGTGGAAGTACATATTGTACATATTGAACAATTTCAGACTTGCAATTTCAGAGCAAATATCAAATGCAATGGTTCAAATCTGTGGTTGCTGCTCCTTTTTGAGGTGCCACCACATTGTCATTCTCTAGTAAGTAACCGTGGGGGGGATGGGAGATGTGCAGACATTCTCGTCTTATTAAACAATTATACTAAGAGTTGCAAGGTAGCAAGTGGTCTGTGCATTTTCTCTTTGCAGGAACCATTTAAGGGCTCATTGTACAGTCCCCAACATAATGAGTCAGAGTGTGATGGTTTGACTACATATCCACAGATCATTAACAGTTATGTGAGGTAGAGGTAACTCTGGGAGGCCATAAGCTTTCCTAAAGAGATGGGTTTTAAGGCACTTCTTAAATGATTGAAGAATAGAGGAGAGTCTGATGGCGGTAGGCAGGCTATTCCATAGGAAGGGAGCAGCCAGCGAGAAGTCCTGCAAGCATGAGTTGGCTGTATGGGTGCGAGCAGCAGATAGGAGAAGGTTCTCTCATTCTTGGTGATTTCAGTATCATGTCATATCTGAAGCTTCCAAGTCCTTTCTATGTAAATGTTTTCTTTTATTCTAAAGCAGTGGGTCAATTCCCCTACTTGTAAACATGGAAAATATATGATTTTCAATCAATCTCCAGCATTTGTAACATATATTCCAATTTTCAAATAATTATTTTCCAAACCATAATCCAACTTTTGTCCAGCATAAATGTCAGTTAATTTGACCAAGATTCTCAAATGAGGTCCTCTGCTCCATCTCATCCTTAACATGACCTAACCCAGTAACCATTCTATTTTATTTTATCAAGTAGTACATATTTTCAAAAATATTTTCTTCAGGTGGCGGAGGTTGGCTTGGCATGCCAAGAGCATGGTTGTGTGAGCGCTACGATATCACTTAGCACAATCGGTAATAAGATTCATGGTGAGTAAAAAAGTTAAAGCCAACTTGGGGAATACCCCATCTACATCGGCTGCAGTTTTTCACAGTCTGGCTCCTCTCGCATAGCAAACATTGTACCCAGCTCACAACTGCATGCAAGCCCACCAGACAGTCCGACAGTTGGTCGATGAGGCTGATCTTTGGACCCTGCTCTTTCAACTCCCATTTAATGTAGATTTAGCTAATAATGATGACCAAGTTGCAGAAGAGCTTCAGCAATAAAATACTTATGATCAGCACCGATATCTAGCAATCATGTACACAAGCCCAAACTTTGGAAGATGAAAGACTCCAACCTTATAGCATTGCTAAACAAACGATTTGCTTGATTTTTACTCTAGTATCCAGGATTGACTGCTGCACTGTAAGCCTCTTAGTTAGTGGTACTGGTGCAGTACATTCCATAGGTTGGCCTTCAGTGATTTAGACTGTATGTACATCTGATCATCGTTCTCCGATCACGCGGTATGTATGCATAAAATAATCCAATGTGTAAAGTGCTGTGCAATATATAATACTAAAATGATTTTGATGAGTTGTATGACATTGACATAGGAATAAATTGTGAATTCAGACAGACAGTGCTATATATCATTTTAATATTGGCTGCCAGTCTTCAGAAAATGAATCTTTTTAGATAAGAAAAACAGGCAATTTAGAATGGGCTTTCTCTAAAACGATCCTAGAAAAAGGACACGAGTACACACTGATCTGTATTTATTTAGTGCATTTATATTTATTCTGAAAAATTAGTTGTTTTATGTGTATAGAAAAAAAATCAAAAACTATATTTACTTTTACATTGATCGTTCAACTCTCATCAAAATCTTACATTCTTGAAGGTGCCTTCACATTAATAAAGGGAATTTTAATTTTAATAAATCAGGGGTTGAACATTCATAATACAAAATGAAAAGCCTGTGCTAAGCTGTAGGCATTTATGAAGATTGTTCAGCCTCAACCTTCAATGTGTTATATGCTGATAATTCCAAAAATGTAATGAGAGACCAGGACAAAAGTGCTATTGTATAAGTATGAAAAATCCTGGTGTTTTTACACTCTGAGAAAGAACACCGTAAAAGAGGAACAAAATTGGCACTATAAATGAGTTGGTTTTGTGTTCACTTCTGTGTGGAACATATTTGATCTTCTGTTTTCACAAAAGAAAAAAAATGGAAAAAAAATTACTATATACAAATCTCCTCTTTTTAATATACCTTCAAGGAATCTTCGATAGATGATTTGCATTTTCAATGGAAATATGGAAGACATTTGTATCTATGGTCTACGTACATTAGCAATGCTTTTTTATCCACTTCTATTCAAGTAAAATGAACATCATATAGAAAATATGCTTAACCTCCTTAACGTCCCGTTATGATTTGGGAACTGTCAGGGTACCTGAGGTCTCTACCTCTGAGAGAGGTAGAGACTTAGAAGTTTATCCGTCCAGAAGGGCTGTTTCATCCGTTCCTCGCGGTCCTCCCGGTCATTTACACTCCGGCCACTTCCTTTTGTAACACGACGCCCAGCAGTCGACGTCATGACGCCAACCCGGACCGACCTGTCACTCAATTGTCTGGAGACTAATCAGGACTCGTCGGAGGCGTGTCTACTCTCCTGAGCCAGGGTATTTAACAGTGCTTCTTCCATTTGCTCATTGCCCTGTCGTGGTTCTAGCCTGTCTAGTCACCCAGCGCTCTTGTATTCCAGTATTCCTTTTGGTTCCGACCCGGCTTGTTTGTATTACTCTGCTTATCTCTATTACCCTTTGACCCGGCTTGTTCCTCGCTTACCTGTCTTCTCGTTCCCTCGACCTCGGCTTGTCTTTGACCATTCTCTATATCTCCGTACGTTAGTCCGGCCATTCTAAGGTCCGGTATACGTACCTTTCTACTGTCTGTACTCTGCGTGTTGGATCCCTGTCCCGATCCTGACATTACGACAGGGCCAATGGATCCTGCAAGTACAAACAGTCAGCTTGGCCCTTCCGATCCTAGGTTTGAGGCCATGGAACACAGAATGGATCAGATGGCCCTAGCACTACAGGCGTTATTATCCCGTGCTAATAACCCACCAGAGGAGACGCGTACTACTTCTATTTCTCCTGTGAGTTCAGGCCTAGAGGTAGCCACTGTAGGTGCCTCTTCCCGTATTACCCCACCAGTACGTTATGGTGGTTCACCTGAGAAGTGTCGTGGTTTTTTAAACCAGATCAGTATCCACTTTGAATTACAACCTCGCTCCTACCCTACAGATAGGGCGAAGGTTGGATTTATTATCACCTTACTCATTGAGAGAGCTCTGAGATGGGCCAACCCATTATGGGAGAATGATAACCCGTTAGTATATAATTATAATGCCTTTGTAGCTGCCTTTAGAAGAACTTTTGACCCCCCTGGTAGAAAGGTCAATGCAGCTAGATTACTTTTGCGCCTGAGACAGGAGAACCGAACACTTGTGGATTATGCACTAGAGTTCAGGTCTTTGGCGGCAGAGGTTAAGTGGAATGAGCAGGCTTATATAGATGTATTTTTGAACGGGCTATCAGATGTAATCCTTGACGAGGTAGCTACTAGAGAGCTTCCTGAAAATTTGGAGGATTTAATTTCGTTCATATCTCGTATTGATGAGCGTTTAAGAGAGAGACAGAACACTCGAGAGAGGAACTTTAGACCTTCCTTTAAATTAGCTCCCGCATTTCAAAGTCCTGATTCCACTACCTCACTGTTTCCTGAACCTATGCAGATAGGCAATACTTGCCTCTCTGAAGAGGAGAGACAGTACAGGAGAAGGGAGGGATTGTGTATGTATTGTGGAGTCAGAGGTCACTTACGTCTGAATTGTCCTAATCGCTCGGGAAACGCCCGCACCTAAGTTTCTCTAGAGGAAAGGCCTTGGGTGTTTCTATTTTGTCCTCTACTCATAACTATAAAGATCACAGGCTTCTGCTACCAGTTTCTTTAACTTGGGAGAAGGGAGTACTAAAGACCATGGCTTTGATAGATTCCGGAGCTGCCGAGAATTTTATCGACCAGGCCTTTGCTACTAAACACACTATCCCATCCCAGTTAAGGGATACACCCTTGGCCGTTGAGGCCATAGATGGTAGACCTTTACTTGAGCCTGTTATCTTCCGTGAAACCATACCCGTTAACTTAACTGTTGGTATCTTACACGAGGAAAACTTATCGCTTATGCTTATTTCGTCCCCTTCTGTTCCCATAGTCCTGGGTTACCCATGGTTAAAGAGACATAACCCTATTATTGATTGGGAGTTAGGGGAGATACTCTCATGGGGCCAGGGCTGCCAGGAGAAGTGTTTACGGAGGGTTTCTCCATTGGGGGTAATTAACACACCAGGTAGTTCTACCCAGTCTACAGATTTACAGATACCGCCTCTGTATCTGGATTTAAAAGCAGTATTCGACAAAAGGAATGCTGATACTCTACCCCCACACAGGACTTTTGACTGTAAAATTAATCTGCTACCTGGTACCATGCCTCCGAGGGGTAATGTATACCCTCTATCCACCAAAGAGAATTCTGTTCTAGAGGAGTATATTCGGGAGAATCTAGACAAAGGATTCATTAGGAGATCTTCTTCTCCTGCCGGGGCTGGTTTTTTTTTTGTTAAAAAGAAGGATGGTTCCCTCAGACCTTGCATTGATTACCGAGGTTTGAATAAAATAACCATCAGAAATGCCTATCCGATCCCCTTGATTACTGAGCTGTTTGATCGCCTAAAGGGCTCTAAAATTTTCACCAAGTTGGATCTCAGAGGGGCATATAACTTGGTGAGAATCCAGCAAGGACACGAGTGGATGACAGCGTTCAATACCCGTTATGGGCATTATGAATACACGGTCATGCCTTTTGGTCTTTGTAACGCACCGGCAGTATTTCAGGATTTGATTAATGAAGTTCTCAGGGAATTTCAACATGATTGTGTTATTGTGTACCTGGATGACATACTCATACACTCTAGAGAGATTGAGACTCACCACAGACAAGTCAGAAAGGTATTACACAAACTTCTTCAACATGGGTTATACTGCAAATTGGAGAAATGTAGTTTTGACCAGTCTCAGATAGACTTTCTTGGTTACGTGATTTCTGGGGAAGGCTTTAAGATGGATCCCGACAAACTCCAGTCTATTTTAGATTGGCCATTGCCTAAGGGACTCAAGGCTATTCAGAGGTTTATTGGTTTCTCCAATTATTATAGGCGCTTCATTAAGGGATACTCTTCTATTATTGCGCCTATTACCAATATGACCAGACAGGGGGCTGACACTAAGACTTGGTCTACTGAAGCTCTCGTTGCTTTCAAGACTCTCAATGAACTTTTTGCCTCTGCTCCAATTTTAGTCCACCCTGATACGACTCTGCCGTTCCTACTCGAGGTCGATGCCTCTGAGACAGGCGTAGATGCTGTTCTGTCACAAAGGTTGGGTGTGGACAAACCACTACACCCTTGTGGTTTTTTTTCCAAGAAACTGTCTGGCCCTGAGAGCAGGTATGACATCGGTGATAGGGAATTATTAGCGGTCATTATGGCTTTAAAGGAGTGGAGACATTTATTGGAGGGGACCTTACATCCTGTTACCATTTTAACGGATCACAAGAACTTGTCCTATATTGGGGAGGCCAAGCGACTGTCCTCCAGACAAGCTCGTTGGTCCTTATTCCTGACTCACTTCAATTATGTGCTTGCTTATAGACCTGGTTCTAAGAACTCTAAAGCTGATGCTTTGTCTCGCCAATATGAACCTTCTACTATATCTGAACCTGTTCTTTCCTCTATAGTTCCGAAATGTAATATTATCGCTATCACGAATCTCAGGATTCACTCTCCGTTACTTGCCGAGATCTTGAAATTGCAACATCTAGCCCCTAAACAGACTCCCGGGGATCGACATTTCGTTCCTCCTGCTCTTCAACTGGAACTGTTACAATGTTTCCACAACAGCAAGGTGGCTGGACACCCTGGCATTCGCAAGACGTGCGCTTTGATCTCCAAAGACATCTGGTGGCATGCTTTACGTAGGGATATCAAAGATTTCATCGGTGCGTGTGAGGTTTGTACTAAGACCAAGCAACCTCATACGCTTCCATGTGGATTTCTGCATCCCTTAGAGGTTCCAGAAAAGCCCTGGTCCTGCTTGGCTATGGACTTTATTGTCGATTTACCTATTTCTAAAAAACAGACTGTTATCCTCACCGTGGTTGACAGATTCACCAAGATGGCTCACTTCGTTCCTCTGCCTAAACTTCCATCTTCTCCCGAGTTGGCAGAGATATTCGCAAGGGAGATTTTTTGTTTACATGGGATACCCTCCCAGATTGTATCTGACAGAGGTTCCCAATTTGTTTCTCGTTTTTGGAGATCCTTCTGCTCTCAACTGGGTATCAAATTGAATTTCTCTTCCGCCTATCATCCTCAGTCTAACGGAGCTGCTGAACGCACCAACCAAAAGATTGAACAATATTTGCGTTGTTTTGTTTCCGAACACCAGGACGATTGGGTCGGTTTGATTCCTTGGGCGGAGTTCGCGCACAACAATCTCGTTTGCGATTCTACTCATTCAAGCCCCTTCTTCATGAATTATGGCTTTCATCCATCCATTCTTCCCTCGGTTTCTCCTTCCCAAGGGGTACCGTCGGTTGATGTTCATGTTGCCAATTGGAGGAAGTTGTGGGATCAGACTCGACAAATTCTTCTGCACAATTCTATGCTGGTTAAGAAACACGCTGATAAACGTAGAAGGTCGGCTCCGGTTTTTGTTCCAGGCGATAGAGTATGGCTAAGTACTAGAAACATTCGTTTAAAAGTACCTTCCATGAAGTTCGCTCCTCGTTATATTGGACCTTACAGGGTTCTGACTAAAATTAACCCAGTTGCGTATCGTCTAGCTCTCCCATCTGCCTTACGCATCCCTAACTCCTTTCATGTTTCATTGCTGAAACCGCTAGTCTGCAACAGATTTTCCTCCACGGTATCCTCTCCTCGCTCTGTTCAGGTGGAGGGTCAGGAGGAGTATGAGGTCAACGCTATCATCGATTCTCGAATATCCCGGGGGAGAGTACAATATCTGGTCGACTGGAAAGGATATGGTCCTGAGGAGAGGAGTTGGGTACCTCAAGAGGATGTTCATGCTCCTCGCCTCCGCAGGGCGTTTCACTTCCGCTTCCCATCTCGTCCCGGTTCCTTCCGCCCGGTGGGCGTATCTGAGAGGGGGGGTACTGTCAGGGTACCTGAGGTCTCTACCTCTGAGAGAGGTAGAGACTTAGAAGTTTATCCGTCCAGAAGGGCTGTTTCATCCGTTCCTCGCGGTCCTCCCGGTCATTTACACGCCGGCCGCGAGGGATCCACGTCTTCTGTAACTCGACGTCATGACGCCAACCCGGACCGACCTGTCACTCAATTGTCTGGAGACTAATCAGGACTCGTCGGAGGCGTGTCTACTCTCCTGAGCCAGGGTATTTAACAGTGCTTCTTCCATTTGCTCATTGCCCTGTCGTGGTTCTAGCCTGTCTAGTCACCCAGCGCTCTTGTATTCCAGTATTCATTTTGGTTCCGACCCGGCTTGTTTGTATTACTCTGCTTATCTCTATTACCCTTTGACCCGGCTTGATCCTCGCTTACCTGTCTTCTCGTTCCCTCGACCTCGGCTTGTCTTTGACCATTCTCTATATCTCCGTACGTTAGTCCGGCCATTCTAAGGTCCGGTATACGTACCTTTCTACTGTCTGTACTCTGCGTGTTGGATCCCTGTCCCGATCCTGACAGGAACTTCGGATGTTTGAGGCATAGTAGTGGGTAATGTAATGATGCCCACATACATCCTCTCATTACAATCCTTGCCCCATTCCAGTATTTCCCCATTAGCCCAGTTAATATGAGGATTGTGTTTAGTAAGCTAAGGAAAGCCTAATATGATGGGGCAAGAAGGAGAAGCAATAACTTATGTCTTCCTTGTGGAAGGGACCAATGGAAATGTTAAAGGGCAAGTTTTGTAGGTAATTAAGGGTTGAGAAATGCGTATTTGATCAACATGAGGTTCAGTTTTTGGGGTATAAAATTTCTGCCTCTGGTTTCCAAATGGATACTCGCAAACTAGAGGCCGTTCTACAATGGCCATTACCCAGTGGGTTAAAAGCCATACAGTGGTTTATTGGTTTCTCTAACTATTACAGGAGATTCCTCAAAGGTTTCTCTTCTGTAATAGCCCCCATCACCAATATGACACGCAAGGGGGCTAATTGTACTATATGGCCTAACAAAGCTAAATGTTCGCATCTGCTGACATATTAAGACATCCTGACACTAGTAAATCTTTCCTACTTAAAGTTGACGCCTCCGAGACAGGGGTCGGGGCTGTTCTTTCTCAGAGAGAGATTCAGGATGCCCCTTTGCATCCTTGTGGTTACTTCTCCAGAAAGTTGTCTCCTGCCAAGCGTAACTATGACATTGGTAATAGAGAACTGTTAGCCTTCATACTAGCGCTTAAGGAATGGCGACATCTTTTGGAGGGTTCCAAGGATCCCACTCTGATTATTACTGATCACAAGAACCTGGCATATATTGGGGATGCCAAATGACTGTCTTCTAGACAAGCTAGATGGTCATTATTTTTGTCTTGCTTTAACTACATTATCACCTACAGACCCGGTTCTAAAAAAGTTAAAGCTGACGCCTTGTCTAGGCAATTTGACGTTCAATTGGATCTAGAACAAGAGACATCCCCTATTATTTCTCCTGAGTGTATTATTGCATCCACTGTCTTTTCTTTATCGTCCCCTTTGCTCTGTGCTATCATGGCAGCTCAGCCCCAGGCACCTTGCAACAAACCTCAAGATACATTGTTTATTCCATTGCCTGACAGGAAAGAGTTGCTGAAGGTATTCCATGACAATATGACCGCTGGGCATCTGGGTATTAATAAGACTGTATCCACCATTACCAGGTCATTTTGGTGGGAGTAACTCAGGAGGAATTTTAAAGATTATATAGAAGCCTGCTCTGTCTGTGCAGTTTCGAAGGTTCCTCATAAACTTCCATGTGGATTGTTACAGCCACTTCCTATACCCAGTATCCCATGGTCTCATTTATCGATAGATTTCATTGTTGAATTGTCTAATTCCAATTACTTTTTTTCCAAAATGGCACACTTTACTCCACTTAAAAAATTGCCATCATATCAGGACCTGGTGCACATATTTAAAAGGGATATTGTCAGGCTACATGGTATTCCTCAAAATATTGTGTCTGACAGGGGTTCCCAATTTGTGTCACAGGTCTGGAGGGCATTCAATAAACAGTTGGGCATTGAATTGTCATTTTCCTCTGCTTACCATCCCCAAACTAATGGTATGGCTGAAAGAACTAACCAATCACTTGAGCTGTATTTACATTGCTTCGTGAATAGTACACAGTTTAACTGGGCTGAATTATTGCCCTGGGCCGAATTTGCAAGGAATAACACTACCCATGACTCATCTGGGCATAGTCCGTTTTTTGTCAATACGGGTCATCATCCTGCTATTCTCCCTGCTGTGTTTTCTGATATGGCTATCCCTACTCTGGATGATCAACTTACCTCTGTTCGTGATACCTGGACTAAGGTTCACTCTGCTCTTGAAACTGCGGCTGCTCGCTTTAAGTTTCATGCGGATAAACGGTGGAGTGACAATCTAGTTTACCAGGTGGGTGATCGGGTTTGGTTATCCTCACGCAACATCAGGTTGAAGGTTCCCAGCATGAAGTTTGCTCCGAGATTCCTCTGTACTTTTCGCGTGGTTAGGAGAATAAACCGTGTTTGTTATTCTCTGGCCCTTCCAGCGTCCTTACGTATACCTAATACTTTTCATGTGTCCTTGCTCAAACCGCTTGTTTGCAATCGGTACACAAGTCTGATTGTTCCCCCTCCTCCTTTGGTTGTTTCTGGACAGGAGGAGTACGAAGTCTCCTCCATCATTGATTCCAGGTTTTCTCGTGGTTCCTTATAGTATTTGGTTGATTGGAGGCGGTATGGGCCTGCTGACCGTTCTTGGGTTTCTTCTTCTGATATCCATGCTGGTCGTAAAATTTGTTCTTTTCACCCCACGTTTTCCGCTCAAACCTGGTCCTACCCGCCCGGTGGGCATTCTTCAGGTGGGGGGTAATGTCACGTATTCATCCGCACATAAAAATGTGGTTAACGCTGTGGCAAATCCAGCCACTTTAAACTGTATTTACTGTATTTTGTTACAAGTGTGTATGTATACCTTTAAGAACCAAGTGTATGTAGTGTGGTTCTTGCGAACAATGGCGTTCGTATGCTGGCGGCTTGAAAGCCGCCAGCCTTCCTGCAAATCGTTTCACGAACAGTGAATTTCAACACTGTTTGTGAAACAACCAAACTACCGAAGGGAGACCACACACAGGAGGTCGTGTGGCTCCTATTAAGGATTGCAACAATGTTGCAATCGGTAATTATAAGGATTCAGGGTGGCCGCCGTTCAGCTACCGACCACGCGGCGAATGGCCATCTTGGATCCTTTGTTAGCCCAGCGGTATTTGGTCGCCGAGCGCCTGGAACTAAAATCGGCTACTCGACGGCACGAATACCACTGGACTTCCAAGCCGTTCGGGAGTCCCGGTCCTTCGCTAATGTGTTCCCATATGTTAAATCGGTAGTTTGAAGTGAACTTAAATGTAATGTGTATTTCATGCGGCGTTCGGTTATTTAAGCTGGGATCTGAGCGGTACTTTCACGAAATGTGCGCTCAGACCCCAGCTATCTACCGAATGTCCATCCGTTTAAATGTGACGAATAAAGTAAAAGTTATGGGTTTTAATGTGAATTGTCAGTTCTGCTGCACGGAGGGATAATCCACTTAACTGTATATTCTAGTGGGAGTATCCCTCTCGTGCAGCAGTGCATGATGGGAGGAATGTTCAGGTTATTCAGTTCCCCATGTAGTCCCCTACTGTACAACCCCTGAAATGTCAGTAGGGAAACCCCTTGCATCGGGAATCCCATAAATACGGTGACCTGTGATTAAAAGCTCAGTTGACTCTCAGCCTATGTGTCGTCTAGTTCTTGGGAGGAAAGGATTCTTATAACGCTACCTGGATTATTGTATGCTGTATCTGCCTACTTGGATTATTACCTGCTTTTCCTGTCTACCAGCGGAGACCCTGTGGATTATACTATCTCTCCACTACAAATGCATTTACTGTCCTGACAGGAAAAATTGTGCCAAGCAACATTACTGTCCTGACAGGAAAATTTGTGCCTAGTTCTCCTCTTTCTCAGTGCCCTGTCGTGGTTTCATGCATATGGTTATCCAAGAGTGCATTCCTGATCTTGATTTTCTTGTATTTGACTTTGGCTTTGTTTTGACTTTCCTGATATCTGGTATCCTTGACTTTTGGCTTTCCCTCATCTTTGTGTCTGATTCTGTGTCGCTGACCTCGGCAAGTATTTTGACTATTCTTGGAGACGTTAAGTACGGCCATTCTAAGGTCCGGTTATACGTTATCCTTAGTCCTTGGTGTGACACAGTACTGCGTGCTGGATCAACTTGTAATCCTGACAGCCCTCTCTCTCCCATAATATGCCTTGAACTTCTGTTCAAACGCATTAAAACAGAGACTAATATTCATGGCCTCAGTACTCCGGAGGGTGTTTTAAAAAAAAAAACCAAAACGTACTCTTCGCGGACGATATCTTATTGTTTCTCACAAAGCCTGAAAAATCAATCCCTAAACTATTAGATTTTTTACATTAATACAGCAATATTTCTTACTAAAAAAATAATGCAACGAAAACCCAAGCCCTACCAATAGGCCTCCAAAAATCGATCACGCAACAATTGAAAACACAATTTCCTTTCTGTTGGGGGAAAACGTCCCTCAAATATTTAGGTATTAATTTAACAAAGACGACTAAATCTCTGATTCCTGAAAATTACACAACCCTTATGCAGAAGCTTCGTACACAACTACATACTTGGCTAGGGGGAATTCCCACGCTACAAATGATGATCTTACCCCACATATTATACCTATTCAGAACGATTTTGATAGCATAACCTTAAAAACATTATATAAAAGAAACAAATCAAAAGCTTCTAAATGCCCACATTTGGAAGAAAAAAACACCCAGGATAACATGTCGCCTGTCCTGGCTCCCCTTTCATAAGGGAGGGCTGGGTATGCCAGACACACATATTAAAAATTCAGTTTTAGGACAAGGTTTAGCTGTTCTAACACGTACAAGTCCACCATTGTGGCTTAGCTTGGAAAATGCTTGCTGCACCCCATATAAAATGGAATGCCAACTATGGTTTAGGCCCGCCTTAGTGGAGGTTAGCAACCAATGCTTACCTAGCACAAGATTTCTACTGCAGAGCTGGAAATGATGGGCTCAGCCCTTGCTAGGTCCAACCAGTCATCTTACACAGGCCCCAATAAAAACCCTGGTCCACTTGGCCCCAGATATTCAACTACAGAATTGGAAGGCGGGAGATGCTAGCACCATAGGTTCCTTGTGTATTAAACCATTTCCAGAGCTTCAGATGGAGTTTAAACTCCCGGCCAGAGAAATGTTCACCTACCTACTGATTAAACACATTACAATGGTAAACCAGGTGATGGGGAATCCACCCTTGTGAACAACACCTTTTTCTCAATACTGTATTGATAAAAGACATTTTGGAAAACCGGTATCCGTGAGCTAAAATGCACTCAATGACTTGTGCATTCCCAAAAATGCCATATAAGTTGCAATGGGAAAGAGAATTGGAGATAGAAATAAACCAGGACTGGCTCCGAACTTACAGTTGACCAAATCCTCTAGTAACAGCCCTTATCATTGGGAAGCATATTGCAAAATGATGACGAGATGGTACCACAGAAACATGCAACCTTCTACTCTTCTTCCTCAGCTATGTGCTGGAGGTGCAACAAGAAGGTTGGATCTTTCTCCCATATCTCCTGGGATTGTCTCAAATTGAAGGTGTACTGGCAGCATGTGAAGGTCATATTAAACAAACTGTCACATCGACCAATTCCGTTTAGGCCTGAATGCTATCTCCTACATATAATACCAACACTCCATATAGACCCACATTGAATACTGATTATTTATATCCTCCTCGCTGCTAAAATAACCATAGTTAGACACTGGAAAAGTGACCAAACCCCCCTTATAGATGAGGTGCTCGCGGGTGTGGAGTCCATATTTTATTTGGAAAAAATGGCTTATAAGCTGAGGCAAAAAAAGGCGCTCACAGGAAACAATGGAATCGTACTTCTGAACTGTACAATGTGAAATAATGCTTCCTTTTTCTTGCTTTACGTTAACAAAAACACAGAAAAACCTTCAATAAAAAGGTGAATTTCAAATTTAAGGTCTGTGGCATGAAATTTGAAATTCACTTTGAATTCTCACTTTAGTGAATAAACCCTGCTGCGTAGTAAGAAGAACAAATTTTTATAAACTATGGAGTATAAAGGTCAGATTAATATTTCAAAGAAAATATGGCAAAATATGCATACGGATTCATATGTCTGAAAATACCAGTTCTTAAAGACCACTGAGGGTTATCAAAGGTAACAAGGTTGCTGAGTAATTTAGTGTAACCTCATATTTTATTTAGACATATTTATTTCCAAATTGCTAAGCCCTGACCTCATAAAATTAATAATAGTGTTTATTTATTATAGATGTGCAGTTTAATCTTGACACTAGAAATCACTGAGACTGAGCTCCCATTCAATGAAAAAATCAATGTGAGTTGGCATGTTTGGTCTTGAAAATCTAATTGACTCTAATCTGTAAGAGGTTCAATAATGACAAAAAATAACTCTTAACACTTTGCGTCAATAGCATTTTAAAGGAGTCCATTTCAGTTATTGATTCGTGCTTCTATTATATGGCTGTCAATACATCAAACCCACCATTTTCTCACCATTTTTTGCCCTGATAAATACAATTATTGACTTTTTAAAGCTATACAAATTATGTTTATATATTTTTGTTTGAGAATTTTGATGTATTAAAATCTTGATGTATACATTTTTTCCTATTCCCCCTCTTTTTCGTATTGAAAAGGAATAAAGATTAATAATTTAAAAAAAAAAAATGTCTGTATGAACATGAAATCATGTGCTACTGCTTGTTATCAAAATATTATTTAAGGGGAATAAGATTGAAATCAATTTGCACACCCCTTATGGAGATAATTAATTTAATTAGAACTGATTGGTTTGCTGGTATATAGGAATAATACATTAGCAACAGACAAATTTTATGTCAACTCAAAAGAAAATAAAACATAGTTGTGGCATTAATCTCAAAAGTCTAAACTGGTCCAAGATATATTCTGAAAGGAAAATTTGGAAACATTTTTACATTTTTATTATATGTGGCACACCACAATAGGATCATACACTAAGTACATTTGTGCTGATCAAATTCAGAGTTTTTGTGTCTTCTTGACACATATTCCTATGTGCCACTATATTCCTTTTTTTCTTTTCTCTGATTTATTTTTTCTATAGTCACCTAAATTACTTTAGCTAAATAAAGCAGTTTTAGTGTATAGATCATTCCCCTGCAATTTCACTGCTCAATTCACTGTCATTTAGGAGTTAAATCACTTTGTTTCTGTTTATGCAGCCCTAGCCACACCTCCCCTGGCTATGATTGACAGAGCCTGCATGAAAAAACTGGTTTCACTTTCAAACAGATGTAATTTACCTTAAATAATTGTATCTCAATCTCTAAATTGAACTTTAATCACATACAGGAGGCTCTTGCAGGGTCTAGCAAGCTATTAACATAGCAGGGGATAAGAAAATCTTAATTAAACAGAACTTGCAATAAAGAAAGACTAAATAGGGCTCTCGTTACAGGAAGTGTTTATGGAAGGCTGTGCAAGTCACATGCAGCGAGGTGTGACTAGGGTTCATAAACAAAGGGATTTAACTCCTAAATGGCAGAGGATTGAGCAGTGAGGCTTCAGGGGCATGTTCTATACACCAAAACAGCTTAATTAAGCTAAAGTTGTTGAGGTGACTATAGTGTCCCTTTAATGTGTTTCATGGTACTACTCTGGTGCAGTACTTATACAGTGCTTACTTTCTAAAAAAAAAAAAAAAAAAAAAAAGCTGTGATATATTATTTAGTCAAAGCACTAATTTTTGTTTTCTATTTTTATATATACCACTGAGTCAAGTCACCTGTTTCCTTCTTTATTTTTCTATATTATATTACTAAAACTTATGTATATGTTATATAAATAGAAACCTGTTTTAAATGTGGTCTTTAAATATTTAACATAATTATATGATTATTCTATAACACATAGACACATATAACACATATAACACTTTTAAACATTAACCAAATGATGCATTAAAAACCTAAGGATTTACAGGAATGCTCTACTCTGTCTTGTACATATGTGCTTACAAGAATCACACCTCCATTGGAGCAGAGAACACGGTATGTAGTAGGATTTTATTGTTTTGTCATATACATTTGTTATACCTAAATGAACAACAATGCGAAAATGAAAACATAACTGAAAATGAAGTTCTCTATCTCCTTCAGAGAAGAAAAGTACAGTACATTTCAGGACCTCTATAAAAAGCAATGGAAAGATGGAAAACAGGAAACGTTTGATTTGAAACTGTGTATATATATATATATATATATATATATATATATATATACTGTATACACACACAGTTGTAATCAAAATTATTCAACCCCCATTGACATAAGGAAAGTTTAAACCCTACTTACAATAATTTTCTTACAGGTAGCTTCGCCCTCAGGACCAGAACAGGACAGGAAACAGAATTCAAATGAGACCAAGTGTATAAAGGGTCCCTCCTCCCTTCACACCAGTCCATTATAAATTCGAAAAAAAACACTAGGGAAGGAACATGATGCTGCCATGATAAATAGCCAGGAAAATAAATTTACGGTAAGTATGGTTTAAATTTTCCTTATTCATGGCTACTCGTGCCAGCATCACTTATGGGCAATACCCAAACTAATATTATAATGGTAAGAGAAAAAAGAAAATTTTACAATAATGATTGCAGCATCAAAGTGATTTATTATGAACTGTGAACAGAAGACAGAACAACCTCTACCAAATTTAGTAGAGGAAGATGCCAGGTTCAACTTGTAGTGTTTAATAAATGTCCCTGGAGAAGACCAAGTGGCTGCCTTGCAGATATCGTCCAGAGGCACCTCTGCCCAAGTTGTAGAAAGAGATCTTGTAGAATGAGCTCTGATCTTGGCCAGTGGAGTTTTATTATACTTTTGGTATGCATCTGCTATAACTGCTGTTATCAAATGTCCAAGTGTCCAAGAGGCTGCTTCTCCTTTCCTGGAACCCTTAGGTTCCTAAGTTTTTCTTACTTCCTAATGTCTTTAGTAATTTCCAAATATTTTATTAAATACTCTCGAATATCCAGTTCATGGAGCTTCACTTCCTCTGGGGTTTGAGGATTTGGAAAGAAGGATGGTAAAACTACTTCTTCACTTTAAGAAGGAACTTTTGAACCGGTTTAAGAACAACTCTGTCGTGGAAGATTAGAGTATGGGAGTCTTGAGATAAAAAGGCTTGGAGTTTGGAAATATGTTTAGTGGTTGTAATTGCAACCAGGAACACAGTTTTTCAGGTTAGATGTTGGACAGAGATCTGTGAGAGAGAGTGTCAGGATCCTATCCTGACAAACAAGACTTTTAGTTCTGTTTATTCTGTTCCTTTATTCTGTTCCTGCACTGATTATGTTTGACCACTAGTGGTCTCCTTTGCCTCTAGTTCTGAAAACACCTTATAATCATCACCTGCCTGGACTAATTGAGTAACCTACAAAAGGCTACACCCAACTCACCACATGGCCTTAACATTGAAGTTGATGCTCATCCGGAAACACTTCAGATCCTGGATCCTGTGAACCAACCTGTAGACTTACCTTCTTCAATCCTGCTTACTTCCAAACCTGCACAATACCAGCCGGAACTACTCCTCAATCCTGCTTACTTCCAACCCTGCTCAATAACCAGCCTGAACTACTCCTCAATCCTGCTTACTTCCAATTCTGCTCAATACCAGCCTGAACTACTCCTCAATCCTGCTTACTTCCAATTCTGCTCAATACCAGCCTGAACTACTCCTCAATCCTGCTTACTTCAAACCCTGCTCAACACCAGCCTCAACTACGCTTTATCTTATCCACCTGAATTCTACCAGCCTGATCCATACAACTTGTCTGCTCCACACCTACCTGCATAACACCAATATGAACTCTGTCTCAAAGTAATATCATATGGTGTTATTTTCCTGCTTGATCAATAATCCTAACTGGGGGCTAATTAACTAAATTTCTAATTTTCCTGTAATCCTGCAACCTATTTGTTCTATTTTATTTTTCCTATTTTAACCTATACTTTAATCTATATGTTTTCTTCTAAAAAAAATTTCAGAGGAATTGCTATGTTTCACTGAGGGTTAATCCAGCCTCTAGTGGTTGTCTCACTGAAAATCACAGTGCAAAGACTCTTGACGTCCATAGCAAAGCATTGAGTAATGCTTTCCTATGGGCGGTTTGAATGTGCGTGCGGCTCTTGACGTGCCTGCGCATTCGGATCTGACGTCGGCAGGGGGAGGAGAGGTCACCAGCGCCGAGGGAGCCCAGCGCTGGAGAAAGTTAAGTGGGTGAAGGAGTTTTAACCCCTTCAGCCCAGCGGGAGGGGGGGATCTGAGGGTGGGGAGTACCTAATGACCCTATAGTGCCAGAAAAACAAACTGTTTTCCTGGCACTATAGTGGTCCTTCAACAAATGGAGATTTAGTATCAGATATAACTGTAGGTGAAAGTTTTGGATCTAGTGATCACCAGTCAGTTTGGTTTAATGTAAGAAAAGTGACTGAGTCACACCACACAAAAACCAAAAAGTCTTAGATTTTAGAAAAACTGACTTTTCTAAAATTAGAATATGTGTAAAGTAGTCCTTATCAGACTGGAGCAGTTTAAATGGAGTCCAGGAGAAATGGGATTATTTAAAAAAAAATTGCACTACTGAAAGCAACAGAAAACTCAATTAGGCTGGTCAGGAAGACCAGAAAAAATAAGAAACCACTGTGGTACTCTATAGAAGTGGCCGGAATAGTAAAAAACAAAAAAGTTAGCTTTTAGCAATTATAAAAAACTCAGAGTTAGTAAGACAAAATGATCTATAAGATTAGGCAGAAAGAGGCAAAGCAAGTTATAAGAGCCTCCAAAGCACAAGAGAGAACAGCACAGTCAGTAAAAAAAAGGGGGATAAAACATTTCTTAGATCTATAAATGAGAAAAGAAAAGTAAAACAAGGATTAGTTAGAGTAAAAACAAGGAAGGTATGTAGAAGAGGAAAAAGGTCTAGCTGACTGCCTCAATGAATATTTTTGTTCAGTATTTACAGATAAAAATGAAGGAGAGGGACTTCAGTTAAGAAAAAGGACAGATGGGTCTTTTCTTACATGTGAGTTTACAAAGGTTCTATTTCAACTGTCAAAAGTAAAGACAAATAAGTAGATGGGGCCTGATGCGATACACCCAAAGGTATAAAAAAAAAACTTAGTGGTGTACTAACAAAACCATTTATGCATTTATTTAACCAATCATTGTAAACAGGAGTAGTCTCAGAAGATTGGAAATTAGCAAATGTTTTACCCGTTCACAAGAAAGGAGGAGTCTGGCAACTATAGGCCAGTAAGCCTTACTTCAGTAGTGGGGAAAGTGATGGAAACTATGTTAAAGGATAGGATTGTTGAACATCTAAAATCACATGGATATCAAGATCAGAGTCAACATGGGTTTACTTCAGGGAGATCATGCCAAACTAATCCTATTGATTTTTTCAATGGGTAACTAAATAAATAGATCGGGGTGGTGCAATAGACATTGCCTACCTAGATTTCAGTATGGCTATTGACACTGATCCACATAGAAGGCTCATCAATAAACTGCAATCTTTAAGTTTGGATTCCAATATTGTTGAATGGGTTAGGCAGTGGCTAAAAAACAGGCAGCAGAGGGTTGTAGTCAATGGAGTATATTCAAAGCAAGGTCTAGTTACCAATGGGGTACCTTAGGGATCTGTACTTGGACCCATTCTCTTTAATATTTTTATTAGTGATATTGCAGAAGGTCTTGATGGTAAGGTGTGTCTTTTTGCGGATGATACTAAGATATGTAACAGGGTTGATGTTCCAGGAGGGATAAGCCAAATGGCAAATGATTTAGGTAAACTAGAAAAATGGTCAGAGTTGTGGCAACTGACATTTAATGTGGATAAGTGCAAGATAATGCATCTTGGACGTAAAAACCCAAGGGCGGAGTACAGAATATTTGATAGAGTCCTAACCTCAATATCTGAGGAAAGGGATTTAGGGGTGATTATTTCTGAGGACTTAAAGGTAGGCAGACAATGTAATAGAGCAGCAGGCAAAGCTAGCAGAATGCTTGGTTGTATATGGAGAGGCATTAGCAGTAGAAAGAGAGAATTGCTCATGCCATTGTACAGAACAATGGTGAGACCTCACTTGGAGTATTGTACGCAGTACTGGAGACTGTATCTTCAGAGGATATTGATACTTTAGAGAAGGGCTACTAAACTGGTTCATGGATTGCTGGATAAAACTTACCAGGAAAGGTTAAAGGATCTTAACATGTATTGCTTGGAGGAAAGACGAGGCGGGAGGATATGACAGAAAACATTTAAATACATAAAGGGAATCAACACAGTAAAGGAGGAGACTATATTTAAAAGAAAAAAAAATACCACAACAAGAGGACATAGTCTTAAATTAGAGGGGCAAAGGTTTAAAAATAATATCCGGAAGTATTACCTTACTGAAAGGGTAGTGGATGCATGGAATAGGCTTCCAACTGAAGTGGTAGAGGTTAACACAGTAAAGAAGTTTAAGCATGCGTGGGATATGCATAAGGCTATCCTAACTATAAAATAAGGTCAGGGGCTAATGAAACATTCTAGGTTTCTATGAATCACAACGTAATCTTATTATGTATAAGATAGAAACCCCCTGAAACTCATTGCCATTGCTTGGTTTTATTGATCTTTAAAAACATTATTGTAGTATTATCTATTTGTTTTATCTGACTTGGCATTCTCCTCTCTGGTGACCTGATTTGACTTGGCATGAATTTTTTTCTTTTATTTAAAAGAAAAAAAAACTACCACAACTAGAGGACATAGTCTTAAATTAGAGGAGCTAAGGTTTAACCCCTTAAGGACCAAATTTCTGGAATAAAAGGGAATCATGACATGTCACACATGCCATGTGTCCTTAAGGGGTTAAAAATAATTTCAGGAAGTATTACTTTACAGAGAGGGTAGTGGGCGCATGGAATTATGGACTGGAAATGAAGACCTTGATTGTTTCAAGTCTTCAAAATATCTATCCGATTCCAGACATTCAGTCTTTTCCTCCTGGATTTTTAAGGTGTCTCTTATAAGAAGAATCAGCCTGTCCACTATTCTGAAGTCTATATCCCTGTGATATATTTCCTCCTCATCTTCTTCAGAGACTACTGCTTCATCTTCTTTACTTGAGCTTGGTTCTCCGAAGAAACTGTCTCAATTTTTGAACGTTTATACTGATCTATGCTTTTAGCTGTAGCCTTAAAGCCTTCCACAATAGGGTGGGGAATCCAGACTTTAGCTCCTCTTGAGGAGATGTTCTTTTAGTATTTTCTTCAGCAACCTCAGTTAGGCATTTGATACATAGGGTTCTGCATTCTGGTGCTATCTCGTTACAGCCCACACACCGATTGCTCTTCTCCTTGAATTTTTTTGGGACACCTGCAATGAGAATAAAAGGCCATCCAAATATGTTTGGGCCCATTTTGATCTCTTTTAATCCCCAATATAATTATAGTATTTTGGCTTACTTTGGGTTTCTAGAAAATGAGTGTCTGGAGGCTGAAGGAGATGCCATACTATAGAGAGAAGATATCATAATAATAATAATAATAATAATAATAATAATAATATAATATTCCCTCAAAGTACCGTATTTTTCGCTCCATAAGACGCACCTCACCATAAGACGCACCTAGTTTTTAGAGGAAGAAACCCAGAAAAAAAATATTCTGAACAAACTGTCCCATAGTGTTTCTTACTATGGGACAGTTTGTACAGAATATTTTTTTTCTCCCCTGTCCCATAGTGTCCCCCCCTTCCATAGTCTTCTCCTCTCTCCCATAGACTTCATCTCCCCCCTCCCCATAGACTTCATCTCCCCCCCTCCCCATAGACTTCATCTCCCCCCCTCCCCATAGACTTCATCTCCCCCCCTCCCCATAGACTTCATCTCCCCCCCTCCCCATAGACTTCATCTCCCCCCCTCCCCACAGACTTCATCTCCCCCCCTCCACACAGACTTCATCTCCCCCCCTCCCCACAGACTTCATCTCCCCCCCTCCCCACAGACTTCATCCCCCCCCTCCCCACAGACTTCATCCCCCCCCCTCCCCACAGACTTCATCCCCCCCTCCCCACAGACTTCATCTCCCCCCCCCTCCCCACAGACTTCATCTCCCCCCCCTCCCCACAGACTTCATCTCCCCCCCCACAGACTTCATCTCCCCCCCCCCCCACAGACTTCATCTCCCCCCCTCCCCACAGACTTCATCTCCCCCCCCTCCCCACAGACTTCCTCTCCCCCCCCCTCCCCACAGACTTCATCTCCCCCCCCCTCCCCACAGACTTCATCTCCCCCCCCCCTCCCCACAGACTTCATCTCCCCCCCCTCCCCACAGACTTCATCTCCCCCTCTCCCCACAGACTTCCACCCCCCCCCTCCCCATAGACTTTATCCCCCTCCCATACTGTCCCCCTCCCCTTGTCCTATTATTACTTACCTGTCTTGCAGCGTTGGCCGGCAGCACAGGGCGCACCGCGGTAGTGGAACTTGAATTTCATGTTCCGGTTTCCGGCGGGACTGAAAGGAAGTGCGCACTCAGCTTGTGCGCACTTCCTTTCAGTCCCGCCGGAAACCGGAACATGAAATTCAAGTTCCACTACCGCGGTGCGCCCTGTGCTGCCGGCCAACGGTGCAAGACAGGTAAGTAAAGCTTCATATTCGCTCCATATGACGCACAGACATTTCCCCTCACTTTTGAGGGGAAAAAAAGTGCGTCTTATGGAGCGAAAAATACGGTAGTTCAAATAACTAAATTTTAACCTATCCCAGTTAGTCCCATTCTTAAAAGGCTGTTTACTGGGATCTTCAGACAAAGAGAGGCTGAACTTTGTCTGGGAGACCCATGGTGCACATTGGAAGGTGGCCAAAAAATAAAACAATTTAAAAGTAGGAAATTCCTGTCTGTCTGAGGACAAAAAAAAAGACTGGTGTGTGAAGGGAGGAGTGGCCCTTTATACACTTGGTCTCATTTGAATTCTGTTTCCTGTCCTGTTCTGGTCCTGAGGGCAGAGCTACCCATACATGATGCTACCATGATTAGCCAGGAAATCATGTTTACTGTCAAAATTTACAATTTTACAATTACAATTTTGCAATGAAAAATCAAACAAAGGCAATTGAAATAGCTCAGCACAATGATTGCAGAACAGGTGTTGCCTCAAGCACACCTCATGCAACTAATCAATGGCTTCCTAAGTTGCACCAGGTGTGCTTTAGCTGGAATACTTAAAATACCAGAACTGGGGGGGCGGGGCCTGACTGTCATGGAGGGAAGACGTGCCTAGCTGCAGCTCTCTCCTGAACTAAGCTAAAACAGCTAAAAAAGGCATCTCTGAACCACAAAAACCTGCACAAACTGACCCTAAGCGACTCACTCCACACGGTAAACCGGTAATGCGGCCCATGAACAGAAGACAGACAGCAGGCTACACCCGCGAAGACATGCGGCCGGGTGCGCACTGGACGGGAGCGGCGGCCGAGCTCTCAGCCTGGAGCAGCCTGGGAGCCGATCGTCATGAACGGGTACCCGGCATCCCCCCCCCCCGGATCGGTGGGGGTCGTCCCGGTCCACCACTCGAAGCCCCTCCAGTAATGTCAAAAACGAGCAAGGAACACATCAGTGGGCTGCGGGACCGACCCAAAATGGCGGAGACCGCAGGACCCGCGAGTGGGCATGAAGCACAACAAGCCCCCCTATCAAGCCTGGATATAATATTTGCCAACTTCTGGCTCAAGCTTGAGCATAGGCTGAGACGGGGTACTTTGCCGCCACCCACCTCATATCATGTACCATGCTGCCCACCGCCCGACCCGCAAAGCCCAACAGCACCCCAGGGGAGGCGCAAAAAAGCGAGAAGATGGCGGAGACGCAAGCAGACAACCAACTCATACATGGTGGCGAAACAACGAACACCAACTACCCGCAACGCGAGCAAGCCAGAGGCACCCCCTGCCATGAAGGCACCTGTACCTCTGCCTACTGATTCATCCCAACGACACTCATCATGCCCACAGGCTCACCGCACGGATACTCGACGACATGGGTGTCCGTGGCAGGGACCAGCACAACCCCAACAAGGTATCGGTTGAAGACTCGAGAGCACGCTGCATACCTGGGTGACTGACCACAGTACACTAAACCAGGCCAGGACGCAGAGAAAACTCATCTTCCTGCTGGCAAGCACAGAGATGGACTTACACTCCAAAATAACATTCATTGCCTGAACACTCTATTTGCTAGTGCTCACTCTTCAGGCTCCTAATCTATGTTCTGATAAAATCAGGTTTATTCATTTAATTATAGCTTGAACCACACGCCATTTATTGTGCAATTAGAAAGCCCCAAAAGCTTGTTCAACCGCATTGAGCCTAGCATGTTATTAACTTTCGCCATCTTGTTTAGCCAGACCTTATGAGATTACACCATACAAGTAAAAAATGTATATTTTCTCGTTTTTTTTTTTGTTTTTTTTCTTGTGTTATCAAACAACTGTATTATTTCATTGGCAAAGTTTAAGGTCTTTTTGTTTATCAGTCTGCCTAACAAATGCCGACTTCCTCAACCTATGTTTACTGACCATACCTATTCATCTTGTTAAAGAAAAAAAAAAGGAAAAAATCATATATCAAGCAATACCTAAAGAAAATATGGCATTGACTAGCAAATAGAGTCAGGTTCAGTATCTGTATGCTTACCTAACCTTAGTCCACACCACCTGACACACAGAGTTTAATTAATGATGTTTTATAATTACTCAAGCGAGAATCTACACTGTTGTAATACTAATCCTAATAACTTAAAAATGTGCCTGACTAACATATGTCACAACCTGTATAGCAAATGTTTTCTAAAATTATCCTGATGTCGCTGTTGTGGTGCACCAGAGCAGTATGTTACTATTGTGCACAACAAAAATAAAGAATTAAAAAAAAAAAAAATACCAGAACTGGCTATGGGGTTTGTTAAGTGTCATGTTTGACTGCATGTTAGAAATATGACTAAGTCAAAAGAATGGTCTACAAAGTTAAGAGAAGAGATCATCACCATTCACAAACAAGGAATAGGATACAAAAATATAGTGAAGGCACTGAATGTTCCTAGAGACACTGTTGGAAGCATAGTTCGCAAGTTGAAGGAAGAGTGGCACACTACCTGGACAGGGCAGAAAGAGGAGATTATCAATGGCTGGAACCACATTTCTGAGAAGGCAGGTTGTGAGAAACCCTTGAGTGAATGCAAAAGACCTGCAGCAAGACTTGGTAGCAACAGGCACTGATATTTCAGTAAGCACAGTAAGGCGAGTACTAAACGCAGATGGTTTCCATTCCAGAACTCCAAGACGTACATCACTACTGATCCAAAAGCACAAAAGTTGGCTCCAATACACTCAAAAACATATAAATAAGACACCAATGTTTTGGGATTCTGTTCTGTGGAGCAATTAAACAAAACTGGAACTTTTCAACTGAGTGGATCAGCGGTATGTCTGGAGGAAGAAGAATAAAGCATATGCTGAAAAGAACACACTGCCTACATTTAAGCATGGTGGTGGCTCTGTTATAATTTGGGGCTGCTTTGCATCCTCTGGCACTGGAATCCTGCAGTGTGTGGAAGGCAAGATGGATTTACTGAACTATCAGGAAATCCTAAGAGAAAATGTCATGCCGTCTGTGAGGAAGCTGAAACTTGGGAGTCATTAAACCTTCTAATAAGACAATGATCCCAAGCATATCTCAAATTCCACCAAGGCTTGGTTGCAGAAGAAGTCCTGGAAACTGCTACAGTGGCCATCACATTCACCTGACTTGTACCCCATAGAAAATCTCTGGTAGTTGCACACAAACGCAAGCATATTACTGAACTGGAAGCCATTGCTCATGAGCAATGGGCTAAGATTCATCAGTAACACTGTTAGAAACTGGTGTCTGGTTATGCATCTCATTTGCAACATATCATAAAAGCAAGAGGGTGCTCTACTAAGTACTAAAGATGCTTTCCATTAATAATTTTCAGACTGGAGAAGTCATTATAGGTTGCAATTTCAGTTGAATTTGGGGAAACCACTTGTGCATTCAGGGCCGGCGCTACCATTAAGGCGGACTAGGCAGCCGCCTAGGGCGCCCCTTAGGAAGGGGCGCCGCCAGGAGCGCCGGCCCCCCTAATGCTGCAGCCGCCCGAGCGCTCTGTAGAGAGCCTCAGGCAGCTGCAGCTTCGCCCGGGCTGGTGCGTCCATGAGGGCGCACCGCCCGGGCGCAGCATGAAGAGAGGAGCTGACAGGAGGGAAGCGCTCAGCGCTCCCTCCTGTCACTCCCTCACTGTAGCGTGGCCAGCCCTGTATGATCCGCCGGTACAGGGAGCATTTGTCTCCTGTACCCGGACGGACTAACAGGAAGTGAACACTGAGTGTTCACTTCCTTTTAGTCCGGCCGGGTACAGGAAACAAAAGCTCCCTGTACCCGCGGACAGTACAGAGCTCGGCCACGCTACAACATAGGTAGGGAGGGTGGGGGGGGAATAAAGGGAGGGGAGAGAAATAAATGGAGAGGGAGGGAGGGGGAGAGAAATAAATGGAGAGGGAGGGAGGGGGGAAATAAATGGAGAGGGAGGGAGGGGGGAAATAAATGGAGAGGGAGGGAGGGGGGGGGAAATAAATGGAGGGGGGGGAAATAAATGGAGAGGGAGGGAGGGGGGGGGAAATAAATGGAGAGAGAGTGGGGGGGAGGAGAAATAAATGGAGAGGGAGGGGGGAGAAATAAATGGAGAGGGAGGGAGGGGGGGGAAATAAATGGAGAGGGGGGAAATAAATGGAGAGGGAGGGGAGGAGAAATAAATGGAGAGAGTGGGGGGGAGGAGAAATAAATGGAGAGGGAGGGGGGGAGAAATAAATGGAGAGGGAGGGGGGAGAAATAAATGGACAGGGAGGGGGGGAATAAATGGACAGGGAGAATAAATGGACAGGGAGGGGGGGAATAAATGGACAGGGAGGGGGGGAATAAATGGACAGGGAGAATAAATGGACAGGGGGGGATAAATGGACAGGGGGGAATAAATGGACAGGGAGGGGGGGGAATAAATGGACAGGGAGGGGGGGATAAGTGGACAGGGAGGGGGGGATAAGTGGACAGGGAGGGGGGATACATGGACAGGGAGGGTGGGGGAATAAATGGACAGGCAGGGTGGGGGAATAAATTGAAAGGGAGGGGAAATAAATTGACAAGGTGGGGGGAAGTAATTGACAGGGAGTGGAATTGACGGGGTTAGGAGGGGGAATGAGAGTGGGGAGGGGAGAAGAGAGTGACAAGGGAGGGGGGAGAAGAGAGGGACACGCAGGGGAGAAGAGAGTGACAAGGGAGGGGGGAGAAGAGAGGGACAAGAGGGTGGAGAAGAGAGGGACAAGAGGGGGGAGAAGAGAGGGACAAGGGGGGAGAAGAGAGGGACAAGGGGGGAGAAGAGAGGGACAAGGGGGGAGAAGAGAGGGACAGGGGGAGAGAAGAGAGGGACAAGGGGGGGAGAGAAGAGAGGGACAAGGGGGGAGAGAGAAGAGAGTGACGAGGGGGGAGAGAGAAGAGAGTGACGAGGGAGGGAGAGGGGGAGAAGAGAGTGACAAGGGAGGAGGGAGAGATCGACGTCCATCACACACACACAATGCACCCCTTGCACACAGAAAAACACACAATGCATTACACACACAGACACACACACACAAGCAATTCAACCCTTACATACAATGCATCCCTTACACACACAGAAACACACAATGCATTCCTTACACACACTCAATGCACCCCTTACAGACGCACACACTGCATCCCGTACATACACAGAAACACACATTGCAGCCCTTACACATACAAACACAGATTCACACAATCCATTCCTTACACACATATCAGGACATCCCCTACTCCTGTGAACAAACTATTTGGTGGAACATGAAGGTGGACCCTGGGGCCCAGACCATGAGCTGTGTAAAGGGCCTTTAAAAAAATGGAGCTGCTTTCCGTTCTCCCAGAACACAAACAGCCTCCAGAGAGCCTGTTATACACTAGACGAGTGGAGCCAGACTGCAGCTAGAGCCCATCACCATCCTCATCTGATTGTAAGTAGGCAATCTAGTATATTATTCGTGGCACTAATCTCTAATTTACCTCACATTAAAGGGACACTTTAGTCCCCAGAACCACTGCAGCTTAATGTAGTGGTTCTGGTGTCTATAGCCTGTCCCTGCAGGCCTTTTAATGTAAACACGGCGGCACTGCAGCACTTGCGTTAGTTAACATGGGGCATTGTGATGTCATATGGGGGGGGGGCGGCAAACTTTACTTTTGCCTAGGGCGGCAAAAATCCTTGCACCGGCCCTGTGTGCATTTGTGGTGTTGAGCTATTTCATTTGCTAAGGTTTGATTTCTTCGTTGCAAACTGCTGAAAGTCTTTAAATGTTGACAATGAAACAGATTTTAAATGGGGGTTGAATAATTTTGATTACAACTTTATATATATATATATATATATATATATATATAGATATATTATATATCTATATATATATATATATATAGATATATATATATATATATATTTATATATATCTATCTATATATATATATATATATATATATATATATATATATATATATATATATATATATATAGATATATAGATATATATATATAAAATTGCAATATGTAATCTGAAACATAAGTATTGTTTCTTGAAACCCTTAATTCTCACTTAAAAATGCTCACTTAAAAATGTTAGTCCACAATCTTCCCCTTCTCCACAGACAGCTTCCAGTAGTGAAGGTAAGGAGCAGTACCTGGTTGACCCCAGAGATGAAATCAAACAGATCTAAAACAGTTTAACTAATTACCATTGGGGGCATAAGGGCAAAATATCCCCTAAAGCATATTGTCCTATTTATGGTCCTTGGAGAGTTCCTTTAATATATGCTTTAAATATTTAAAGATTGCATTTATAGTCTCAACCTGGACACATGCACAGCATATGCATATATTACTCTATTTTAAAAGTTGAGTTCTGTGATAAATTTGGGAAGGTCACCAGGCAGTCCTGCCGATGGGAGTTTTATGTTTCAAATTCAAAATTAATGACGATGTTTGTATTTTTTTTTTTTAACAATTGAACCATTTCAACATTAACAGGGTTATTCAATAAAGTGAGAATTCATAGTGAATAGTGATTTCAAATTTAAAGCCAAAATGGAACAATTTCAAAGTCAACTAGGTTTCCATTTTGGCTATTTGGGACTTAAATTTAAAATGTATTTTGAATCCACTTTGAATTTTTACTTTATTGAGTAACCCTGTTTAAATTTTTAACCAGAGAACAAACATTTAGCTTTTGTCAAGGCAGGCTATTGAGCTCAGCGCACAGAGCTTAAGTCCAAGCACAACCTTTGGGTGATATATTAGATAATGCAAGATGGACCATATAACTGTTACAGAATGAGGTTTGGTCAGTGTGGCTACACATTAATCTGGCATACATGCACACCAGACTGACACGTTTCTTTATTGAGTTGGCCCAAGCTTTGCATGCCACCAGTGATGAGTGTGATGTCCTTTGCACACCAGTCAGGTCCACCACATCCGGTTCTACATTTAATTTTACACAATCCCAAGTTTAGATGTATGTAAAATAATTGGATATATTTTTTACAAGGTAATAAAATATAAATTGCATATAAAAAAACTATGTATAGAAAAAAAAAAACAGGAAGCCTGAAATACTATGCAATTGACAATGATGCGTCACATAACAAAACAATTGTAATCTCTTCACTACAAAAAAGAAAAAAGTAGTCACCAAATAACCACTAGAAAACCTTATTTTTTTCCTCTTCTATTTGCTAACAATAAGAAAAAAAAATCTGGAATAGTAATACCAAGTTTTAAATGTTAGTAAATTCCTGCCTGGAGCATCCCTTTAAACAAACTGTAAACAGAGGAAGACGTCCAGCGTATGTGCCACAAATAAAGAGCAGTGCATCCCCATGGCATTAAGTACTTTGATTTGTACTTGCAGCTTTATTAGAGCCATGCTAAAAATCCGAGTTCAGCCTTGGGCTTGCATATGTGTGTGTTTTAAAATATCAAACCATTGATTGACCTAGTATTCCTGTGGGGCTTGAACATGCTAACTTAGAGGGGAAAAAACCCAGAGATTCTCTTTAAGATGAATTCATTTCCTGTTGGCACGTTCAAAGAGCTTTGTAATAGTGAACGAGAAAACAAGCATACAATTCTATGCACGTACATCCACGACAAAGGTGAAAAGAGATAATTTATGAATTAAATAGCTTTTGATTACTTTTACTTACTTTTCACATAAAAAAATCTAAAGTTTTGACTGCGTTTGAAACTCTTAAGAAAGTGTTGGTTGAAATGGCGCAATAGATTTTCTTCTAATTTAAGTAAAGTAGTTTCGGCATGCAGAAATATGTCTTTTGAAGAACAAATCCTCTGTTAGCCTTTGAGAAATGGAAACAGCCTGTGTTTTATTGAACAACAATACTGTCTTCTTCCCAAACCATATTTAGCTGCTGTATAGATTAAGTACCACATTTTAAGTTCTGTGTATTTTCCAGTGAGCAAAGCCACACTCCATTATAATGTTTCCAAGCAAACGGCTCCTGCTTTAATCAATCACATTTGTTTTCCTTTATCTTTCCCCTGCATTTTGCTGCCAGAGGCACTCAAGGGATTTCCTACCTGCTGCCAGCCATGCACGGTTAACATGAAGTAATTTAATGAAAATGATGTATCATCAGTGGGATAAAAGATAATATAAATCTAACTTCGTTCTCAACAATATCAAGTTTTAACTGAAATAATATGCAATTAAATTCACAGGATCCTTTCTTTAAAGTGCACCACTTCTTAAAAGGGCATCCAGGCACCCCGCAACTGGAGTTCATGTGGTTGCTAAGTTACAGTTTTATGCCAAGGAAACAATAAGAATGTAGCTATGCTTTTGTAACTATATCTGCCACATGAAAATAATCCGAAATAAACAAAAAGTCAATACATTTTGCCAACGTTTTCATTTTATATATTCCTCTCACCATTATGCATGTATATTCCTCCCTCTCCCCTTTCCTTTATGTATACCACATTCCCTTCTTTTCTCCTTAACTTTACCATTGTTTTTCCTTTCCATTTTTATCTATGCTCTGTTTTATTTACTATTTCCTATGTATGCATGCTGCTCTACGGCCCTATATACATATTGCCTTACATTCTCTTTCCCACTTTTTACATGCTCTATAGTTACATTCCCTTTTCCCTTCTCTTCATTCTGCACCTTCTCAAACAAGTCAGCATTTCTTTTACTGTAAATATTCCTCTTCCACAACCCCTTTCTTACCACACCTCCACACAAACTACCCAATAGGTTGCAAGGGTGGCTGCTAGGGGCCCAAGATCATATAGGGTGAGTGCTGGTTCAAAAGATCTCCATTCTCAGGCTCACCCCCTCCACTACATCAAAAGAGGGTTGTGGTCTGCACCTCTATCAGGTGCAGAATACTTTAAGAGCTCACTTCTTAAAGACTAAGATTGCAGCAACTCCATCTCTGTTTTTCCTTTTCTGTCAATGCTTTCCTGCATTGGCCATCTGACAAGGCTTTCCCACAAACCACTATTCCCCATCCATGCATACCTCTAATTGCTACCTATTAATAATATAAAAAAATGTAACCAAGATCCTCAGAAGGATGCAGACTGCACACTCTCTTCTATAACAATGCGTTCCCTGAGAGCTGCTCTCCACTGTCCTTTTCCTGGTGGAAGAAAAAAGGCATTATGGAGGTTTATCATTTGATAGCCTAAGATTCAGTAGTGATGAAGGTGAACCTGATGAAGAAGTACCAGCTCCCACAGGCTGAATTCTTTTGGGCAGCCCAACACCTCTACTTCATGCAATCCTTTATAAGAGCTTACTCGAATGTGGAGTACATCTTTTACAACACCAATTACAGACTGGCACATAAAAAAATGTGGTTACTGTACCTACTGTATTCCCACCTTATATCAGTGACATACACAACTCGACCACGTTATCTCTCTAGATGAGAGTGTGATTTAGAAGAGAAGTTGTAGGAAAGCGAGGGGAATGATATAGGTATATGTACATTGCATATCACCCAATCCACCCATGTCAGAGAAATCTCCTCTAAAGTCCTGGTGCGATGGTATCTGCACCCCACCAGAATGGCAAAGGTCCATTCCCTGGGTGGCCCTTCTCAATAGGGAATACAGGGACATTTCCATATCCCATGCAGCACATGAACTGATATTTAGAGTTTGCGCAGTCTTGCGACTCTGTTGGTCAACATATGGAAGGGTGATGCTCCGCCACAGACCTAGTTGGAAGCTAGGATCTGGTATATACTCAAAATGGAAAAAATGACCGCAGCTTTAAGGAGACTAAAAACCACTATCTTTAAATTTGGACCCCTCAGATGCAGACTGTTGCTCCTTTGGACTCCCTTTTGGATCTTCTGGTGGCATAGCTAAGGGAAGGGGAGGCACACTGCCACCCACATACCTTGCTAGGAGATACACACTTTTAACAACTCACCCCTTTATGCAGCTTAAGTAGTCAAATATTTGATAATGGTTTGACAGCTTATCTTGGGTCCTCTTGTGTAACTGGAAGCTATTGCTATGAATTTCCATTAGCTCCACTCAGCTTAGCCCCGCCATACACTGCCAGGCTAAGTCAGTGCAGAGAACTACTAGTTGCACAAAAAGAGGTGATCGGAACCTGTCAGACAACAGGAAAGTTGTCAAACCGTTATTAGTTATTCAAAGAATGGATCCCAGATCATGCCATGGATATTACAGCCAGAACTGGGTGCACAAAAAGTCAGAACATGGACATAATTAATAACATCTAACAATTGGCATTTTAAAACATCAAGGTAGCAGTTGGTATATGGTACAACCCAACACACAAACGTAGAGGTGAACTGACTAAGAAGGTAACAAAGAGAAAAATAAGATATGAGATGCATTTTTTAGACCTTAGAATGACAGTCAGAAAAGAATACCTCTAAGAAGACAGAAGTATTGAATACACAAAGGCAGCAAACTAGTCAGGATACCAAAAAAATCATGCCAAGTCAAATCAGGTTACTAGAGAGGAGAATAGTCTAACATGCCAAGTCAGATAAACCAAATAGATAATACAACAATAATGTTTTTAAAGATCAATAAAACCAAGCAATGGCAATGAGTTTCAGGGGGTTTCTATCTTATACATAATAAGATTACGTTGTGATTCAACACTTCTTTGATTGCACCTGAAGAGGCTAGTGTTCATCCAGTATGCACAACAGCCGTATTTACTTGTATAGAGATTAGAAATAAGGAAGTGGTGTTAGAATGAGTATTGATCAGGAATAGTGATGTCGCAAACATAAAATTTTCGGTTCGTGAACGGCGAACGCGAACTTCCGCAAATGTCCGCAAATGGGCGAACCGCCATAGACTTCAATGGGCATGCAAATTTTAAAACCCACAGGGACTCTTTCTGGCCACAATAGTGATGGAAAAGTTGTTTCAAGTGGACTAACACATGTACTGTGGCATGCCAGAGGGGGATCCATGGCAAAACTCCCATGGAAAATTACATAGTTGATGCAGAGTCTGGTTTTAATCCATAAAGGGCATAAATCACCTAACATTCCTAAATTGTTTGGAATAACGTGCTTTAAAACATCAGGTATGATGTTGTATCGATCAGGTAGTGTAAGGGTTACACTCGCTTCACAGTGACAGACCAAACTCCCCGTTTAACGCACCGCAAACAACCGCAAACAGTCCATTTACACAACCGCAAACTCCCCATTTGCACAAGGTTGGATACCAAGCTAGCCATGTCCCGTTCCTTGTCCTCACTGATGTAATTGAAGGTCTCTCTTCCTCCACCCAGGAAGCGGGAGATGGAAAAAGATGCTTGGTCGGTCCTCCTACTTCAAATTTGGGGCACTGCGCGTGCAATCTAATGTGTCACCAGATAGGAGTGGTGTGTTAAGTAGTACTATTCTTATCAGTTTAATCCCTGTTACGTCCCCTATCAGGGGACGTGTATATAAGGCATCGATTTTAGGAAGCGGGAGATGGAAAAAGATGCTTGGTCGGTCCTCCTACTTCAAATTTGGGGCACTGCGCGTGCAATCTAATTTGCCACCAGATAGGAGTGGTGTGTTAAGTAGTCCCCCTCATCAGGCCTTTTTTAGTCGAATGTATCGCCCACTGTCAGTCCCTTCGGGATCCATCCCTCATTCATCTTAATAAAGGTGAGGTAATCTAGACTATTTTGACCTAGGCGACTTCTCTTCTCAGTGACAATACCTCCTGCTGCACTGAAGGTCCTTTCTGACAGGACACTTGAAGCGGGGCAGGCCAGAAGTTCTATTGCAAATTGGGATAGCTCAGGTCACAGGTCAAGCCTGCACACCCAGTAGTCAAGGGGTTCATCGCTCCTCAGAGTGTCGATATCTGCAGTTAAGGCGAGGTAGTCTGCTACCTGTCGGTCGAGTCATTCTTTGAGGGTGGACCCCGAAGGGCTGTGGCGATGCGTAGGACTTAAAAAGCTCCGCATGTCCTCCATCAACAACACGTCTGTAAAGCGTCCTGTCCTTGCCAGCGTGGTCGCGGGAGGAGGAGGATTACTTACATCTCTTCCCCTGTTAGATTCCCGTTGTGCTGTGACATCACCCTTCTCCGCTGTGTAAAGCATACTTTTTAATTGATTTTGGAACTGCTGCATCCTTTCCGACTTGCCGTAATTTGGTAACATTTCAGGCACTTTCTGCTTATACCGGGGGTCTAGTAGCGTGGACACCCAGTACAGGTCGTTCTCCTTCAGCATTTTTATACGAGGGTCCCTCAACAGGCACGACAGCATGAAAGACCCCATTTGCACAAGGTTGGATGCCGAGCTACTCATGTCCTGTTCCTCATCCTCAGTGATCTCTCTGAAGGTATGTTCTTCCCCCAGCCACGTACAACACCACGGGTACCAGATAGGTGACAACGAGCACCCTGGGATGCCTGTTGTGGTTGGTCTTCCTCCTCCTCCTCAAAGCCACATCCCTCCTCTGACTCCTCTTCCTCACAATCCTCTTCCAGCGTTGCCGCAGGTCCAGCAAGCGATGCTGATAAGGCTGTTTCTGGTGGTGATGGTGACCACAACTCTTCCTCTTCACGCTCATCTATGGCCTGATCCAGCACTCTACGCAGGGCACGCTCCAGGAAGAAAACAAATGGTATGATGTCGCTGATGGTGCCTTCGGTGCGACTGACTAGGTTTGTCACCTCCTCAAAAGGACGCATGAGCCTACAGGCATTGTGCATGAGCGTCCAGAACCGTGGCAAAAAAATTCCCAGCTCCGCAGAGGCTGCCCTAGCACCCTGGTCATACAAATACTCGTTAACGGCTATTTCTTGTTGGAGCAGGCGGTAGAACATTAGGAGTGTTGAATTCCAACGTGTCGGGCTGTCGCAAATCAAGCGCCTCACTGGCATGTTGTTTCGCCGCTGGATATCGGAAAAGTGCGCAATGGCAATGTAGGAACGCCTGAAATGGCCACACACCTTCCTGGCCTGCTTAAGGACGTCCTGTAAGCCTGGGTACTTATGCACAAAGCGTTGTACGATCAGATTACACACATGTGCCATGCACGGTACATGTGTCAACTTGCCCAAATGCAATGCCGCCAACAAATTTCTTCCGTTGTCACAAACCACTTTGTCGATCTCCAGTTGGTGCGGAGTCAGCCACTGATCCACCTGTGCGTTCAGGGCGGACAGGAGTGCTGGTCCGGTGTGACTCTCTGCTTTCAGGCAAGTCAACCCCAAGACGGCGTGACACTGCCGTATCCGGGATGTGGAACAGTACCTGGGGAGCTGGGGGGGGGGGTGCCGTTGATGTGGAGCAAGACGCAGCAGCAGAAGAGGACTCAGACAAGGAGGTTATGGAATAGGATGGAGTAGGAGGAGTAGAGGAGGTGGCAGCAGGCCTGCCTGCAAGTCGTGGCGGTGTCACCAACTCCTCTGCAGTGTCATGATCTGCTCTGCTCTGTTCTGATGTCTGGATTTGGCTTCTGGTATCCAGTACTCTCTTTGCTATTCTTGCTTAGTTTTCCTTGTTTTTTGGGTGGTTTTCAATTCTATGTCTGGTTTTCTTTATGCTGGGATTTCTGGGTTCATTCCTATAGTTCATCCCTGGATTTCCCAGTCTCCAGGTTTCCTTTAAATGTTTGTTTTATGTTGCCACACCCGTTTGTTTTCCATCATTCCTTTCTGTTTCAGAGTCCTGCAGGCTGTCACGATTCCGGGAACCCAACACGCTAACAGACACACACACACAGAAAAGGTGCCGTACCGGACCTTAGAGTGGCCGGGCTAAGCACCCACAGAATAGTCAGGAGACAAGCCGAGTCAGGGGACCCAGAAAACAGGATAACGATAAACAAGCCGAGGTCAAAGGGTAGGAGAAAGTCACAGAGTCAGATTAACAAGCCAGAGAGTACGTAACCAGAAATCACAAGTTCAGAATCAATACTATACAGCAAAGACCACAACAGGGCAGGGAGGAACAGGAAAGGTGAGTATAAATACCCTAGGTTAAATTCTGATTGGATAACTTCCAATCAGAATTAACAATCACACGTGGGAGATATCTAAGCCTCCAACTGTGATTGTGGTACTGTTGCTTTAACGCCGGGTCACTCATGTGACCCCGGCGTTTGCATAAATCAACGACCTTCCAGCGTGCAGCGTTATACATGCTGCCGCTGGGAGGCGTGACGGATGCGAGCGGCGAGCGGCGGAGAGGAGACGCCGCTCGCCGACAGGTAGGAGGAGGGGAGACCGCGGGCGGCGATGGACTGAGGGTGAGTGCTGCGAGCTGCGAGCAGCCTCCCCTACTAGCCGCCCGCGGACCCCTGACACAGGCAGCTGCTCAAAGCTTCTGCCCTTTCTTGCAGGTAAGTGCTATATATGTCTACTTAGGATGTTTTAGCATACATTAAGCAGTGTAGGACCTGCCAGATATGGGGTACATTGGCGTTGTTTGCAGGCTTATGCAATGTATGATCATATAGTGTGACTAAATCCCCATGATTTCCATATGTAGTACTTAGTTATTTCTCCTCTTGTTTTGCCTATGTTATCTTGTTTTGTTTTAGTTTGTATACCCAGTCCATGTATAGTCCTGTCCAGTCATGTTCATGTTTTCCTCATGTCTTGTGTATATGTTTTGGGTTTAGCTTACTATCCTTCTCTGGTTCTGGGTTCTATTAGTTCTGTCTTGTCTTCATGTTTGGTGCCTATCTATAGTCTTGCCTTGTTTCTAGTACTGGATACAATCTTGCTGCAGAGCCTCCCTATTCAGCTCCTGGGAGGTCTGATTAATTTCCAAGCTCCTAGTTCCTGGTATCCGCATAAGCTGAATCAGGGTCTTGGTATGTGGCTGAACTTAACATCAGGCATAATGGGTCCCGGTCCACGCCCCGCCGCCTGGACACTGTGTCTGGGTTCCGGGCACCGGACGACCAACCTGACATGCAGAGCCACGCATTCCATGCTTGGCAGCCGTCAGCAGGTTTACCCGATGCGCAGTGTAGGTGATATACCTGCCCTGACCATGCTTTGCAGACCACGTATCAGTGGTCAGATGGACCCTTGCCCCAACACTGTGTGCCAGACATGCCATTACTTCCTTTTGCACAATCGAGTACAGGTTGGGGATTGCCTTTTGTGCAAAGAAATTTCGGCCTTCCACTGCGGTGTCCCAATAGCTACAAATTTTTTGAACGCCTCAGACTCCACCAGCTTGTATGGTAAAAGCTGGCAGGCTAAGAGTTCAGTCAAGCCAGCTGTCAGACGCCGGGCAAGGGGGTGACTTTGTGACATTGGCTTCTTACGCTCAAACATGTCCTTGACAGACACCTGACTGTGGGCAGATGAGCAGGAACTGCTCAAGGCGAGAGACGGAGGGGCGGATGGTTGAGAGGGGGCAAGGAGGACAGCAGTGGTTAACGTGGCTGAAGATGCTGGACCAGGAGGAGGATGGTGGCTTTGAGTTTGTGTGCTGCTTGTACTCATGTGTTGATCCCATAGGCGTTTGTAATGTGCAATCATGTGCCTTCGCAAAGCAGTTGTACCTAGGTGGGTGTTGGACTTCCCATGACTCTTTCTTTTGGCACAGGTTGCAAATGGCATCGCTGTTGTCAGAGGCAGACACACCAAAAAAATGCCAGACTGCTGAGCTCTGCAATGACGGCATTCTGGTGGTGGCAACAGCATGCGTTGAATGGCGTGCTGTCTGGCTGACCCCGGGTGCCAATGCATGCTGTCTGACTGTGCCACTAGCTCCTTGCGACGACCTCCCCCTGCTTCCAACTCGTCTCCTCCTCCTCCTCTCTGTCTCCCCATCTGAACTTTCCCCCTGTTCTTCTTCTCTTCTAGCGGGCACCCACGTGACATCCACGGACGCATTGTCATCATCAACCGCTTCACTTGTATCTGACAACTCAGCAAAGGAAGCAGCAGTGGGTACAACATCATCATCACACCGTACGTGTGTAATGCTGCCTGACTAAAACATATCCCTGTTATCTACATCCTCTGGCAATAATGGTTGCGCATCACTCATTTCTTCCAACTGATGTGTAAATAACTCCTCTGACATACCAAGTGAAGTGGCTGTGGTGCTAGTGTTGGTGGTGGCGCAGGCGGGCGAGTGGTAACTTGAGAGGTGCCCGAAGCTAAGCTGGAGGAGGATGGTGCGTCGAGGTTCCGAGCAGAAGCTGTAGAAGATTGGGTGTCCTGTGTTAGCCAGTCAACTATGTCCTCAGAACTTTTCAAGTTCAGGGTACGTTGCCTCTGAACACTGGGCATTATTCTAGGGCCAAAGGGAATCACAGCACCACGACCACGACGGCCCCTGTGGGGTGGTCTGCCTCTGCCTGTCAGTTTTTTTTTCGATTAGTGGTACTATGCGTGCAAGCTACTGTGACAACAGATATGAGTGGCACTGGCGTGACACTGTGCCCTGGCAGGCCCTGAAACGCACACTCGTGAAGGAAACTGACTGCTATTATATTACAGTCAAAGTTTTTTTGTTTTTTTTAAATGCAAGCTATTGGGACACCAGTGAGTGAGTGGTGGCACTGGGCAAGTGGGCACAGAATATGCTGTGAGCCTGACACACAGGCTGGCTGGCTGGCTGGCAGGCAACTGCAATTACATTACACAGAAAAAAAAAAAGCAGACTGATGTTCTAGCCCTAAAAAGGGCTTTTTGGGGTGCTGTCCTTACAGCAGAGATCAGATGAGTCCTTCAGGACTGTAGTGGACACTGAATACACTAGCCTAGCTATCAATTTCCCTATCAAATCAGCAGCAGCGACACTGTCCCTACTCGCACTAAGAATGCAGCTTCACAATGAATGTAAAATGGATGCTGTCCAGGAGTTGGGAGGGTCTAGGAGGGAGGGTCTGCTGCTGATTGGCTGGAATGTGTCTGCTGACTGTGAGGTACAGGGTCAACGTTGACTCAATGATGACGAATAGGGGGCGGACCGAACAGCGCATGTGTTCGCCATCCGTGGCGAACGCGAACAAGCGATGTTCGCCAGGAACTATTCGCCAGCGAACAGTTCGGGACATCACTAATCAGGAACCATCTAAGTAGTCATGACAATACCTGCAAGCATTGCAAGTTATCTCTGCATGTTCTTTTATACCTTAGTTAAGCTATAACTGTCCATTTTCTGTCATCTTTTGCAGACTTTCTCAAGGTTTAAGCTAGACATGTGCAATTAGTTTCGTTCCAAATTTCCGAAGTATCGAATTTCAGAATGCTGAACCAAAGTGCCGAAGTGCTTTGGATTTCTGAAAATTGGCAAAACAGGAGAGGGTTGGGGTAGGGTAGAGGTAGGGGTAGGGTTAGTGGTTGGAGTAGGGTTAGGGGTAGTTGGTTTAGGTGTAGGGTTAGGGTAGGGTAACCCTAACCCTATTCCTAACCCTACCCCTACCCTTAACCCTACCCTAACCCTACGCCTAAACCAACCCTAACCCTACCCCAAACCCTACCCTAAACCTACCCCTAACCCTACTCCTAAACCAACCCTAACCCTACTCCTAAACCAATCCTAACCCTACCCCTAACCTAACCCTAAACCAACCCTACCCTTAACTCTATCCTAACACTACCCCTGACCCTTCCTCTAACCCTACACTTACCCGAAGTCCTGAATGCCTTAAGTTCCAAAGTGCCAAAGTTCGAACCGAACCAAATATTTTTCAATGCACAATTCCCTATTGTGTGCCCATAATCACTCTAATAATCAAAATGAGCCATTCCCTTCTGTAGTACCTCTTGCACTTTGGCCAACAGTTTGTAAGGGCCTGGGATCTATGAGGTGTTAAAAAAAATAACATTGGTTAGCTTGTCTAGCAAAGGATATCGGCATCCTGATTAACTCATTCCAACCCACACTGCAGATGCTTAGCTGGATTGAGAGTTGGCTACAAGTAAGTTCACAGCAGTATTCATCAGATCTGTAAATAAATTCTTGGACAATCACTTTGCTTGGGCTATTATCCTGATAATATTCTCCTTTCCCGCTACTGTAACGTACTGGACCAGTAACAATTAGCAGATACAGTGAGTAGATGGATAGCGTTATCTGAATCATCTTTTGAACTTGGGACCACTGGCAACAGCTTTATTCCACTTAATATCCATATTGTGATATAATTTATATTAAAATGGTACATTCACATTAATTTTTAAAGCCTTGAGAGTTAAAAGGCAATGGCAAAAAGGAAAAATACGCCTTTATGATATAAATTAGGCTTCGTTTAAAAAAAGAGCAACCTATTTTATCTCCGCTAATGGGATATTAACACTGTGTAATAATTCAAAATTGAACATTTATTATTATTTTTTTTTAAACATCATTTACATCATAGTTTTATTTTCTGCTTTATGATTAGATCATTTGGCTTCTGATGGTATTATTTTAATGAGGTAGCTTCCATTAATTTACTATTTAAATGGATGCGACTTAGGCCTTGTGCTGTGATCTGCTGCAGGGAAGAGAAGCCTGCTGAGAATACTTCCTGGACCTTGAAGCAGCACATTAATGAGGCACTTTCCTAATATGAGTGCACGTCAGGCTTATAATCAGAGCACAAGAGACACACAAACTGACAGATACATTCATTAATTTCATGAACTGCCATCTCTAATCTTCATCCAAACACAATTCCCATAGGAGACTAACCATAGTGCTTATTAGCAAAAGAATACAATATTTAAAAAAAAATAATAATAAAAATAAAGCACAGATGACACAGAAGAATGCCTACATTTCAATTTGTTTCACAGAGTGAATAGTTAGAAATGTACGCAGTGTGTTGATTGATATCGGTGTGTGTGCAGCTAATGTCACAACTGGAATCTGGATTTTAAGTTAACACGTCAAATGCCATAACAGACACAGGGATGATTTTATACTGTAAGAGCATGCAGGCATAAGGTATTCAGGTACCACTTTCTAAAATAAAAACACACTATTAAACAAAATGTGTTTCCAGATCAATGTTTATTTGGATCACAAAGACGTACCACAAATAGTCGTTCTTTTGAGGAATGGGGATGTTTTGTTAAGTGGATACTCAAAGCTCTATATTTAGTAGAGTAAGAATAAACAATATAAACAATATAGAAATAAGTATTCCATGATTTTGTGTATGCTAGTATATATTCATTAACTCATAGCCACATGTCACATGACGGGGGTATGACATATTGAAGGGCAGATCTGTGATATGATATTGATGGATCAGATATCTGCTTCTACTGACACTAGTTATACTTTTTCACTAGGACAGGATAAATGGTAGGCATCTGGGATTAGCATGTTGACTTTGCCATCACAAGGTATTTAATTAAATCTATACCTTTCTGAAGGTGAACTTGCCATCCACATGATTTGAAGATGACCTAAATGTTTTTAGTTTGTATGACACAAGAAACACACCATGGCAGAAAAGAAAGTACAGGTGATACTTATTTCAGTAATGCAACGTAAAAGGGGAAACTAATATATGAGATAGACGCATTACATTTAAAGCAAGATAGTTCAAGCCGTGATTTGTCATAAGTGCGAATTTAATTTGCTAGCACTGTATTTAACCCTGTAACTTTCCATGACACACTAAAACCTGCGGTGTTTTTGAAAGTTACAAGGTCAAATGTAAGGCTTGATTTTCAGTTTTTTCATATTAAAATTTGCTAGATTGGTTATGTTGCCTTTGATACCATATGGTAGCCCAGGAATGAGAATTACCCCAATGATTGCATATAGTGATGTCCCGAACTGTTCGCTGGCGAATAGTTCCCGGCGAACATCGCTTGTTCGCGTTCGCCACAGACGGCGAACACATGCGCTGTTCGGTCCGCCCCTTATTCGTCATCATTGAGTAAACTTTGACCCTGCCTGTACCTCACTGTCAGCAGACACATTCCAGCCAATCAGCAGCAGACCCTCCCTCCTAGACCCTCCCACCTCCTGGACAGCATCCATTTTACATTCATTGTGAAGCTGCATTCTTAGTGAGAGTAGGGACAGTGTAGCTGCTGCTGATTTGAAAGGGAAATTGATAGCTAGGCTAGTGTATTCAGTGTCCACTACAGTCCTGAAGGACTCATCTGATCTCTGCTGTAAGGACAGCACCCCAAAAAGCCCTTTTTAGGGCTAGAACATCAGTCTGCTTTTTTTCTTTTTTTTTTTCCTGTGTAATCTAATTGCAGTTGCCTGCCTGCCAGCCTGTGTGTCAGGCTCACAGCATATACTGTGCCCACTTGCCCAGTGCCACCACTCACTCACTGGTGTCCCAATAGCTTGCATTTAAAAAAAAAAAAAAAACTCTACTCCTCCTACTCCATCCTCTTCCATAACCTCCTCGGCTGAGTCCTCTTCTGCTGCTGTGTCTTGCTCCACATCAACGGCACCCCCCCAGCTCCCCAGGTACTGTTCCACATCCCGGATACGGCAGTGTCACGCCGTCTAGTGGTTGACTTCCCTGAAAGCAGAGAGTCACAACGGACCAGCACTCCTGTCCGCCCTGAACGCACAGGTGGATCAGTGGCTGACTCCGCACCAACTGGAGATCGGCAAAGTGGTTTGTGACAACGGAAGAAATTTGTTGGCGGCATTGCATTTGGGCAAGTTGACACATGGGCCGTGCATGGCACATGTGTGTAATCTGATCGTACAACGCTTTGAACCCAGGCTTACAGGATGTCCTTAAGCAGGCCAGGAAGGTGTGTGGCCATTTCAGGCGTTCCTACACGGCCATGGCGCACTTTTCCGATATCCAGCGGCGAAACAACATGCCAGTGAGGCGCTTGATTTGCGACAGCCTGACACGTTGGAATTCAACACTCCTAATGTTCGACCGCCTGCTCCAACAAGAAAAAGCCGTTAATGAATATTTGTATGACCGGGGTGCTAGGACAGCCTCTGCGGAGCTGGGATTTTTTTTGCCACGTTACTGGACGCTCATGTGCAATGCCTGTAGGCTCACGCGTCTTTTTTAGGAAGTGACAAACCTAGTCAGTCGCACCGAAGGCACCATCAGCGACATCATACCATTTGTTTTCTTCCTGGAGCGTGCCCTGCGAAGAGTGCTGGATCAGGCCGTAGATGAGCGTGAAGAGGAAGAGTTGTGGTCACCATCACCACCAGAAACAGCCTTATCAACATCACTTGCTGGACCTGTGGTAACGCTGGAAGAGGATTGTGAGGAAGAGGAGTCAGAGGAGGAATGTGGCTTTGAGGAGGAGGAGGAAGACCAACCACAACAGGCATCCCAGGGTGCTCGTTGTCACCTATCTGGTACCCGTGGTGTTTGTGACTAAGTGGCTACTAAAAAAGACTGGACATACCCCATATTGAATACCCTGGGTTGTCTACTTTAAAAAAAAATGTACATGTGAGGTGTGATTCAGAGATATATATATATATATATATTTATTTATTTTAAATTCATCAATAGTGACACTGTAACACTGTTATCCGCCATAAATCTCTGAATCACACCTCACATGTACATTTTTTTTTTTTTAAGTAGACAACCCAGGGTATTCAATATATGGGGTATGTCCAGTCAGTTGAATAATTTTGATTACAACTATATATATATATATATATATACATGGCGCAGAGGAGAAGCAGGAGGAGCCTGTGGCAGAGGAGAGGCAGTGGAGTCTAGGGCAGAGAAAAGGGGGAGACGGCATTAGAGAACTAATTATGAATTTGAAATAACTATATCAATTACAAACATTTTGCTAATATGAGGGGTGCAATTTTTTGCAAATGGTTTGCCAAGAGGTACACAAGTGAAAAAAGGTTGTGAACAGCTGCTTTGGGTAGAGGAACTTTTAAAATATTTTTATTCAAAATACAAAAAAAAATTATTTTTTTTAACTGCTGCTTTGGGTAGAGAAACATAAAAAAAGTGTTTGTTTTTTTTACCAAAAATATTAAATGATTTTAAAAGTGTATCCAAACACATTAAACCATTTGAAAAACCTATGCACAAATATTAAAAATGATGCGATCGTATGTTCTTTCTTCAATAATTTTAATAGATATTTTAATTACTCAAATTGCTCAGCTTCTACAATATATCTAAGCAGAAAAACAAATATAAATACTTTTTTTTTTGCTTCAATTTAAACACAAATTTAAATCTCAAAACAATTCATTGGTCATTTTGCCTTCACTCCGTTAAACACTGAATGATAAAAACCTGAATGATAAAAAACGCTTAATGGGGCTTTATTCTAGACTTCATATATATGATTTATATGATGGTTTGAACATTATAAATTGTACATTATAGAGGTATTAAAAATACATAATTGCTTCATATTTATCATAGGAAATCTTTAATCAGACCTAGTATTTTATATTTCATGACAAATGAGCTACAGAACTGTCTACAGCCAAATAAGAAACATCTTCGAATGCAAAGGTTTGCTGGAGGCTTTTATGTGACACATCGTAAACAATGCATTTTTCCCTTTTTTATGTTGTTATGCATTAGTGAATTAGACGCAGTGGATCACAAATAGACAACACTGTATGTTATAGGGCATTTCTCCATACTGTAGTATTGCTAAATGGCATACAAAATGAAAGGGTAAGAAATGGTTCCTAAGCATGAGAAAAATACAATGGGTCCCCTGTATTGGCAGAGGGGACCCCTAACTTTTACAGACAAAGTTAGCCAGGGTTTCTAGGTTCCCTTATTAACCAGTCAGTTGGTACTGGACACAATAGAATCTGTGGGATACGATAGGATCAGTTTAAATACTATGGCAACCCCTAATCAAATAATGCATTATCATTACTTTCAGGAAAGATTCTGAAGTTGCAACAAAATACTGTCAAAGTCCTGCTCACAGCTTACAGGTGCTAACTTCATTTAGCAACCAATTAAAAAGTACAGTTCAATGACTGACAAATGCTCTGGCCAATAACAAGTCAAATATGTAGAGTTATGAACTGCGGCAAAACTGGGGAGGAGGGGGGCTGTGTGTGCAATTGCCCCGGGCATTACATGAAGAAGGGCATCGCCACCAAAGCTAGCTGCCCATAAGTTCTGTCTCTAATTGAGCACCCCTCCTCAAGCCAGCAGGGAGATCAAAAGATCTTGACTACCTGGTGGTCCGTGGTGCTGCCCCACTTGCTTCCGGCACTCTGTGAGGGGATAATAGCGCAGGTACTAGGTTTCTCAACCAGCACTCTGATGTTATTACAGAGCTCCGGACAAGGAGCATTGCGGCTGCACCAGCACCACTGGACTACCAGGAAGTCTACTGGGCCAGCATGGAGCCTAATTAACCACATGGGGATGTAATTTTTCCCTTCATGCTCATGAGGTAAGCAGAATGGGACAACTGCTAAATTCATTAAAAAAAAAAAGGCATTACTAGTCATTGTGGGGAAACTGTGTTTTACACAGCCTCCCATATACAGTCATTGTCCCCATTGTCACACTCACCACACTGCCACAGTTACTTAAAAACCCTTCTCCCTATCACATTCACCACCCCCAACTCTCACACTCACTCCCCTAAACCTGTCACACTCACCACTTTGCAACAGTCACTAACTATTACTCATCATGCCACACACACTGTCAAACTCAACCTAACTCTGTCACACTCACGCACCCCCAACCCAACCGCCTAAACCTGTTACTCATCCGCTAACTCTGTCAAGCTCACCTCCTCTCACCATGTCACACCTACACCTCAAACTCTGTCACACTCAAACCCCTCAAGTTATCACACTTACCCTCCCTCACTTTGTCACAGTCACACCCCTAATAACCCTATCACAGTCATCCCCTGAAAATGGTCATTGTCCTACACAGTCATCTCCAACATATGAAACACAACCTCACCATAAAAACAACACATGAAGCCCACAAGTAGCCTCCCTTATGTGCAACACAATCTATTTACAGACTGCAGTGGCTGCTTGGAAAGCCGACAGGTAGGTGCATGCTGGGATCTCAATAATGCTGCCTGTAGTTGAATAGAAAAATAAGGGTATCTCAACTGAGTCTCTGCCCCGGGTGAAAAAATGTCTAGCTTCCCCACTGGTCATGACAGACTACATCATCCAGGAATGAAGTATATGCTCAGGGGCAGTCTTCTGCTCTGCTTAATTTATTTCATGTAGATTGAAAAGTTTAGTTTTAAAACATTCCAGTGCATCTTTGTTTATGTTTTTGCTAAAACATATGGACTGGTTAGAGTTGAGGTAACGTCACTGCCCTAAAACTTGGAATCCCAGTCAGACCACCTCACCAGTAAATGACCTCAGGCAATAAACCTAATGATATACATCTGCCTACTTCAAATCCTCATACATTTTAAGCTAGTTTGAACACCTGTAAATTTTGCCTTTCTATAATTGTAAAGCTCTGGAATATGTTGGTTCTATATAAATAATAATACATGTTTTTTTTACTACACGTCAAAGGGTTAGACAGTAGAATTCTCAGGACACAGGATTGGAAACCAAGGCACCATACATACAGATAATCCAGAAGCATAGTCTACAAAATATTCCAAGGTCAACGTTCAGACAGCACAGGTTGAAATGCAAGAAGGCAAATAAAGAGTCAAAGTACAGGTAGCAATATATCCAAAAAACACAGTAAATAGGGAAAGTCCAAAAGATTAGAATCAAAGAAGGTCTCGTATCAAGTAGCAAAAAAACAACAGAGCAACTAGCTCAGTCAGTTCTAAGGTCCAAAAAGAATCATTATTTAAGCCACGTTCACCCATTAGCTCCCCATGCACCTCTCCAGTCAGCCAGCCAGGATTGGAGACAACAAGAGGTCATTGCCATTGAGCCAGTCTGCTACACCAGTCTGGAGTGATGAGGACCCTTTTTGGAGGTATGCACCAGAATGGAGAAAGGGGACGGCCGGAGTCAGTGGAAACTGTACACATCATGGCTAGTAGCAAGGGAGACAGTGTCAGGTAAGTGTAATACATTTTATGTAATAGAAAAAATGATTTGCATTCATTATAATAATCATGATGAGTTTTGGCTAACCTGATCCCCCTAATTGCATTCCTCTAATTCTGGAAGAAATACTGCACTCTAATAGGCTGAGAGATCTCAGTCATGGCTCCTTCATCCTTTATTCAAAGTGTTTGTATAAGCATAAATACAGATACAAGAGTACAATTAACAAAGTCTTATCACAATGAAGGCATAAACAATCATGTGTACCAAATAGCTGAAAGAGAAAGGAAATGGAGGAAGTATTATCTGTAATCTTTACAACTGTAATAAGCTTAGTGAACAAGACAATCTTCCCAAGGCTGCCAGACTTTCTGAAAAGAGGATATAGGCATCTATTTCTTATTTTTGGATACATTTCTCAAACAATTTCATAATTATTTTTCAAAATATTAAAATATCAAAAAATATATCATATATAAGAATATATCAATATATTGAAAAGGTTTATTCAAAAATATTAAATAATTTGAAAACCTTAACCATAAATACTAAATTGAGGCCATAATGTTCACAACTCAGTGGTTACTTAACCATCAAATAGTTCTTCTTGAATTTAAGGAACAGCAATTCTAGTGAAGGAATAGAATCTTGAAGCCAAATCGAAGACAGCTCTCTCCTATCAGCTAGAGTAATTGTATTCAATACATTTTGGTCGTAAGAGACAAAACCCTCACAAAAGTCTAGTTAATAATAAAAGTGGAGGCTCATTCTTTAGTCACTCTTTGATAAATCTGTTCATTCCCATGGCTATTGGACACAAAATCCTGTGTTCTATATTTGTATGTACATTTCTACATCAGATTATACATAGCTTTATGGAATCCAGGATGCAGGATTTGGCAAGTCAGAAATGTTATAATAACATACAGATCAACATAACAAGTTAAACGCAAGGACCACTAAGCAATGTCTCGGTTTGTGCTGGTGTGTTTTAATATTGTTGCTTTTCCCGTATGTACAATTGTAAGCTTACCTGTGTATACATCACAGTATTTAATTACAAGCCGTATTTATGGAACACAAAAGGGTTAGTACAAAAAGAATATCTCCTGATTGAAAAAAAGACTGCGCAAGAGCTGCCCTTGAGACTACATTTTTGCTACTTTAGGTATGTAAAAATGAAAGGGGTTTCACGGTTGTTCAAACCTATTATGCACAAGTTCATTGTATGTGTATGCAACTTTTTTGCAAAAAAAAAAACAAATAAACTATGTAAATGAATTTTTTTAATCTGAATGTCTTTTTGTTTCAGTAAGTGCTAATGTGTGACCTAATTAATTAACCATTCTGTAGGAAAAGTGTATAACAAGACGAGTTAGTGGACTCAAATATGAACCATTCCACATACAAGGAAAAATTAATGGCATTACACTTATAGAGCCTTGCATACGCATTCACATCCCTTAGCGATTTCATAATGTTGTATGGTTACATCCTGGAATTGAAATTGATGATATGCACAACACGCTTAACACTTCAAGGTATACAATATGCTTTATTGTGACAAATGTTCCTAAAACAACAAAACAGAGACTAGTTGGTTATATAATTATAGGCTTTATTTTGTTATAAAACTCCTAAATAGTTACTTGAATGGAGACCACCTTACTAACAGAGTTAAATCACATTTGTTTCTCTTTATGCAGCCCTAGCCATACCTCCCCCGGTTGTAATTCACAAAGTCTGTGTTTATATAAAAAAAAAAAAATCAGATGTGAACTTGCTTTACAAGTTTTTACCTCCTGCTCATTAAATCAAACTTTCCCAAAGACTCCTGTAGGGTCTATCAAGCTATTAAATGAGCAGGATATAAGAAACGCTAAATTAAACAGACTGCAATAAAGCAAGTTTAAACATGATATGTCTCTTTACAGGAAGCATTGACAAACTCTGTGCAAGTCACATGCAGCTGCTGAGACTAGGGCTACATAAACAATGTGATTCATTAAGCTAAAGTTATTTTGGTGCCTGTAGTGGCCCTTTTTTCTATTAAGGAGCTGGAGGAATCTGCCGCTAGAAGCTATTCTTGATACAAGTGCATCTCAGCTGTTCTACAAAGCAGGGCTTTGTGAATGTAGGACGAGGGAATACTTATGCAACCAAGAAACGCCTGATCTGATTAACTCTTGTGTCACAATTTAAATTATTATTAATTCAAAGTGTTGGGTATGTTATAACAAATAAATAAAAAAAAATATATAATCTATTTAAATTCTAAGTTGTAACCTTACAAAATGTGAAAACTTAGAGGGGGGGAGCAGGGGGAGGATTAAATGAATGCTAATGCAAAACCTTATAAAGTATTATTATTATTATTAAACTTTCCCTTTTTAATTTTTATTGTTATAATTATAAGGGTCTGAGAATTACTGACAATTGCTATTAAATAGCATTGAGACCATATTTGTAAATGGAAGATTGGTTAATCATTCAAATACTGTGCGGTGTATTTTGAATTTTGCTGTAACACAACATGCAACCACCAACAGTGTGAAATTACGGACTGTAACAGGATTATAATAATCTTCTCGTTCTTATTATTTAGAACTTCTAGAGCTTAAAATGAAAACAAGATTCTCTACAAACATTGCATTTTAACCAACATTTATTAACATGGGTTCAGGTTATCAGAGAAATGCAGATTGGTAAGACTGCTGAAATAAACATGTCATTAGAAAGATAAGCACCTTATTTCATACTCAATTAAGTGGAGTTACCAAAAAAAAAAGCAAAAAAGCATTTTTGCATCTGTAACGACAAGTATATATGTGGGCATTTCGTAAGAAAGTTAATCTAACCTATTTCGAGCTGCACTGAAAGTGTCATAAAAGAACTCATGAATTTAGATAGATATCCGCTTTTTATCCAAAGAGACTTTCATATAGAGCAAGACGTCTGCCTAATCTGCTGACTATTTTTGTGTAGTTCACTCAAATTTCTGCTCTCAGTAACTGCTGCTGGAAATGGTTTGGTAATAATACAAGAATGTTAATTAAGAATATAGAATGTGCAATTTTGTAGTGCATGTGATCTGTTTGGATTTTCTAAGGCATTTGTCATGGTTCCTCACAAAGGTTTACTGTACAAATTAAAAGCAATTGGTTTAGATGAAAACTCTTGTTGTTGGTTTACACATTGGCTTACTCTAAGCATTATTGTCAAGTTCTCCAATAAGGGGACTAAACAGTCTGCCTGTTATCTGGGTACCACTCACAGAGGCTAAAGAGCCTCTGACTCTCGAAGAATCTGTGCAGGTCTGAGGTTCGGTTCAGTAGTTCTTGGGTAACTAATTGATTTGCTTTATATGGCAATACTTTTCACATGCAGTTAGACAGTATGCATTCTGCTGGTATTTTGGGAACCTGCATTCCAAAAATACCAACATAAATACTCAAAAGCAGGTCATTTGTTATAATATGTAATCATATTGTTTGTAACATCTACTATGAAACTTAGCTTTGAAGCCTCTTTTCTGCAATAGAGACTCCGTTGGAGGTATATATTCTCTATTATTTTATACGAATGAATGAAAATGTTATAAAAAATAAACTTCTGCGTGGCTATAACGGGAATTTTAGGAGTCTTTGAATAGTGGTCTTTACATGAAACTGCCTTTTTTATTTAGTTAATTAGTCTGTGTTCTAAATATATTTTTGTTAACAAAATAATGTGGTAGTGCAGGGGTAAAGGAGAAAGAGTCATATAAGAACAGAATTTTAATCAGCTCATATTTTTATTTCTATATTGTAATAATTTATGTATACATTACCAATTATGTCAAAAGTAAAATGTTCAATTATCACTTTGTCTACAATGTATCAGCATCCAGTAGCAGAATGCATGCAAAATGCTTTCCAGTTTAAAACATCCATGTGGCACCGTTGGGACCAGAGCCATGGGAATATATAGGTTAACCATTTTATTTTTTAAAGTGATCCTGTCATAATTTTGGATCCTGTCCCCACTTTGTCCCTTGCATAGTGTGAGTGCATTATTAGATGTATGAGCATAGGCGTGCGCACGGGGTGTGCCGGGTGTGCCTGGGCACACCCTAATCACACCTCCGTGCTGCACTGCCTCTGGGCAGACTGACATGTCGGGTCCTCGAACCGACACAGGAAGGGGCCCGGCGGCTTGCCCACAATGCCGCCGGGTGCGAGGCCCCTCCTGTCAGTCTGCCCTGACAGAGATCCGGCCTCAGTCTGCAGCTACGCCGGGAGTGAGCTGCAGACTGAGGTGTCTCGCGATCTCCAGCCTGTAAGAGCGTTGCCGCGGCAACGCTCTGACTGGAGATCGCGAGACTCACCATGTGGTCTGCAGCTCACTCCCGGCGGAGCTGCAGACTGAAGAGAGAGGGCGCCCACTGGACCACCAGGGCAGCAGGTATTTATAAACTCCCCTTCTACCCCCTGTCACTCACTGCTCCCCACCCCTATCTACTCACTGACCCCCCACCCCATTCACTCACCCCCTTCTACCCACTGTCCCCCACCCCCTTCTACCCCCTGTCACTCACTGCCCCCATCCAACCCCCTGTCACTGCCCCTACCCCCTTCCCCTCCACGCCCTGCCACTGCTCCTCTACCCCCCCAACCGTCACTACCCCTCCACTCCCCCACACCCCCTGTTACTGCCCCTCTACCCCCCCAACCACTGTCACTACCCCTCCACTCCCCCACACCCCCTGTTACTGCCCCTCTACCCCCCTAACCCCTGTCACTGCCCCTCTACCCCCCTTACCCCTGTCACTACCCCCCTACCCCCTGCCACTGCCCCTCAACCCCCCCTAACCCATGTCACTAACCCCCTACCCCCTGTCACTGCCCCTCCACTCCCCCACACCCCCTGTTACTGCCCCTCTACCCCCCTAACCCCTGTCACTACCCCCCTAACCCCTGTCACTGCCCCTCTACCCCCTTAACCCCTGTCACTACCCCCTACCCCCTGCAACTGCCCTTCCACTCCCCCTTTTACTGCCCCTCTACCCCCCTTAACCCTGTCAGTACCCCCAACCCCTGTCACTGCCCCTCTACTCCCAACCCCTGTTACTACCCCCTTACCCCCTGTCACTGCCCCTCCACTCACCCACACCCCCTGTTACTGCCACTCTACCCCCTAACCCCTGTCACTACCCCTAACCCCTTACACTGCCCCTCTACCCCAATCCCTGTCACTAACCATCTACCCCTGCTACCTCCTGTCACTGCCCCTTGACCCCCCTACCACCTGTCCCTCTACCCCCCTTACCCCCTGTCGCTGCCCCTCCACCCCCCTACCTCCTGTCACTGCCCCTTGACCCCCCTACCACCTGTCCCTCTACCCCCCTTACCCCCTGTCGCTGCCCCTCCACCCCCCTACCCCCTGTCACTGCCCCTCCACCCCCTACCCCCTGTCACTGCCCCTCCAACCACCTAACCCCTGTCGCCCACACAGTGCACCCCTCACAATCATACACACTGTACCCCACACACATTGCATCCCTCACAATCACACACACTGTACCCCTCACAATTACACACAATGTACCCCTTACAATTACACACACTGTACCTTCACAATCATACACACTGCACCCTTCACAATTACAGCACACTGTACCTTTCACAATTACACACATACACTGTACCCCTCGCAATCACACACACTGCACCCCTTACACGCTGCACTGCTCACAATCACACACACTGCACCTACGTATATTTGTATTTGTGTGTATGCATGTATGTATATATATGTATGTGTGTGTATGTGTATATAAAAATACATATACACGCGGCGTGTGTTTGTGCTTTAGGGTGCACACCCTAATGCAACAGGCTGCGCACGCCTATGTGTATGAGCATTATGCTAAGGGCACTAGAACCATGCAGAGAGCACAGAAACAGTGCCCCCTGCATGTCCTGCCTTCAGTGGGCAGGCCTGCTTGACTGACAGGCAGTCTGACATGCATTCATGCCAATTTTACCTGTTAATTCTTTAGGCAGCCCCGCTCAGTTTTTTCCGAGAATGTTTACCCCACTTTGGGTCGCGTCAGTGGTGTGTTTTATGTCCATATCCTGCCCCTTTTACAACTGTGTCCCGCTGGCAAGGAAGAGAAATTGACGGATATGCTCTAATAACATACTACAGTACATCTTAAAGGGACTCTATAGTCACCATATAAAAGCAAGAAAGACAGGTCCCCCAGCCTTCCTTCTTGCTTTTATATGAACTTTCATTAATTAAAAAAAAAAAATCGGTGTTTTTATATTAAAAACTTACCTCCGTTCCAGCGCCGAGCTCCCCGCTAGGCCGCGCCCCCTTTTTCGTCAAAATGACGAAATCGCGGGGCCCAATGGGACGGCTTCGCGCTGGACCAATCGCGTTCTTCATAGAGCGGCATTGAATGCCGCCCTATGAAGAACCTGAGCGCTTTACCGCGCATGTGCGCGGAATGCGCGTTCGCGAGCTGAGCTGTCTGACTGACAGCTCAGCTCGCTTTCTAAAATTATCAATAAGGGGGGGGACCTACTGTCCCCCCCCGGCCCCCACCCCTGAGCGGCGGGTGGGGGCCCTAAAATTATCAATAAGGGGGGGGACCTACTGTCCCCCCCCGGCCCCCACCCCTGAGCGGCGGGTGGGGGCCCTAAAATTATCAATAAGGGGGGGGACCTACTGTCCCCCCCCGGCCCCCACCCCTGAGCGGCGGGTGGGGGCCCTAAAATTATCAATGGGGGGGGGACCTACTGTCCCCCCCCGGCCCCCACCCCTGTGCGGCGGGTGGGGGCCCTAAAATGATCAATGAGGGGGGGGACCTACTGCCCCCCCCGGCCCCCACCCCTGAGCGGCGGGTGGGGGCCCTAAAATTATCAAAAAGGGGGGGGACCTACTGTCCCCCCCCGGCCCCCACCCCTGTGCGGCGGGTGGGGGCCCTAAAATTATCAATGAGGGGGGGGACCTACTGTCCCCCCCCCGGCCCCCACCCCTGAGCGGCGGGTGGGGGCCCTAAAATTATCAATGAGGGGGGGGACCTACTGTCCCCCCCCCGGCCCCCACCCCTGAGCGGCGGGTGGGGGCCCTACAATTATCAATAAGGGGGGGACCTACTGTCCCCCCCGGCCCCCACCCCTGTGCGGCGGGTGGGGGCCCTAAAATTATCAATGAGGGGGGGGACCTACTGTCCCCCCCCCGGCCCCCACCCCTGAGCGGCGGGTGGGGGCCCTACAATTATCAATAAGGGGGGGACGTACTGTCCCCCCCCGGCCCCCACCCCTGTGCGGCGGGTGGGGGCCCTAAAATTATCAATAAGGGGGGGACCTACTGTCCCCCCCCGGCCCCCACCCCTGTGCGGCGGGTGGGGGCCCTAAAATTATCAATAAGGGGGGGACCTATTGTCCCCCCCCCCGGCCCCCACCCCTGAGCGGTGGGTGGGGGCCCTAAAATGATCAATAAGGGGGGGACCTACTGTCCCCCCCGGCCCCCACACCTGAGCGGTGGGTGGGGGCCCTAAATACAAAGGGGGGGGGGACCCTAGTTAACCCTCCCCCCCCCCCCAAAAAAAAATATCTCCCTACCTACCCCCCTCACCCTAAAAATAATGAGGGGGGACCATTAACTAAAAACCTGTAAAAAAGAAAAAATGAGATAAAATCAACTTACCATTCGATGTTTTCTTTCTTCTAAAATCTTCTTTCTTCAGCCCCAAAAAAGGCCAAATAAAAATCCATAATAACCGACGCAATTAAAAAAAAAAAAAAAAAACCGAGCGCAAAAAAAAATAATCCATCTTCACCCATGGAGGGCTCCGCGCAGACTGAGCTCCGCAGGGTGGGGAAGGCTTATAAAGCCTTGCCCCGCCCTGCAATTAGGCTAAGAACACTCTGATTGGTGGGTTTGAGCCAATCAGAGTGCTCTTTGTCATTTTACAAGCGTGGGAAAGTTTTTTGGAATTTTCCCACGCTTGTAAAATGACACAGAGCACTGTGATTGGATGGATTTCAAGCCATCCAATCACAGTGCTCTGTGTCATTTTACAAGCGTGGGAAAGTTCTTTGGAATTTTCCCACGCTTGTAAAATGACACAGAGCACTGTGATTGGATGGATTTCAAGCCATTCAATCACAGTGCTCTTTGTCATTTTACAAGCGTGGGAAAGTTCTTTGGAATTTCCCCACGCTTGTAAAATGACACAGAGCACTGTGATTGGATGGGTTTCAAGCCATCCAATCACAGTGCTCTGTGTCATTTTACAAGCGTGGGAAAATTCCAAAGAACTTTCCCACGCTTGTAAAATGACACAGAGCACTGTGATTGGATGGCTTGAAATCCATCCAATCACAGTGCTCTGTGTCATTTTACAAGCGTGGGAAAATTCCAAAGAACTTTCCCACGCTTGTAAAATGACAAAGAGCACTCTGATTGGTTTAAACCCACCAATCAGAGTGTTCTTAGCCTAATTGCAGGGCGGGGCAAGGCTTTATAAGCCTTGCCCACCCTGCGGAGCTCAGTCTGCGCGGAGCCCTCCATGGGTGAAGATGGATTATTTTTTTTGCGCTCGGTTTTTTTTTTTTTTTTTTTTTAATTGCGTCGGTTATTATGGATTTTTATTTGGCCTTTTTTGGGCTGAAGAAAGAAGATTTTAGAAGAAAGAAAACATCGAATGGTAAGTTTTTTTTATCTCTTTTTATTTTTTTACAGGTTTTTAGTTAATGTTCCCCCCCTCATTATTTTTAGGGTGAGGGGGGTAGGTAGGGAGATAATTTTTTTTTGGGGGGGGGGGGGGAGGGTTAACTAGGGTCCCCCCCCCCTTTGTATTTAGGGCCCCCACCCACCGCTCAGGGGTGGGGGCCGGGGGGGACAGTAGGTCCCCCCCTTATTGATAATTTTAGGGCCCCCACCCGCCGCACAGGGGTGGGGGCCGGGGGGGGACAGTAGGTCCCCCCCTTATTGATAATTTTAGGGCCCCCACCCGCCGCACAGGGGTGGGGGCCGGGGGGGACAGTAGGCCCCCCCCCTTATCGATAATTTTAGGGCCCCCACCCACCGCTCAGGGGTGGGGGCCGGGGGGGGACAATAGGTCCCCCCCTTATTGATAATTTTAATTTTAGGGCCACCACCCGCCGCACAGGGGTGGGGGCCGGGGGGGGGGGGGACAGTAGGTCCCCCTTATTGATAATTTTAGGGCCCCCACCCGCCGCACAGGGGTGGGGGCCGGGGGGGGACAGTAGGTCCCCCCCTTATTGATAATTTTAGGGCCCCCACCCGCCGCACAGGGGTGGGGGCCGGGGGGGGGACAGTAGGTCCCCCCCCTTATTGATAATTTTAGGGCCCCCACCCGCCGCACAGCGGTGGGGGCCGGGGGGGGGGGAAGGAGAGTAGGTCTCCCCCCCCCCCCCCCTTCAACCACTATTGTGGACAGTCAGCTCCCTGTGGGTTCGGGCTTCAGCTGTCAGCTGAAGCTGAAGCTGTCAGCTGAAGCCACGCCCGCAGCAGTGCTGACAGGCTATCAGCACACAAAGCGCGTTCACAGTGCTTTGTGTGCTGATAGCCCGTCTGATGCATTCACCCAGAATGCATCGGACGAGAGGCCTTTTTAGGGCCTCTGAACTCGGAAGTCCCTCTGGTGGCCGTCTGATTGACTGCAACAAGAGGTGTTCCAAGCTTCCAATGTAAACACTGCATTTTCTCAGAAAATACAGTGCTTACAAGAAAAAGGCTCCGGGTAGCTGTAGCACTCACCTGAACAACCTCATTAAGCTGAAGTTGTTCAGGTGACTATAGTGTCCCTTTAACATTGCAGTTCCTGGAAATGGCAATGGTTTCATTTGTCTGAAACCATGCCTCTAGTGGTTTGCAGACTGACAGCCATTAGATGTATTTCCTAATTAAGAACTTTGCTTTTTGATGGTCTTCATGTTTGGGGTAATGCTCTCTTGGATTTAATCATGTTGTATCATAAGTATTGTAATGTTGTAATGTCCAGAGATTATCAGTCATGATGATGATGCCACTGAGCATCTGCCAAGTGAAGACTGTTTTGGTGCTGGAAACAGTAGAACAAAAAACACTAACATTAAACATAAATATATTTATTTTTAATGATAATTGTTCCTATAATAACTGTCAAGCTATAAATTTGCTAGTCATTCTGCTAGCACAAGACACGGGTGAAATTATCAGTAGATTAAGACTGGTAGACTGTTATATTATGCATGAGGCACAGTCTACTAATCTAATAACAGGTCTTGTACTAATTAACAGCTTACTTTTAATTATAAATGTTATAAATGGTTTGTATCGTATTTTGTAGTTTTTTTACATTGTGAAACATTCAAATGTATTTATTAAGATATGAATTGTAAAAGGAGAATGCCAGATCCCAAAATTAGAAATACATCCCTTAAGTGGTGGAGAACTGTGTTTTCTTTATTAAATAAAAAGTCAATAAACAAATGGCCTAGTGGTGGCAGCATAGGAATGCCTCATTTTGAGCCCCCCATTTTGTAGCTTGTTAAATTGTGACACATTCAAATGTATTCGCTAAGCCAGGACATGTCTCTGAGAACCTGATCTACAAGGAAGTGCCTGAGGATACAAAAACACATAATGCAACCCTGTGTTGTCTTCCCCCATCACTGTACCATTTTTATAGATTTTTTATTTAATAAGGTGTATACAATTCTGCGTCAATTGAAGAATAGCTTTGCATTCAGTGGTTCCAGTGTTGCAGTGTCGGACTGGCCCACCGGGATACCGGGAAATTTCCTGGTGGGCCGCGGCACCTGGGGCCGGTCACACAGCCCTAATCATCAGGCACTTGTAATTTAAATGACTCTTGACAATGCCAGGCTATGTCAGTCCGAGGGGAGTAATGAGGAAGGAGGTAGGGCCTGGTGCGGCCGCAATTACTCTGCTTGCGGCCGGAGGGAGACCTGTCAGTCTCCCTGCACGTTCGCATGCCCTGCCTCTGCACTTAAGCCCTGCCTCCCAAACACAAGCCCCTCCGCCAGACGGAAGCTGCTGACCTCGCTTGAATTAAGAGGCAAGACATTGACACCTTCACCTACCAGTGCCAGGTAAGCTTTGTGTGTATGCTAGTGAGTGAGCTTATGTGTGTGTGTGTGTGTTTGACTCTGCTTGTGAGTGAGCTTGTGTGTGTGGGTGGGTGTGCATCTGCTAGTGAGTGAGTTTCTGTGTGTGTGTGTGAGTGTGTGGGTGTGTGTGTATACACATCTGCTAGTGAGGGTGTTTGTGTGTGTATGTGCCTGCTAGTGAGGGAGTTTGTGTGTGCCTGCTAGTGAGTGAGCGTCTGTGTGTGTGTGTGTGTGCCTGCTAGTGAGTGAGCTTGTGTGTGTGTGTATGCCTGCTAGTGAGTGAGCTTGTGTGTGTGTGTGTGCCTGCTAGTGAGTGAGCTTGTGTGTGTGTGTATGCCTGCTAGTGAGTGAGCTTGTGTGTGTGTGTGTGCCTGCTAGTGAGTGAGCTTGTGTGTGTATGTGCCTGCTAGTAATGAGCGGATGTGTCTGCTAGTGAGTGAGCTTGTGTGTGTGCTAGTGAGGGAGCTTCTGTGTGTGTGTGTGTGTGTGTCTGCTAGTGAGTAAACTTATGTGTGTGTGTGTGTGCTAGTGAGTTTGTCTGTGTGCCTGCTAGTGAGTAAGTTTCTGTGTGTGTGTGTGTGTGTGTGTGTGCGCGCGCTAGTGAGGGAGCTTCTCTGTGTGTGCACCTGCTAGTGGGGGAGCTGCTGTCAGTGTGCAGCCTGCTAGTGAGTGAGTTTGTGTGTGTGTGTGTGTGTGTGTGTGTGCCTGCTAGTGAGTGAGTGTGTGATTGCTAGTGAGTGGGCTTGTGTGTGTATGTGTGTGTGTGTGTGCCTGCTGGTAAGTGAACTTTGTTTGTCTGCTAGTGAGTGAATTTGTATGTGTGTCAGTGAGTTTGTCTGTAGGGATCATGTGTGTGTTAGTGAGCTTGTCTGTAGGGAGCATGAGTGTGTCTGAGCTCGTTGGTGGTGAGCATGTGTGTGACCGTGAGCTTGTCTGTAGTGATCGTGTGTGTCAGTGAGCTTGTCTGCAGTGATCGTGTGTGTCAGTGAGCTTGTCTGCAGTGAGCATGTTTGTGTGTCAGTGAGCTTGTCTCTAGTTAGCATGTGTGTGTCAGTGAGCTTGTCTGTAGTGAAGCTGTGTGTTAGTGAGCTCTTCTGTAGGGAGCATGTGTGTGTGTCAATGGGCTTGTCTGTAGAGAGCGTGTGTGTGTGACAGTGAGCTTGTCTGTAGTGAGCTTGTGTGTGTATCAGAGTTTGTACTAAATTTGTGTGTGTGTGTGTCATTGAGATTGTCTGTCAGTGAGCCTATTGTGTGCATCAGTGAGCTTGTGTTTTTATGTCAGTGAGCTTATGTATAACAATAAGATTGTCTGTGAGCCTGTGTATCAATGAGCTTGTGTCAGTAAGATTGACTATGTCTGCATGTGACGTTGCTTTACTGTATAATTTATTTACCCTAAAAGGACTAATATTTTGAATTAGAAAATATATATAAATATATTTATATATATATATATATATATATATATATTGTGACCGAAAGCAAGGAATTGTGCTGGAAGGAACCTATATACCTCCCCAGATTTTGCAAGGTTCTTACTTTGTGTAATTAGCCCCAGGGAATTATGTTATGTTATAATGAATGTTGCACTTTAAATATGTGTATATTTGGGCCCTGGGGTGGAGCACCTGGAGAGTAGGGTGGGCCAGTGCTCCACTCCACATTTTGGAAGTTGCTTGTAACCTACAGGTGAGAAGTCCAGTTCCAGAGTTTGAATCCTAATCTAACTCACCTGAAAAGGATTGTCAATTACCAGTGCTATTAAGTACTCCCCTGCCAAGGAAGGAGGAAGATTGTGTTTGGTTTCTGTGAGTGGAAACAGAGAGCTGAAAACCCTGAAGCAGTAAGGTTGTTTATATTTATGTTTATGTTGGGAAATGGATAAGCCATCCAACCCAGTTAGCTGATTATTTTGTTTAGTTACTGCTCAGAAGAGCAAGGCTTTTGTTTGATATATTTTTGTTACCTTTATACCTTACTGTGCATTTATTTTGGAACCTCAATAAAAGAGCAAGTCCTTTTACCTCATCCAGCGTGTGAAGTGTCTCTAAAGCCTGAAAAGACTGTGTAACATCCCAATCCCAGGACAAGGTACCAAGGGAAAGGAGTATTTTTGTCACATATGGTGGAGAATGCGGGCAGCACACGGCAAAGTCTGTAAGTAGGGAGAAAGAGACTGCTGAGAAAATGGAGGATGTCATGAAAGCTTTGCTCCAGTCCACTGCTGTACAGCAAGAGACAAACAGGAGGACTGCAGAGACTAATGCAATACAGCAAGAGAGCATTTCAATACTGCAACAGCTTGTACTGGCTCAAAAGGAAAATACAGATGCTTTATTCAAGCAAGTTGAAGCAACACAGGCAGCAGCTCATCAAGTGCTCAGAGAGGAGCAGCAGCATGCCACATGTGTCATACAGCAGGAGATCCAGAGTCTATCACAAAGGCTGGCCAGGGATGCCACAGAATCACCACAATGTCCAAAGGTGATCAGAGTGAGTCACTACTTGCAAAAGATGGTATCCACAGATGATGTAGAGGCCTACCTGTTGGCATTTGAGCGAACCGCTGAGCGAGAAGGTTGGCCTGAAGTGGAATGGGCAAGTCTGCTAGCACCATTTCTTACTGGTGAATCCCAGAAAGCATACTATGATCTGGAACCAGCGGAAGCCAGTGACTACAAGAAGCTAAAAGCAGAAATACTGGCACGCCTGGGGGTGACAACAGCCGTCCGTGCACAGAGATTTCATTCATGGACTTACAGCCTGGATAAAGCGATTCGTTCACAGATGTTTGACTTGATACACCTTGCCAGAAAATGGTTGCAGCCAGAGATCAACTCACCCAGCCGCATTGTGGAGCAACTGGTGATGGAAAGATTCCTAAGAGGCTTACCTATTGGGCTTCGTCGGTGGGTCAGCCAGAGCAATCCCCAAACAGCAGACCAATTGGTTGAATTGGTTGGACGGTATATAGCAACGGGAGAACTGCTTCAACCTCCTGGCCAAGAGAGACCCAAGAATCCAAAAACCTACAACCCCAGCAAATCTGGTAAGACTGTTCCAGGGAAAAGGGGGTCTTTTGATGAGAGAACAGGGTCTTATTACCCAAGAGACATTGTTAAAAGAGAAAAAGACTTTGGGAGGTGGGAAGAGCCTACAAATGAATCAAAAAGTACTAATTATGGTATAAAATGCTTTAAGTGCAGAAACTTTGGACATATTGCAAAAGACTGTCCTGAAAATGTTGAACCAATGGAGTGTAATTTTGGTAATAATTGGGAAGGAATTGCACTTTATTCACAGGTTGTATGTTCTGTGGAAAAAAATGGTTATTTGAATAGTCACCCTGGGTGTACCGTGAATGTGGAGGGAAAAAATATACAGGCATTGCTAGATTCAGGGAGTATGGTTATATTGTTAACTCTGGAAAAGTTGATATTGCTTGTGTGCACGGGGATATACATAACTACCCTACTGCAGATATACTTGTTAAAACCCAGTGTGGTACTGTGAACTGCAGAGTGGGGCTGGTACCAAAACTGGCACATGAGATGATTATTGGAAGGGATTTTCCCCATTTTCTAGACCTATGGGCATGTTTTGAAAACCCATCAGGTGAACAGAATGAGGAATTTCCTTTTGCAGATACTCTGGCAGATGAGAGAGATCATGATGATGAGCCTAACAGTATGCAGCACTCCCCTATAAAAACATTAGTTGGTGAAAACCCAGAACAAACTAATGCGGGACCTTCTAGAAGCTCTGAACCAGATATAGAGTTAGTTGATTTAGAGGTTAGGCCTGGTAACTTCAGAAGTGCACAGTGGTCTGACCCAACATTATTGGTAGCCAGGAATAATATTTCTATAAGGAATGGATCCCCTGTCAATCCAGGGAATTCTCTTACTTACCCTTATTTTGAAGTGGATAATGATCTGTTGTACAGAGTTGAGAAAAAAGAGTCCGTTATTACAAAGCAGCTGTTAGTACCACAAGCCTATTGGCGCACTGTGTTAAACCTTGCACATAGCCATGTTTTGGGGGGTCACCTAGGGGTTGACAAAACAAGAGAATGTGTTTTGAGGAGATTTTACTGGCCTGGAGTAATCGCAGCTATCAAAAACTACTGTTCGTCATGCCCTGAATGTCAGGTTACTGCGCCCTTTACGGCTTACCGTAGCCCTTTAGTACCCTTGCCTGTTATTGAAGTGCCTTTTGAACGTATTGCTATGGATTTTGTGGGTCCTCTGGTAAAATCCAGTAGGGGGCATCAGTATATATTAGTAGTACTCGACTATGCTACCCGTTACCCTGAGGCAATACCTATGCGCACAACCTCAGCAAAGTCCATTGCTAAAGAGTTAATGATGATGTTTAGCCGGGTTGGGATTCCCAAGGAGATCCTATCAGATCAGGGCACTCCATTCATGTCCAAGGTTACAAAGGAACTCTGCAAGCTCCTTCACATTAGACACCTCAAAACCTCTGTTTATCACCCACAAACCGATGGCTTGGTTGAGCGATTTAATAAAACGTTAAAGGCTATGCTGCGCAAAGTAACTGATAAAGATGGAAAAAACTGGGACTTTTTATTGCCCTATTTAATGTTTGCCATTAGAGAAGTACCCCAAGCTTCCACGGGTTTCTCACCTTTTGAATTATTATATGGCAGACACCCCAGGGGATTACTTGACATAGCAAAGGAAACTTGGGAACAAGAAGCAAACCCACATCGCAGTGTAATAGAACACATAACTCAGATGCAGGAACGTATTGTAGCCATTATGCCAATAGTCAGAGAACACATGCAAAAGGCTCAACAAAATCAGCAGAATAGCTATAATAAGGATGCTAGAATTCAAGTATTTCAACCATGAGACAGAGTATTAGTCCTGGTTCCCACAGTAGAGAACAAATTCCTGGCAACTTGGCATGGGCCATATGAGATTATTGAAAGAGTAGGAGAGGTAAATTATAAAGTAAGGCAACCAGGTAGAAGAAAGGAAGTGCAAATATACCATGTCAATTTGCTAAAACCATGGAAAGAAAGGGAAGTTCTGGTTACTACAGAGGCTTCAACCTTCCCTGATAAGTGTAATATAGACCCCAAAGTAAATATCTCAGAGACCCTGTCAATACACCAGACAAGGGAAGTTAAGGAGTTTATTAGATTAAATAAAGAGGTATTCTCCCCAGTCCCAGGAAGGACTAGTGTGATTAAACATGACATTTTGACAGAACCAGGAAAAAGGGTCAATCTCAAACCATACAGAATACCCGAGGCTCGCAGAGAAGCTATCAGAGCAGAGGTTAAGAAAATGTTAGATCTTGGAGTCATTGAGGAGTCACAAAGTGACTGGAGCAGTCCAATTGTGCTGGTACCAAAGCCTGATAATACAGTACGGTTTTGTAATGATTATCGCAAACTGAATGTTATTTCTAAGTTTGATGCATACCCCATGCCTAGAGTTGATGAGCTAGTAGAACGACTTGGGAGAGCTCGGTACCTCACTACACTAGATTTAACCAAAGGTTATTGGCAAGTACCACTCACAGAGCGAGCAAAAGAAAAGACAGCATTTTCTACTCCTGATGGCCTATTTCAGTACAGAGTTTTGCCTTTCGGCTTGCATGGTGCCCCTGCCACATTCCAAAGAATGATGGACAGAATACTAAAGCCGCATGTGCGCTATGCAGCTGCATACTTGGATGATGTTGTAGTACACAGTGAGGATTGGGAATCTCACCTTCCAAAAGTACAGGCTGTCCTTAACTCAATACAAAATGCTGGCTTAACTGCTAACCCCAATAAGTGTACGATTGGCCTAGAGGAAGCAAAATATTTGGGCTACTCTATTGGTAGGGGACTAGTGAAACCCCAAGTTGCTAAAATTGAAGCCATACGAAATTGGCCGAGACCACTGACTAAGAAACAGGTGAGAACATTTCTTGGCCTCATTGGCTATTACAGGAGATTTATATCAAATTTTGCTACAATTGGAAGCCCATTAACTGACCTTACTAAAGCTAATGCTCCAGTAGTGGTAAAATGGTCCCCAGAGACGGAACAAGCATTCAGAAAGCTTAAAGAAGCCATTTGTGCCCAACCAGTGTTGGTAACACCTAATTTTTCTAAAGAATTTATTTTACAGACAGATGCATCTGATGTAGGACTAGGTGCTGTTCTCTCTCAAGAAATTCAGGGTGAGGAGCACCCCATATTATATTTAAGCAGGAAGCTTAATCCCCAAGAAAGAAACTATTCCATTGTTGAGAAGGAGTGTCTGGCTATAAAGTGGGCAGTAGACACACTTAAATACTATCTCTTGGGACGAAAATTCAGACTAGTGACAGACCATGCACCCCTTACTTGGATGAGCCAAAACAGGGAGAAAAATAGTAGAGTAACCCGCTGGTTCCTTAGCTTGCAACCCTATAATTTCTCCATAGAGCATAGGGCTGGGAGTAAACAGGGAAATGCAGATGGTCTTTCGCGGATGCACTCACTAATGTCCATGGTCGCTCGACCCAATAGGTCTGAGCTGGGGGGGAGGATGTGTGACCGAAAGCAAGGAATTGTGCTGGAAGGATCCTATATACCTCCCCAGATTTTGCAAGGTTCTTACTTTGTGTAATTAGCCCCAGGGAATTATGTTATGTTATAATGAATGTTGCACTTTAAATATGTGTATATTTGGGCCCTGGGGTGGAGCACCTGGAGAGTAGGGTGGGCCAGTGCTCCACTCCACATTTTGGAAGTTGCTTGTAACCTACAGGTGAGAAGTCCAGTTCCAGAGTTTGAATCCTAATCTAACTCACCTGAAAAGGATTGTCAATTACCAGTGCTATTAAGTACTCCCCTGCCAAGGAAGGAGGAAGATTGTGTTTGGTTTCTGTGAGTGGAAACAGAGAGCTGAAAACCCTGAAGCAGTAAGGTTGTTTATATTTATGTTTATGTTGGGAAATGGATAAGCCATCCAACCCAGTTAGCTGATTATTTTGTTTAGTTAGTGCTCAGAAGAGCAAGGCTTTTGTTTGATATATTTTTGTTACCTTTATACCTTACTGTGCATTTATTTTGGAACCTCAATAAAAGAGCAAGTTAATTTACCTCATCCAGCGTGTGAAGTGTCTCTAAAGCCTGAAAAGACTGTGTGTAACATCCCAATCCCAGGACAAGGTACCAAGGGAAAGGAGTACTTTTGTCACAATATATATATATATATATATATATATATATATATATATATGTAGGGAGCATGAGTGTGTCTGAGCTTGTCTGTGGTGAGCATGTGTGTGTGTGCAGTGAGCTTGTCTCTATATTATTGGTATATTATTTAATATATATTAAAACACACACATACTACATAGCACAATGACTTATGGGGCTGGCATAGATTGTTTTCCAGGGCTGCTTTGTATCCCCAATCTGGCACTGAGTGTGTGCCTTTATATTATGTGTTTAGGACAATGACTTAGTGCAGTGCATCTTCAAAGCAGTCCATCTCCATGAATAATTACATAAAAGGCTTTGTGTAACTTTTCAAAAATGTTTTTAAATATTTGGTTAATTCATGTTTATTCCCAATAGCAAATGACTGAACAAGTTTGCTATACAATACTCAATTGATCAAACTGACATTTTCAATTTTCTTAACATAATTCTGACTGTTTCCACTTAAAGAAAAGACAAAAAAACTGATAAATTCCTATAGAATGCAGGCAAAAAATAAAATAATAAAATAACATACAGATTTATAGACAATACCAATCTGGATTGCTGGATTAAATTATCTTTGGAAAAAAATATATCACAGGTTTTCTCCTGAGCTCACCCCTAGACTTTAACAGAAAATTATACACTTTCACAGCAAACTTAATTCAGCCCTGAATGTGACTTATTTAAAACGATAAGTGGAGTATTATTAGATGTGATGTATGATAATGTGAATGAAGCTTCATAACTGTATCAAGTTCTCCCTGCTTTCCTATGAAAGAGCAGTAAACTGCCATCCTTGAATAGAGATACGTGCATGAAAGCAAGGTGCCCTCAGAGTATGATCAGATTATACAGGAAACAATATGGAATCATACAATCCTGAAAGCAATCAGAGCACATAACATACCCATAACACAACCACAAACAGATAGAAAAAAACAAAAAATCAAGGTCCAAATCTGGCTGTTCTGTACAGCCCTACAAGGACAGTATCCTTGTCTGTTCTGTACACTAGCCCTACAAGTATAGTATCCTTGTCTGTTCTGTACACTAGGCTACAAGTATAGTATCCTTGTCTGTTCTGTACACTAGGCTACAAGTATAGTTTCCCGATTTATTTGCAAGCCATCATGAGCTAAGTGAATGAAGCAAATAAAGTGTAAGTCTAGAAGAGAAAGAAAAATACATGCATTCACGCTGGCTTCACCCACTAAAGCAAGATAATCAGGAGTGCCCAATGAATAGTGACTGGGCAGCTATTGTAAAAATGGCAAGTAAATTGGGGGGGGGGGGGGAATCTAACACTGGTACCCCATACCCACCAACGGTAGGCAGATGGGGGTCTTTAAACATGAACCAGGGGGCACATGGTATCACACACCCCAGCCCTCATCCCTAATGGCAGGTGCGGGCTAATAACTTATTGCAGAAGGGGGTGTGGACAAGCCATTATCCACCCTTCCACTCATGGATATAGGTAAAAGGATATTAATCTAATGGGGGTGGACATGCCATTATCCACTCCGCCCAAGTCATGTTCTACACCAGAAGAAGGCAACCTTCAGCACTCCAGATGGTATGAACTACAATTCCCCTTTTCCAGCATTATGGCTGTAAAAACATTATGGGTGATGTAGTAAACAACATCTGGGGTGCTGAAGGTTGCCTATCCCTGCCCTAGCAGGACCAAGCGATACCCGCTTAAAGATTTACCGGGCCATGGTGCAGTACCATCTGGGTAGTACGGTAAGCGTCAGGGGTCTGCACAGTGACAATAGCCACTTTTAGGAGCTCTTGAGACCAGGTCCATACTCTGTGGGCAGGAGGCTGGCCTTCAAGTCACTCAAAAAGTCTGTAGCAAAGGAGCTTCCATCTCATCAAAATTCCCATTAAATGATCATCACACACAATAATACTGTAAGTATAACTGAGCTGCAAAAAAGATTATAAAATTTGTTGACTTGTGTAGTGAGTGGAATTATATTAGCTGAACTCTCTGCTTACTCCTAGCTGTGTTGCAGTGCAGAGACTGAAGTTGTCTCTGAAACGCCAATGATTCACATAAATATTTTAATAATTCTATATAACTGTTTGATAATGAACCATTATTCCTCACCAGTTAAACTCTACCTAGTGTAATGTAATGACATATTTTTCAGCACATCCACTTAAACTGCTGTACTCTAATCTAAAATCCAATACTCCAAAAGCCTTGCTAGAAGATCTGATCTTAATTTCAAGTAGGACTTACTTGATGTTTTAATTGACTATTTCTGTCAGAGTCAACTCAATTAAAACACTGACCGTCTGTGATATAAATTAATATATTGGATCGTATGAATATGCAATACGTTCTACAAACTGCATTGTAGATTCACTTTCTCCAGACAGGCTGGTGCCTGCTTTAATTTGAAATGTATCTCTTTTCACACAAAGCTAACCAAGAGTGACAATGGATCAAATTGCTGTCATTTTTGTTTACCTAGTGTTAAACTGGTTCTCTGTTGCATTATATAGCTGGGACGTCAATCCTTCCTATAAAAGATGCTGGGTAAAGAAGAAAACCGCTATGCATATGTCATTGTGGCCTTGTACTTTAGCTTAATCTATGTTAATTAAATGTCTGACGGTTCAAACAAAGATAAATCACTGCCCTGCTAACACAGAGTAGCCAAGTATTGGGATTTTTTTTAAATTCACCTTATGCAGTGTTATATCCAGGTGGATAAATTAATGACAGGAAAAAACCTTCAAGAAAGAAGATAATTCAAATGTAAAAGACAAGAGAAGTTAGCAACACACACACCATTTGGTGAAGACACACACAGTTTCCTAAAGATATTAATCATCTGAACTTTTCCTTTTACAAGTAATTATATTGTATTGCAAGAGAAGAGGCTATTCCCATGTTGACCATATTTCTTCTGACCTTGAAACCTCTTGCAATATTAAATGAAGTGTAATGATCCAAATTGAAGTTTCCATACTACAAACGATTACGGTATATTCACTTTCGGCTTCACTGCTTTGAAAACCCAAATAATACTTTCAGTATAGAACTACAGAAACATATTCAAAAACTGCCAGATTTAGCTAAACACATCATTAGAATAATTAAAAACAAACAATAAAAAAAAACACACACACAAAAAAAAACGACAATGTAAAAACTAAAACATCAATGAGAATGGATACAATGATTACAAATAAATAAAGATAAAGTTCCCTGATAGACCACCAGACAGCCATTACTCAGCTGGGTTCCTACTACATCCTTGGACACCTAACACAAGGCACCAGGCAAGAGATACACTGGACTGGTGGAAGTCTATTCCAGTGTGCAAGACTGCCTAAAGAACTTTGTGTCCTGAAAGTTCAGTTTCCAGCTTTGCAAGATCCATAAGATAACGGACGTTCTGGAGTTTTTCCACAACTACTTGAAAACGGTCTCCAAAAACTTTGAGGAGCTCTTAAAACTCAAGCTGGAATGATGGATTTGTTCTGTGAAATTTTAGAATGTTAAAAAAAATTGGACCACATAAACGTCAAATTTCACATTAAAACTGTCATGGGTTCCATATCAGAATGAGCTGAACTGAATATAAGGTTTTACTGTTACAGAGTTGTATTCACCACCAAGGAAGTCCATTGAGGAACACTATATAACATATTTGTGCTGTGTTAATGGTAGAACAGTTCAAATAATGCTCCTCAATATTATATGGCCTATTGTCTCCTTGGAGATCAATCCTAACTGTTTTATTCATTTTCTTTTTCTGAAAATGTAAGAACACCCCCAGGGAAACCGGTTTTATTCTTTTCAAATTTAACCAAGTGGGCATTCAAATCATATTTGACGACTTACATGGGAAGACATTTATTAAAGTATTGTGAGCATTTTATTGTCGATAGACATGCAACTACTAAAGAAGAAAGCTGAAGATGAAACATCAGATTTTATTTGGTTAAATTTTATGAATCACATTTTAATTTTGACAATCCACAAGTTAAATGTGTTGTTCCAACATGTACATATGTATTTCTCTCATATATCATACTGAATTGTATAAAGAAACTTTAAAAATGTATATATATTTATTTTCCCATGATAATTTAGTGTAACTAAAGAGAAATGTCACAACTTATTTTCAGCTATATCCCTAGAATACATAAAAAAATATTGAGCTTTTTGGAAGGGAGAGAGAGTTAGGAGAGATTTTGAAAGAAAGTTTGGTTTAAAATTATACCCAAGTTGTGTTTGTGCGTAATTTTATGGAACAATAAATATTTTCATATTCAGACTATGTAGTTCTATGTCTATATAATCTGTGACATGTCATCTATGCACCTCACTTCATTGGTTGAGCTGCATTTTCTTAATTGTATTCCTAATTTTTTTTTATAGAGACCAGTGGCGGATCCAGAGCCTGATCTCGGGAGGGGCACTTGTAGATTATTTAAAGAAATAATCCAGACACAATAACCACTACAGCTCAGTGTAGTGGTTATGGTGTCTATAGTGCCGGGACCCCCTCCCAGAGTAAGTAGTCAAACCGCTTAAGAACAGTTTGACAACTTACCTGAAGTCTGCTGGGAAATGGGGCTGTAGTAGTGCATAGGAGCAGTAGTGTGTGTGAGTGGTGCAATGTGTAAGGGGTGCAGTGTGTGTGTGAGGGGGACAGTGTGTGAGCGTGTGTGAGAGCGGCAGTGTATGTCAGGGATGCAGTGTATGTGTGGGACAGTATGTGTGTGTAACAGTTGCAGTGTGTGTGTGTGAGTATTGCAGTGTATGTATGAGTGTGGGCAATGTGTGTATATGGGGCGGCAGTGTATGGGGGCAGTGTGTGTGTATGGGGGCAATGTGGGTGTATGGGGGCAGTGTGGGTGTATGGGGGGCAGTGTGGGTGTATGGGGGCAGTGTGGGTGTATGGGGGCAGTGTGTGTGTATGGGGGCAGTGTGGGTGTATGGGGGGCAGTGTGTGTGTATGGGGGGCAGTGTGTGTATGGGGGGCAGTGTGGGTGTATGGGGGGCAGTGTGGGTGTATGGGGGCAGTGTGGGTGTATGGGGGCAGTGTGTGTGTATGGGGGGCAGTGTGTGTGTATGGGGGGCAGTGTGGGTGTATGGGGGGCAGTGTGTGTGTATGGGGGGCAGTGTGTGTGTATGGGGGCAGTGTGTGTGTATGGGGGGCAGTGTGGGTGTATGGGGGCAGTGTGGGTGTATGGGGGGCAGTGTGGGTGTATGGGGGGCAGTGTGGGTGTGTGATATAAGGGTATGGGGGCTTTTTTTAAAATATATATATTTTTTTTATTTAAATAAATATTCTATGTTCCCCCTCCCTTCTTACCTTTACTGGGGGAGGGGGGACATTTCCCTGGTGGTCCGGTGGGCGATTCATTGGTGGTCCCAGTGGGGAGAGTGAACTCTAGCCCACGCTCCTGGGCTAGAGTTCACTCTCGCGAGATTTGGAGCGTTGCCGTGGTAACCGCAGCAACGCTCCAAATCTCACGAGAGGAGAACCCGGAGGAGCTGCAGCCTGACCTCCGGGTCCTCCCTCTCACTCCCTCCCTCCCCCGCCGGCCACCAGCACAGTGCCTGCGGACCGGGGAGGGAGATCTGTGATCTCCCCTCCGGTCTGCACACACATTGCAGGGCTGGCGGGGGAGGGAGAGGGAGACCGTCGGTATTCTCGGGGAGGGCAATTGCCCCGTTGCCCCCCCCCCCTGGATCCGCCACTGATAGAGACCAGAGAGGACCCTATTATTTTAGTGTATTTTTGCAGATCACTTGACATGCCTAGAGGTTTCCCCTCCAGTTCTCTGGCACACATACATTCCTTGTTCCTTTTTACCTATACTATTAGATTCTCTGGATGGTGTGCATAGTACATTACATACTTGGCCCCCTGTTGAAGGACTTACATTATTCATTTTTGCTCATTATTTTATGGTAAAATGGTCACACAAAATCACAGTTTACTAGATTTCCAATGATCTCCGTATTTTTCCATGTATAAGACTGTGTTTTTTTTCTAAATTTATTTATTTATACATGGAATGTCACTGCACAGGTTAACAAAAAAAACAACACTTTTTTACTACTGTGATGTCCCAGCATGCCCTCACACCACCTGCTGTATTGTGGGAGCGGTAGTCTCCCAGCATGCACTGTAGAGCCATTAACTTCCCAGAGTACCGTAGCATAGGGAAGGCAAGAGAATCAGAAGTGTGTTCTCCTCCTCAGAAGTCACCTCAAAAATATCAAAATTGTTCTATTTGATGTTTAACCCCTTAAGGACCAAACTTCTGGAATAAAAGGGAATCATGACATGTCACACATGTCATGTGTCCTTAAGGGGTTAAAATATTTCTTAATTTTGGGTTTAAAACATAGGGGTCGTATTATACATGGGGGTGTCTTATACATGGAAAATTATGGTAAATTTGTACTTTACCCCCTTTAAACGCAGGACTGTCCATTGTGACAATTCCAAAAGGAAAACTTTGTCTTAGAAAGTGATTTGTGTATAATGATAATGTTTTGCCTTTTGTTTAGTTTAAATCCATTATTACGGTTTAAATGGTGAACACTATTGAAGTCATTAATGTAGCATCCTTGGTGACCTTCTACATAGATCACCTGTACAAGGTATTAAAAGGTTACTGTTCTGAACAAACTTCTCATTTTCAAGGGTCTAATCCTGACAAAGAAGCATTCATTGGCAATAAGTGATGCAATTTATGAAACACAAAGATTATTGGAACCTAAGCCCAAAGATTAGGCTTCATCTTCATGGTCAGTAATCAAAATGTGATAATGCTTCCTCCTTGAACCAAAGGCATCTCACTCTGTTTCATTAAAAGGAATTCAAATGGTGTCTGGCACGAGAGGAGATTATAAAAGCATTCTTAATGATGGTCTGGTCTCGTGTTACCTAGGCAATTGACATTGTTTGCATGGAATTCATAAAGGCCTCAAAGTGGCTGTCAAAGAAACGCCAAAAATTGTTATAACAGTAATTTGAAATGAAGGAAATGTATTAAATTAAATATTAGAAGTAACCTATAATCTGTAACGTTATGTAGAAGTTAATGATTGATTTGCTAGACAATGCATTAATATGAGCAAGTGATTACTGCAAGGCTTGCAACAGAATTGATTGTGAGAGTAGAGAAAGCAAAATACTAAATAAAATTAACTCTTTTGCTCCCAACATTTAAAACGGGGAACTTTAAGCAATATGACTGTGGGTGCTGTAGCTCAGCTTTTTCTCTGTAGAAAAAAAACAACAAAAAAAAACAATTTAAGATAGGTTTGACAAGAAAGGGGACACCAAGGGACCAGCTGATTTGAAAATGAAGAATTTGCATTATCGTTTTCAGCTCCATCCAACCAGAACAGCTTTGGTAGCCGGACACATCTAGGATAGTCACTCAAGTTAGTTTGATTAGCCATAATGTTCTCAGTCTGTTAATGCCAATCTAACTCTATTTTATACACAATTGGGAAAAAGTTACCTTAAACTTGCAAAGCTGCAGTCATTCTAATTTGAAGAATCTCAGAGCCTTCACAATATTCCATTATTTGATATGTGTTATGTAAAATATATACATGAGAGAACATCCCAACACTGCATTTTAGAACTTGAGCATTATTATATGTTGGGACAACATAACTTGCACATACATATTGTCTGTATGAGCAGTTAGTTCAAGTTAACATTATATGGGGTAATTATTATGAAATAAAAAAAACAACATAATTTTGTTATTTAGCATTCGGCTCAAATTGTAATATAAAAATATTGAAAATAATTACTGTTTGCGTTGAGCCATAATTAATTAATTTTATGCATAACAATATTAAATGCAGACTTTACAGTGGCATACAAGTAAATGTAACAACTGCAACATTATAGTATATTCCTCTGCACAGATTATTTTCTCAAAACTCCAGTAGCACATTATGCCTATCCTCTGTCCGTACTCCCACCTCTGATGCTCGCCTTCAAGATTTCTCGAGGGCTGCACTGTCCCTGTGGAACTCGCTTCCCTCCTCTGTTAGATGCTCACCCAGTCTCCACTCCTTAAAAAAATCGTTAAAAACTTCTTCATAAAAGCGTATCAATTAAACTGTTAATAGCTCCCAATTGATTCCTCTTCTGCAACTGTCACTAGTCTAATACTATACCTCTAGCATGTAAGCTCATTGAGCAGGGCCCTCAACCCCTCTGTTCCTGTGTGTCCAACTTGTCTGGTTACAACTACATGTATGTTCGTCCATCCATTGTAAAGCGTTGCGGAATTTGACGGCGCTCTATAAATATCATAATAATAATAATAATAATAATAATCATCAACTATAACCTACCTCTCCTGGGTCTGGATCTGTCAATGTTTCTCTTTTGTCACTCTGCGTTATTTCACAGTCAGGTTTATTAGTTAGGCCTCTGAATAAAGGGAAGAGGAGATCACTCTCACTTGATGCTTTAAGTTTTGGTGACTCATTTGGTGCCTGATCTTGACCGTCCATTGGACGTACATATGCTGTAGGCTTTTGTTGCACTGCATTTAACTTTGATGTAATAGAAGATGGGAAGTTTTGTGTTGAATGTGTGCCACTGCTAGTTTTGGTGCAAGAATTCTCCTTAATGGAAATTGCCAACTCTAAACCACCATTCAACTTTGAAAGAGGCATCTGTTTATTGACTGAACCCTCCAGGGTGCAAGGCAACATGTTTTGCTGAAGGTCATTACAGGATGACATGATTACCGAAGGGCTCAATGAAAAGCCTCTATTTTTATCTGTAACATGGTTTTGGTGTCCATTTGTAAAGTCAACAGAAGAATCGATTGTTCTTTGGTCATCCTTGCTTTTAATTTCCTGGCTCTCGGAGGAATGTCCAGGTTTTGGCCAGTTCATGGTGGTTCGATTGTTGAGCTGCACAGACAGTGTGATGGGTATGTTTCCTGTTTGAACAGTACCACACAGTGTGTAATGTAGATCTCTTGGATGCTCTGAGATATGTTCCTCTGCCCTTTGTACAGGGTTTTGTGAGGTGTCCGACTTTGGAATACCAACAAGATGACTCTGATTGGATTGATCAGTCAACAGATCCTTCAGCTCTTCATAGTTTCCGAGTGTACTCTGGATTCGGTTAGAAAGCTCATCTCCTTTGCTTGTCTGGAAAAAAATGAAATATATGTATATTAAAGGATTATGTAATTTCAAGATTTGTATAGGCATGCAATTACAAGTCCTTTTAAAGAATTTTGACAATGGCCTAGGAATCAATATTTTCATTAGTAGGAAAAAAGTAAAAATTATTTATAATCCCATGTACATGCAACTCTTACAGGGTTATTTACTAAAGTAAGAATTGAAAGTAAATTTCAAATTTAAGGCCAGAGTAGCCAAACTAAAAACATAGCTGACTTTGGCTATATTGACCTTGAATTTAAAATGTAGAATTTACTGAGTTCTCACTTTAGTGAATAGACCTGTAAAATAGTACACATATGAATATTTCAATAGAGAAAATAATATAGTTTTCTAAACATCAGTGCTAGACTTAGAAAAATAAATTACAAGCATCCTGAAAGTTTATCATAATTCAGCTAAAAACATAGAACTTGGTAAAGCTTGAGTACTATGTAATCATAATGCACATATCTCTCCTTTTCAGTTAGAGGCATACAAAATGTATCAGAACAATGCAAGGTGGCCTGATGAGTTTTGTTTAAGCATTATTCAAGCAATCATTTAATATTTTATCTTATTAATTCCAAATGCATTGAACAACAACAAGTTTCTTCAACTAGAGTGCCACTAATCTCTTACATTCCGTAGAATGTGAGTGGCTCACATAAAAATGTTTATTCACTATACAGATTGAAGTAGATTGAAAACCGAATTGTAAAAGTTAGGGTAAAATAGCAGATTTGAAAATGTTCTACAAGTCAGCGATATTTGCAGCTCTATTTTTTTAGCCTGGATTTTGCAATTTGATTTTCAATATTAAAGGAGTTTATTAAAGCAATACTTCATGGTGCTGCATGTAAATAATTAGTATGCATCTCTATATTGTAAACCTGAAATACTGATGGAAGTTTAATAGGCAAGTATTCATATTTCTAAGACTTTATTAATAAAATGTTTACCTTTCTCAATAATATTACTCTGTCTGCAGAAATTCGCAAAATCCCAAATACACAAAAAGATTATTTGTATGTTTCTAGGCTGTGTGTTGCATTTATATTCTCCATTATGTACACCATAACTACAAATGTAGGCTGGAAAACAAAGTGAAGGATGATAAAGAATATATAGAAGAGGGAAAGTGTACAGTTATAGTTTGCGTAGGTTGATGAATTACAAGGATTGTCCCAGTGTGTACTTTAAACACTCTGCCTGGTAATAGTGGGAAGAGTTGAAGGGCTGTTGTCAGACATGTTTTCAATAAAAAAAAAAACAGCATATGTATTTAACCACCTAAACAAAAGAATCTGATTGTGGATGGTTAGGAGTGAGATGATGTGAGTCACTTAACAGACTGAAAATGCTGGCAAATATGAGGGGGCCTTCTTCACTTTTTGTAGGTACCAGACCCCTGAATATTGCAGTGTACCCACCCACCCTTGTGGACACAGGACATGTAGTGGTCCTTTGCCTCACTGAGAATGGTGGGAGTTACAAACTAAATGATGATCGATATTAAAAGTTAACATTTTGTACAGCAATGTTTTACATGCACTCCGTTTAAACTCTAAGTTACTGCATTTAATTCCCTACAGACAAATATGAGTGAATGATCACTGTTGCTGAATGTGAATGAAAAGCCATCAAATGTTCTAGTTAGCACTGACACCAATGTATTAATATTAAGAAGAATGTTTTATCAATCATGCACTCTTTTACGTTATTCCCTAAACACTACTCAAGGTGATTAGCATTGTGCAGTTATCCTGCAAGTTAAGCAATAATGGTTGTACTTGTAATTATTTACTGAAGAGCATTAATGACGACCAACCACTAGAAATGCATTTCCTTGAAAAGTTTTAAAATTCTAACGGCATATAATGCCAAAATAGCAGCTTGTAATTGTTTTAAAAAACACTACATAAATATATTTATAATAAACAATGAATAGTGAGGAATATTAGCTCCAAACTAAGGGAGCCAACCTACCACACTATAAAGTAAAAAATCAATATAAGATAATAAACTTTATTAAACACAAAAATACATAAGAGATAAAGCACAAAACAGTGATCAAAGTGGATTTTAAAAGGGCTGCTGAGATAGAACCATAAGTATAAACACTACCACTGTGAACTCCACTGGCTGCAGAGGTGCAGGATACAAAAGTAGCACTTGTATATAGTAATTAGAATCAAAGTGTTGCAAGAGTAGTAAGTTACTGATTCTTATTCCGGATGGATAATATACAGCGTTGAATGAATTTCACAGAAAAAGACTAGTAGGATTACAGGGTAGTCTTAAATTAAACATTAGAACGTGGTGTGGAAAGCGAATCACCATCCACACAATAGTCCTGCAATTTGAATGGATAAACTAATGACTAACTCTTGGATACCACATATACATACATATGTATTAACCCCTTAAGGACCGGACTGTTTTTGCGATGTTGTACATTTGCGACCAGGCATCTTTTTACACTTTTGTGGTGTTTATGTTTAGCTGTAATTTTCCGCTCTCTCATTTACTGTTCCCATACAAATTATATATTGTTTTTTTTCAGGACAAAAGGGGCTTTCTTTACATACCATTATTTATATAATCTCATGTAATTTAATTTTTTTTAAATGAAAAAATATGATGAAAAATTGAAAAAAATACATGTTTTTTTACTTTTATGTGAAAAATCTTTTACTCATCTACAAAAGCGAATGAAAAAAACTGCTAAATAGATTGAAAATGTTGTCCTGAGTTTAAAAATACCCAGTGTTTACTTGCTTTTTGCTATTTTTTTGCATATTATAGGGCTATAAGTACAAGTAGGATATCCTACTAGGATATCCTACTAGTATTGCGGTTTCAAAACATACATTTTTAAAATGTATCAATAGTGACATTGTAACACTATTATCTGTCATAAATCGCTGAATAACACCCCACATGTACATATTTTTTTTAAAGTAGACAACCCAGGGTATTCAATATGGGGTATGTCCAGACTTTTTTAGTAGCCAGTTAGTCGCAAACACTGGCCAAAGTTAGCGTTCATATTTGTTTGTGTGTGAAAAAAGTAAAAAACTAAATTGAACGCTAATTTTGGCCAGTGTTTGTGACTAAGTGGTTACTAAAAAAGACTGGACATACCCCATTTGCAATACCTTGGGTTGTCTTCTTTTGCAAATGGTATGCCATCATGGGGGTAATTCTCATTCCTGGGCTACCATACGCTCTCAAAGGCAACGTAACCAACCTGGCCATTTTCAATGTAAAAATATTTGAACCATATATTTGACCCTGTAACTTTCAAAAACGCTATAAAACCTGTACATGGGGGGTACTGTTATACTCAGGAGACTTTGCTGAACACAAATATTAGTGTTTCAAAACTGGAAAATGTATCACAACAATTATATCATCAGTAAAAGTACTGTTTGTGTGTGAAAAATGCTAAAAAGTCACTTTCACTGACAATATCATCGCTGTGATATGTTTTACTGTTTTGAATCACTAATATTTGTGTTCAGCGAAGTCTCCCGAGTAAAACAGTACCCCCATGTACAGGTTTTAGGGTGTCGTAGAATGTTACAGGGTAAAATACAGTGATAGCAAATTAAATTCTCTGGACTTTCGGCCTGGGTTGGCAGGCAGGTCCCTTAAATTGCAATCAATAAAATAACTTAATTATGTAAAAATATTACATAAATACGCACGTAGAATTTAAATATATATGCATATTTATATATTTGAAGTCTACGTGTATATTTATATAATTATTTATGTAATTTTGTATATGGACATATGAATAGTTCGTATTCTTTTTATTTATTTATATATACATAGATATATATACAATTTCATTCTAAGTGTATTTTGATATAAATATATATATATTAATAGCAAAATACAGTTAGAATAAAATTTCGTATAGATATATAATTTTTTTTATTTTTATTATTATTTTTACATGTTTAATTTAATTTAAATTACTTATTATTTGTATTTTATAATAATATATATATACAATATATATAGTTATTATATATATTATATATATACGTGTGTAATTTAATTATAAGTGTATTTTTATATTAATATATGTACATACACTTAGCATGACATTATATATATGATATATAGACATATATTATATAGGTATAATATATGTCTATATATCATATATATACACATATATAATAATATTTTTTTTTATTAACTATAACTTTAATTTTTTTTTTATTTTACACTGGCAGGGAGACTGCCTGTCAGCACAGACAGTCCCCCTGCAGGCAGACACATGGACACCTATTGTGACCATGTGGTCGCCCTGTTGGGCGATCACATGGCCACAGGGGTCCTAATTCGCCATGGGGAGACTGTCTGGGCTGCAGGCAGTCTCCCCACAACGGGAGCACCGCCGATCGCGGCCGGGGGAACGACGGCGATCGGGTAAGTACATTTTAAATTTAAGACGGTTCAGGACAATGGAAAAATGCCGATGACGGTCCTGAACCGTCCTACGTCCTTAAGGGGTTAAGGCCGTTTGGCCTGTATTTGTGGGAGGGGCTTAAATGAATTCACTCCCCTATATAAGGGACACCCCTTACCTGACTCATATCGCTTAAGGTCAGCATCAGAATGATTTCCACTTCCAGGTCATTCAGACGCCATTTTACCTGATTACTCCATGAGGTTTTCTAAGCTGAGCTGTGTCAGGAATCCAGCAACAGGCTTTTCCGGCCTACCGCCTTCTTTCTTCAATCCATCGCCGTGGATGGTGTCCAAGTGACTCACAAACCGTAAGTCGACCTACCCGTTATGCCAGGCATCAGTCCCACGGCACCATGCACGGGTCAGGTCCTCACTTTACGGCTGCATTTTGTCTAAGTCTGTTCTAAAACCATTACATGTTCATGCATATCATTCGTTTAAACCCCCTATCGGTCTTTGGGTGTACTACAGGCTTCTTAGACATTATCGCATTTCATGTACAAACCAACGAACCACTGCATTTTCGCCTACACACTGACCCCTACTGGTCATTCGGTGTACTACAGGCTTCTCAGACATTATTGCATTTCATGTACAAACCAACGAACCACCGCATTTTTCACCTACACACTGACCCCTATCGGTCATTCGGTGTACTACAGGCTTCTTAGACGTTTTTTTGCATTTTCATGTACAAACCAATAAACCACTGCATTTTTGTCTACACACTGACCACTACTGGTCTTTTGGTGTACTACAGGCTTCTTAGACATTATCGCATTTCATGTACAAATCAACGAACCACTGCATTTGCGCCTACATACTGACCCCTACCGGTCATTCGGTGTACTACAGGCTTCTCAGACATTATTGCATTTCATGTACAAATCAACAAACCTCTGCATTTTCGCCTACACACTGACCCCCACTGGTCTTTTGGTGTACTACAGACTTCTCAGACATTATCGCATTTCATGTACAAACCAACAAACCACTGCATTTTTCACCTACACACTGATCCCTATCAGTCATTCGGTGTACTACAGGCTTCTTAGACGTTTTTGCTTTTCATGTACAAAACAATAAACCACTGCATTTTCACCTACACACTGACCCCTACTGGTTATTTAGTGTACTACAGGCTTCTCAGACATTATTGCATTTCATGTACAAACCAACAAACCACTGCATTTGCGCCTACACACTGACCCCTACCGGTCATTCGGTGTACTACAGGGTTCTCAGATATTATTGCATTTCATGTACAAACCAACAAACCACGGCATTTTCGCCTACATGCTGACCCCTACCGGTCAATCGGTATACTACAGGCTTCTTAGACTTTATTTCACTTTATAAGCAAACAAACTAACTACAGCATTTTCGCTTTTATACTGACTCCTCTCTGTCAAACGGTAGGATTAACCCCTTAAGGACACATGTGTGACATGTCATGATTCCCTTTTATTCCAGAAGTTTGGTCCTTAAGGGGTTAAAGGGTATTTTTTACCATACAATCAGCATTTCTGACCCCTACTGGTCAACAGCAAAAATGTCTTCACATGTCATATACAATTTACCAGCCAATATAAATTACACATAAGATTGTTTTAAACATAACCATACACCATAAATTAAACTCCAGCACGGGCTCAAATTCAGGTTTAAGTCACAATAATTTACATTTCACATCAAGACCAACAGTGGTTCTATCAACACTGCCACCTACAGGTCTGTCAAGTACATTGACAATTTTCATGGGGTTTTACAAACACCAAAACACTGACACCTATAGGTCAACAGACAAACAACATTTCACATACCAATCAGTATCCAACTACACTGCCACCTATAGGGCACTCGGCAGATCTCCAGTGCACTTGCATTTTGCAACACCATGTTCACTGACCCCTACCATTCAATAATACATAAAACAATTCACATAGCAAGTACTATATCAAACATCTGGTATAAATACATATATTATTACACAGTAGCAGACGCATCTGTATATACGTATCTGGTAATATAGTTCACATACATTTTTCACAGCACGCTGCTCACACAACAGACTTTCCCCTAGCAAGGGGACATACAACATACAAGGTGGGGACAGACCACTTTTTCACTTGTACATACGGCACTTAATGGGTTAAGATTGATACATATTTAACCAGTATGGCTACGATGTTTAATATTTACACATCACGGCACTTTACTTTTCACATATACTGTACGTATTAGGATAAGCTTGGTCTATGCCATATTTCCTTATGCCATACGGTTTTATCCCTTCAAGTTACAGTTACTACTAAAAAACCTATACGGATTGTCAGGTTCAATACCATACTACCAGGTACCTACCCCTGCTCACGTAGTTATCCATCTCTTACCTTCCCTGGAATAGTAATAGTGTACTGGCAATTAGGGTTCTAGGGCCCAATAGGTAATCTCCAGTGGTCCCACGAGGCCAACACCCTGCCTCACACTCGGAGGCATACACCCCTCGGGCCACTCGTGAGCTAGCCGCCTCGCATTGTATCATAGAGAGGGCCTCACCTGTCACTCCCCTTCCTATTTTCTGGTTACTGTCACTGAGAGGCCAACATCCTGCCACAACGTTCGGTGGCCACACAAAATCCCCTCGCACCAAGCATAGATAGAGCTTCTCAAGCCACTTGGCAACTAGCAGGGCCTCACCAGTCACCAAAAAACACCAAGCCTAATCGTTTCGCCTTACGGCTTAGCTAGCAAGCCAGTACAAAACCCCTGGGTACAAATAATAATTGCAATCTTTATTGTTATTTAAGTATTTCTCAAAAAGATGGTGAAGAATCACCTCTTCCTAGCACCCCGGCTAGAATTGATACACCTTCAAGCAGAGGAGATGTTGCTAGTCCAGCAGCAATCAGATCCTGGACGATCCCACACATTACCACCGTCCTAAGGAGGTGACAAATCCCCTACCCTGCCACAGCAAGGAAAGCAGAGTTATTCAAACTCCTCCATACATCAACAGACAACACGGAGGCAGGGGAAGGCCCAGCTACACCAACTCAGGTGACACCCAGGCCATGCTAGACTCACTCATAAACTCATGAGCCAAAAAAAAAATTATGATAGACTGGCAATCTCGAGTCGGTCACCACAGCCCTCACAAAGCTGGGCCTCACGCTACTGTACAACCAGCACCAACCGAAACTCGGTTACCTGGTACAATCAATTCTTATGACACACAAGACGTTAACCCTGCTCGTATGATCCCAGCACATTGGGGAAGCAAGGCATATATATGTTGATGTATCTGTGATGGTCAGATCCAGGGATTCCAGGTAAATCGGGAACTGACCATCCCTTGGTTGGGTTGGCATTTGGAATATGTAGAGATGTTTATTTGTGCAGGTACTCATACAGAAGGGATTTTGTCCCAAACAAATGGACGAGCACTCTCAGGCTCCAGGTACCAGCACCTCTGAACTACCAGAGACAATTGATATGAGTAGTTACATTGCATATAGACTGTTGCATATATGTTCAAATGGTTCAGGGCACATGACAAACCATGTGTCCCAATACAACTTACAAATAACTTACTCACAATCTGTACACACCAATGCATTTTCAACACTCCTGACTCATCACCCTTCCAGACTTGTAGTAGATTTACTAAAGCTCTGGAGCTTCAAAGGCCTCCCATACAGGTATCATAAATACACCTTCAAGGAATATAGCATGCCCTCACTTACAGTCAGCACAACAGAACCATTGGCTGTAAACACACTCATAGCCAAGATTTGCAGAGAGGTCTTCCAATCTCCACCATTTACAGCATGGCCCCAAACACAAACACATTGGTATTGTCACAAGGAAATCTTCCCTTAAACAAAGACTAACCATAGACTTATTGGCACCACAAACCTCCGCTACCTCAAGTCTCAACTCCCTCATACCCTCTGAGGAGTTTTCTTACTATACAACACCATTGATCTACCTTTCCAGCTATCACTCAAGCATGGGTAGAAGCTTGGTTAGGTAAGACCAATATCAACGCAGTAAACGGCTACCATCTACCCTACACACTGGCACTTACATGGCATAAAATGGGCAATCCTTTCCCCGCTCAACTTTCGGGCTACAGATTAGCCTACTATCGATATTCGCAGATACTCTGTGCTGGTTATGATAACATATCCAGAGGCCTTACAGTCATACACTATCTAGAAGACTTCTTGTTGATCAAAGATAACATATTTTTCACTAGAAGCCTCACGGCAGCTTAGTCTGGTTGACCACTTTGGCGTCCCAGTACTCCATAAGAAACAGAAGGCCCAGACACTATCATCACATTACTGGGCATATGACTTGAGTCAGCATTCATACACGCAAGTTACCACAAGACAAATAGGGAACATTATCAATAACATCAATCACTACCTCCTGCTTAGTACTTACAACTGCAAGGAACTACAATCCCTACCAAATTCCTTAATTTTGCCATGCCAATCATGCCACAAGACCACGCTTTCACATCCAGAGTACTTTCCCCTTTTTTCCACACTTCCAACATGACGATCAGAGGATATCCCTAGACACCCCAGCAACAGCAGGCCTGCACATGGGGGGGGGGGGGAATTTCTTAACCACTTGGCATGGTAAAAGCATGTTCCTTCCAGGATTGTCTGACACTTTTCCAACCAGAAGGTCAGACGTGGCATCTACCATCGGTTTGGCAGGGATCTACCAGGGGACGATTGCTTTGGAGCTGTTGGCCATGGCATCTAGGTTTGGAATTTTTTCCACCACCTCAGCCCCTTTGGGGGATCTACCCCATTGTAGCATCTGCTGTGGAATGGGGTAAATCATGCTCAGGGTCATCAATCCGTTGTCACTCAGACAACTAAGCACATGTCATATCATCAACAAACGCCACTACTCATCCATAAAATCATGATAATTCTGGGGAACTCACTTGGTTGGCAACGTATCACATTTCTTTTACTTTCATGTACCAGGCGGGGGTATACATCTCTGCCGACAATTGTCTCCTTTATATTCCAGGCATGTTCCTCATATGCTTCCTACAGCCGCCCATACAGTCATGGCCACTCTTTCGTTCCAGAGACAAAATCATGGTTTAGACATACTCATGCAGCATAGCATGCACTATCCCACCTAGCACTTTCTTCCCATACTTGTAGAACGCATAAAACAGCTTTTCACCTGGCTTAAAGAATCTCATTGGAACACGACATAGCTCAACCTGTGGCATAACATTTCTCCTAGGTCTTGCTTCTTTTTGCCACCTTAAACTTAAACTATCTCACACACCATTAATTATATATTTTACAGGCATTCAACAACACAGGATAACCTATGGCCAAAACTACCATAACTTAATGCTATCATAGTAGACAAGAATATACTCAGAAGTTGTCAGGAATCCATTCCCCCACGTTCCTCTCAGAGATTACCAATAGCCATCCAACTTTTCATCCTTATCAGACCTATTAGATCTACAACCATTTAATTATACTACCAAGTCGGCCATTACCAGCCATGCACATTGCCTTTTATGCCTTTCACAGGCCAGATAATCCACTACCATCACCACCACTCAGACAGATCATTCTCTTCAACGATACCACGTACGTAAACACATATATCATTACCTATTGGCTCTACCACATTCTGAAACGAGTCAACACGCACCAACAGTAGAGATAACATACTATCCTACCCACAACAAATGGTGTCCACTTTCGGTCCTAGATTCCTACATTCAAAATCCTTCCAGGAATTAAATACTGTAATGCATTTAAGGAAATGTCTGGTTAATTTGTATATGTTTGTTGACTGTATTAAATCTTTGATTATTCATTTTTGCCCTCTTTATTTACAGGCCTACCGTATCGTCGGTCTCGGCACACCACAACCGACTTGCTCCCTTTATACTATCCTACGCTTATTCTGGATCCTTACTCCATATACGGCTATTTGCCCCTTACACAAGTATTAAGGCCGTTTGGCCTGTATTTGTGGGAGGGGCTTAAATTAATTCACTCCCCTATATAAGGGACACCCCTTACCTGACTCATATCGCTTGAGGTCAGCATCAGAATGACCCTCCTACCCACTCCTCATTTCAACACTTTCTCTTTTCTTTCCATTTACTTTACTTTCTTACTCCTTGGTGGGCCCTCTTTATTTACAGGCCTACCGTATCGTCGGTTTTGGCACACCACAACCGACTTGCTCCCTTTATAGTATCCTACACTTATGCTGGATCCTTACTCCATATACGGCTATTTGCCCCTTACACACACACACACATATATATATATATATATATATATATATAAATATATAGATATACGTATATTGTAAATTTTCCGATATGTACTCTTTTTCCTGTGATTTACATCAAGCTAAATGGACAGTTGGATGACTAGTTGGATAACACTCACTGATATACATATGTCTGTATTCATACATAGATATGCAATTTCTTTTGGAATCCTGTAAAGTGTACAATTAGACTTTTTCTGTATAGCACTACCAAAGTACTCTTGGGATGTACATAGAAGGCGACTGAATATGCCAGACCCTAGACTCAGTTTTCCCTATACAGAATACCTTGGTATGTGTTACTTTATTCACTGGGTTGGTAAAAATGATATGTGTTCACACATGCGCACTGGAGCCCTTATCTGGAAGGAAGGAAATGCTCTGACATCATCATTAGAGATACCTTTCTGATTGGATCCTTCCCACCCAAGGGTGGAACCTACTTGCCTTTAAAAACTGACTCCCTATGGATGCCGGCTATTAGCTCTTGAGAAAGGCGGTGTTACCGCCGAAACGCGCGTTGGGCTACCAATGCTTATACTTTATTTTTAGTAAAAACCAAGAAAACATTACCTGCGCTCTGGCCTAAATCCCCATGTGCATTTAAACAAAATTGAGCCTCTTTTGCTTAAATGCACATGGGGATTTAGGCCAGAGCGCAGGTAACGTTTTTCTTGGTTTTACTATGTATTTTAAGCTGTTGGATACTAAGCTACTGCTGCAGTAAGCGCGTTGCTTTATCTTTGTGTTTGTATACTTTATTTTTAATTCACCTATCTGGACTACTGTTCCGATCCGGAGTTCATGTTTATATAGGGGGGGAGGGGGTATTTTTCTTCTTAGTAGTAGGGGAGAGCAGGGGGGTGTTTCTAGCCTCCGTATAGCTAAGTATTTTATTTAATCACTTTCTATATTTGCATTTGCCTTTGATTCTCTTTTTCCACCTGCTGTGCAGTACTCTATCATGGCTACTTATCTGTGTGGACGACTCCCGATGTAGGGATCATCCGCTCTAGTAGCACTGAGAAATGAGAATTATACCTTTACTATAGCTGTAGAAGCCCCTTCTTCTGTCCCTACTTGGGTGGCCCTGCACGTGAGATTGTCCGCTCGAGTGTATTGGGCGCTAAGTTATAGAAGGGGATTTGCTCATCTGAAGACTTCATTAGCTATTTATTATTCATGTAATAGAGGGTCAGCTTATCGTACTACAGTTTATCCAAGCAAGGGTGAGACTAAACCAGGGCTGAGTAATATACCTTATCCGATACTTTTATCATCTGGAATTCTCCCCTAATACAGGCAACCTATCTCAGTAATAAGGTAGAATACTGAGTCAAGTATATAATTGACCTCTTTTCTCCTTACTCACTCTAACTGAGATCATATTTCACACCGCTATATTTTAGGTTTGGAGTGCTCTCTGTGTAGAGGTACCCCCTGCTATTAGCAGTGGCTTGACTGAGCGAGTATTGGAATTACACTATTGAATTTTAACTACCTGCATCTCCCAACCCTCTACCATTAAGTATTTACTCACTATTGGGGTTGCATACCTACCTTCCCAAATCTCAGTTTTTCTCCCCCTCTATAGTACTATTGCTTTAATAATTTAGACTTGCTGATATTTACAGGATATCTACACATTTAGAATTCTATCCTGTCTAGTCTAATTGATTCGCTTTTAACACCTCGTTCTAAGGTTTAATTTAAAGGGACACTATAGTCAACCAGACCACTTCAGCTCAATGAAGTGGTCTGGATGCCAGGTCCCCCAAGTTTTAACCCTTCAGATGTAAACATAGCAGTTTCAGAGAAACTGCTATGTTTACATTGCAGGGTTAATCCAACCTCTAGTGGCTGTCTTCCTGACAGCCGCTAGAGGGGCATCTGTGATGCTAGATGTGAAATTCATCCATAGGAAAGCATTTGAATGCGCGTGCGGCTCTTGCCGCGCATCCGCATTCCGCTCCACTCGGGAGCTGATGTCGGCGGTCAGCAGCGTCGAGGGAGCCCAGCGCTGGATTAAGGTAAGTAGCTGAAGGTTTTATCCCCTTCAGCGCCAAGGGAGTTGGACCCTGAGGGTGGGGGGGAGGGGGGTCCTAAGGATGCTATAGTGTCAGGAAAACGAGGCATGCATTTTCTTAAATGGAAAAAAACTTTCAGTTGTACAATGCAAACACAAAATCATTCACTACAGCTTGTCAGTCAAACACAAGGCACACAGAGGAAACAAATAGGTGGCTGTTTGGACATCTTTTGTACTGATATACTAAATATAATGATTGTATTATTTATTTAACTAGAGTTGGTAAAGGGCTATAAAAAATTTCTTAGAACAAGAAACAAGCAAAGTAGGGTACAGGCAGGCAAAGAAATGGACATGAATGTATATATCATGTATAACATAAGATACGTGTTAAGTGTGTATTTACATCAATTGGTTTAGGCAGCGACTTACCTTATAAGGTTCACTGAATAGGGGATAATTTGAATGAAAATCATCATCACCTTCCTGCAGTTCTTGAGTCCTTCGTTCCCATTCTTTTCTACGCAGCAGATTTTTGTCCTGGTCATACCCACTGTTGTAAAGAATAAAAAATATATATATATAACCAAACTCCACTAATTTAGCAAAAAAGCAGTGATACAAATATGAATAAAGCAGACAGCTTGCCAGACAGATGGCAATGATAACAAGAAGATGAATCTGATTAATACCAGTCCAAGCAGACAGTGCAAGATCTGGTCTCTGGACGTGCTGTGGTTTCATAGCACACAGAACAGATAATTGAATTTTTCAGGAACAAAATAAAATACAAAACAATCATTAAACAGGATCAGCATGTTCTGGACTCTGAGTATACTGTGACAGGTGTATAATCTAAGAAATACTGAGGGCTATTTAGAGTTTATGGGTCAGTCACTGTGCATACAATCACGCAGTTCTTTTTTTTCCCTGAAGTTTACAGCTTAATAGCTTATTCTTTTTCAAGGAAGCTTATTAGCCACTCTTAGGAATCTCATTACAAACCCATAATTAATTAGCAGTTCGGTCTATCCACAAAGCATGCATTTGACATCTAGCAATATATGGTTATCCAACAACATCTTCCAAATTATTCAGCGAAAGACCTACAGCATCGCACAAATGGAAATTAAGAACAGATTTTCCCTGATGAAAACTCCCTCTGCATGAACAATGTTCAGCTGCTGTTTTTGTATGTTCTGTGGTGAATCTTTTATTAGGTTGTTCCCTGAAGAGCTGTTAAAACTACGAGCTGCGCTAAATTGTTTTCTTTTACTTTTTTTTTTTACTTTTTTCCTCAGCCATGCTTTGTATTCCAATCTTTGTTAATCAGCTAAGTCGTCAAACGAACTCCTTAATCATTTCCTTTTCTCTGACTGACTTGACATGAGTGCAACGGTTTGAACATGAAAAATGCATGGGGAATGAATTGTGTCGCTGCACATCTGAGTGATTGTGATCATAAGGGACGGAAATGTGGAGGTTATCCTACTAGAGGCAGCGGCAATAAGTGAAGGGATGGCATGTGATTTATCTAAACAAGCAGTGATTTATTTTTGATGTGCTTGGATGAATGCGATGCTCTTTTTGAATACCACCTGAAATGCAAATACAGAATTGCTGACTTCTTAAGCCTGCTTATTTCCAGACTACAATTTGTTAGAGGAATGTCTACATCACAGCCATGATACACAGTCTCTAAAGAATTGATGTTTCCATTACAATTCAGAAAGAGTAGCATTGAGTGGAATACAATGGGTTAATATACATTGATTTATAGTTCTAAACACATTTCCTGGCACAATCCTAGCTTTTTAAAAAGCCATCTCTCTTTTGATGATATTATGGAGTCTGTTTTCAACCTTAATCTCATGGTGTAGTAGTTATTATTTGTGTATAGATACAAGCGGATACCATTTTTTTTAATATCATCACACTTTTAAAATTCATCACTCTTTTCAAATTTTCTGCACAATTTCTTCTCACTCAGTGTTTCTATCGCTGCCACTTGTTGTCTTCGTGCTTTGTTACTTGCTTTCCTAGCAACTTGCATTACATGCCATTTACCCAGTTTTCCCTCCCAGTACCACTTGCTTACTTCCACCCTCCCACGGGTCACTAGCCCATTCCCTCGCTGTGCACTTTGCCCAACCTACACACCTTTCCATTTCCTACTCCACCGGGTCACTGTGCCACTTATTCACTATACCTATTTATTCTATCCCCATGTCTATTGCACAGATCTTCCAACTCTATGCCACTTACATACTATATCCCTCCCAATACCAATAGCCTATGCTACTCCTTCACCATGTCATTTTCTCTTTTCTGCTTCCCTCTCCATTACATCAGAAATTATACTTGTGTCAGGTTTTCGGATTCTCGTAGCTAAACTTGGCACTGTCTCTTTAAGTATCAGCATTGGAGATTTCTTTTCCGGAAAAAAGGTGAATTGTTAGTGTAGGACCCACCTCAGTGATTTGCCTTGATGTGACAGGCAGCATTGGTTTTTAAGTAGCAGCATAGTTTACAATTGTGCACTGTCTTGTTAAGTATCAGCATCACTTTAAAATTGGGCACTGTCTCTTTAAGTGTCATGGCTCAAGAATATGACGTGACAGCTAAGCTATTAAAATGGAAGGGCTCTCTTCTGACCAATTGCCAGTTTGCGGTGCTTTCTGTGCTGTTTGTTTGGATCAGAGTTTTGTGTTTTCGGTGTTCCTGTTTTACTGATTTGACCGGGCTTGTTCTGACTATTCCTGGTTGATAGATAGGAAAGAGAGGGTAAGCGTTTTAAAACAGAACAAGGCAGCAACTTTAAAAGGGAGTCCCTCAGAACCCTTAAAACACAATAGGGTAAAATAAAAATAAAAGCTGCGCCAAACAAACCGATAGAAATAAAAAACAAAATAAAATAGTCCAAATAAAAGAGAAAGTACAAATAAAATATAAATGTCTAGCTGAGTGAATCTTCTTTATATAGAATAATCTATTTAGTGATGAATGTGGGATAATATCCTCGTTGTCCTTCCTCAGGTTAGTCCAATGATATGAAAAGATAAAACAAATATCCAAAATAGTGTAATAAGTTCACTAAAATTTAACGGATAATAAAAAGGAATAGTATAGCACTCACATTTGATAGAGCTCTAACTAGTGTGGAAAGGCGTACAGCGGTATAAATCCCCGCTTATGGGATACAATGCAGTTTTCTTTTCTTCAGGGGTAAGTGCCACTCAAAGAAAACATAAAAAACACAACCAATAGTGTTCTCTGTGTAAAAGTAGGAATAAAATAAATAAATGAAATGGTACTCACAAAGATGGAGCAGGCTGACTGCTCCTTGATGATAGCGTAGGTGGAATAATCCCCACCAAGGATTGCTTGGAGTCCAGAGGTAGAAAATGCCAGGTAACAATAAAGTGTATATAGAGATTATTGGCATAAGCAAAAAAGTGACCAAAATAATCTTTAATATTTAAAAACACAATATAAAAATCTATAAACGCGTTTCGCCTATAATGGCTTTATCAATATGGAGCAGTCATCAAGGAGCAGTCAGCCTGCTCCATCCTTGTGAGTGCCATTTCATTTATTTATTTTATTCATACTTTTACACAGAGAACACTATTGGTTGTGTTTTTTATGTTTTCTTTGAGTGGCACTTACCCCTGAAGAAAAGAAAACTGCATTGTATCCCATAAGCGGGGATTTATACCGCTGTACGCCTTTCCACACTAGTTAGAGCTCTATCAAATGTGAGTGCTATACTATTCCTTTTTATTATCCGTTAAATTTTAGTGAACTTATTACACTATTTTGGATATTTGTTTTATCTTTTCATATCATTGGACTAACCTGAGGAAGGACAACGAGGATATTATCCCACATTCATCACTATATAGATTATTCTATATAAAGAAGATTCACTCAGCTAAGACATTTATATTTTATTTGGACTTTCTCTTTTATTTGGACTATTTTATTTTAGTTTTTTTATTTCTATTGGTTTGTTTGGCGCAGCTTTTATTTTTATTTTACCCTATTCCTGGTTGATGCTTGCCATGACTTTGGCTTGTCCAACTACATGTTCTGTAATTTAAAAAAAAGAAAGTTTATTCCCCTTTCCCTATGGCATACGTTTGGCCAAGGAGGGGGAAAATTCTGAATCCCTGGTGGTCTGGTGGGAGAATTATCTTGTCTGAATGCCTATTGGGTGCAGATAACTCCCTCCAGTTGGCACTGGGAATGTGAAAACACTTGGCAATGCTCTTCTATATTAGAAGGAGAAAGACCAAGTTCTACCTCCTCATCAACCATGGATAGTCCATTGATCTTCTTTGTCGGCCTTAATCCATGGCCATCAGGGCACACTGTGCATTTGCCGGTCTGCCCAATGGGTATTTTTGGTTTTTACACCATCCTGGTGTCTATCTTTCATGTTAGGCCCAGACACTCTAAAATCTGCATTTTCCATTTGTTAGGGGTAACTTACCTGTACTTGTTACCCGTTCGACTATAACTGTATTTGGGATCCTGTACTTGTCCGAGGACTAGATTCTGACAACATAATGAGGTCCTACATTGCTGTCACAAGAATAAAACATCCCTGTGCAATTTACAGTACTGTGGTAGTTTACGACATTTAAACTTAGAATACAGGGGGGAAAACTAGACCTATCTTGGCTTGGAGTGGAAACCCTGTAGTGGCACTACCCTTATCACGGTATATATTTTTTGCAAGAAAATGAAAAGGCTTACTTAGCTAAAGTATTTTTAAACACATCTACTTTAATGTAACAGTTGCATTTAGATGGTAGTCTAACATGTTGTGAATGACCCAATTTTACAATTTAATGTATTTAATTCTGGAAGACCTGGATTAAAGAAGGCACAAATAATCTCTCCAAAGCATTTACCCTAAGCTACTATGCCTGCCATAAGCAGTCTAATTTTTCTAATCCTACAAGAGAAATCTGATTATAACATGCATGAAATGTCATTTATGTCAGCAATACATATATATATATATATATATATATATATATATATATATATATATATATATATATATATATATATATATATATTTATATATATATGAAACATGTATCATAGAAATATTAAGCCCTTGGGCATTTGGCACCAAGCATGAAAGGAAAATTGACAGTATTTTTATTATTATTATTATTATTACTAAAAATGAAAGAAAATGTAATACAATAGAACTGTATATTATTTTGTAATGAATACAGCTACCATAAGTATATACTTTTATAATGTTTATATACTAGCTTACCCTTGCTGTCCTAAGATCAAACTATTTTGTAGCCAAGGAACCCAGGTTATAATTTCTTGCAGCCTAATATTAAACAGTTAACTAGAATGCTATATCATTAGTGTATGAGAAATGAACAATCATATTTTTTGGCATTGCAACTAAAACATTGTATAAATGGGATCAGAGTGACAGCAATGACCTTATGGAATGCACTAAGTGTTCATTTTTCAAGAAGTAATCTAACAAAATTTGCATCGTGCAGGATGTACAGGGAATGAAACATGGCTGCCTTCACTAAACCTATGTAAATCAAATATAAATCAGCACCCAGCTACTACCATCTTGTCAAACTCTCCAGACATAAGCATAGTCATGCAATGTTATCTAGAGTGGAGTTTTAGCTAAAGCAGTGTTGGATAACTTTTACTGTGGACATCAGGGCAGACTATGAAAAGCTAATAAAATAGCATTGATGTATTTTTAATCAAGCCTAAAGGAAATAAAACTTGAGAGCGACACATGGACTCTGGAAGTAATCTGAAAAAGTACTGCTTATTAATGTTTGTAGTTTTGAAAGCAGTTTCCATCAGTTACGAAGATATTTACAAATTTGGAATAACTTCCACGGATCCCTTTTTTTAGAATACTGTCCAGCACTATGTAGATGTGTGTTGTGTATCCGTCTGGGTGTCCTCTTATTCTAAGGCAGGCTGCTTTGCTTACATCAGTTCTGCTCACTCAATGCTGCCAGTGGCTCAACTGAACATGTACACTGGTAAATGAGTATTTGTTTGACAATGGGGATGTGGCAAATTAGGCAGGTGCATGGCGCAGCATTGTGCAAAACATAGTTAAATAGCAATACATAGTGTGAGAGGAAAAGTGGTTTGGTAGTTGATGGCGTATATATTAGGCCTGATTTACTGAACAGCAGCCTGAGGTTTGAGAGTTAAATGTCCCAGGGAGAGATGTTAGGTTTTCAAGATGTATTATTGGTACTCTGCAAACCACGGTATGGGTCCCTGGGGCGGAGCACTTGGAGAGCAGGGTGGGCCAGTGCTCCAATAGCACCAGCTGCTATGTAACAGTTGAACCAGATCTTTTATTTTGCTTTGTAGTATCACTTATGTCTAATTGCACCTCACCTGTATCTGATCAAGTAGCTAGCAGGCTTTTAAAAAGAAGGGATCAGCATGCTGCGGAGTGAGGGAGAAAAAGCCAGCTAGGAGAGCTGAAGGAGAGAGAAAGATCTATTGTGTTTATTGCAAAGCTATTTCGGTTTTTTTTTTTTAAATTGGTAAGTGGGAAAGCCACCCAATTCCAGATAGTAATTACTCTGTTTAGTAAGTGCTCAAACAAGAGCAAGGAATTTTGTTTTGTTTATTTTACTTTTGAAACACCTGTATATAATTTTCACCAAATAAATCTGAAAACAGAGCTGGATGTGTCCTGGACTTTCATTACCCTAGAAGACTGTGGTTACAAGATCAGTGACAAAGTCCTACCTGTAAAAGAGGTTTTGTTACATAGTTTTAAATATGTAAAAAAATATAGCATTCTAAAAAAGTCAAACCTGTCAAATGCATCAAGTTGTTTTGGTCCCTGTAGTGTTTCTACAAGCCCGATTTTAAGATAACAAAATCTAAGTTTGGTGGTATTACCAACACAAAATGGTTGTGATATTTTTTGTATCGTGATTGTGATGAAAACACTCAATTGATACAATCTGAAACTTAGAGAACATAGTCAATCAGATACCAAAGCTGGATTGTAATTTAATTCATAGATATTTACTTACAAGTATGCAGATATATCCAAGTCTTTATAAATGTATCCCAAATTATAACCACATACAAAATAACATAAAATAACAAAATAATAAAATTATAACCACATAATGCAAAATGCTGACCAAAAACAAAACAAGAAAAACACCTTCCACAGTTACAACATTTATAGTGAAGGAGACAAAGCCAACACACAATACAAGCTGAGAATATGCTTCTTTGAAGCTCCATGGCACATTACAAACTACACAGTGTTGATGCTATTTAAAGGTTAAGAATGATCTTGTTAGGAGTTTTATTAGGCTGGTCAAGAAAACTTTTTTTTAACCAAATGAATGGTTTTTATCCTTGTAAAATGTGCTCAAATTGTAAAAAGTCGGATTTTAACAAAGAACCTAAAACTCTTTTTTAAATCAAATAGTACTGGACAAAGGTTTGAAATTAAGGATATTCTGACTTGCCATTTATCTATTGTGGTGTATCTCCTCTGGTGCCCATGTGGACTGCAATACGTGGGAATGACCACTCGGAACCTTTAGACTCTTATTGCGGAACACATGGGGAACATACAGAGGGGATACACCAAACACAGTGTACCTGCACATTTTTTTTGGAGCACCATAATAAAGACCCTTCCTTTTTAAGTTTTAGGGCTATTTTTAAGAAACCTTTTAATTGGAGAGGGGAGGATAATTTTAAAGAATTGTGTAAAATTAAAAGCAAATGGATTTTTACATTAGATTATCTAGCCCCTAAAGGGCTCAATTTAGATTTTGAATTTATCCATTTGTTATAAATCCCCCTTTTAATGTTTTTTTTACTACCTTTCTTTTTAACCCCTTAAGGACACATGACGTGTGTGACATGTCATGATTCCCTTTTATTCCAGAAGTTTGGTCCTTAAGGGGTTAAAGGGACACTATAGTGTCAGGAAAACCGCTTGGTTTTCCTGACACTATAGTACCCTGAGGGTGCCCCCACCCTCAGGGTTCCCCTCCCGTGGCGCTGAAGGGGTTAAAAACCCCTTCAGCTACTCACTCTTTCCCCCCGTCGGGCTCCCTTACCTCTCCTCCCCCGCCGATGTCAGCATCCTTGTCTGACATCACCGGTGCCGAATGCGCATACGCGGCACTGCGGCGCGCGCATTCAAAGTGTCTGTAGGAAAGCATTTTTCAATGCTTTCCTATGGACGCTCTGCGTGATTGAGGCATAATATGCCTCAATCATTGCCGATGCGCCTCTAGTGGCTTTCCAGAAGACAGCCACTAGAGGCTGGTTTAACCCCAGATGTAAACATAGCAGTTTCTCAGAAACTGCTATGTTTACATCAGGCAGGGATAACCCTAGAGGGACCTGACACCCAGACCACTTCATTGAGCTGAAGTGGTCTGGGTGACTATAGTGTCCCTTTAATATACTAGCGTTCTTTTTATTATGCACGGTTTCTTTAATTATTATCAATTGTCTCCACCCTCCTGCAAAGGTTCTGTATTGCTTTTATCATTTTTATTTATATTTATACACTTTTTCTATTAATTGTCCTTTGTTTATATGGTCTTTTGTATTCATATGTTTCTGAAGCCCTTAAGAACGACGGGCGCGTTATGCCGTCCTTGGGGACCAGGCTCTAAACGCGATCGCGATGGGGGGACTTGCCTGGCATCCCAGGAAGTCCCCCTGCGTCTGATTCGGCCCCCCTGGGTCATGTGACCGTGAGGTCCTCACGATCATATGGACGGAATAGCCGTGTAATGTGTAATTTCGTTTTACTGTATTTTGATATTTATATACATTGATATACAAAATACACTTAGAACAAAATAATATATATATATATATATATATATATATATATAGTGATATATACATATATATTTATTAAATATATATACACAGCTATATATATATAAAATAATTGTGTGTATATATATATATATATATATATAGAGAGAGAGATAATAAGTGTGTGTGTGTATATATATATATATATATATATATTTTTTTTTTTTTATTATTATTATTCTACGTATATATTTACGTAATATTTTTACATAATTAAGTCATTTTATTAATTACAATTTGCGGGACCTGCCTGATACCCAGGCCGAAAGTCCAGACAATTTAAATTTAGATATTTAATTTAAATACATTTTAACCCTGTAACTTTCCAAGACACCATAAAACCTGTACATGGGGGGTACTGTTTTACTCAGAAGACTTCGCTGAACACAAATATTAGTGTTTCAAAACATTAAAATCTATTACGATTATATCATAAGTAAAAATTCAGTTTTTTGCATTTTTCACACACAAACAGCACTTACACTGGTGATATAATTGTTTGATACGTTTTACGGTTTTGAAACACTAAGATTTGTGTTCAGCAAAGTCTCCTGAGTATAGAGTACCCTCGTGTACAGATTTTATGGTGTTTTCAAACGTTACAGAGTCAAATAAAAGTCTTATGTTTCCGTTTTTTCACATTGATATTTGCCAGATTGGTTACGTTGCCTTTGAGACCGTATGGCAGCAGAGGAATGAGAATTATCCCCATGAGGGTATACCATTTGCAAAAGTAGACAAGCCAAGGTATTGCAAATGGGGTATGTCCAGTTTTTTTAGTAGCCAGTTAGTCACAAACACTGGCCAAAATTGGCGTTCAAATTAGTATTTTGCATTTTTTACACACAAACAAATATTAACGCTAACTTTGGCCAGGGTTTGTGACTAAGTGACTACTAAAAAAGACTGGACATATACCCTATTTGCAATACCTTGGGTTGTCTACAATTGCAAATGGTATGCCATCATGGGGGTAATTCTCATTCCTGGGCTACCATACGGTTTCAGGAAACTTAACCAATCTGTAACTTCCCAAAACACCATAAAACCTGTTCATAGGGGGTACTGTTTTACACTTGAGACATCGCTGAATACAAATATGTGTATTTTATTGCAGTAAAAGCAAACAGTATTATGACATTCACAGTTAAAATGTCATGCAGAACTAAAAAAAAAAATAACAAAATTGAGTCATTTCTAATTTTTTTTACACTTTTTCTATTAATTGTCCTTTGTTTATATGGTCTTTTGTATTCATATGTAACTTAATACACACACTATTCTAACCTATTTATTTCTTTTAGGTATATTTCATTATATTGTTATAGGTTACTATATCTATATTTCCTGTGGATTTTGTTTGCCCTTTTGGAATATGAGACTTTGTTCTTCTATGCCCTTCTATGGTGGGATCGGAAACTCGGAAGTGACGCAACTACGCCCGCGTCACGCAACAGGCACGGCATGATGATGTGTATATGGCGCTGGGAATAGAAGACCGGAAATAGGAAATCACACAGCTGTACTAGCTTGAAGCTCGTTACAAACGGTACTTATTGCGACTAGGGAGAAAGCATTGCAGCACTGAGGAAGACTCCATCGGGAGACGAAACGCGTCTGCTGTTTACTTTTTGTTTATTCCATGTTGGATTTTGGGACTTCTTAATCTTATTGTGGTGTTCTTAGGCTATATGCCTTTTATACTTACTAGTATCACTGCTTAATTGTACATTTTTAATATATTTAATATAATTAATGTTATACTTTTATCTTATTTTGTGCTGTTCTCCTTCAAAGATGTCGCTTTAGCCTGATTAGGCACCCTCAAGCCTACAATACAGGGCTTGGGACGGCTCTACATCCTCTGAGTTTTATCCTAGGGGCTCATTTTTTTTTTTTTTTTTTTTTAATTCTTTATTTTTGACGTGCAGGAGATTACAAAGCATAAACATACGCCACAACAGCGTGTTTGAATGGTTAAACATAGGATTAGCAGTGGCATGAGAGGTTTGCACATTTTTGTTTTAAAATGAAAATAACAGGCTGTTTAACAATATTAGGTAAGGTTACAAACGTTATGCTAGACAAGCTTGTGAGTGGTTTAGTCGCGTTTAAGATCGCGTGAAATGTTAGGTCATAGCTATGGTATTGCATACCCGAGTAGGTCAAACGTTGGCGTTTATACCATATTTACGACTGTTTAGAATAAATGAGAGTATCAAGCTATGAAACCTCGTTTTCATGTTATGGCAGGCTAAGCTAGGCATGCATAGAATAGGGGCTCATTTTTATATGCTTACCGTCTGCACTATATATATTTTATCTTTGTATTTTAGATTGTTCCAGTCCTGAGAACATCTATATTTATCTACTGTTTGGTGTAGTATTTTTATTTGTTATACCATTTATATTTTAAGTGTTATGGGGTACACTTTTTCTACACCTTTATATGTTGTTATTGGGTAGCACCTACACACCATGGTACCTTATTAAACATTGTTTTTACTACAGTTTACTACGAGCAAAATTGTATATGATCACATTAGTAGAATGAGATAACTGACATTTTGACTTTATTATCTTTCGTAAACAGTAAAACATATGATCTTAAAAGCTATACCACAATTCATTCTCTCCTAGTTCCTACACCGATAGGGCCTGGGATTACTGTGAGAATACTGTAGATGGAAGCAAAATAGAGATCAAGCTTGCCGGAAAACCTCAATCTATTAAAACGGTGAGGCATGGGCGAAAATTAACATTTTAGCAGTGCAATGACCGCAAGCAAAATCAACTTTAGAATGTCTTTAAAAAACATCAAAAAGCTACATTTGCCATCAAAAGTCCTGATCAAAGTCCTATTAATATTGAGAATCTGAGATACTATTTGAAAACGTCAATCCAACCGACCTGAACTACCTGGAACAAATTTGAAAAGAAGGGTCAACAATATTCCCATCCAGTATGCTTAACCTAAAGGACCAAAAAAAGGTAGTTCAACTAATTATTGATACAAGGTATTTGAAAACATTTGCCAGTAGCATCTTTCTGTTCTTTTAAATATCTACTCAGAAATTGTTGACTTTAAAATGTACTTTTTGAGCAACGTGTTTGCAATATAAATACTGTTTGGGTATTTGTTCGTATGTATCATTTGCAATCCCCCGCCAAAAATGTACAAATTTCGAGGGGGCTGAATAATTTTGCAAAGATATATATTGGTCTAGACATAACTAGATCAATATGTGTTTTGAATTAAAACAGATATATTGCATACTCTGAGATATAAATATTAATAAGATGTGCCAGCAAGACTCAAAATATACATGTTTAAAATAAAAACAAACAATAACATGACAAATTTTCTAAAGAATAAAGTAGATAGCATGCTTTGTTAGAGAGCTACCTTCAGGCAGACAATGAGAAGACATCAGAATGAGCTGTGGGCCTAGGACGAGGAACGATGGATGCTTTCATCCTGCAGCAATTCATTCTAAGTTTAATAAATTACTTTCTTGATACGGAGACGCCAAGTTACATTTCATTTCTATTCTACGAACGTAAGTCTGTAAACCTATAAACCTCTAAAAATCCATGATTTTAAAGTAATATTTTGAAAAAATAATATATCTCTGTATAATACCTGGAAGAATTTTCATTTACTTGAATATTAGTTGCAGTACAGGCTTTGGGACTACATTGTAAGTGTGTTTATTTTTTTAATATTGTGTATTTTATAGATGTTTTCTCACAACTAAGCTACTGAATGTATAATTCAGTATACATTTTTGGTTTCAGGCAAAACAATAATAAAAATAGAACGAAGGGGAAAAATAAATATACGTTGCATACAGTCAGGTCCATAAATATTGGGACACCGACACAATACTAATCTTTTTGGCTCTATACTCCAACACAATGGGTTTGAAATGAAACAAACAAAATGTGCTTTAGCTGCAGACTTTCAGCTTTAATTTGAGGGTATTTACATCCAAATCAGGTGAACGGTGTAGGAATTACAACAGTTTGTATATGTGCCTCCCACTTTTTAAGGGACCAAAGGTAATGGGACAGATTAACAGTCATAAATCAAACTTTCACTTTTTAATATATGGTTGCAAATCCTTTGCAGTCAATTACAGCCTGAAGTCTGGAACGCATAGACATCACCAGACGCTGGGTTTCATCCCCGGTGATGCTCTGCCAGGCCTCTACTGCAACTGTCTTCAGTTCCTGCTTGTTCTTGGGGCATTTTCCCTTAAGTTTTGTCTTCATCAAGTGAAATGCATGCTCAATCGGATTCAGGTCAGGGGATTGACTTGGCCATTGCATAACATTCCACTTCTTTCCCTTAAAAAACTCTTTGGTTGCTTTTGCAGTATGCTTCGGGTCATTGTCCATCTGCACTGTGAAGCGCTGTCCAATGAGTTCTGAAGCATTCGGCTGAATATGAGCAGATAATATTGCCTGAAACACTTCAGAATTCATCCTGCTGCTTTTGTCAGCAGTCATATCATCAATAAATACAAGAGAACCAGTTCCATTGGCAGCCATACATGCTCACGACATGACACTACCACCACCATGCTTCACTAATAAGGTGGTATGCTTTGGATCATGAGCAGTTCCTTTCCTTCTCCATACTCTTCTCTTCCCATCACTCTGGTACAAGTTGATCTTGGTCTCATCTGTCCATAGGATGTTGTTCCAGAACTGTGAAGGCTTTTTTAGATGTTGTTTGGCAAACTCTAATCTGGCCTTCCTGTTTTTGAGGCTCACCAATGGTTTACATCTTGTGGTGAACCCTCTGTATTCACTCTGGTGAAGTCTTTTCTTGATTGTTGACTTTGACACATATACAACTACCTCCTGGAGAGTGTTCTTGACCTGGCCAACTGTTGTGAAGGGTGTTTTCTTCACTAGGGAAAGAATTCTTCGGTCATCCACCACAGTTGTTTTCCGTGGTCTTCCGGGTCTTTTGGTGTTGCTGAGCTCACCGGTGCGTTCTTTCTTTTTAAGGATGTTCCAAACAGTTGATTTGGCCACACCTAATGTTTTTGCTATCTCTCTGATGGGTTTGTTTTGTTTTTTCAGCCTAATGATGGCTTGCTTCACTGATAGTGACAGCTCTTTGGATCTCATATTGAGAGTTGACAGCAACAGATTCCAAATGCAAATAGCACACTTGAAATGAACTCTGGACCTTTTATCTGCTCCTTGTAAATGGGATAATGAGGGAATAACACACACCTGGCCATGGAACAGCTGAGCAGCCAATTGTCCCTTTACTTTTGGTCCCTTGAAAAGTGGGAGGCACATATACAAACTGTTGTAATTCCTACACCGTTCACCTGATTTGGATGTAAATACCCTCAAATTAAAGCTGAAAGTCTGCAGTCAAACCCATTGTGGTGGTGTATAGAGCCAAAAAGATAAGCATTGTGTTGATGTCCCAATATTTATGGACCTGACTGTACAAGACAGCATAGGATGAAAAATGTCAAGTCCATCAAGGCCAACTTTCCACATATCTGTATTAATGCTGTTGATCCAAAAGAAGACAAATACAATTTGAAGTGATTTCCAATTTTGAAAGTTGGAAAAATAATTCCTTCTTGACTCCAAAATGACAGTAAGAGTCCTCCCTTGGATCAGTAAACTGTTACCCCATATATTTTTATGGAACACAGTAGACACAAAAAACATGTAAAGTGTTTGACATTGTTATGATACCTGGAGTCCATAGGTGCCAGACTCCGTATTACTGCGAAATGATTGAGCAGAGATGTTTGGTCCCTGGCAGTTAGAAGCTCTGCCTCCAATAATGAAATGGTGGAGGCGGAGCTATGTTCCCACCCCTTGCCATACCAGGGATAGTGGGCAGAAATAAACTGGTATGGCAAAAGGCAAATTAGTTTAGCTTTTTTCTGTTGATGGATAGGAAAAGGTCTCTGGAGAGGTATGAAGATTAAAACACCGTTAAAAGAAGGTATGTGGCAAGGATGGAGGAAGAGTGGAGCTGGGTAAAGCAGACATTTTCTTTGCATACAATTGAAAAATGTGTCAATCAAATTTTATTAAAGGGATTCTATAGTTCCAGGAAAACAAACCCATTTTACTGGCACTGTAGAATCCTTCGGTGCCCCCCTCCCTTGTCCCCTCTCCCCCCCCTCCCGCACGGCTGTAGAGGTTAAAACCCCTTCAGTCACTCACCTGAAGCCAGTGCAGACGTCCCTCGGTGCTGGGTTAGGCTCCGCTTTCGCTCCTCCCCCGCCGATGTCAGCCAGAAAGGTAGACCTAATGCGCATGCACGCACTCTCATTAGGATTTCCCAATAGAAAAGTATTATTCAATGCTTTCCTATGGGGAAAATATGATGCTGGAGGTTCTCATGCAGAGCGTGAGGACGTCTAGCGTCAGATAACGGACCAAAGGTCTGTTTGGATTACGGAAGTCTCTCTAATGGCTGCCAGGTACAGACACAAATGCTGTCTGGTAGATAGCCACTAAAGGAAGAGTTAACCCTGTAGGGTAATTATTGCAGTTCATGCTCTGGGTTAAGGATGATGGGACATTGCAACCAGACCACTTCAATGAGCTGAAGTGGTCTGGGTGCCTACAGTGTCCCTTTTACCACAATATTAATAATTATATGAACATGAAAAAATAAAAATGGTACTATACACTCACTGAAAATAACAATGAAAAACTGCAAGTACAGAAAATCACAGTGATAAACTACAGGTAAACATTGTAATATTCAGTGAGTGTAACCAGGCCCTGGATTTTGCGTGTCACAGGGGGCCATATGCAGGGGTGCAGCAGGTGAGGGATCCACCAGGGCCCATAAAGTTGGGGTGCCCACAAGGTGACCCAAGCACTTAGGACCAAACGATGAGCATGTCTGATTAGAGACCTGGTCGGGGACTGAATATTTGTGGATTCAAAGCCTGCTAATTCAACATCATGCAGATACTTTCCATGCAAAAACAAGACAGACTTGTCTGTGGCCTAATATGATTGATTGCCAGTTTTAGCAGCACAAGTCCTCAGACACTACAAACTGTTCATTTAAAATGACAGATAATGGAGTGTAGTAAAGGCACTAAAATCCTCTCAATGTAGGTCATGCAGCCATAATTATTTTCTTGCCCTCAATCCAATCACATTTACAGTGAATATACTTTTGTGATGCTTCAATAAATACACCACAAATGGTATAAATTTCCTGCTAGTATAGATCCAGCTATTGTACTATACCTCATGCATTCCATGTTAAACTATTATGTCTCATAAGACCCAATAAATCTACTATTCAATTCAGAATTGTGTAACCCCTTTCTTACCAAACAACGACAGAGCAGGATGAAACAAACAGTCTCTTCTGATGCTGCGGAGAGACTGGGGCATCTTAACTAGCACAGCCTATAGCTCAGCGGTCTCAGAGTCAATTTTCCTGGGGACCATTGATCAAATCATCAACTCCCATGGGGGACACAGATCCGTACTGTCCGATGGGTGTGCAGACACACAAATCTGAACTCCTTTACTCACAGACACACACAGCTACACACTCAAATGCACACACACTGCTACACATAACACACACAGCTACACATAACACACACTTGCCCTGCACCTATAGCATAGAAAAGGTCTCAATGGAGGTTGCTTCCTTTTGCTACATACAAACCCTGATCCTCAGCCAACCACGGTGGGGAGGTGGGTAAATAGGGGTCTTGTCAGAAGGTTGGCTTGTGTTGCTGTGAATACCCAAAAGGGCATGTCTGCCTGCCAATGCCATGGATGCACACCAGGTTTCTTGGCCATCGCGTTAGTCAACCCCATTCAGGGCTGTACAAGTACATTTTTAAAGTGCTCTGCCATTTGGATGAATGCCCCCTCAGTGTAATCCATGCATTGCCATGATATATAAATGCATGCTTGTGCTGAGTTTTATGGGATCTGTGTAGCTTTATTTTTGTGGAATAGCATCCTAATTTGGGTATAGACGTGGGGTGGACAGAAGGAGGGCAGGGCAATTTAAGGTTTTCATTAGCTAAAGGGAGGCGGGGATTGTGGGGGGGAATTAAATTAAAAAGGGAGGGGCCATACGCACTTCCAATTGTAATGTGTGCGAGATGTAATTTGCACAGAATAGACATTAGAATTCTGGGCTTCCTTAGTCACATGTGCAAACATCTCAAAAATGATGCACATACAGACTCCTACAACCATGACAACTTCTTAAAGCAGAAGTGGCAATAGTAAAAATCCTATAAGAATTGAGCAAGGAGGGGCACATTTTAGGCCATAATAGTTTAAATTTAAAAGGATTGAGTTAAAAACAAATTCCAGCTACTTTAACATGAAATGTCCCTTATAAGATATATTACAGTATTGTACCAATGAGCTATTTCAGTGCATTTACATCAAGCTGACGTGCCAGTAACTAGGAAAGGCCTGCCCCCTTCACAAGCAGGTCTACCCATTTGGGCAGAGCCATTGACACAATTTATCACTGGCCCAGCCCTTTTTCCCATTTGTGTCCCACTTCTTGGGACGCCAATGTTGGGGGAATATGAATGCATGTGTGCCCAGTCATATTTTCTTACTAAGACTGTGAGCTGGTCACTCTGACAGTGGAGCACCAGAGTTTTGCATAGCAGACCAAAGCGAGTACCATTCTAACACCTTATATCATGATTAAATGGATCATGGCAAAATGACAGGATATAATATAACTCAAAGTTATAAAATCATTGTATGCCTATTTTACTGCATCTTATGGAATGAGCCCTAAAGCAGACATAAATAAATATTTGTACTGCAGCACCAATACAAAAATTGGTACGTAAATGGTAACTCCAGGCACCATGACCACTTAATTGATCACTTTTAAATGCTGCACATACAGAGATTAACCCCATTAGCTTCCTGAGATGTAAATCCAGCCTGGAAAAATAGTTCCAGTCTGGCTAATGTAAAGTTTGTGCAAAATTGGCATGTGATACCAGTATAGGATATAGAGTCAGACAGTCAATGGGGCAACATCCCACCCCCCACATATCCTCACTGCCATTTCTCCCCCCTCCAGCAAGTGGGCCGAGGTGATGCCAGGTAAGGAGGATCTTAATGCAGGGAGGTGAGCTTTAGTTTTTTTAATTGTATTTTTTTGCCGGGTAGATTTTTTAGTTGGCGTAACTCTGTAAAGGAATAATCCAAGCATCATAACCATTACAGCCCACTGTTGTGGTTATGGTACCAGGAGTGACGTGCTACCCTTGTGAGTTAGAGGCATACAGTAACTTTAATGTACTATACAATTCTTATCATACAGCCTCTTGCTTTCTTGTTCTAATAATTTCATTTTTTATTCAGGTGAAATAAGAGAACTCTAACCAGAGCTAGACAACAACAGATTAATAGAAATCCATTAGATGCATTTTATGCTCAAAGTTTAGTGTGAACCGATCTTTGATAAATGAGAATCTAGCAGAGAGCGGAATGAATTACTAGAATTGTCAGAACATCGCCAAGTGACATGGGTTAATTCAAATGCTTTAATTGAGTGTTTCTCTGGCAGAGGTGCACATATAGTTCATGCATTGCTCTTGTGATTACTAAGGCTAATAGCAAGTAGTTCTCACCAAGTCTGATTTATTTCAGCCACTCAAGTGAAAATGACTTTTGTTTGCATTTCACAGAGTAAATTTCAGAATGAATTATGCTCTGTCTATATACTGTTTTATATTGCATTAACTGCTTGTCATCTTTAATACTATCAAGCTGATTGCATATTTTTGTTCTAAGAGCAGAGAGAAGACATGTTTATAGCTTTTCTATAGTGAAAGAAATTAGCACAACATAAAACGGCCCATTCTGAGACACTGTCAGATTGAAAGCTATTTTTAAAGGTCCAAGATGTTATATTCAATCTAGAAACTTAACATTGCAAAGGATATTTGTGGGAGATAGGGATATTTAACTTAGATATGTAATAATGCAGTATGGTAGCTATGTTGACAAAGAAAAATAGGGAACTTTAAAACAAAGTGGAAAACAAGAAACATCATCACCATATTCTGAGTCTTTTCGTTGTGGTACCATGTTCACAGGTGCACTAGTTGATTTAAAGGGAAACTATGGGCACCAAAACAAATTTGGCTTAATAAAGCAGCTTTGGTGTATAGATCATGACCCTGCAGTCTCACTGCTAAATTATCTGCATTTAGGTTTTAAATCTCTTTGTTTATTCAGCCCTAGTCTCACCCTTCCCAAACACTTCCTGTAAAGAGTCATCTAATGTTTACACTTTCTTTATTGCAAATTCTGTTTAATTTAGAATGTCTTATCTCTGGCACTGTTAATAGCCTGCTAAAAACCTTGCAGGAGGCTCCTGTATGTAATTAAAGTTCAATTCACAGAACAGGAGATAACAATTTCTAAAGTAAGTTACATCTAATTGAAAATGAAAAAAATGTGATGCAGGCTGTGTCATTCACTTCCTTCCAGCCATACCAATCCATACCAGCAAGCAGTGCTGTGATAGGCTGAGAGTGATCAGCTGACACTCCCAGCCAATCATAGCCACCCATTGCTGATCAGGCAAATACTTCCTCATTTCCAAGGCAGCACATAGGGCATTGGCTCTAGGGACTCTTGTATAGCATTTAAATCCTTCAAAACAGTTTAACACTGAATGAAAACACAGCAGCAGGAGAACTCTAGGCTGTATAACCATATCATTGAGATGAAACAGTTACAATGCCTACAATGCCCCCTTTGGCTGAGCTTGCACTCAACGAACGCATTTAAATGACTTTTTACTTTGTATCATACAATTGTAACCATGTGACTTACCATAGCAAGACGTAGCCTTACACATTACATGTGACAATGTATGGCGCAATGACTTATGGGGCTGGCATAGATTTTTTTTCATTGTTGCTTTGTATCCCCGGTCCGGCCCTGATGTCAGGGTTGTTGGTGCCCTGTCATCTGGATGGATACTGCATACATTTGGTAAGGTCAATCATCATTCATGAAAAACATAGACTTTATTAGACATGTGCCATTCGTTTCAGTCCGAATAGGCATTCGGACGAATTTCGGACAATTCGGGCGTTCGGGTACTTCCGAATTTCAAAAGTTCCGGAAGTGCCGAAGTTCTGAAGCACAGTATTGCCTAAGTACTAATATACTTACCCAGTGAAAGAAGAAGAATGTTACATTGCATACAATTTTAAATACAAATTATACAAACATAGCCAGGATTCACCTGTAAGCATTTGCAACACTTACAACAATCAAATAACATACATTCATATAAAATGTAAGTTACTTGGCCAGTCAGTTTAATGACAGGAATGAATAAGTAGATAACTCCCTAATTCCTACAGTATTAGGGAGCTATCTACTAAAAGGCTGAAAGACCTAAATTGGTCTTTCAGCCAAATTTACTAATACTAAGTAAAGATTGCTTAGTATTAGTAAATTATGCCCCTACTCATTATAGCGCGAGCAGGGGCATGTCTATTAAACAGCCTGTGGCTGCTCACTGTAACAAAAAAAAATAAGCCCCCCCCCCCCCGCCCCCACCCCTGAGCGGCGGGTGGGGGCCCTAATGTAAAATAATGGGGGGGACCTATTGTCCTCCCCCGGGCCCCCACTTTTGAGCGGTGAGTGGGGGCCCTAAATCAGAATAAGGGGGGGGACCTAATGTCCTCCCCTTGGCCCCCACCCCTGAGCGGTGGGTAGGGGCCCAAAATCAGAATAAGGGGGTGATCTATTGTCGTCCCCCGGCTCCCACCCCTGAGCGGTGGGTGGGGGCCCTAAATCAGAATAGGGGGGGACCTAATGTCCTCCCCCTGGCCCCCACCCCTGAGCGGTGGGTGGGGGCCCTAAATCAGGGATGGGGGCCAGGGGGAGGACCTTAGGTCCCCCCTTATTAGTATTTAGGGCCCCCACCCGCCGCTCAGGGGTGGGGGCCGGGGGGCACTATTTTTTTTTTTAAACTGTGAGCAGTCAAAGGCTGCTCACTGTTTACTAGACATGCCCCTACTCACGGTATAGCGAGTAGGGGCAAAATGTACTAATACTAAGTAATTTTTACTTAGTATTAGTAAATTTGGCTGAAAGACCAATTTAGGTCTTTCAGCCTTTTGGTAGATAACTCCCTGATACCGTGGGAATTAGGGAGTTATCTACCAAGCGGCTGCAAGAGAAGTCCCGAGGAGCCGAAGTCCCGAAATTCTGAAATGGCGAAGTGACGAAGTTCCGAAGTTGCTGAATTTCCGAAGTTGCCGAAGTTCCGAAGTCTTGAAGTGCCAAATTGCCGAAGTCCCGAATTGTGAAAATCCCGAATTTCGGAATGCCAAACCGAACCAAATTTTTTTCCCATGCACATGCCTAGACTTTATTGTATGGTTAAAAATTCACTTTTTATATTATTTATTATTAGGTTATCATTTTAGACAAAATACACAAAAAGAACTTGGGATGACACCATTTTAAACCATCAATAAACATACCCTAAGGTATCTGCAAAAAGCGCTACCTTGCTAAAAACGTCATCTTCCTGCAAAATCTGCTTTTAAATCATTACAATTATAACAGAGATCACAATGACCTTTACACCATTTTCTATCCTTCCCTGAGAATGATGCCTGTACGTAAAGGCAGTTCTCAGCAATTCCTGGTATCTGTTGTTTGCATTTCGCGTTACCGCACACTTCTGCTTTTGAGTTACGTCACATGCAAAGCATGGAAACTGAAAGTCCCTAGAGCAGAGTGGTGATTACCGCAGTGTAGCGGAAAATAAATACTGGCTAGATTAAATTTGACTGTGGCATATCAGCCTTTTTATTTAATGTTTCCTTATCGCACAGTGAAACTGCATCCGAGCACGCATATTGCATCTGTTTGCAAAAAACAAACAGCTTTTGGAATGTCTTTCAATGGTCCTAGGAGATTAGCACTGGTACACAAAATAAAACATTAAAATATTTAAATTGTTATGAAGTTTACAGCACAACCGTAAATAAAAAGAATGCAGTACGCAGAATATTTCCTCATACAAAATATACTTAAGCATACATTTATTTATATGTCAAAGGAAAAATTGTGTAGATTATCAACATTTTCTATTCACTATGCATTTCAAATGTTAAGCCAAAACTGGCAAACTAAAAACAAGTCAGTTGTCTTTTAGCTCGGTATGTTTGCCCTAAAAGAATGCTTGTTGCAACTGGAAGTTAGCTACAAATTGTGTTTTGTATTAAGAAAAAACAAACAAAAAAAAGTTTTTACATTTCTAATTTACATTCTATGTCTGGTTATGCTGTTACAGCCCAAGTATGCCATGCAAATTAATGTATTACTCATACGAGTAAATACCAGTACTTGAATAGCAGGTGAGGGTTGTCATGGGGGCAGTTTCTTCACTAAAATAGAGAGGGTTATAGGCCGTTGCCTCATAAAACAATGCTAACATATATTATATACTGCATTCTTGTCCTTGCTGTGTTAGTATAAAACATTTAATATACAAATAGCCAAAGGAGTGGAATTTGATGGAATGATGTGCTGGTTTGGAATCAAACAAGATGTGCTGACCAGGATGTACTGTTCCAGGGAAGTAACAAATACTCTTTCAATTTACAATTCCTTGATGAATTCCCAACAATTCACATTTTGCCTCCCAACAGTCCTGCTTTTAGCAGGACAATCACAATTTCGAGACATCAGGAAACAGTCCTTAGATAGCATAATGCAAGCATGTCATTAAATGTGCTTGCGCTGTGCAGTGGGCACTCGAAGCATGCAAAGAGAGACTCAACAATGCTCCTTGCATGGCTATAGGGGGCTGACAAGGAAGCTGTCTGTGAGCTTGGTGTGCTTAATGCCAGGCTCACAGGCCCCATTTAGTGGATACTTTATGGGAGGTCTGCCTATTATGAGCATCGCCAGTAAAGCAAGTTACATCACAGTGATACCCTTAGTGATATCCGCTCCCTGTCCAGATTCCTCCCATGAAAACGTGGTAGGTTTGGTTGATTAAAGGATACTCCAAGCACTGTAACCATTATGACATGCTGAACTGCAACTAAGTCAAACTGTTTTAAAATGGTGTCTGCCTGGCACGGCTACCCACCTCAACAACATCCAAAAGAGAGCCAGAAGCTCTTGTTTAAAAGCTTCCGTTATACTATGAGAGCCATAAGACGCACACCTATACCGACTGGTGTAAATAGCAATAGACACTATGCATACCTTCCAGTCCTCAACTAACTCGTGATATGTAAACACGAAAATAACTAATGCTATGTAATTGTGAAGGTTTACTACTGATTTTGTATACCCCAAATGACTGTTCGACTTCCCTCCCTCTATGCCCTTCTGTAAACCCCTCTTTTACTTGACAAAATGAAAAAAAATGAAAAAATTAATAAATAAAGATTGTCAAAAAAAAAAAAAAAGCTTCCGTTACCTCCCCGAGAGCTCAGCTGTGCAGGGCTAGATAATTGGCTGAGAGTGTCACCTGATTTCACCAAGGTGCTTAACTGTCAAATGTAGTGGAGATAGGGAGCCGCACCGAGTGCACCCCCGGTAAGTCAAACTTTTGTAAATCAGTATAACTACTTACAAAGGGGGAACAGTATAGCACTATTGGCACCATAAGTACTACAGCTTGATGCTTTGAGTGTTACTTTAATATTAAAGAGATGTGAATGTTCATTAGCAACAATGCCACAAGGACTTCTCTTATTTTCAAAATCTGATTTCAAGTCTAAACATCTTTCTGTCTAAACTCTACGGGATTCTGAAGTAGAGAATTGAAATGGAGGGAAACATGGGGGATATATTTCAAGGTAAATACGTGTGCTAGTTTGAGGAATAATGAGCAGTCACACTGGAAACAAACAGAATGTTAGACAGCATTTAGAACTTTGCCCTTAGATAGCATCTATTTAATCTTGATAAATCTCCCTCACTGATTTCAATAGATAAAGACAGAAACAAAAGAAACCTATGTATATGTGACATTCAGTGCCTGTGTGCTAATGTTAATGGATGTATCTAAATGACAGTAATGTGACAGCCAAGATACATTCTTTGAAATGCAATTGTAAAACTATTATTCTCATTACAGAACTACGTATGTATCAAGCAAATTTATTTTGACAAATTATGCATTTTTCAGTGCAAAGATTACATCCATTATGTGTACCAGTACTCCCCAACAGCACTAATAAATAGATTATCTATCAATCTAAAATTAAAATTAATTATTTAGTCGTTGGAGCATTTTAATGAAGGGTAGTCATATAATAAATACTCTAGCATGTGTGTGATTTGTTTTGATAGGTTATTGATTTGTATTTCTATTAACGCTACTACCTTGTGTAACCCAGTCAGCTGCTGTCATTATATCCCTGGATTTAATATGACTATGGGTCGTTTCTATTGACAATAATCAATCATATAATACTTTCTCTTCACCGACGGGTTTATTCATAAAAGGGATTTTCAATTAAGTGTGAACTGTCAGGAATTCAAAGTGAATTTCACTTTGAAAATTACCCAAATCAACTATTTATGAGGGTCGGCTGTTTGGCCAAAAATGTGAAATGCACTGGTTAAACTGGTGAGGTGTGACGCGGTTCTCCATGACTTGTTGAGCTCTACCCACTAAACCCTGTGAGATGCCATGGTCTGTTCAAAAGCAGCTACATCTCCACTAATCAATAATGGCAAGAATGGAAACAGCAGATATAATCAAGACAGACATGTTTTTTATTTTCAAGCACACACTTATCAAAAGTCCTCACAATGACAATAGATTAGATTTGTTTTTACAGGCTTGCAACAAAGAGTTGGGCACCCCTGTGAACCAGCCTTCGTTATGAATAACCTTGCTTGGTTGGTGATCTCGGAGGAATTGACAATAAATGTGCAAACCTAACACCACCACAACCTAACACCACCTAACAACGCCAACCCTAAACTTCGGAATCCTAAAACACCCATGTACCCAAATGATGAATTTACCCTCACTGCAAACAAGAACCCAATAATCCTAAACAGTCCTTCTACTAAAACTTTAAGGGGACAGCTTAGGCACCATAACAACTTCATCTAAATTAAGTTGTTGTGGCAACAGGAGGCCCCAGGGAGCACTCTTACCTCAACGGTTAAACCGTTCTCAAATGGTTTAACCCCACAGTTGCCTCCAGCGCAGATCTCAACTAACCCCAGATGGCATCTGGATTCTGACATTTCAGTTTCAGGAAGCGCAGACTGTCTTCAGGCACAGGCACCGCTGATGTGACTGAGAGCAGTCAGCTGACACTCTTAGCCAATCAATGACTCCCCATTCACAAAAGGGACTTGAAAATAAATGTAACTTTTCCCTAGCTGTGACTTACATAGCCGTCATGAAAAAGGGTTTTCATTTTGCAGCACAGTATGTTTACTTTAGAAGTTCTTATTTCCTGTTATGTTAAAGTGGCTTTGTCACCAAAAATAAACTTTATCTTCTTTATAGCTCCCTTAATCTGAACCTGTTGTTTTTATTTTTTCTGAGTGATGTAGTTATCATAATATACATAAAGAAATGTAGAAACTACTTTTTTTTTAACCAGGTCAGGTACAACACACAATGTACTTCCCGAAGCGGTAGTGAACATATCTTTAATGCTCTCAGCCAAACACCTGAAACCTCTCTCTCTATGTTACAATGCTCTTCTTCAGGGGCCTGCACAGGACAAAATGCCATATATGCTACAATGGGAGAAGGAGTTGGGGCATGACATACCTTTGTCACACTGGCACGAAGCCATGTCAATTACTAAACGAGCCTCAAAGAGCTTATCACTCTGGGAATCCTTCTGTAAAATTAGATGGTATCTGGTGCCATACAGGCTATCGCAAATCTATAAGGAGGCATCAGAGCTTTGTTGGAGATGCAAAACACAGATAGGCACTATGCTACATATATTTTGGGATTGTCCAGCCCTGGAAGATTATTGGGACCTGGTGGGGAAATTTATCTCTGACACCACACGCTATAAAATACCAAAAAAACAACAAGTTACCTCCTGCATGTCATACCTGGGCTGGTACATCACCCCAACCACAAAGTAATAATGATCATTCTCACGGTAGCAAAAATAAACTTGGCGTTCCACTGGAAGAACACGACGGTCCCCTCATTAGATACTCTCAAACAGAGGTTGAATACGATCAGTGTTTACGAGAGAATGATTAGCAAAATACATGTGAGTGTAGGTGTGTGAGAGATTGGGAGTGCTGGATCACAAATATTGAAAAGGTACAAGACAGCAATGCTAAAAGTGAGGAAACTGATAGAGATAAGTAGCTTATAGGGCACCACTTCAGTGCAACTGAATGACTGGCCAGACTTTAGGATTCTAAGGCTAGGGCATGGGACACAAAAACTGATGCACAAGCAACATCATTGTGAACCTAATACCCCTCTTCCCCTTTCCTACCTTTTTTTCTTTCTGTATCCCCCTCCCCACATGTTATTTTTGTTATTCTTATGCTTTTATCAACGCTAACAAGGTTACAATTACTGGAGGACTACAGCATAACACGTTTAGGCAAAGCTACGTTATCATACTCAGGAAAAAAGCTGAAGAAATGTCATAAAGAAACTATTTTGCTCAGTTTTCAGAAAATTGTTACAGTGTTGATATGATACGCATTGTTAACATTTTCTAATAAAAAAGATATATGGGGGGAAAAAAAGATACAGTGGGCTTAACGTAAGAGAAAAAAAGGCCACTTTATTTGAACTATAGACTCAAGCAACCAGCAGAGCATCAAATACAAAAATATAAATTAAACACACCTTGCAATAAGGAGAACTACATTAGAGCTCTTTCTCATGGACTTTATGGGGAGGCAATGTGAGTCAGGAGAGGTGTGACTAAGGCTGCAGAAACAAATTAAAACTAACATGTCCTCTAAAACTGCAGTGTTTTAAATCTCAAGACAAAGAGAGACAAGGACAGGGCCCCCAGTGCCTATAATGGCACTTTAACTCCCAAATAGCAGAGAATTGAGCAGTGAGACTGCAGGTGCGTGGTCTATAAACAAAAATCACTTGATTGAACGAATGTTGTTTTGGTGCTTAGAGTGTCCCTTTAAGAAATGTTTGTGAGTTCTGAAAAATAAAATTAAAGGTTTCAAATTCACATGCTCTATATTGTAACTGAGGGCCTCCATCTTGGATTACTGTCAATCATTGTTTTAAGCTGTGCCCCCTTATATCAATAAACATAATAAAAGCAGGTTGATCAACAGAAACAAGGGAGATTTATCAAAGTTGTGCAAGTTTGTAAAACTAGATAAATCACCAATGGACTGTGTCCATTGATTCCATTGGTTTCCAAAGTGATATTCACTCTACCATTGCAGTATTTTTTTTACCAGAACAAGCCATTTTGATAAATACCCTCTATGTTTCTGTTTCTCCTGTTATAATGCATTGTGTGCCCTGGCTGTGCCCATACTAAACTGGATTCTGATCCCATTTGCTACATGTTTAACGTATATATATATATATATATATATATATATATATATATATATATATATATATATATATATATATATATATATAAGGTTCCTCTTTAATAATAGTGTCCTAAACCATGATCATCAGTTGTGTGTTATGTGTTCTTTGAATTTGCACCTTTACTGAATTGAGTGTACCAACAGTCAATGAAAATGCAGTAGCAAAAGTAATAAATGGACTTCCTCAGACCAGAATGTGGCGTTCCTATCTGGGGCTTCTCGTTGTGGGCCATAGGTGAGTTTTTATCCCATAAAGACTTGTCTAGCAGAGATTTATGGGGTAAGTAGCTAAGCTGCTAGACACATTTCACTTAAAGGGACACTACAGGCACCCAGACAAATTCATATCATTAAAATGGTCTGGGTACACTGTCCCTGTCCCCTTAACCCTGCAGCTGAAAAAAATGCTCTTTTAGAGAAACTGTAATGTTTTCATTAAGAATTCCGCTAGTGGCGGTCTACCAGACAGCTTCTAGAGAGGCTTTCTTCTGTTTCATGGAGTTTAACTCTGTGAAGCATGCTGGACTTCCTCACGCTTTGCTTGAGGATGTGCTGTGTCTTCTAAATGATCCACTTGTGGTTCCCCCTCGCAATGATGTCAGAGGGAGCAAAGACTTGGTTAGTGCTGAGGAACACACCATGTGGGGGTGGAGGGGGGCACAAGGACAGTATAGTGTTAGGAATACAGCTGGCTTAAATATATATAGAGTAAAGATACCTTTATTCATGTGCAGTAAAACTTTTTATCACACATTCTACTGACAGAATCTAATCATCAGTGACTAAAATAAAATAAAAAACTGAGTTGTTTGGTTTAAATAAAAAATATATCTAATTTACAGGAAACATTTACCCCTGTTCATGATATGGGTGATGCATGTAATAGCCTGCTGTGCACTTGACATGTGATCACAGCTAAAAAAAAAAAGGTTACTTGAGTACTAGGATAATTATTGAGCGTATAAAACCACACGGAAGGCACCTTACAACACCATTACTCTTCATACTCTGTCTCCACAAAGAGCAATCTTTACTAACGAATCCATCATCTTTTCTTGTTTACCCCTATTAGCTCTTCTTCTGAGTCCTGCATTGTCCAGCAGATCAGGAAACACTTTAGCAATATTTATTTGTGGAGACAAACATCAATGCGAAAGCACTTAGCAGAGCATACGCTGAAGACACGCTCAGGGGAATATGATTATCGGATTGAACAGATTGTACCTTCTTTCCTTTTAGCCATGTTTCAATATTCTAATTCTACATCTTTAATTGTAGGAGCTGGGAGATGCTACGCTAGACAGCTCTCGCAGAGCAGCCTGCCGTATCTCTATGACGGTTATCGATACCCTTATCATCTAACCAGTCTGCCTCTTGTGCACCGTTTACCTTTGTGCAGAATCTCGGTCAGAATCTCTACGAACAAGTATTGTGCATCCTTCAAGAATCAGGCAACTGTAACAGAAAGAGCATTTCACTGTAACAATACCAGTATCTGCTTCAACTCAACCTTTAGCATTAAATGTACTGCACTGATGAATAAGGTTGTCAAAAACAGAGTTCACCTTGAAATCAACCTTTGAAGCTTGCCATTTAGTGTACTCTCTCGGTTTACACCTGACATGCCAGCCTCCGTTTTTACTAGGGAGATGATAAAACAGCAATCAACCACCAAGAGAATTTGTCTCAAGCAATTGCTAATTACAGGGGAATGTTTACTTTACATCCTGTTCTAGTATTATGCGCTCCATGCTATCAAGCAGCCTAATTAAATTTGCCATACCCTTTTATTCTGGAGTAATATCTCAAAGAGCGCTTAAGACACAATACAACCACTGCTGCCAGCAATAATCTGCATTCTAAATTATTTGTTTTGGCACGTGAGGAAAAATAAACCACAAGCCATATGAACTTTCGACATCGTGTGATACACGCTTATTAAATCTGCGAGTTGTCTGCTCGTGTTTGCTGCCTCCAGTCATAACCTGCATTGCTGAAAAAAATATGCATGTTTGTGTAAAAATTATCGGATTATAAGTGTGTTAATATTGATAGACACACAGCTCAACATCTAACCCTGCTAATGTCAAATGGAAACTCTGATCATTTTTTTACCCAAGTTTATTTACCTTACTATACATTTTGCCACTAGGATAGATTAATAATTAGTTACAAAAAATTTAAATACATATATATATATATATATATATATTTATATACATAGAGAGAGAGAGAGAGAGAGAGAGAGAGAGAGAGAGAGAATGATGAAATCCATATACTATCTTACTTTGTTCATTTAATGGTACAAACCACACTTCACTTTCTAACCAGATCTCCTTTTCCTTGATAAACCTCTACAGTTAAGTACAATAAGGATATAAAACAGATTCTTACCAAACAGAAAAGGATGCTTCCAGCCGGAGACATGATGCACTTCTGCTACCATTCGTATAGGATGTAAACAATCCTCCCTTTGAGCGTCTTGCTTTGTGACCACACTTATATAAATAGGACTGCCAGCACAGCCAGAGCCTGCATAGTGCTTGGCTGCTCTCAGTGAAGTGACATGCGCTCGCAGCAGTCCTCTGAATGAGAACGCTTAGATGAATCGCACCATAATATACACAATGATTCAGTGCCTTATGGCATGCTTAGCTTACTACAGGGAAATGACAACAATATTTAATGATGCCCCTCGTATTTACAGCAGGTTTTCTTTTGTATTTCTTCAGCAATATAACAGTCAAGGAATATTATAAATAATAATAGGACACGTTTATTTTTAAATGACTTTTTTTTTTAACTATTAGGGATAATAAGTGACGATGAAAAAATGCAGCAATATTAATTGATCTAATTTTTTTCTCTTTATAAAATAATAGTTTTGCTTTCCTTGTGAATAAATTAAAAGTATTTGCCTTGGTGTAAAAAAAAAAAAACTGAAAAATCTAAGGGTGGCAGATTTTTAATATAAACATCTGGTATCTTAGCATACGTCAGATTATGTTTTAAAGCTAAACATTTTTAAATATAGTATGTGGGGATTCTGTTGTTGATTTACTTCTATGCTTTGGGTCATTGTCCTGTTGCAACATCCATCTTCTGTTGAGCTTCAGCTGGTAGACCGATGGCCTTAAGTTCTCCTGCAAAATGTCTTGATAAACTTGGGAATTTATTTTTCCTTCGATGATAGCAATCAGTCCAGGCCCTGACACAGTAAAGCAGCCCCAAACCATGATGCCCCCACCACCATACTTCACAGTTGGGATGAGGTTTTGATGTTGGTGTGCTGTGCCTCTTTTTCACCACACATAGTGTTGTGTGTTTCTTCCAAACAACTCAACTTTGGTTTCATCTGTCCACAGAATATTTTCAACCCTTCAGCAACCGGGGATACGGGGGTGGGAGGGAGAGGGGACCTGCAGTGCCAGGAAAACAGATTGTTTTCCTGGCACTGGAGTTTCCCTTTAAGGCATAGCAGATTCACAAGGGCTAAATTTTCATTCACCAATGACTAATGGACATTGGAAAGTTTCAGCCATGGGTAAATATATGTATTGTATACAGAATATATATTTATCACAGTAATTACTGAATGTTTCCAAAACTGAATATTGGACAAAGAGCTTTAACAGTCAAAATGGGCTGATTCCAAGGCTTTATATACTGCTAGAATTCACAAATCTACAAATAAAACTTTCACAAAAATGCTATTTTAATTAAGCGCGGGGGTAAGAAAGTACCACTGGTTTTAACTGTGCACACTAATAACATGGTGATTTTTTTTTTACCATTTTCGACTTACAGCATGTCTCCGCGAGCCACGTGCTGACAGCCTCAAAGGCAGCCATTAGCTGATCACCTGAGAGAACTGTCAGCATGCTGACAGAGTTACGATTTCCTCTTTCCAGTTTTTCTGAAAACAATCGCCTCGTATTTTAAGAGCAGTAAGTGAATGTCATTCACCATTCCCAGCCTGCTTTCAATTTAAAGCATATATAGTCTGGCTTGGGGAAGCAGGTGTTATTTTTAAAATGTATTGCTTATCTTTCTTCCAAAAACAGCTTAATTGAAGTCCTGAGATACGCCATATTGAAAAAAAATCAATCCAATGATTTCCTAATTTCAGTCATACCCTCTAGATTTAGTACTTTTGATATATTAGAAGTTTATCATATCTGCTCTTTTACACCTTCCTGGTATAGTACAAATACACTCATCAGTCACAACATTAAAACTACGGTGTCACGATCTCTTAACTTACTCCTTCGCGCCCACGTGGTGTAGGATCCGACGCTGGCTTCACTCTCCGTGTGTTCGGTATGTTCCACGCCGGACACTGGAATCACGCCCCTTTTTATGACACGGCATATGCGCCAAAGTCATGACATCAATGACGTGACTCCGCGTCATCAATACCAGCCCAGAACGTTTTGGGGGCGTGGTCTTTGCAAAAGAAGCTCCTTTATAATAGGGGCGCCTTTTGCTTTGTTCCTTGCCCTGTTGTGGTTCCTTGAGTTACCCTTAGTGCTATTTGGTTCTCCTTGCATTTATATTGTTATTTATGTGCATTGACTTGGCTTGGCTTTTGACTTTCCTGTTTTCTGGTTCCCTGACTCTGCTTGTATTTTGACCTCCTGATTTGTGGTATCCTGACCTGGCTATTGTTTTATCATTCTCCTGATTTCTAGTATCCTGACTTCTGGCTATTCTTTGACTACTCTTTTTTTACCTACGCTAAACTCGACCATTCTAAGGTTCGGTAATACATGTTTGGGTTTTCTGTGGGTTTACATACTGCGTGTTGGGTTATCACACGACCGTGATACACAGACAGGCAGGTGAACTGAATAATATTGATTATTACAATTGCACCTGTCAAGGGGTGGGATATATTAGACAGCAAGTGAACAGTCAGTTCTTGAATTCCATGTGTTGGAAGCAGGAAAAAGGGGCAAGCGAAAATATCTAAATGACTCTGACAAGGGCAAAATAGTGATGGCTAAACAACTGGGTCAGATCATTTCCAAAACGGCAAGTCTTATGGAAGGTTCCCAGCAGGCAGTAGTTAGTCCCTACCAATAGTGGTGCAAGGAAGGACAATTTGTGAACTGGTTTCAGGTTCATGGGCGCCCAAGGCTCATTGATGCATGTGGGGAGCGAAGACTAGCCCATCTAGTCTAATCACACAGAAGAGCTGTAGTACGGAGAACTTTAAGGGTTACTGCCAAAGAACACCCCAATATGTGTTCAGCAACATCTCCTGAGTACAGTGATACCCACATGTATAGGTGTGTTGGGATCTCTGGGGGCTAAAAGACCTTATTTGGAGGGTGCGCATTCCAGTTTTTCAACTTGGAATTTTCCCAGCTGGTCATCATGCATCCATGTCCTATTTGGGACATTTTTGAAGCCAGCCAATGTAATTTACCCCCATCAAACCATAAATGTTTGAAAAGAAGACATCCTAGGATATTTCAAATGGTGGTATTTTAACACTTTCCATGCACTAATCCTACCACCAGTCTTTGTCAACCTTTTGGGTAGGCATTTTTGTTGTTGTTATTTTTCGCACACATTTTATTTTAGGCATGGATTCTCAGTTCCTGTTATGTGTTACTGACAAAGAACACCCCAATATGTGTTCAGCAACATGTCCCGAGTACAACAGTGCCCCCAATGTACAGGATTTATGGGTTTTTGCAAACTTACAATTTCCCCTTTCCATGTTTGCACATTAAAACTTGCCAGATTGGTTTGTTGGGCCTATGTTGCCTTTGAGATGGTATAGCAGCCCAGGAATGAAAATTAACCCCATCATGGCATACCATTTGTAAAAGTAGACAACCCACGGTATTCAAAATGGGGTCGCTTCCAGCGCTCTAATTCCCCTCGGACGTATCAGGTACGTCCGCGGTCCTTAACCCCTTAAGGACACATGACATGTGTGACATGTCATTATTCCCTTTTATTCCAGACGTTTGGTCCTTAAGGGGTTAAAGGACCACTATAGTGCCAGGAAAACAAATTTGTTTTCCTGGCACTAAAGTGCCCTGAGGGTGCCCCCACCCTCATGGCCCCCCTCCTGCCAGGCTGAAGTGGGAGGAAGGAGGTTAAAAACTCACCTTTCTCCAGCGCCGGGCCCCCTTGGCGCTGGGGACTCTCCTCCTCCTTTGGCATGCGCATTCAGCCAGTCCATAGGAAAGCATTCTCAATGCTTTCCTATGGACGCTGCCGTCTTCTCACTGTGAAAATCACAGTGAGAAGCGAGGAAGCGCCTCTAGCGGTGTCAATGAGACATCCACTAGAGGCTGGATTAACCCATATGTAAACATAGTGTTAGGGACCAGGAACCAGACAGAGAACTAGATGCAAAAACACCTTTATTAATAAATAACAAATAAAGAAATAACCAAACGCAAAGTCCAGGAGGCAAGCAGGGGTCACTCACCAGAGTGGGTAGTCAGACGAGCCAGGATCAGGAGAACGGAGAGCAGCGGAGTCAGGAACAAGGCCAGAGTCAGGAACCAGGAACAATCAGGAAACAAAAGAACAAGGAGACTTCTGGGGACCAGGAAACCACGCAAGGGCAAGTTGGTACTGGGCTTTGCTGCTTAAATAGGCTGCACTGATTAGCAGCAGGGCTGGTTACTACTATCAGGTAAGTAACCGTGGCAACATACTGAAGGAGCTGATCGTTAATATCAGCTGAAAACTCAGCCACAGAAAAAGGAAGGGTTGCTGTTTAAAACAGCACAGGAACCCTGACAGTACCTCCCCCTCAACGACTCCCCCATATCTGCTGGTGGGTCCAGGCTTCATGGGGAAGCGGGCGTGATAGGAACGAAGGAGGGATGGTGCATGGACATCAGAGGCTGGAACCCAGGAGCGTTCCTCTGGACCGTACCCTTTCAAGTGCACCAAGTATTGGATCTGTCCTCTGAACACTCGTGAGTCAATGAACACTGTGTATTTCATATTCCTCATGATTGTCAACCAGAACAGGACGTGGACGTGGCACTGAGGTGGTGTAACGATTACATACCAACGGTTTCAAGAGGGAAACATGGAATACATTCGAGATGCGCATGCTAGCAGGAAGGTCAAGTGCGTAACCCTTCTAAGTATATGAAATGGCCCAACGTATCGGGGGGTGCCAGTTTTTGTGAGGGAACACAGAGCCGTAGGTTGCGAGAAGACAGCCAGACCCTCTCTCCGACATGATAGGTAGGTGCAGGAAGGCCTCTGCGGTCGGCCTGGAGTTTGTAGTTCTGCATTGCGCATTGCAAAGAGTTCTGAACCTGCACCCAAGTTAAACAGAGTTCCCTGAGATGTTCCTCCAATGCAGGTATCCCTTGTGGCATGAACATATCAGGCAGCATGGACGGTTAAAACCCATAGTTCGCCAAGAACAGGGATAGCCGGGAAGAGGCATTAATCGCACTATTGTGGGCGAACTCCGCCCAGGGTAGTAGATCAGACCAGTTGTTCTGGTGGTCAGAAATGTAGCAACGTAGAAACTATTCCAAGGCTTGGTTAGCTTGTTCTGCAGCACCACTGAATTGCGGGTGGTAGGCCGCGGAGAAGGAAAGCTGAATTCACATCTGTGTGCAAAAAGCTCTCCAAAATCTGGACACAAACTGGCTACCCCTATCTGAGATTATTACTTTGGGTAACCCATGCAAACGAAAGACCTCCCGAGCAAAAATTTTTGCTAGTTCTTGAGAAGTTGGTAGTTTTTTCAAGGGTATGCAATGCGATATCTTGGAAAATCGGTCAACAACCATGAGAACGACTGTATTGCCACTGGAGACCGGAAGATCTACGATAAAGTCCATGGACAAGTGAGTCCAGGGTCGTTCACCATTAGGTATGGTTGGCAGGAGACCCACTGGAGGGTGTCGTGGGGTTTTATTTTGAGCACATACAGGACAGGCAGCTACAAAAGCGGTGACATCCGAACGGAGACTAGGCCACCAAAATTGCCGAGAGATGGACCAGATTAACTGGTTTTTGCCTGGATGTCCAGCTGCTTTGGGGTTGTGATATGGACTTAATAATTTAGTACGGAGATGAATGGGTACAAAACAACGGCCATTAGGTTTCTCTTGAGGAGCATTAATCTGTGCAGCCAGAATCTCCTCGCCTAGGGGTGAGGTGAGATTAGTATGATGGTGGCCAGTATACGGTCCGGAGGAATCACAGGAGTAGGGGTTATCTCCTCTCTAGATGGAGGGGAGAACTGTCAAGACAAGGCATCAGCCCGAATGTTTTTAGTACTGGGCAAGTAAGAAACCACATAATTGAATCTTGATAGGAAGAGAGCCCATCTAGCTTGCCGGGGGGAAAGCCTCTTAGCTTCGGAAAGATATGTAAGATTCTTGTGGTCTGTGAGGATGAGAATTGGCACTGAAGTACCCTGAAGAAGGTGCCTCCATTCTTGGAGAGCTAAAATTATAGCTAGAAGTTCTCGATCACCGATCTGGTAATTGCATTCCACCGGGTTCCATTTCTTCAAGAAATACCCGCACGGATGCCTGGAGCTCTCTGGGTTAGGACGTTGAGACAGGAGGGTGCCTACTCCTGTCTCAGACGCATCGACTTCAAGAATGAATGGTAAGGCAGGGTTAGGGTGTGCCAGTATGAGAGACTCAAAGGCAGTAATGGCTTCCTGTGACCAATGCTGTGGATCAGCATCTCTCCTGGTCATATTCGTGAGAGGTTTAACCAAGGAAGAAAAGTTGCAAATGTACTTCCGATAATAATTGGCGAAGCCAAGAAAACGCTGTATAGAGCGAAGACCCGTAGGTCGAGGCCATTGTAGTACAGCAGAAAGTTTCTCTGGACCCATAGAGAATCCAGCATCTGAGATAACATAGCCCAAGAATGTGACCTGTTTGCAGTTGAACTCACATTTCTCCAATTTACAGAACAGATTATTTTCTCTGAGTCTCTGTAGAACACGAGAAACGTCTGCGTGATGGTTCTCGAGAGATGTGGAATGGATAAGAATATCGTCAAGATAAACCACCACACATTGCTGCAGCATATCTCGCAGGACATCATTTATAAATTCCTGGAAAACCGCCGGAGCATTGCAAAGACCAAAGGGCATTACTAGGTATTTGTAATGCCCGCTCCTGGTGTTAAATACAGTTTTCCATTCGTGGCCCTCTTTTATCCGGATGAGATAATATGCCCCTCTCAGATCAAGTTTAGAGAAGACCGTTGCTCCCTTGAGGTGGTCAAATAATTCTGTGATCAACGGAATGGGGTAGGCATTCTTAATGGTAATGTGATTGAGACACCTATAGTCGATACAGGGTCTCAACTCACCACTCTTCTTTTTCACAAAGAAAAAGCAGGCCCCGGCAGAAGAAGATGACTTCCGAATGAATCCCCTTGACAACGCATCGGTAACATACTCCTCCATAGCTCGATTCTCTGCTACAGACAGCCGGTAAATCCGGCTACGGGGAGGAATGGCACCAGGTTGGAGTTTGATACTACAGTCATATGGACGGTATGGCGGCAGAACGCTGGCTTGACTCTTGTCAAATACATCTTGGAATTCTTGGTACTCAGCGGGTAAGGAAGAGGCATAAAATGTGCCCAAAACTTTGTCCGGTTTCCGGAGACAAGAAAATGTGCATTGCTGGGACCAAGATAATATCTCAGATTTGCGCCAATCAATTGTGGGGTTATGCTTCTGTAACCAAGAGTATCCCAAAACAACCTGGTAATATGGAGAGGAAATGACCTGGAATTGGATCGTCTCATGATGTAGAGCCCCTACAGCCAGAGATATGGGCACGGCCTCCTGGATCACGTGGGTTGGCTGTATTAGTCTGCCATCGATGGCTTTGAAAGCTAGTGGAGAGTTGCGAGGCTGTAAGGGTATAGAGTGCTCCGATGCGACAGAGGGCTCAGGACCAGGAGGCATGGGAGGTTTGGGTGGGCAAGAAAAGCTCTGTGCCAAATATACAGGTGACCTCCGCAGGCGCTCCCTGTATGAGGATCTCTCTCGGAGTCTGATATCAATGAGGGTGACAAAGGATATCAGTTCCTCAAGATCTTTAGGTAATTCTCTGGCTGCAATCTCATTTTTAATAACATCGGAGAGCCCCTGTGCAAAGGCAGCCACGAGAGTCTTGTTGTTCCAGCCACCCTCTGCTGCCATGGTATGGAATTCACTGGCATACTCGACAATAGTTCTCGTGCCCTGAGCATTAGACATGAGTTGTTTGGCAGTAGGGGTGGAGCGAGCTGGAATATCAAAAACCCTTTTAAAGGACGCAACAAATTCAGAGTAATTGTAAATAATGGGCCTCTCTGCCTCCCAGAGAGGTTTTGCCGAAGCTGGGGCTTTTTCACACAGCAAAGAAATCATGAACTGGACTTTATCTCTGTCTGTAGGAAATGTCTGGGGAAGCATTTCAAGGTATCCCTTAACCTGATTTACAAATTCTTTGCACTGAGCTGAGTTGCCCCCAAAATACTGAGGGAGCGGGACAGACCCAGTCATTCCTCTAGCCGCAACAGGTTTGGAGGCTGCAACCGGTGCTAGAACAGGAAGTGAGGCAGAGGCAGACGCAATCACAGGCTGGCCGGGTGCTGGATCCAGATGAGCATACTGGTCCAAATGGTGGTTCTGCTGGTCCCACCGGGTAAATAGGTTAGGTATAGGTGTATTGCCTGTGCAATCTGTATTTATGGCCCTTGCGTAATGTTAGGGACCAGGAACCAGACAGAGACAGAACTAGATGCAAAAACACCTTTATTAATAAATAACAAATAAAGCAATAACCAAAAGCAAAGTCCAGGAGGCAAGCAGGGGTCAGTCACCAGAGCGGGTAGTCAGATGAGCCAGGATCAGGAGAACGGAGAGTCAGGAACAATGCCAGAGTCAGGAACCAGGAACAAACAGGAAACACAGGAACAAAGAGACTTCTAGGGAACAGGAAACCACACAAGGGCAAGGAGGTTCTGGGATTTGCTGCTTAAATAGGCTGCACTGATTAGCAATATGGCTGGTTACTACTATCAGGTGAGTAACCGTGGCAACATACTGAAGGAGCTGATCGTTAAGGAAGAAAAAGGAAGGGTTGCTGTTTAAAACAGCATAGAAACCCTGACACATAGCAGTTTCTGTGAAACTGCTACGTTTACAGCAGAAAGGGTTAATCCTAGATGGATCTGGTACCCAGACCACTTCATTAAGCTGAAGTGGTCTGGGTGCCTATGGTGGTCCTTTAATGACCTTTTTTTGTTGGACCTAGCTGATACGTCCATGGTCACTAAGGGGTTAAAGATAAATCCTTAAACAATTCCACATACTTATTGTTTTTACTGTAAAAAAACACATTAGTTTATTTTAGACTAAATCTCCTTTCTTTCAGTCTAAGTGTGTGACCTTGCTTCCGATGTCCCGTTTATGAGTAGATTTCCAAATGATGTTTTTTTTATTTATATAATTTGTACAATGCTATAAAATATATTTGTATAATGCTATTGTATCCCCCTCCGAGGCATTATTTTTTCAAACTAAAGAGATTTAACCCCTTAAGACCGGAGGGCGTACTATTACGTCCTTTTTAAAGCGGCTCTAAACGCCGCAGGACGTAATAGTACGCCCTCCGTTTTTTTTTTACTTACCCAGTCACCGGCGATCCCACGCCGGCGATCGCGGTTGGGGGGACTCCCAGGGAGCCCCCAGCAGCACCTCCGTCCTCTTCAGCCCCCCGGGCCATGTGAGAGTGAGGTCCTTGCGAGGACCTCACAATCACATGGCCGGGATAGCTGGCTGCAGCAATGCCAGCAGGGGGACTAACTGTAATGACAGTTAGTCCCCCTGCTGGCTGGAAATCAAATTAAAATAAGTTAAATCAGTGTAAAAAAAATTATATATATACTTAGATCATATATATATGATCTAAGTATATATATACACATATACACACACACAAATACACTGTCTAGGTGTATTTTAATATTAATATATATATAATTATATATATATATATTAATATCAAATTACACGTAGACTGATACTGATTAAATATATATATAATTATTGTTATATATATATTTATAATATAAAAAAATATGTAAATACGTAAAAAAATTAAATAAAAAAATAATTAAAAATAAAATATTAAAAAATATATAGATGTGTTTTATTTCGTTCTAACTGTATTGTGATATTAATATATATATATTTATATCAAAATACACGTAGAACGAAATAATAAATATATCTATATACATAAATATATACGTATATATCACCATATATATACCTATATATAAATAAAAATATTTTCAAAAAATTATATATATATATATATATATATGTATATATACACATATGTATATATATACATATATTAATTCTACACATATATTTATGTAATAATTTTACATAATTAGGTATCCTAATTAATTACAATTAGCGGGACCTGCCTGACAACCCATGCCGAAAGTATAGGGAATTTAATTTGCTAGCACTATATTTAACCCTATAACTTTCCAAGACACCATAAAACCTGTACATGGGGGGTACTGTTTTACTCGGGAGACTTCGCTGAACACAAATATTAGTGTTTCAAAACAGTAAAATGTATTACAACGATGATATCGCCAGTAAAAGTGACGTTTTTTGCATTTTTCACGCACAAACAGCACTTACATGGATGATATTATCGCTGCAATACTTTTTACTGTTTTGAAACACAAATATTTGTGTTCAGCGAAGTCTCCCGAGTACAACAGTACCCCTCATGTACAGGTTTTATGGTGTTTTCAAAAATTACAGCGTCAAATATAAGGCTTGTGTTTCATTTTTTTCACATTAAAATTCGCCAGATTGCTTACGTTGCCTTTATGACCCTATGGTAGCCCAAGAATGAAAATTACCCCTATGATGGCATACTATTTGCAATAGTAGACAACCCAAGGTATTGCAAATGGGGTATGTCCAGTCTTTTTTAGTAGCCACTTAGTCACAAACACTGGCCAAAATTGGCGTTTTTTGCATTTTTCACACACAAACAAATACTAACGCTAACTTTGGCCAGTGTTTGTGACCAAATGGCTACTAAAAAAGACTGGACATACCCCATTTGCAATACCTTGGGTTGTCTACTATTGCAAATGGTATGCCATTATGGGTGTAAATTTATTTCCTGGGCTACTATACAGTCTCAAAGGCAACGTAACCAATCTAGCGAATTTCAATTTCAAATGTAACACGCTATATTTGACCCTGTAACTTCCCAAAACACCATAAAACCTGTACATAGGGGGTACTGTTTTACACGTGAGACTTTGCTGAATACAAATATGTGTATTTTATTGCAGTAAAAGCAAACAGTATTATGACATTGACAGTTAAAATGTCATGTAGAACTAAAAAAATAAAAATAAATCTTATTTTCTCCCATTTTTTTCATATTAAATTATGTTTCATAGCTAAATATTTGATATTAAATGAAAGCCCTGTTTCCCCTGAATAAAATGATATATAATAAGGTGGGGGTGCATTTAATATGAAAGAGGTGAATTACGGTTGGACAGACATATAGCGCAAATGCCAGGTTTTGTTTACATTTTGTTTCATTCATAACTTGTACATTTGGCTCAGTCCTTAAGGGGTTAAATTTGTTAACCTTTCCTCACAACTAAAATGTTCCATTCCTTTTATTAATATTGTGACTGTCCTCTGCACTTTTTCTAGAGCCATAATATCCTTCTTTAGAACAGGTGCACAAAATTGCAGAGCCTATTTAAGGTGTGGTCCAGTGGTTTATAAAGAGGCAAAATTATATTTTCAACCCAAGATGTAATTGTATTAATTATATATTGAGGGACCTGTCTGACAACCCAGGCAGAAAGTCCAGAAAATGTAATTTGCAAGCCCTATATTGTAAGCTGTAACTTTCCAAAACCCCATAAAACCTAAACATTAGGGCTGCTGTTGTACTCACGATACATCGCTGAATACAAATATAAGTGTTTTAGAGCAATACAATATATAATGATGATGATATCGGTGAAAGGGCAGTTTTTGTGTGCAAAATGCAGAAAACTAATATGAACACTAACTTTGACAACTAAAAAAGACTGGGCATACCTCATTTTAAATACCATGGGTTGTCTACTTTTGCAAATGGTTTGCCATGATTGGGGTAATTTTCATTACTACGCTGCCAAAAGGCTGTCTCAAAGGCAACATAGGCCAAGAAAACCAGTCTGGCAAATTTCAATGTGTATAAACTGAAAAGGGGAAAGCCCTATATTTCACATAACAGTAGCAAATGGGGGACCTGGTCACTCCCTCCCAGATATAGAGAGCACCGCGTGGGAAGAAGAGGAGTTTAAGGCAGCAGGAGGAGAGAAACAAGGAGTGAGCTGCTGCTGACCACACACAAATCAGCCTCAACTAGCAGCACTCAAAGCAAGAGATACCTTTTCATGGAATACAACCCACTGGGGAGTGTGCTCACTTCTCTCTTCCCCCTCCCTTGTTCTTACTATATTTTAACATATGAAGTCTCCCTTTTCTCCATTTATAGATTGTTTCCACCAGATTTCATCATATTATGCAGGTTGTATTGATTATTATTTTATTTTTACTTTTGTGTCTCATTTACCAGTTTTCTTTTTTTGTATACTTTTTGTATATATTGTTTGTTCACATTATGGTTCTAAACACAATGTTTAGTCCTACAATGAAACATTGCTGTATCTAAAAAACAAAACAATGTTTTTCATTGCAGGAGCAATAAGCCATGGTCCTTGAACACAAGCCACTTCATTGAAATGCAGTGGTCTGGTGCCTATAGGGCCCCTATAATGTACTCCAAGGAGATCAAAGAATATCATGGTTGTTTAGAACAACATTTTCACTTTGCACTTTCTTTGTGCAATGTGATTCTGTACGTAAGTCTTGCTGACATTTTAACGTCTAACTTCCTGCTTAATTGAACACTCCATGCACCATAACCACTATGTAAAGTTTTTACCGAATAGGGTCAAAACTTTGTTCTTTGAATCGTGGATTCAATAAAAATTACCTGTTTTTGGATACTTTGGAGTGCCTGGATTACTTTCTACATTTCTATTATACATTTTGGTCTCTTGGTACTGGGACTGATCCAGGTAGCACCCAAGGATACCTTATACGAAGGTTCTGAGTGCAGTTCCACAATTTCTCTATGGTATGTGTGTGTGTCATGGGGTGTGTGTGTCTGTCATGGTATATGTGTGTCTGTCAGGTGTGTGTGTGTCTGTCATGGGGGGTGTGTGTGTGGCTGTCATGGGGTGTGTGTGTGTGTGTGTGTGTCTGTGTGTGTTTAAAAATAGTGTTTTTACTCACCTTTTCTTTTTCCCCATGGCGTGCTGCGGGGCTGGCATAGATTTTTTTTTCAGGGTTGCTTTGTATCCCCAGTCCAGCCCTGGACCTGGCACATTGGGTTTGTCCATACCTGCACTATAGCACCAGCCCCATCACAGATCCATCACAGCCCCAAATGTAACACTACAGGCAGCCACCTGCAATAATGCAGCTCTACAAGCAGCATTACCAGCAAACATACAATTGACAAGCAGCCTTTACACACACACACTCACTATCTGCCAGCCCTGTCCCACTTATCATCCAACTACCCACCTAGTCACATTCACCATTCAATCATACCCCACACCAGTCATATAAATATATACCGTATATACTCGAGTATAAGCCGAGTTTTTCAGCCCATATTTTGGGCTGAAAAACCCCAACTCGGCTTATACTCGAGTCAAGGTCTGTATTATGGCAATTTGCATTGCCATAATACAGACCGGGGGAGAGGGGGGCTGGCAGAGCTGTAACTTACCTGTTCTGCAGCTCCTGTCAGCTCTCTCCTCCTCCGCGCCGTCCGTTCAGCACCTCGGTCAGCTCCCAGTGTAAGTCTCGCGAGAGCCGCGGCTCTCGCGAGACTTACAGTGTGAGCTGATAGAAGGAGCTGCACGGACGGCGCAGAGGAGGAGAGAGCTGACAGGAGCTGCAGAACAGGTAAGTTACAGCTCTGCCAGCCCCCCTCTCCCCCCCACTGAACTGCCACTGGACCACCAGGGAAGGAGAGCCCCCCTCCCTGCCATGTATCAAGCAGGGAGGGGGGACGAAAAATAAATAAAAATATAAAAGAAATAATAATAAAAAATAATAATAAAAAAAATAATAATAAAAAAGGGGGTATAAGGACCACTGTGGGAGGGGGGGGGGGGTATAAGGACCACTATGGGAGGGAGGGGGTGGGATAAGGACCACTATGGGAGGGAGGGGGGGTATAAGGACCACTATGGAAGGGAGGGGGGGATAAGGACCACTATGGGAGGGAGGGGGGGGATAAGGACCACTATCGGAGGGAGGGGGTGGGATAAGGACCACTATGGGAGGGAGGGGGGGAGAAAAGGAACACTATGGGAGGGAGGGGGGGATAAGGACCACTATGGGAGGGAGGGGGGATAAGGACCACTATGGGAGGGAGGGGGGGATAAGGACCACTATGGGAGGGAGGGGGGGTATAAGGACCACTATGGGAGGGAGGGGGGGATAAGGACCACTATGGGAGGGAGGGGGGAGGGGTATAAGGACCGCTATGGGAGGGAGGGGGGGGATAAGGACCACTATGGGAGGGAGGGGGGGGGGATAAGGACCACTATGGGAGGGAGGGGGGGGATAAGGACCACTATGGGAGGGAGGGGGGGATAAGGACCGCTATGGGAGGGAGGGGGGGATAAGGACCACTATGGAAGGGAGGGGGGATAAGGACCACTATCGGAGGGAGGGGGTGGGATAAGGACCACTATCGGAGGGAGGGGGGTGGGATAAGGACCACTATGGGAGGGAGGGGGGGAGAAAAGGAACACTATGGGAGGGAGGGGGGGATAAGGACCACTATGGGAGGGAGGGGGATAAGGACCACTAGGGGAGGGGAGGGGGAAGTAAGGACCACTAGGGGAGGGGAGGGGGAAGTAAGGACCACTAGGGGAGGGGAGGGTAAGGACCACTAGGGGAGGGGTGAGTCAGGACCACTGGGGGAGGGGGGTGAAGGAACACGGGGGTGGGGAGGTAAGGACCACTGAGGGAGGAGGAGGGGAGGTCAGGACATATGGGGGGGGGGCAAATATCCTTGCACCGGCCCTGCACACACTGCATTCATACACACACTGCACTCATACACACACACACTGCACTCATACACACACACTGCACTCACACACACTGCATTCATACACATACACAAACACACTGCGTTCATACACACACACACTGCACTCATACACACGCTGCACTCATACACACACACGCTGCACTCATACACACACTGCACTCATACACACACTGCACTCATACACACACGCTGCACTCATACACACACGCTGCATTCATACACACACTGCACTCATACACACACACACTGCACTCATACACACACACTGCACTCACACACACTGCATTCATACACATACACAAACACACTGCGTTCATACACACACACACTGCACTCATACACACGCTGCACTCATACACACACACGCTGCACTCATACACACACTGCATTCATTATACACACACTGTAAATAAATATTCAATTACGGTAATATATTTTTTTTAGGATCTAATTTTATTTAGAAATTTACCAGTAGCTGCTGCATTTCCCACCCTAGTCTTATACTCGAGTCAATAAGTTTTCCCAGTTTTTTGGGGAAAAATTAGGGGCCTCGGCTTATATTCGGGTCGGCTTATACTCGAGTATATACGGTATATATATATTGGGTTTGCATTGAGGATACTGGCCTTGGGGCACTAAGAAGGGTAAATCCATCACTGAACAGGGGTCAACCATGTAAACCTGCCAGTAAAACTGCAAAAGCTATTGGATATTGGCATTTTTTTTATTATTATTTTTTTTACCAAGAAACATAGAAAGATGTTCATGGATGGATGTGTAATGGATGTATGGATGTAAATACATAAAGATCAGGCAGAAATTGTGAATGTTTTTTTTCTTCGCCAGTAGATAGCAAGTAGAGCCACTGCTTGTAGATCTGCAAGTCATTGTTACAAAAGCCTTGCAGCAAACATTTGGCACAGGATAAAGTATTTTTTTTAAAATACCCAACGTTAATATAAAAAAAAAGTCTTAGGGCCAGATGGTATTTAATCATGGATTGTTGGGGAGCTTAGTGTGGAAACTAGCAAACCACTGTTTCCAGGATAATTTTCTTTCAGGAATTGTCAAAAATTAAAAAGCAGTAAAAAATGATAAAATGAGAATTTTAGACCTGTGAGCCCAACATTTGTGGTCAAACTAACTTAACCCTTAATGAAGATAGGATTCGATCTGCATGGCATTACGGGCTAGCCTACATGCATCTAAGCCCATTCTGTGTAGGACAGTATGAAACACCCTGCAGATCTGGTGTAAGCATGGTTAAATCCCTGCTCATACAAGGGAGCCCCAAAGGTTTCAATGGATACCTGTCTGATGGGACCATTTTTAGTGGCCGTGACTTTTTGATGAGCTGTTTCAGCTCTGGAAGTCAGCACTGTATGCAGGTCTTGAAATAGATTGCGGTGTGAACAGGATTAAATCCCTGCTCACACCACTAACTACAGGTAACAATGGATACTCTAGTGGCCCCTGGCTGACCGATGAGCTCTCTGCAGCGCCCTTTAACTCTATTCATAACACCGCAGCTGAGCAGTTTTTTCTGGGCTGCAGATTTGTGTTTAGAGAAAATCCCCCCAGGGTCTGTATAGCAGGGTCTCCTAGCCTGCCCCCCTGTCTCTGGAAACAACCCCATTCAGTTGCAGTGTATGAAAACGGTCACAAACCACTATCTACTTTGTTGAATAGGAAACCCAATTCTTATATCAGAATTGATATTAGCAGAAGGTTTCCTTAGTGTTAGGATGGGGGTTGGGGTTATAGTAGGGTTAGATTTAGGGGTAAAAGGAGTAAGCTGTAGAGTTAGTGCTAGTGTTAGGGTAAGGTAAGAGTTAATACTGGTTTTGGATTACTGCTGTTGAAGGGTTAGGGATAGTTTAAGGTTCAGGGTAAGATTAGGGTAGGAATATAGTTAGTTATTGTAAGCAGTGGGCAAGGGGTATAGTTGGTATTAACCAACAAAAATCCATTTAGATCCTAGACATTTTAGGCATTTAACAATTCGGACTGATATATGAATATTGAATAGTTTGGACAATACAATTTTGTGAATTTTAGTAAACCAACTTTGAAATATTGCATCTAAAGTGCCGTAATATGTCCCAAATGATCTGCCCCATATTTCACTTAAAAATAAGTATAGTGAATAGCTTAACCAACTTTTTTATTTTTATTTAATTTTTATTGTTTATTTTATTTGTGCTTGGAGTAACAGTAAACGTACAGAGCCACAACAGCTGCTGCAAGCATAGTCGAAGCATTTCACATTGCGGCATTTTAGACAGCACATTTTAAAAAAATATGGGATTGACAAGCTTCGAGGCATCATCGATTTGTGGTCAGTAGTAAACATGCTATAACATGAAGTGTTCAAGCTAGGCAATTGCAGTAGTCAATAGTAAGTATCAAACACTAGGTATGTATACGATAAAGGTTGTTTCGCTTAAGATCGTGCTCATGAGAAGGTGTATAGCACTGCGTTAGAAGAGATCAGAGGAGTGACACATAGGCAATACACTACAGGCACATACATCTTGATAATAGATATGTTGCATAGTGGGTTATGTTGCCATGGTGTTGTGTTGTGCTGGGTTATATGTTGTTTGTGGGTCAGATGGTAGCAAATATGTGGGTATGTGCGTTATGATTCTCTCTGAGGGTGTGAGAGTTGTTGCCTAATGAATAGTGGGCCTAATGTTGTGCTAGTGTTATGGAAAAGTCCAGTCCCAAAATGATACTATATCTGTGGGGGTCGTAGCTTCCAGTCTCTTGGCTCACAGATTTAGGCTTCATCCCCCTCCGGTGTTTTCACAGTAGACGAGTAACCATGTGGGGTCAGGTGGAGTAAAGGTCCCGTTTGCTGGGCAGCGTGGCTTCTCCAGCTAGTCTTCATGGCTCGTTGCGGCGGTGGAGGCTGACTTGTCTGCGGGCCATACTCTCCGTGTAGGTGTGCGAGTCCGTGTAATGGCATTTCCTCTGCTGCTTTTGGCGTCAGGCTGGTGCTTGAGCTGCCGGTAGGGGCTACAGTGTCTCTTTTGTTCTGCTGCTCGGTGGGATCAGCGAGTGGAGATGGCGATGCAGGGCTGCCTGGTGCCCCCTTGGGGTTCAGCTTGTTGTGTGCCTCCTGTGGCGATTTCGCGGCTTTGCTGTGTGTCCATTACCGCAGGGCGTGAGATGCCGCTTGGTTAGCTGGAAGGGGACGCAGCGTTTTGCCCCGGGTTCCGGCTCTCCAGCTCTTCCAAAGGGCATGTATCTCGAGGTAGGCCGCCGATAGCGAGTGCTGCCGGTTGCTTGTTGACTCCCCTCCTCTTCTCCCTCCTGTCTCGGGGGCAAGTGTCTCGTTGGGGCCCCGCAGTGCTTACTTGTTGCTTTTCACATTGGGCCAGGTGGAGTCAGCGATCCGCTGTGGGCTCTGTCCGCCGGGTCTTTCGCACATGGCCTCCGCCATCTTAGAGTTGGGCCTTAGGCCCATGTGGTGCATCCGCGTGTGGCTTTGGGGTGAGGACCAGGATCACTCCCCCGGTCCAGGGGGAGGGGGGGAATCAGGACCAGGTCCCGTCTGTGGTCAGCGTGTCTGTCGGGTTTCGTCGGGCAGGATAGTGGAGCGGCGGCCGTCCACTCCACTCACCGCCAGGTAAGGTCCCGCTCCTCAGCTCCGGTGGGCCGTACACATTGAGGCCCAGACCCGCCCCACCCCCCAACCAACTTTTTTAACCCCTTAAGGACCAAACTTCTGGAATAAAAGGGAATCATGACGTGTCAGACATGTCATGTGTCCTTAAGGGGTTAAGGGGAGTTTAAAACATAAAAAAATACATTTACCAGATACTGGGTAGATTCTATAACATAAGTGAATAAAATCATTGAAAAAATGGAGAGGTCATACAGTGGTTTCTGGAGCTCGACCTGATTTTCCAGCAGGACCAGTGTCCTGGGAGTGACCGGGAACGACTTCACTGTCCATGAACCAGTTATAGTTCAGAGCATCCAGCTTGCGGCCTGTTTCAGAATATTGTTTCTTACCTGGCATCTGTTTCTACTACCTGTGACATCCTGCGGACAACCGTCAAAAGAATCCTAGGTGGGGGGTTTTCCACCTACGCCTTATGCATAGAGTAGTCTGTATGCTCACTATATTATAAGTAGTTTTCCAATTTTTATTCTTACACTTACTCATACGGAGAACAAATATTTTTTTCTTCTCTCCTATGTGGTCCACCTCACTGCTACTCTACTGTGTACAATTGCCAGAGATCTAAACCACTGTATTCTGACCTATCTATAGCGGGTTTAAACTCCATCCCATGTGAGTTGGCAATTGGACTACTGTTGTGTGCCCTACTATTGAATTGACACATTGCACTATTGGTCTTTTGCGGTTATTTCTCTCTCTTTTATATGATGTCATGGAATGACGCCATGATCAAAACTTAATACAGAAATTTGTGACAAGACTGACCACTGTTCTGAGACTATATTTAAAATATTTATCCTTGGCACGACCTGTACATTGGGTTTTTGTTGTCACTTGTTTTTAGGGGTTTTTAGAGGGAATCTCCTATGTTCAGATGTGTTGCCTTTTTACTACTCTTGTTTTTGTTCGGTTGTTTATCGCTGCTCCATTTTTTCTTTAGCAACTGTGTAGCTTCTACTGATGTTGATCAGTTGTGTTTTATGAAGTAGTTTTGCCAATGATCTGTTTTCTGTGGAAAAACATGTATGACAATATTCTTTTATTTTATCTTTTAAATATAATAAATGACAAGGAATATAACACATCTCTGTTCTGATTACACCTTTCTCTGTTCATAATAATCATAACACTATTCTGATTCTGGTAACTGCGCCAGTGCCTTACTTATAATCTCATTTATAATCATGGGAGACAAGTCGAATAAGGCCACAGCAAACAGTATTTATTGTTACTGAAGAGACAGGGGCAATCTATAAACCACATAAAGGAATGAGTGAATGCTCTATTTTGTGTCAAACCCACAGGAACATCAACAAACAATGCATATAAAAAATACATCTCTGCATCCCTGCCAGTAACACTGTTCTCACATAAAATGCATACTGGTAAAATAGTATATTGCGTAGCTTACTATATACATACAGGGTTATTCATTATAGAAACATAGAATGTGACGGCAGATAAGAACCATTCGGCCCACCTAGTCTGCCCAATTTTTTTTAAATACTTTTATTAGTCCCTGACCTTATCTTATAGTTAGGATAGCCGTATGCATATCCCACACATGCTTAAACTCCTTTACTGTGTTAACCTCTACCACTTCAACTGGATGGTTATTCCATGCATCCACCACCCTCTCAGTAAAGTAATATTTCCGGATATTATTTTTAAACTTTTGCACCTCTAATTTAAGACTATGTCCTCTAGTTGTGGTAGTTTTTCTTCTTTTAAATATGGTCTCTTCCGGGTGTGTTTCCTGGCGGTGGTACTGAGCGGTCGCATGTGCTGAGCGCTCCGCTCCGATGGCACCCACAAAGGAGCAATTTGGCAACATAGCCACACAAAAACAGGGCCCCATATACCCCCAAACAATCATGTCTCAGGCTAAAGGGAAGAGGCAAGCTGAGAAAGCAGAACGGAGTGCCTTTTTTGCCTCACGGACACATCAGGGGAGACAGGTCGTGCTGCAGGGTGAAACCCAAGATGGCGCCGAGGAGGCTGGAGAACAGCAGCACACTGACCTAGAAGCGGAAGCTCCTCTCACACAGGAGATGATGCGGACAATGCTGGAACAGATGTCTGCAAGAATAGAAAACAGCTTCAAAGCCGCAATTGGGGCACTACATAAAGACTTAAGAGAATTGGAGGTGAGAACTGCTGGGACAGAAACTAACATGGCAGAGCTGAATGAGGCACATAGGGGAATGGAAGAGGAGATGGCAGGGCTGCACAATCGAATGCAGCAGTATGAGACAAAGTTAGCAGACATTGAAGACAGGGCTGTAACGAGTATATACCCCTACACGCAGGATCCAGCCTAACAGAAGACAGTACAGAGGAGAGATACGTCTACCGGACCTTAGAGTGGCCGGACTCGACGTAATAGGATAAGACAGAGTCAGGAACGATCCGAGGTCAAGGGCACAAAGAGACAGCGTAAACGAAAACTAGCCGGGGACTGGTACACAGGAATCAGCAAGCCGGCAAACAGTACAGAATAGGATAAAGCGAAAACGAAGTCAGAATACAAAGCCAAGGTCAAATACGGAGAAACACAACTGAACACAACAAGCACTAAAGGGAACTGTAGCAGAAACCACGATAGGGCAACGAACTAAGGGAAAAGGGTAAGTATAAGTAGCCTTCAAACTAATGTGATTGGCTCCTGTCACTTCCACTCCCCCAACAGGTAAGTGTATGGGGTGATTGGCATGACAGGAGCCAATGGGAGCCTTTTTGCAATTTAGGCTCCCACTGTCTCTTTAAGAGCGCACCCGAGATTCGCGGCGCGCTCTTAGCTGCAGGCGGGACACGTGACCGCTTCTCGCGGTCACTGCCCGCCTTCCTGTCTGAACAGTCGGACGAGCCGCGCGCGGCTCGTGCAGCCGCAGGACCGCGCGCGGCTTGAAGAGAGGACCGCGTCCGGCCCCTGGATAAGGTAAGTACCGCTACAGTACCCCCCCCTGAGGACACGCCCTCCGGGCGGGCAGGACCAGGCCTGGCAGGAAAACGCGAATGGAAAGAACGTACAAGGCGGGGAGCATGAACAGCATCCGCAGAAATCCAACTGCGCTCCTCAGGCCCATAACCCTTCCAATGTACCAAGTACTGAAGCCGACCCCTAAGAAAACGAGAGTCAATAACAGCAGATACTTCGAACTCCTCATGACCCTCCACAGAGACAGGAGGGGGAGGGGGAGTATGCCGGGTATAGCGGTTGCGTACGTAAGGCTTCAACAAAGAGGTGTGAAATACATTGGGTATACGCAGATTCTTAGGCAGACCCAAGGCATAAGAAACGGGATTAACCTTATGTATAATGCGATAAGGACCAATGAAGCGGGGAGCCAATTTCATAGAAGGCACCCGGAGGCGAATATTCCGTGTGGAAAGCAAAACCCTGTCCCCCACAACATAGGAAGGAGCCGCTCTGCGATGCTTGTCAGCCTGAGCCTTCTGGCGGGCAGCAGAGTCCACCAAAGAACGCTGAACCTGCTCCCAAGTATTACGCAAACCAGCCAAATGCTCATCCAGAACTGGCATGCCCTGAGAGGAGAATGCAGCCGGAAGAACAACGGGATGCTGGCCATAGACAACGTAAAAAGGGCTTTTGCCGGAAGAATCATGAGTGGCATTATTCCGAGCAAATTCAGCCCAAGGAAGCAGGTCAGACCAATTGTCCTGATGGTGAGACACAAAACAACGGAGGTACTGCTCAAGAGACTGGTTGGCACGTTCAGCAGCTCCATTAGACTGGGGATGGTAAGCGGAAGAAAATGAGAGGGAAATACCCATCTCCGAACAAAAGGCTTTCCAGAACCTGGAAATAAATTGGCTACCCCTATCGGATACAATAGATAAGGGAATACCATGTAATCGAAACACTTCTCTAGCGAAGATAAGAGCCAATTCCTTGGAAGTGGGCAACTTGCGAAGAGACACAAAGTGAGCCATTTTGGAAAACCGATCTACTATCATTAGGATGACTGTGTTACCATTCGAAGGGGGTAATTCAACAATAAAATCCATTGATAGATTAGACCAAGGTCTCTCGGGAACGGGCAACGGATGCAACAGCCCACAAGGAACTCTACGAGAGGTTTTCATACATGCACAAGTAGTACAAGCACTTATATAGTCAGTAACATCCTTACGTAAGGTATCCCACCAGAAATACCGAGAAACGGCTGACACTGTTTTGGAAATACCAGGATGTCCAGCAGTCTTAGTATCGTGATAAAGTGACAGAATATCCCGTCTCTCGGGAATGTCAACGAACAATTTATCATTAGGCCTCTCGCTGGGTGCCATGCCTTGTTTCGCTTGTATGGCCTGCAAGAGGGACGAGGAAATAGACAATATAGTAGTTGCTATTATCCTGTCTGGGGGAATGACAGGAGTGACATCAATCTCCTGTTTGTCAATAGTCTCGAATTGTCTGGACAGAGCGTCCGCTTTGGTGTTCCGGTCACCTGGCCTATAGGTGATTATATAATTAAAATGAGACAAGAACAGTGACCACCTAGCCTGCCTTGAAGACAATCTTTTAGCTTCGCTAAGGTAGGATAGGTTCTTATGATCTGTAAATATGAGAATAGGATCCTTAGTTCCTTCTAGCAAATGTCTCCATTCTTTGAGTGCTAAAATGATAGCAAGGAGTTCGCGATTACCCACATCATAATTCCTCTCTGCCTTGGACATTTGTTTAGAAAAGAAGCCACAAGGATGCAATGGCTTGTCAGGAGACTCTCTTTGGGATAAGACAGCACCTACCCCTATATCGGAAGCATCAACCTCAAGTATATATGGCAATGAGGGGACAGGATGCTGTAAAATAGGGGCAGAGGCGAACGTAGTTTTAAGAAAGTCAAAAGCCTGAAGTGCCTCAGTAGACCAGACACGTGTATTGCCATCCTTTTTAGTCATACGAGTTATAGGCGCTACTATAGACGAAAAACCTTTGATAAAACGTCTATAATAATTAGAGAAACCCAGAAAACGCTGGATGGCTTTCAGACCTTGCGGCAGAGGCCATTCTATGACTGCAGCGAGCTTCTGGGGATCCATCCGAAAACCCTCGGCGGAAATCAAATACCCTAAAAACTGGACCTCGGACTGGTCGAATAGACATTTTTCTAATTTGCAATAAAGACCATTAGCAAGAAGGGTCTTCAGAACTGTTGTAACATGTCTGTGATGAGCGTGAATGTCAGTAGAATATATTAAAATGTCATCCAAGTACACAATAACAAATGAGTGAATAAAGTCCCTTAAGACATCATTAATAAATTCTTGGAACACTGCTGGGGCATTGCAAAGCCCAAATGGCATGACGGTATACTCATAATGACCTGACCGAGTGTTAAAGGCTGTCTTCCATTCGTGGTCCTTTTTAATACGTATCAAATTGTATGCTCCTCTAAGATCTAATTTGGTGAATACCGTAGCATGTTTGAGCCTGTCAAACAATTCTGTTATTAGAGGTATAGGGTAAGCATTTTTGATGGTGATCTTGTTAAGACCTCTATAATCAATGCAAGGTCTTAAATCACCCTCTTTCTTTGATACAAAGAAGAACCCCGCTCCAGCCGGAGAAGAGGATCTTCTAATAAATCCCTTGTCTAATGACTCTTTAATGTACTCCTCCATGACACGGTTTTCTTGAACCGATAGGGGGTACACCCTGCCCTTAGGAGGTATAGTACCAGGCAACAAATCAATAGCACAATCGTAGGGTCTGTGAGGCGGTAATTTGTCAGCCTCTCTTTTATCAAAGACAGTCTTTAAAGTTAAATACTGAGAGGGTATTGTCGTAGATAAAGGAGGAACAGTAGGAACGTTAATAGAATTCACAGGCGTGACTTCAATAGTACATGACTCATGGCAGGCTTCACTCCATGATTTTATCTGCCCTGTCTCCCAGTCAAAAATGGGATTGTGGGCACGTAACCATGGATACCCTAACACCAACTGTGAAGAGGGAGAGGTGATGACCTGGAACCGAATGGTTTCATAGTGTAGAACCCCTGTGTACATGTGTAGCGGTGCAGTCTCGTGAGTAACAACAGGAGATATCAATGGTCTACCATCTATGGCCTCAACGGCCAAGGGTATCTCCTTCTCTCTGATGGGAATATTGTTTCTCTTTACAAAACCAGAGTCTATAAAGTTCTCGGCTGCCCCAGAATCAACCAGGGCGTCTATGTTTTCAACCATACAACTCTCTCCCATATGTAAAGAAACAGGGAGAAGCAGTCGGTTAGGAGGCAATGTAGGAGACTTAGAAATCACACCCAAGGCCAGTCCCCTATAAGGTCTTAGGTGCGAGAGTTTTCCGGGAGCAGAGGACACTCCTTTACCATATGGTCTCTCTTACCACAATATAGGCAGAGTCCCTCCCTTCTCCTATGTAATTTCTCAGTATCTGAGAGTTTGGCAACCCCTAATTGCATAGGTTCCTCTTCAGATACTTTAACACTCTCCGGTATATTAACTCTGGGTTGAATAGGTGTAACAAAACGTCTATTCCTGTTCTTAGTATAGAGCCTGTCACGAATCCTATTATCTATATCGATGAGGTAGTCAATAAGGTCCTCTAAGGCAATAGGAAGCTCCTTAGCTGCTACCTCATCCAATATAGAGTCTGATAAACCTTCCATGAAGGCCGTAGTTAACCCATTATTGGTCCAATCGACCTGTGAGGCAAGGGTACGAAACTGTATAGCGTAATCAGCCACAGACCTAGAACCCTGTTTAACCCTCATTAATGCTCTAGCGGCATTCTTAGACCTTTTCATAGTATCAAAAGTTCTGCGAAAAGCTGTTAGGAAACTGTGAAAGTTATGCACCATAGGTCCATTAGCCTCCCAAATAGGGTTTGCCCATTCAAGTGCTTTGTCGGTAAGTTGGTGCATAAAGAACCCAACTTTAGACCTCTCTGTGGGAAATGAACGTGGATACATTTCAAAATGAAACTCTATTTGGTTAATGAACCCTCTGCATGTCTTAGAATCCCCTCCATACCTAGGAGGAGGCGTTAAATGTGCTGTAGCGTTAGGCATAGTCGATACTTCAGGAAGCAGGGGTGCAGGAGGGTTAGGTGCGGTTGCTGGAATGGTTCTAGCTAAGAGCGTCTGGAGAGCCTGAGCTATTTGATCCATACGGTGATCCTGCTCTACAAATCTAGCCTCATGGGTCGCCATCTGTTGAGCTAAATCTGCGGGGTCCATGGCCCTATCGTAATGTAACGAGTATATACCCCTACACGCAGGATCCAGCCTAACAGAAGACAGTACAGAGGAGAGATACGTCTACCGGACCTTAGAGTGGCCGGACTCGACGTAATAGGATAAGACAGAGTCAGGAACGATCCGAGGTCAAGGGCACAAAGAGACAGCGTAAACGAAAACTAGCCGGGGACTGGTACACAGGAATCAGCAAGCCGGCAAACAGTACAGAATAGGATAAAGCGAAAACGAAGTCAGAATACAAAGCCAAGGTCAAATACGGAGAAACACAACTGAACACAACAAGCACTAAAGGGAACTGTAGCAGAAACCACGATAGGGCAACGAACTAAGGGAAAAGGGTAAGTATAAGTAGCCTTCAAACTAATGTGATTGGCTCCTGTCACTTCCACTCCCCCAACAGGTAAGTGTATGGGGTGATTGGCATGACAGGAGCCAATGGGAGCCTTTTTGCAATTTAGGCTCCCACTGTCTCTTTAAGAGCGCACCCGAGATTCGCGGCGCGCTCTTAGCTGCAGGCGGGACACGTGACCGCTTCTCGCGGTCACTGCCCGCCTTCCTGTCTGAACAGTCGGACGAGCCGCGCGCGGCTCGTGCAGCCGCAGGACCGCGCGCGGCTTGAAGAGAGGACCGCGTCCGGCCCCTGGATAAGGTAAGTACCGCTACAAGGGCACGCCGCAACAACCTGCAAATTCGTGGGGTGAGTGAGGAAGTGGGACCCACGGAACTGGCGGCCTACTTGACATGCCTGCTAAAAACGCTGGCGCCAGACATACCGCTAGATCTGCTGCTCATGGACAGGTACCACCGGACTGCCAAGCCCAGCTTTCTACCTCAAGACACCCCAAGAGGCATTCTCATCAAAATGCACTACTACCACGTGAAAGAAATAGTGCTTCAGGCAAGCCATACGAAGAAGACGCTCCCAGACCCGTATGGCGGGCTGTTAGTGTTTGCAGACATTTCGACATTCATGTTGAAACGAAGGAGAGAATTTAGAGAAGTTACAGAACAGCTCCGGCTCCACAAGCTGCCATACCGCTGGGGATACCCGGTGAAAATACTAGTGTCCAGAGGAGGAAAAGTGTCAGCTATCAACACGCCAGAAGAAGGAGCCCTAATGCTACAAAGATGGGGACTCACCGAACCAAACCAACAACGAAGCCCACAGTGGACACACAATACCTCCAAGGACTGGAGAAAGTCCAAGAGACTGACATAAAAGGTAACACCACGACTACAACAGATTTGCGAGTATTCACAAGAGTCTGTTGAGAGACTGGTCCTGACAAATAGACCATGGAGTCAACCAGGGGTATCGTATAACTGTTATAAAGCCATGTTAAATGTTATGCCAAAGCTATGCAAGGCAGGCCACTGAGGGAATCTTTAAAAACGCACACAAAAAAAAAATCAAAACAAAGATATATACAGGGAGTGCAGAATTATTAGGCAAATGAGTATTTTGACCACATCATCCTCTTTATGCATGTTGTCTTACTCCAAGCTGTATAGGCTTGAAAGCCTACTACCAATTAAGCATATTAGGTGATGTGCATCTCTGTAATGAGAAGCGGTGTGGTCTAATGACATCAACACCCTATATCAGGTGTGCATAATTATTAGGCAACTTCCTTTCCTTTGGCAAAATGGGTCAAAAGAAGGACTTGACAGGCTCAGAAAAGTCAAAAATAGTGAGATATCTTGCAGAGGGATGCAGCACTCTTAAAATTGCAAAGCTTCTGAAGCGTGATCATCGAACAATCAAGCGTTTCATTCAAAATAGTCAACAGGGTCGCAAGAAGCGTGTGGAAAAACCAAGGCGCAAAATAACTGCCCAGGAACTGAGAAAAGTCAAGCGTGCAGCTGCCAAGATGCCACTTGCCACCAGTTTGGCCATATTTCAGAGCTGCAACATCACTGGAGTGCCCAAAAGCACAAGGTGTGCAATACTCAGAGACATGGCCAAGGTAAGAAAGGCTGAAAGACGACCACCACTGAACAAGACACACAAGCTGAAACGTCAAGACTGGGCCAAGAAATATCTCAAGACTGATTTTTCTAAGGTTTTATGGACTGATGAAATGAGAGTGAGTCTTGATGGGCCAGATGGATGGGCCCGTGGCTGGATTGGTAAAGGGCAGAGAGCTCCAGTCCGACTCAGACGCCAGCAAGGTGGAGGTGGAGTACTGGTTTGGGCTGGTATCATCAAAGATGAGCTTGTGGGGCCTTTTCAGGTTGAGGATGGAGTCAAGCTCAACTCCCAGTCCTACTGCCAGTTTCTGGAAGACACCTTCTTCAAGCAGTGGTACAGGAAGAAGTCTGCATCCTTCAAGAAAAACATGATTTTCATGCAGGACAATGCTCCATCACACGCGTCCAAGTACTCCACAGCGTGGCTGGCAAGAAAGGGTATAAAATAAGAAAATCTAATGACATGGCCTCCTTGTTCACCTGATCTGAACCCCATTGAGAACCTGTGGTCCATCATCAAATGTGAGATTGACAAGGAGGGAAAACAGTACACCTCTCTGAACAGTGTCTGGGAGGCTGTGGTTGCTTCTGCACGCAATGTTGATGGTGAACAGATCAAAACACTGACAGAATCCATGGATGGCAGTAATTGAAATGGGTATATATTTGTTTTTTGTTAAGTTGCCTAATAATTATGCACAGTAATAGTCACCTGCACACAAAGATATCCCCCTAAAATAGCTAAAACTAAAAACAAACTAAAAACTACTTCCAAAAATATTCAGCTTTGATATTAATGAGTTTTTTGGGTTCATTGAGAACATGGTTGTTGTTCAATAATAAAATTAATCCTCAAAAATACAACTTGCCTAATAATTCTGCACTCCCTGTATATCTATAGATATGTACATGTACATAATACACAATTCTCAATTACACCCTACAGAGGGCACTACTGCCCGGCTATGTGCCAAAAATAAAAGACCACTTAGCAAGTTATAGAGTGGGTCGACTCGGGGAATGCACCCCACAGGTAGGAAGCTAACACTTCCGCCCCCACAGGTACCAGGAGTACCTAAGCCGAAAATGGCACACCAGTTTCTTATGCATTTGTATTATATGTTTTCCCTGTTATCACCATGTCCCCCGTCCCACCCCGATCTAGCTGGGACCAGGCAACCCACACCCCCACCCTGGTACCTACAGGGAGTTCACACAGCTGGCCAAACCCACTGGATCACAAATTCTACAATGGTACCCCAGTTCACCCAACCACCCTTAACTCGGCGAGTGAGATATGCCCGAATCCTACCCTCAACTAGGGGAAGGTCGCTCGACTTGATGCTGCTTGGGCAAGCGAACCCCCCGTACTGGTTCTTAATACCTACTGTGACCCTTACCAAATCCATTGGATATAAACCCCCATGAAAATCTTTTCTCTAAATGTAAGAGGGTTAAACCTACCGGTTAAGAGAAACCAGTTATATAGAGAACTCAGAAAAACAGATGCGGACATCATCTGTCTTCAAGAGACACACTACAGAACTGACAATTATATCCCACCGACAGTTACAGAATACCCACACCAATACCACGCGACATCCCCCACGAAGTACAAAGGGACGTCTATACTGATCTCTAAGAAGGTAGCATTTACCTTGATCTCCGTAGAGGTGGACACCAATGGGAGATATATAATACTGAAATGCACCATTAACAACACGACATATACAATCACTAATCTATACTCACCCAATACACTACAAGGAATGTTCCTACGACATATGCTACGGAAACTAGGCTCGATACAAGAAGGAGTGTCCATTATCTGTGGAGACTTTAATCATGTCTGGGACCCAAAACTCGACACTAACATTTCACAACACAGTCCAAGGTATAAAATACTCCACAGACAGTGTAAAAAGCTACAGAAGCTCCTCTCACTACACCACTACTATGATACCTGGAGAATATCCCACACCTCGGAACGGGTGTATACCCACTTCTCCCACGTACATAACACGTACTCGAGGATAGACGGGTTTCTCATACATGGACAAGGACTTAATCAAATCACCAACTGTGACATAGGACAGATTAACTGGTCAGACCACGCACCGATTACGCTGTCGGTAAGGGATCAATATGATTATAAGCATCGCAGCCCGTGGAGGCTGAATGCTTCCTTGCTGAATGACCCGACATTTAAGAAAGAGGTAGAGGAGGCATTGAATAATTACTTCACAGAGAACGCTACCCCAGGAATATCCCAGGGCACATTATGGGCAACACACAAATCTGTAGTCAGGGGTATCTTTATTAGAAGGGCATCATACCTACACAGAAAATCCTCAGCCCAGACCACGCAATGGAAGAGAGAATTGTACCAATTAAACACACGCAACCAAATCTCCCCATCTATTGAGCTCAAATTGCAAATTTCCAACAAACAAACTACACCAAAACGCAATAGAACAGACAGGTTACATGCTCCAGAGATTAAAAATGAATCAATACACGCAGGGGAACAAAGCTAGCAGACTACTGGCTAGGAGACTGCAAGAACGTAGGGCAAACCAAAAAATTGCTTTTCTTGTGTCCCGTACGGGAGAGAAGAAAATGATACCTACAGACATATGCAATGAATTTGACAACTACTATGCCGACTTGTACAACATAAACAAACATGACACCACATTTCGGCCCATGACGGAACACATAAATGCGTATCTAGCTACAGTAGACCTCCCGAAAATCACGACCCAACAGGCGACAGATCTCATTAGACCCGTCACAGAGGAAGAAATCCATACCATCATAAAAAAACTACCGAAAGGCAAAGCCCCTGGCCCAGATGGGCTAGATAACACCTATTACAAACAATTCCACCATATACTGACACCCCACCTAGTGCACACATTCACGGAGGCGACCACCGCGCAGAAACTACCACAAGACACACTACTGGCCCACATCATAACGTTACAGAAACCAGGGAAGCCACCCACCACCCCACAAAATTTTAGACCCATCTCCCTAGCTATTCGCGATGAGACTGAGCGCTCTTCTCCCTCAGATAATTCATAAAGACCAAGTAGGGTTTGTGTTAGGGAGACAGGGAGCGGATAACACGCGCAAGGTATTGAATATACTGCACAGTTTACCCAAACTACACAAAGGAGGAGGTGTTGTCATCTCCCTAGACGCCGAAAAGGCATTCGACCGCCTGCACTGGGCATTCCTGGAGGCAGTCATGACAAAATTTGGAGTGCCAGGAGAATTTAGAGCAGCGGTCAAAGCGTTATATAGTGCCCTGAGCGCGGGCTTTCTATCAAACCCATTTAGTATCTCAAATGGCACGAGGCAGGGATGTCCTCTGTCCCCCTTGCTGTACGTTCTGGCTTTAGAGCCACTGGCATCAAAGATTAGACAACATGACTCCATACACGGAGTACGCATTGGGGAAAAGGAATACAAAGCCAATCTTTTTGCGGACGACGTGCTCCTGACCCTAACGCAACCACTGATTTCAATGCCGCACCTATTGACGGTAATAAAGGAATATGGGGACAGCTCATATTACAAACTGAACGTGACAAAAACCCAGGCCATGGGGATTGGGATGCCTAACGACATATTACAGGTGTTGCGGGAGAAGTTTGTAATGGACTGGAGGACAGAAAGAGTTTCTTTCCTGGGAATTAAGTTAACAAAGACAATAGGGGGACTATTCAAGGCCAATTACTAAGCCCTGCAAAAAGAGGTGGAGACCAGTTTGACCTCATGGGGAGATAAATACCTCTCCTGGCTGGGTAGGATGGCAGCATTTAAAATGTCTATCCTCCCCAAACTACAATACTTATTTAGAACACTGCAAATAGACCTGCCAGCCTCCTACTTAAACAAAACACAGTCGATGCTTACTAAATTCATATGGACAGACAAACGAGTGAGAATAGCTGCCAAACACCTGTATAGACCCACTCACCAAGGGGGTCTAGCCCTACCAAACATCAAACTCTATTACCAGGCAACACTACTAGCCCCAGTGTTAGGGATACAATCTCCATCCCCCATCCCACAATGGCTAGAAATAGAAGACCATTGGCTTCAGGGGACAGACCTCCGCAGATTGTTGTGGGTACCTAAACCAATGCGCCCCAACCAACCTAATATCCTACCCACCACAAAAACATTGCTGACGACTTGGGACAGAACACATAAGACAATGATTTCTATGTCACCGTGGTCACCGGCAACACCATTACCATGCCTACATGTAGCGAATAACACATTTGACTATAGAGAATGGACAAAGAGAGGCTGCACGCATGTGAGAGACCTCCTGGAAGCACAAAAGCTACTACCGTTCCCTACCATCCAGGAAAATTTCAATCTGCCCCCCAAATTGATATTCCCATACCTTCAGCCACAATCTCTCACCCCCTCACCCCCCTTCCAGCTTGTATCCTCCTTCACCCCCCCCCCCTAGGAACGTTAATCTAGAACAAGAGTAAACTTTCATCTAGTACAGGGATGACACTAAAGGGAGGCCAAAGGCAGAGATGATTAGCAGAAGGGGCATCTAAGCAGGTCCCAGAACAGGGGCAAGAGAGCGAGGCAAATGCAGACAATGTGAAAAGCTATGCCCTTGTGAAATTGTGTACACTGTACTGTATTATGTGAAGCTGGAAGACATGTAAATCGAGATTATGTGATGTTTCCTCCCCCCTCCCTTTCTTCCTTCTGTATCCCAAGTTGTCATTGAAAGAGAAAATAAAAATTGTCAAATTGAAAAAAAATATGGTCTCTTCCTTTACTGTGTTGATTCCCTTTATGCATTTAAATGTTTCTATCATATCCCCCCTGTCTCATCTTTCCTCCAAGCAATACAAGTTAAGATCCTTTAACCTTTCCTGGTAAGTTGTATCCTGCAATCCATGAACCAGTTTAGTAGCCCTTCTCTGGACTCTCTCTAATGTATCAATATCCTTCTGAAGATACGGTCTCCAGTACTGTGTACAATACTCCAAGTGAGGTCTCACCAGTGTTCTGTACTGCTAATACCTCTCCCTAAACAACCAAGCATTCTGCTAGCATTTCCTGCTGCTCTATTACATTGTATGCCTACCTAAGTCATCAGAAATAATCACCCCTAAATCCCTTTCCTCAGATGTTTCCTCTGCCCTTGGGTTTTTACGTCCAAGATACATTAACTTGCACTTATCCACATTAAATGTCAGTTGCCACAACTCTGACCATTTGTATAGTTTACCTAAATAATTTTCCATTTGGCTTATCCCTCCTGGAACATCAACCCTGTTACATATCTTAGTATTATCAGCAAAAAGACACACCTTACCATCAAGACCTTCTGCAATATCATTAATAAAAATATTAAAGAGAATGGGTCCGAGTACAGATCCCTGAGGTACCCCACTGGTGACAAGCCCAAGCTTCGAATATACTCCATTGACTACAACCCTCTGTAGCCACCAAATACTGGATTTCGTCAGGATGGAAAAAATCCTGAGAAAAATTACAAAATTCCATATTTACTAAAGCCAAATCCAGCTGGAATTTAGTTGAGCCAATAGGGTTTGCAGTAGTCACCTGGATGTATTCAGTGTCCAGATAAAAATTAGTGCTTTCACATCTGAAACGGCTGCCCGCGGTATAGGATTCCGAAAATTTACAAAACACCAGTTTTACTAAAATTTGGGATTAAATAAATCAAGCAGGATTTATATCCACAAATTATCGTTCACTTTTTGTAAGAAAACTATAAATTTTAAGTACCATTTGCTAGCAGCCGACAGACAAAAAGCTATATACTCTTCGGCAGTGAAACTGTTAATTATGCGGTGTGACGGACTGCCGTCACTGAGTACCATGCCCACTGCTTATTCATGTATTTTCCCCTTGTATTGTGTTCCCACTTATATTTCTATGTATTTCGTGTATTGTGCCTGTACATGCAGCTGTGGGTCAACAAAGGGGGGGGGGGGGTGAAATGTATTGCTCTGTGCTTCTCCCCCCCTTCCTTTTGTGAATGTAGTGTCTGTACCTCTCCCCCGTTCCCCCTCCCTTTTCCTGTCACAGCAGGACGTTGCCACAGAGACACTGCCAGCCCAGTTTAACCTAGATGCTTTGTCCTTCCTCCCTCCCCCTTCAGCTTCTTGGGATTGAAATCCCGGTTTTGTGTTGGAGACCCCATGTAGGGATCTGTGTCTGTAACATAAAACTGAGTCATTCCTGCTGTACCTCCAGAGCTGTGTGTCGTCCAGGTACTGGGGGGGGGGGATGGGTCTCATTCTCTAACTGGTTCCCGACTGGCTGAAGGAATGGAATTAGCGGAGGTAACCGGTCGGGTTACCCTGGGTCCGCTACATGCTGCAGCTGGCCAGTGCTTGCTAACCAGTCGACACAGTAAAGTGTTTTTCAAGAACACAAACATGTATTCTTGACCCTGTAGTGTTAAAACCACCATCTAGCACCATCTAGCGCCACTGGTTCCCCCTTGCCTCCCTAAATATAGTAAACTCTTACTTGAATTCATGTCTGCAGCTGCTGCCTCTGCCCCTGACCTGCCTGCTGTTGTTGACATCATCAGAAGTGGTGATCTGAGCCAATCACAATGCTTCCAAGTAGGATTGGCTGAAACTGTCAAGGAGGCAGTGTCAGGGTAGGAAGGGGTGCTGCCCTAAGACAGCTATATGCCTTTAAGAGCAGGAACCCAATGTGCAGAGAAAATGACAATCACAAGGAATGAGTGCAAAAATATGTATATTACGAAATATAATACAAGATAACCAAACAAAATACAGTATTATTACAATGCAAATATAAATGATACAGTAGACCTAGGTCTAGCACAGGAGGTGAAGGCAGAGTATTAGGGTACCGTTTTTCAAGGTTAAGTAGAGTATGCTGGGCAGGACCAGGTAAGTACCATAGGAGATAGACAGGACTCCGCTTCAGAGCCACAGGATGTACAGTTAGAGCCAAAAGGATGCAAGGCCAGAGTCACAGGATATAAGGCCACAGGATGCAGGACAAAGAAAAAATTATCTTGCATTGAGGGAAGGGTGAGGCTAGACTATAAAGGGGCCTAACAAGGGCCAGCTAAAGTGCTTAAAGGGACACTCCAGGCACCCAGACCACTTCTGCCTATTGTAATGGGCTGGGTGCCAACTCCCAGTTTTTTATAAACTGCAATAATTACCTTCTAGACAGCCACTAGAGGGCACTTCCATGTCTATAGAGCGTCACTGTGTGAGGACCTCCAGCGTCGCTCAATTCCCCATAGGAAAGCATTGAAAAGCATTTTCAATGCTTTCCTATGGAGAGCTCTAATGTGCGTGTGTGGCATTGCCGCGCATGCGCATTAGGTCTCCTCAGCCGGCGGGCGGGATCAGTCTCGCCCACCGGCTGACATAAGGAAGGGGAGGAGTGGCGGGGGTCTCAGGTAAGTGACTGAAGAGGTTTTCACCCCTTCAGCAACCGGGGATGGGGGGTGGGAGGGAGAGGGGACCTGCAGTGCCAGGAAAAGAGTGTCCCTTTAATGTTCCTAGAAGTAGGGAATAGCACCAAACAAGGAAAGTGGTGATCAATGGTAATGCACAAGGGGATATCACGAAGGAGTGAACCAGGAACCGTGACAGGCAGATCAGGGGAAGAGCAATCACAAGTCAAACACAGCCCTGGCCAATCGGCATCTCCTCATAGAGATTAATTCAATCAATGCATCTCTATGAGGAAAGTTTAGTGTCTGCATGCAGATGGTGGAGACACTGAATGGCAGTGCTGATCACTGTGCAGCATTGCCCAAGGAAGCACCTCTAGCAGCCATCTAAGGAGTGGCCAGTGGAGTTATACAATACAATAAACTGGAGTTGTTCTGGTGACTATAGTGTCCCTTTAAACAAACAAAAAAAAAACTATTTTATGGTCAGTAAAACAATATTAATTAAACAAGGTTTGAAACTACATGGCAAGAGGAGGCATACCTCCTAAATGTTTAATATTAGTGACTGGTATGGATTTCAGCTGATCAGCAGCATTCACTCCACTGAACACAGAAATTATTATTAAACTATTGTACCCGCACCATATGATTAATTAATCCCACTCCTACAGACATGAGAACATGAAGCCAAATATCTGTGACTTTCAGTAGTGTTGCTTTAAAGTCACTAAATCATTATGAAAAACACAATGTTGATGGCTGATAGCACATCATGCTAGAGTTTTGTTACATTCATTTTGCCATTAATTTCATTACCATGCCATCAGTAAAGAAAATTATGCCAATATTATGTTCCAGTTTACATTCACTTTATACTGGTGTAGCTACAAAATGCAAATATGAATTCAGCCACATCTATGAAAAGTCTTAAATCTTTGATCAAGAATAAGAGTTAAACACAAGCAATTTATGGCCTGGGTGAAGGGGAAAGGATGGAGGGGGGAACACAAGTAGAATTGAATAACTTTTTTTTTTTTATTCTTTATTTTTGCAGATGGTGCTACATGACAGTCATAGAAAAAAACATACATACAGACTGAGGTCACATTAACTACTTTCTCATAACATTGTAGACATTTTTGTACACCTGTTTTTGTAATGTTAGACTAGTTCAAGTAACAACAAGGCCTCTCACAACATAGATTTAAGAATATCTCGTAGTCAGGGAAACTGGGTTTGTTTATTCGACCCGTGGTCAGGTGTAAGTGTTATAAAGTCGGTCGCTAAGTCATGCCAAAATAAGGTCAAGAATAAGAGAGACTAAGGAACTTCAATGAAGTAAGCTCTTGTACAGTGCCTATAACATGTTAGGTTTAGCTACCGTTCATAATGTCAAGGTGCTAGGGTCAACCCTGGGTTGTGGAGGTTGAGCGGAACCCCTAACATATGGGGTGGCAGTGGGGGAAGGGTGATATAATGGGCTAGCCGTCGATGGGAGCCTTTGTTGGCATTCGTCAGAATTTAGCACAGACATCCTTGGGGTTAAATAACTGGTGAAATATATATGTTGCGTAGTGTGAGGAGTATGGGGGAGAAATGAGGTAAGTGTCAGTATTGCTGATGCTTTGTTCCCCTATGTCACAGCATGTAGTCCACTTCTTTGTGTGAAGGGGTTACGTTATCAACGTCCCAGGTGCTGGTGGTGGCCTATGCCCTCTGCTCTCACAGTTGGTTCCCAGTCTATTCGCTGCCAAGAAGGTGGTGGCCTCTGCCACATCAGTGGTCTTGTGTTGCTTGCCATCTTTGGTGACTAGAAGGGCTCTAGTAGTAGTCCATTTATACGGTATTCCTGCCTCTTGAAGTTGTAGTGTAATGAGTTTCATAGTTTTCCTCCATAGCAAGGTGGAGCTGTGCAGATCATGGAAGATCGATATTTTATGAGACACAAAGTCCAGAGGTGACTTATCTTGAACTGCCCTTATCAGTGCTTGTTTGTCTTGTCCAGCAACGTACGATTATGTCCCTTGGGGCTGTAGGTAGTGCCTTGGGGGATTTGGCGATGTGGTATGCACCATCGTTTATGAATTGTTTGGCTTGTTTTGCTGGGAGCAAGGTGTGTACTAGCCTCATGATGAAGTGAGGTAGTTCTTCTGTCCCCACTTTGTCTGGGACCCCTCTTATCTTCAGCTTTTTCTGGCAGGTTCTCTCATCCAGGGCATCCACTCTCAGTGTCAGGGTGGAGTGGAGTGCTTGCAGCTGCCTGGCCTAGTCTCCCACCACAGCAAGGTTGTGTTGTAGGCCAGTGATATCGGTTTCTTAGGTTTGGACGTGGGTTGTGACCGCCTGTACTTCCGACCATCTGTCAGCTGGGAACAGAAAGAGGTTGACAAAGAGGTTGTCTATGTCTTGTTTTGTCGCTGGGACCATGCTTGCTGGGGTAGATGGGGCTGGGAGTCTAGTTGTAGGAGACCCTGGAGCGTCCACCATCCCCCTTCTGCTTCCTGTGAATTAGAGGCCTCAGCTGCAGTCCGGTCTTGCTCCCTGTGCTTGGGTGTATGTTGGAGCAGTGTGCCAATGTCATGAGCTCTCCCTGATGTTTGTACCTGGGGTTTTTGGGTATTCTTTCCCATCTTTTCCGGCTCTTGGAGCCATGTCTCCCGGGCTTCAGGGTATAAGTCAGTCCTGGTCCCACCAGGCCTCAAAGGTATTTGTCACGGTTTTCTGGCTGGCCGCCTGAGCGGCCCTGTGAGGCTGGCGTTTTTGTTCCACGCCCGGCGGCTGAAAGAACAGCATCAGTGTATGCCTCTCCCTCTCCTGCAACCAATGCTCGTCCTTAGGTGAGTCGATGCTTAGCAGGGATGTGGATAAATGGCGGATTGTACCATGAAATTTGTGGAGCTCCAGAAATGGTGTCTGTGCTGGATCGCCGCTAAGACCCAACTCACAAATCCCTTGGCAGGTAGTCCTACTCATGTGCCACATGCAATATATAAATTAAACAAATATAGGCTGTGAGATATGACATTGTATATCCTGCAACCTCCCAGTGAGCCACTCCAGGCCTGGAGAACAAAGAGACGACCAGTCCATGTACAAAATGCTGAGCAAATCCTTCCTGCCCCGCTCCTGCCAACAGACTTCCCAATGTACCTCCTACTATTATAATTCCCAGGAGAATAGCGTGGGGCTGCAGCCCACCACTCTCATATGCATGTGGACTAGGAGTCAATTGTTCCTCTACCACCCATTGTCTGCCCTCTCACGAAGAGTACTCACTTATCATTCGCTTCATAACCATAACATTATAAAGAAACCATAATAAAGACACTACTGCAAACCAGCTCTTCAGGTAAAATAAAAGAAATGAGCTAACAAAATGGGTCATAATGTATAATACAGATATAAAATGTAATTAGAAAATATTTCAGCGTTACTCTGGAAAATAGTTTGCATATATATGAGCTTATATTTGGAATACGGCAAACTGCCTTTTTTATTCACTGTGAAACACAACAAGAGGCTGGTAAACAATTTTCTTTCAATATAAACCACTTACAATTGCAAAAGGCTCAAGTTCGGCATCACAGATAATAAATTAGCAATGAAAGGACCGGTACTGCCGCACTTTGATTTATAGGATTTTTTATTCTCTTCTTGGAAATTAAATTTCTCATCTTTTCCAGCCAATTATAGTTATTCAGACTATCTCCGCAAACTGTAGAAGAGCTTTTTAGAGGACTATTTCTTCCTGAAAATGATGTTGTTATTTGGTTGTAAAATGGTAATGCACAGAGATGCACTAGCATATAGTGCTATAGAAAAACAGTTAATGCTTCCTGTGTGGAGTAGAAAGGGATGAAGTAGATGATCTAAGCCAGGGATGTGTATAAATGTTTTTGTATAAACAAAGTGTTTAGCAAAGCTAACTGAGCATATTAGTCCGCATGTCACAATTCTAAGCATTTCTTAAGACACTGTTTTATAAACTTGCAAATGAGAACTAGACATTAAATATGGTTCACTGGATATACATAGTCGCAGGGCAGAATGTGTGCCATTTTGTTCTTATTTCAGCAGTTATTATACCAGAAACATAAACTCCACAGAAACAAAACATCTTTATTATAAATTCCCAAGATGGTCTTATTCGGAGCTTTGAGGATGGCAGAACAACGTACAAGATGCACCATCATCTTTCTATTGAAAACACAATTTATTTTAAGATCAACTGTCTCTACTGAGCACAGGATGTGAAATCAACAGTTTTATTTATTTTATTAAAAGGGTATTAACTTTTCTTATTTAGTTAAAGGATGGAAGTTAACAACAACTCAACATTTTACTACAGGACATGTATGTTAAAGATTATACACACAATAGATGAGAAAAGATGCACTGGAAGGGATGGCGTGATCCAGAGATTCGTTAACCCCTTAAGGACACATGACATGTGTGACATGTCATGGATTTCCTTTTATTCCAGAAGTTTGGTGCTTAAGTGGTTAAGGAAGTGCACAAGATCAAATGTATAGTATATCTCTATAACACTGGCATGTTGCTTATGAGTGACCAAAACACAATTTCCACATTAAGAGATATAGAATAGATATTGCAACTCCATACAGGATATTTTATTTTCCCCAATACAGTTTTTTTGCAAGAGCGCTCTATTACTGCATTTATCTAACTACTTTTTCATGTACATAAAGTTTTTTTAGGTTTGGAAATACGTTGTGTCACTTTAAAATGTTCCGATCTTTTGTCTGCCACAATAAACTAAACTAATTTTTATCAGTTAGTTTATATATTAGAACAGCGAGACAGTCATTTTGGAGTGTTTGTTGGCGATATTGAATCAGGCAATGAAAATGAGAGCTGGACTTTATTTATAAGTATCTATATGACTGTTAACATGTGTTTTTTTCTTATACACTCTTGAATCACTGTTACGAACGCTGGTATTTAAAGTACCTTGTTTGCCTATTGCTCCCGAACTGCTGAGCCTAAGTGATTATAGCTGCAGTTCGTGTGTAGATACGAATAGTTCCAGACGAATGCTGCTTCCAAGTAGTTTCTCCCCAGCCAGTAGATAGTTACCCAAACATGAGCCTAGACTTCATGGCTTTTATGCAAGTCCCCATGCAAGAGAAACTCCCACATGGACCTTGTGGGGCACCAGTACACAAAGGTTACAACCAATAATATTACATTGACAAAGTGAAACACTCCCACTGCAAATATACAATCCCCTCCTCTCTGTCTGTGAGATAATTAAGTCAACTAAAGGATAGCCCAATTATCTCCAGGCAGAAAAAAAAATTCCCCCAAAACTTGGAAAGTACCCTTAAACACATGGTATCCCCACATATTCCCTGATGGCTCTGATCTGGGTGACCAACATATTCAAAAATCACCCCGATCAGTTCAGGGGTTTTCAAATTGTATGGAAGTCCCATTTTACTGACCACACACGAGGCTCCTGCCCAAAACAGTTCCATGAGTTTAGGCTGTGCGGTCGGTCTATTTCGATAAAGTCAAATAAACAAATGAAAGCACGAACGGAGCCCCCTGGATTGTTCCCTTTGTTCGTGGGAACTAAACTACCGAACGGTGCTCTCCTAGCTGTTCGTGAAAAGGAAGCAGGTGTTTGTATGTTTTTACCGGTGTTCGGGAAGTCGAGTGTCCGATTTTAGTTTCAGATACTTGACAACCAAGTCCCGCTGCCTCCTTTCGTGCGAACAAGATAGCCGCTGTTTTCTCTTCCACGTGGCGTTCGGCTATACGAACGCCGGCCACCCAGAGAGAGCGCTCAATCAACAGTTTCCTTTGTAGATAATGAGCCAGGGGGGTGGTCGGTGTTCGTTAGTTTCCTCTACCAAACTAATAAAGCATAAAAGTCATGAATGGTCCTAAAAAGTCTTGAATGAAAAGTCTATTTTCTTCACAATGACATTCTATAAACTGCAATTAAGTGTTTGGTTACTGTGAGATGTTTTTTCCAAGATTATCCACTAGAGTGAGTTTTTATTTTTACTGTTTTGCTCTGCTTACATTTTGGTCTCTTTCAGAATTTAAAAATGTGTAATAGTTGATTGCAGGGTTTGACAAAGGAAATCTGTCCTGGATTAGGATTTATGAGCCTGTTCCCTGTAAGGTGGGCGGGCAACCGGGTGGGGGAGAGTAGCGGCGGGTTTTGTAGGCAGGCAGCGAGGAAGCTGAGATCTTCCTGCTCTGCTCCCTCACACGTTTGTTGTTGAAAATAAAACTTTCTAAGGTTTAAAAAACCTTTTAACTGGCTCCTAGATTCTAAGCAAATTTGTTGCGCCCTGGTTTAGTGAATGTACCCCTGGACCCAGATAGCGGGGAGCTGATCCATTCATTAAAAGAGTCTCCGGAGTTTGGAGGGAGTTGACTTGAACTTTGTGATTACAGCTTGTTAATCTACTAGTGGGTACTCCCCTATTTAACCATACAGAGTTGTAGTTTTAATTCACTCTTGGTAAAGTGCAACTATGTTGCAACTTGATCACTGGTGGTCTGAGATGCGGTGAGCTTAAAGCATTGTCTGTTTGAGATGTGGTTTTATCTTTATTGAAATAACAACAATTAAATTTAACATAAAGCATGGCAGTGGAGTATTACTCTAGATCAGGGGTAGGTAACATTTGGCACTCCAGATGTAGTGCACAACATCTCCCCTGATGCTTTACAAACATCATGGCTGTAAGAGCATTGCGGGAGATGTCGTCTACAACATCTGGAGTGCCAAAAGTTGCCTGTGCGTGCTCTAGATTAATGCTTTCACTTTGCAGTGGAACACAGCCAGCCTACCTGTGAAGAGTCACTGGAAAAAAATATATAGAATCATTTGCAAACTTTCAGCTGTACCCATATATTTTGATTCAGGAGCCAAGAATTGGTGTTTGAAATACTAACATGTTAAAGGGACACTATAGCCACCACAAGAACTACAGCTTAATGTAGTTGTTCTGGTGAGTATAATCATTATATGCAGGCATTTTCATGCAAGCATTGCCTTTTCAGAGAAAAGGCAGTGTTTACATTGCCCCCAGGGACACCTCCAAGTGGCCACTCCTCAGATGGCCACTGGAGGTGCTTCCTGGCTCAGGGCTGCACAGTAAGCAGCACTGCCGTTCAGCGTCTCCACGCTCTGCATGGGGATGCTGAATTTTCCTCATAGAGATGCATTGATTCAATGCATCTCTATGTAAAAGTGCTGATTGGACAAAACTGCATTCGGCCCCGCCCCTATCCCGCCCCCTTGCCGATTTTAGCCAATCCAATACTTTCCCTATGGGAAAGAATTGGATTGGCTAAAAATCAGCAGTTCTGATGTCATCAAGGAGGCAGATTGGGGGCGGGGCCAGCGTCGGCATACCTGCATGGCGCTGGAATATGGTGAGTTTTATTTCTTTCTAAGCGGACTCAGGGGAAGCAAACCACCTAAAGGGTGGGTTTAACATATTGAGTCAGGGATACAGGTTTGTGTTCCTGACCCTATAGTGTTCCTTTAAAATCTGTCTCACAAGCAGTATGCCCAGAAAGTATTTCCTTGATTATTAAACTCTGTTTACCATCACTGATCTATACAAGAGCAACTGGGACCAAGCCTTAGCATTAGGTTACATTATTAAGAACTCTATTGACTGGATATAGCATTTATGAAACAATATTAATGATTTCCGTTGCTTTATATCTAGGATGTGTATTGGATACTTGTATCTTCCTGGAATATTAATATGACGATCTATAATACAACCAGAAGCATAATTATACTTAAAAATACCATTGTTTGAATTAACTCATAAGGAGTCCATAGTATGTTAGGTTGTTGTAATTCATTTGTACATCAATATGCATGTGAAATGTATAAATGTAAAGTTGATTTTTGTTTCTAACACACAAGTAAAAGTGGTTAATAATTTAACCCTTTAAAGACCACATTTATAATCTCTTAATGTTAATTGGGTCCCTAAAGATCATTTGAAAGTACTGAATATCAAGCTTGTTTTGCATTTGTAGCTCTACAGTCAGTATAGGTTAGAAACCAAAACGTACCGATGCAGAGCACAACAAACAAGTGATTTTCCATGTACCGTTCCTTAGAGAACTAACGATGGACAGAGTCCAAGTAAACAGCCAAGGTCAAGCATAAGAGAAACAAGATAAATGGTAAACTAGCCAAGGTCAAAGGAGCACAGAGGTCAGGAAAAACGTTAAACAAGCCATGAATCAGATATCAGAATTAGAATACCGCAGAATGCACTACTGGGCTAACTAGAACCACAAGAGGGCAACAAGGAGTGGGAGAGTGGAGTATAATTAGGTAAGGCTTGTTTCCTATTAGCCCATGTCATCTTAGAATGCCAGATGTTTTGTGGGTGATACAAAATCCTATAAGACGGTTTCAATACATCATCAGATTGCACAGAATTTGGTCCGGCGAAAGTCTCATTCGGACCCAAACTCTTTTACACATGAAAACACTTGGCGTAAGAGCGTGCAGGGTCATGGAGAATGCCAGAGGACCCAGGTAAGACACCTGTAACCCTAGCATCTATGCTGCCTTTCCACTGATAAGTGAAAGGGACTTTCCATGTTGATATAGGATCGTTGACAGCTAGGTTGTTATAAACTATTCCCTGATTGGTCCTTAAAGGGTAAGGAGACCAGCAGAACGTTCCAGCAGTTCCGCTTTTTGGACATCTGCCTAGATAGAATATGCAGTGTAAACGTACCATTCCTTCCATAGTGCCGTACAGGGTATCACAGGGATGTTACTGGCATTATATGCCTGGGCTGTGCTTTGACAGCCTGAAATATAATGCAAATGAAATAACACTTGAAAAAAAAAAAAGACATCAAAAACTACAGTTTTTTTCTGTATTTCCCAAGGACACATATATGTTAGATATTAGATAAATAGATAATGGTAGCTATTAAATGTAAAAAAAATTAAAGTATTCTCCTGTATCTGCACATTTTGCGAATGTCTGACATAACCACTTACAATTGTCTTTTCATGTTTCCTAGAGACAGTAAGTGTCCTTAATGCACGAAAAAGAAAGGGTCAGTGAACTAAACTGTCATAGGGCCTCTGCCACAATATTCATCTGATTCTTTCTTAACAGGTAGAAATTATTTAGCAAAAAACTTATGACTGGACTGCACATTGGTTGTTAGTTTAATATTTTTTGGTAAAATCATCTACTTTTTTGTGGATATTATTTTTTACCAGGGCCGGACTGGCCCACCGGGATACCGGGGAATTTCCCGGTGGGCTGGTGGACTTGGGGCCGGCAGTGCAGCATTTGACACATTTTTCCCTCCTGTGAGGTTTTGTGTGAGGCTGGGGCAGACAATTACCGAAGTGGCTGCTAAACAGACAGAGGTGGCAGCCAACTGCAGCAGGGAGGAGAGAGAGTCTCTCCCACATTGCCAGCTCCTCTGCACGGCCAGTCTGGTAGGATCCAGCCCCCGCACTGGAGCTCCGCCCACCAGCCTCAGCCTGGTGAACTTCCACACAGGAAGAGGAAGTACAGGAAGCGCCTGAACAGGATCCACACTGCTAGTAACAGGTAATTGTATGATTGATACTGAGAGAGAGTGAGAGTGAGAGAGAGAGAGAGTGAGTGTTAGTGAGAGTGTGAGAGAGAGAGAGTGTGTGAGTGAGACTGAGAGAGAGAGAGAGAGTGAGAGACTGAGAGAGAGTGAGAGAGAGTGTTAGAGAGAGTGAAAGTGTGAGAGAGAGAGAGTGAGAGAGTGAGAGTGAGAGAGTGAGTGTGAGAGTGAGTGAGAGAGAGAGTGTGAGTGAGAGAGTGAGTGAGAGAGAGAGAGAGTGTGAGAGAGAGTGTGAGAGACTGAGAGAGAGAGAGTGTGAGAGAGAGAGTGTTAGAGAGAGTGAAAGTGTGAGAGAGAGAGTGAGAGACTGAGAGAGAGAGAGAGAGAGAGTGAGTGAGAGAGTGTGAGAGTGAGAGAGAGAGTGTGAGTGAGAGAGAGCGAGAGAGTGAGTGAGAGACTAAGAGAGAGAGAGTGTGTGAGAGAGAGTGTGTGAGAGAGAGTGTGTGAGAGAGAGTGTGTGAGAGAGAGTGTGTGAGAGAGAGTGAGAGAGAGTGTGAGAGAGAGAGAGTGAGAGAGTAAGAGAGTGTGAGAGAGTGAGAGAGTGTGAGAGAGATAGAGAATGAGAGAGAGTGTGTGTGTGTATCAGTGAGCTTGTGGTGTGCTTGTGTGTGTATCAGTGAGCTTGTAGTGTGTATCAGTGAGCTTCTAGTGTGCATCAGTGAGCTTGTGGTGTGCTTGTGTGTGTATCAGTGAGCTTGTGTGTATCAGTGAGCTTGTGGTGTGTATCAGTGAGCTTGTAGTGTGCTTGTGTATATTAGTGAGCTTGTAGTGTGCATCAGTGAGCTTGTGGTGTGCTTGTGTGTGTATCAGTGAGCTTGTAGTGTGCTTGTGTATATCAATGAGCTTCTAGTGTGCATCAGTGAGCTTGTGGTGTGCTTGTGTATGTATCAGTGAGCTTGTGTATATCAGTGAGCTTGTGGTGTGTATCAGTGAGCTTGTAGAGTTCTTGTGTATATCAGTGAGCTTGTAGTGTGCATCATTGAGCTTGTGGTGTGCTTGTAGTGTGCATCAGTGAGCTTGTAGTGTGCATCAGTGAGCTTGTGGTGTGCATCAGTGAGCTTGTGGTGTGCATCAGTGAGCTTGTAGTGTGCTTATGTATATCAGTGAGCTTCTAGTGTGCATCAGTGAGCTTGTGGTGTGCTTGTGTGTGTATCAGTGAGCTTGTGGTGTGCTTGTGTGTATATCAGTGAGCTTGTGTGCATCAGTGAGCTTGTAGTGTGCTTGTGTATATCAGTGAGCTTCTATTGTGCATCAGTGAGCTTCTAGTGTGCATCAGTGAGCTTCTAGTGTGCATCAGTGAGCTTGTGGTGTGCTTGTAGTGTGCTTGTGTATCAGTGAGCTTGTGGTGTGCTTGTGTGTATATATCCGTGAGCTTGTGGTGTGTTTGTGTGTATCAGTGAGCTTGTAGTGTGCTTGTGTATATCAGTGAGCTTGTAGTGTGCATCAGTGAGCTTGTGGTGTGCTTGTGTGTTTGTCAGTGAGCTTGTGGTGTGCTTGTGTGTATCAGTAAGCTTGTATGTGCATCAGTGAGCTTGTGGTGTACTTGTGTGTATCAGTGAGCTTGTAGTGTGCTTGTGTATATCAGTGAGCTTGTAGTGTGCATCAGTGAGCTTGTGGTGTGCTTGTGTGTTTGTCAGTGAGCTTGTAGTGTGCTTGTGTATCAGTGAGCTTGTAGTGTGCTTGTGTGTTTATCAGTGAGCTTGTAGTGTGCTTGTGTGTGTATCAGAGAACTTCTGTGTGTCAGTAAGCTTGTGTGGGTCAGAGCACTTCTGTGTTTGTCTCTAGTGTGCTTGAGTGAATGTCAGTGAATTTGTGTACGGCAGTAAGCTTGTCTGTAGTGAGCTTGTGCATGTGTCAGAGAGCTTTTGTGTTTATCGGTGAGCTTGTCTGTAGTGAGCTCTTTTGTGTCAGTGAGCTTTTCTATAGTCAGTGTGTGTGTGTGCCATTGAACTAGTGTGATTTATTAATGTGGGACATTCTTTTAATATATATATATTTTCAGAAATTATACAATTGACACACTGATGCCGATATGCTGATATTGGCATGGAGTGTTTCCCTGCTTAAAGAATTGTCCCCAAGCAGAGCCAGTCACAACGGACAGGGAGCGTCCTGGAGGGTGGTGGTTATAGCACTGTAACACCCATGGATCATCTAGAGCGAGGGGCTGCAGGTAAGACAAAAGTCTTCTTCAAAGTGCATACATATAAACAATACAAGCATACTATGTGACACAATGAATTAGAGGGCTGAAATAATTTTTTTCCAGGGCTGCTTTCTGTTCCCAGTCCGGCCCTGTTTTTTACCTAGTATGTGATTTTTTTTTCTCTTATGGATATTCCATATTTCATTTTTATTTGTATTATAATTACTAAATAAGTATTAAAGGAAATTCCAAATTGAACCTCCATGTCTACATGAAATATTATTTGCACATGCAGAATTCATGCAATGCACAGCTGACATAAGAATAAGAATACAACTTTTTATTTTAGTGTTACATATGATTGCATTACCTTAATGAAAATCACGACTTTGAACCAGCACATACTTTTTTTTTTTTTAACAATTTAAATATGTCTGGCTAGATTAAGACTTGTGATTCATAGTCCCCTGCCTGACTTTTGTTGATATAACAAAAATGGACACTTGCAGTTCATTGAGGTTTTGCTAGATTTGCAGCCAAATTCAGTTTGGAGACATGCAAAAAGCAAACAGAAACGGGCCACATAGTTCTATACACTGACAGTCTTAAGTTGTAAAATGAATTCTGTCTCTGCAACCACATGTCTATCAATAGATTCACTTTTGGCAAGACAGGCCTGATTGGGTCCAGTCAGGAAGAAGCCAGATAGGTTGTCATGCTTCTTTAATGGTGGACAAGCCCATTATGGATGAAGCTGGTGATGCAGATACAGTCAAAGGGCTTCTTATTTCTGAAACTGTGCGACTTAGTATACTGCTATCAAACAGAGAGTTGTAGAACAGTCTCTTTCCCCAATGGATTGTATACACATGTATCTTTACTCTCAGATACTATAATAACTTTTCCAAGTGGATACAGCACATGTGCAGACCACAAACTAGAGAATCAGTGGCTTCTTGGTAATAAAGATTATGTTTTTGAATTAAAATAAAAAAAATAAAAAATTATATATATATAAATCAATCAATCACAGCAGCAGGCAAGTTAGGTTGTGCAATAGTTGGTCAGATAACAGTAGAGTCTGACCCAACAGAGAGTTTTCCATATAAGGGGCATTTAAAAAATGTAAATAAAAAATAGGAGGGGTGTGCAGACCAGCAGAGCAAGGGTTATATGAACCAAAAACAGTGTTTGAAAACTGTTTCTTGGTTGCAGTAGCCAACTGTGGTAAGGGGAGGAGACAGTTGTGTTTTGACACCTTGCAGCCAAGGCACATTTACAGCACATATTAAACCTGGGATTTGCACACCCACTGTGATTTTAGTATGGTCTACACCAAGCAGGTTAAACTCAAAGGGGGGGCCAAATAAACAAGGTTTACAAGTTTTATATGGGCTGCAAAAAAACTAAAACGTCAGGTTTATTTAGAAAAGCACAGTATAAAAAAAGTTGTCTAACTGACACTGGACGTCCTCGCGCTTGTAGGGCTTTAAAATAAATAAAAGAGCTAATTTATTTTAAGAAATGAATTTGGATATAACCAATGTTTCAGTCCAACTACCTTGACATAGTAAGAAATGTTTGGTAATAGGACTAAAATGGTGAATGTATGCTGTTGCACGGCTGTAAAAAAAAACAAATGACGTTATCTTGTTGATTTAGAAGTTCTATGAGTGTGTTCTTCACTTTGGCTGAGATCATCAAACTTTATGATCTCAGCCAATCCAATGCTTTCCCATAGGAAAGCATTGGGAGGCTATTGTGCATGTGTGGCAAAAAGCTGCGCGACCAAACAGCATCTCCATGGGGAGCATTCAGCCCCAATCTAGCACACTGCCCCTACTCCCACTCTAATACATTGCCCCCAAACCCAACACACTGTCTCTCCTCCCTCCACTGCCCCCTTCACCCAATCTAATACACTGCCCCTCCTCCCTCCACTCTGCTTTAATACACTGCCCTCCTTCCCCCCCAATTTAACACACTGCCCCCTCCCTCCCTTAAATAAATACACTGCCATTCATTCCCCAATTTAATTACAATGGCCCCCTGACTTCCCCAAATTTATACTCTGCGCCCTCCCTCCCATTAAAACATTGCCACCACTCCCCAATTTAATACACTGCCCCCCACTCTGCACTGCCCTGCCCCCAATTTAACACACTGGCCCCCTCCCTCCAATTAATACACTGGCCCACTCCCTCCCCCAAATTAATACACTGGCCAACTCCCTCCCCCAAATAAATACACTGGACCCCTCCCTCCCCCAAATTAATAGAGTGCCCCCTCCCCCAAGCCTCTCTTCTCCTACCTTACAATTTGCTGCCTGTCCTTCAATTCCAGCTCCAGCCCTGCTAAAGCAGGCCAGACGCTCCTCTGGCACTGCGGTCACTCTGCCCTCTTGTGGCCAGGAGAGCAAGAATCAGGAAATATTTTTCCTGTCTTGCTGGTCACAGACCCAGCTAAAAGCGGCCTCAGGGCAGGCGAGCCGCAAATATGTTTACTGTGGGCTGCATGTTTGACATGCTTGATCTACACCTTTATAACAGCTCATAAATCAATCAGCACACCTTTATACATCCACCCAATTATAAACTCTAACATGTGACAACTTCAGGTATATTAACATTTTGGATACAATAGAGGCACTGCGTATATTTTCAATATATATATATTGTAAATGCATACATATACACAGTGAAACTACTTGTGTTTCCTTTTTACATTTTGATAGACCTTCACCTTCATGGAGTGACACAACATTTTGTACTTCTTCTGGGCAGAGGCAGTGACAGAACAACTTGTCATTTCACTCATATTTACTGCCACTCTGTTGAATCAGCATTATTGATTTATATCTGTTTTTTTAGAAAGCACATAGCAGTTTCATGGTTCACAGCATCTTCTCACGCTTTCGGCCATTTGCATAGAAATGGAAAGAAAGGCGAGAGATGTGGCATAGAAATGGTTTTATTCAACATTTCCTGGGCATCTATTAATGAGCTAGAAAAATGAATTAATGTAATAATGTCTATCTGTGGATCTGCACATGTATGTGAACTACATTTCCCATGATTCACAGCCAGTCTTTCTGTTCTACAAACAGAATATGGAAATATATTCCATATTCCCCAAGAAATTGATGTTGGTTTTTTTTAAATAAAGTTAATGAAGTAATGCTCAACTTGCCAAAAACCTGTAATTCCACATTCTGTTTGTTAAATTTGACAACTCTGGCAAAAATATGTATTTTATATTTATGACCAGTATGTTAAAAGCAGGCACCAGGTGAGATCGTATCACCATATAGATACAGTAATTATTCAGAGTTGTTTTGCTAAAGTGATCGTTCAAAGTGAATTCAACTAACATGGCTCAGAGGTTAGAGAATGTTTCCCGTTTGGCTGTTCTGACCTTAAATTTAAATTCACTTTGCAATCTCACTTAAATGAATAACCCTGATAGTTAGAAATCACAAAGCAATTAAAGCTAAAGCCGCAAGTAATCATTTAAGTTAAATGAAAATGACATAACACTACCCATGCTTTTGGTAGTAAAGGGGTTAAACATTTTAATGTATAACACTTACTTTAGTCTTCAAGATCCCCTCACATTGCAGCAAATAAAGTGTCAACATTAGCATTCTATCTTGCACCCAGATAACGATGTGATGAGCGGGCAGTTGCACTAGCAATTAAGTAATAACTGTAAAATGAGCCACAGTGTTAAATGTTACTTGCATCATCCACTTGCAGCCGATGGGATTTGAATGATGTACGTAGAGCAGTTAACCGCCTGGTGTCTTGCTATTGCACTGGGTGACATTAGTTGCATAGAATTAATTCAGCAGGTATTTTATGGCATGATTACATTTTGTAATGGATGTATAAGGCTAAATTGGCCTCATGTACAGCTTTCAGGCTATCCCGAGAACAACATGGTTCACTATGGTGCATGAATTAAGGGTTTTAGATGTCAAAAAGCTATATATTTTACATGTACTAAGTTGATGGGTAATAATGCATGGTTCAATAACATAGCTGGATTACTCACTAGCCAACCTTTGTGTTTGCTTAGGGCCCAGTAGGTGATGGAGGGGCAGACTGTGGGGTCTTATCATAGACCATTAAAAGGAGATTGGATACAGTTTCAACCTCTCGGTGTGCACATCCTTTTTAAGAGACATGCATACTGAAAGACAAACCGTTGGGCTATTACCAAGGCCACTGTGAGCACCCACTCAGTTTGCCTTGTTGTGCACCTTGCTGGGTGCGATTAAGGCATTAGAGACAAGGAATGGGAATATGTCATTGGGGCTGGATCTATGTGACTATGGCAGTGGGGCTGGGGTGTCTAACTTTTGCATTTGGGCTGGATTTATCTAGCAGGGCTACAGGTGTGTGATTATGGTGGTAGGGCTGTGGAGGTGTAACTATGGCAGTGGGGCTGGGAACGTGTGACTATGGCAGTGGGACTGGGAACATGTGACTATGGCAGTGGGACTGGGAACATGTGACTATGGCATTGTATCTGGACGGGGGTGACTGGGCTAGTGGGTCTTTGCATATGCGACTATTGAAGTTGGGCTGGGAGTGTGTAACAATGGCAGCGGGGCTGGGAACGTGTGACTATGGCAGTGTATCTGAGGGAGGTACTATGTCAGTGGGGTTGGGAGTGTGTGACTATGGCAGTGTATCTGGGGGAGGTACTATGTCAGTGGGGTTGGGAGTGTGTGACTATGGCAGTGGTTTTGACGGGGGTGACTATGTCAGTGGGGCTGGGAATGTGTGAATATATCAGTGTTTCTGGAGGGGGTGACTATGTCAGGAGCCGGGAATGTGCAACTACATCAGTGTTTCTGGAGGGGCTACTATGTCAGTGGGTCTGGGAGTGTGTGACTATGGCAGTGTATCTGGGAGAGTGACTATGGCAGTGGGGCTGGGAGTGTGTGACTATGGCAGTGGGGCTGGGGGAGTGACTATGGCAGTGGGGCTGGGAGTATGTGACTATGGCAGTGTATCAGGGGGCAGGGTGACTATGCCACTGGGGCTGAGGGTACATGGAACTGGCAGTGAATGGGAGTTGAAAATATTGCTGAAGGGAAATGATTATGTGGAATTAGTGAAATTCTGTGGTAGCATGGTAATTTCTGTGTTTTGAGTTTGCAGTTTAAGAGTGAAACGTAACAGATACCTTACCTAGGGCCCTATAAAGTCTTAATATGCCTCTATTTTAATGGTAATAGACTGCACTCTTTGCAAGTCTTTCATTTTCAATGTCCTCCTACAGTCTACTGGTCTTACACACTTAGACATTCTGACTCTGTTTAGGGAGACATTTGGGAGGCAGCAGCTAGGGTCTCTATTTGCGTTACTGCTCAGGAACAAATGTTTAAAATATTATGTTATTGGTATCCCACTACTATCCAACTTTGTAGAATATGAAAAATACCCTCAGATGAATGTTGGAGATCATGCAGACATCGCAGCACTGCCACTTACCTCCACATGTGATAGACCTCTCCGGGAATACCTCCATTCTGGGAGGGAGTGAGGGACTTTTTGAAGTCAGTCTTTTTCCAGAGACCCTTTTACCTGGATCCCTGGCTCTTTGTCACGTTCACAGTAAATGATGTGGAACACAACTGCAGATTTCTTAGGACTTTGATATTTTATTAAGACACTTAGATGGAACTGAGACTTCAGTTCCAGAATAACAGGTACTGTTTCTTTAAATAATAAACGTTTTGCTTCAGTTTGCAATGACAAGGTTCAGAATTAATCAGAGTCTGTTATTCTTGTTAACAGTTCAAATTATAAGAGTTTGTATATATTGGAATTATTAGTCGCAAGACAGGTGCAGCAGAACTTAAATAGTACTTGATTTGAGGGATGCGGTAGCAGGCTTGCTGGACAACTTAATAGCAAACTTTAGTAAGTTGCAATAAAGACTTTCTGTAGCAAGACAGGTAAAGCTGAACTTGAACAATACTTGATTTGAGGAAAGCTGTAGCAGGATTGCTGAACAACTTGATAGCAGACTTTAGTAAGTTGCAATAAAGACTTTCTGTAGCAAGACAGGTAAAGCTGAACTTGAACAATACTTGATTTGAGGAAAGCTGTAGCAGGATTGCTGAACAACTTGATAGCAGACTTTAGTAAGTTGCAATAAAGACTTTCTGTAGCAAGACAGGTACAGCTGAACTTGAATAATACTTGATTTGAGGAAAGCTGTAGCAGGATTGCTGGACAACTTGATAGCAGACTTTAATAAGTTGAAATAAAGACTTTAGCATTGTTAGCTCTTATCTCAGAGACTTTAAGATACTTAGCTTCCAGAAGTAGAGAGATTGTTTCCCCAGTTCTCCTCAGAGGCGGTTGCTTCAGTGAATGGTTGAAGAGAGAGCAGGCACTAGTCGATGCTGAGGAGAGATGTTGGGGACTTGAATAATCCTCCAGTCCGGTCCGGTAGCATGTGGTCGTCTCAGCGAGGTATGTGAGCTGTTTAGTTAGGCGCGGTACGCGGTTCAATAATCCAGCGTCTATCAGCTGGTGCGGTCGCATTAAATAGCAGACCGCGTCAAAGGGGTTGTGGCTAAGCTCCGTCAAACCCGGAAGCATGAGGAGACATCGGGAGGCTTAAGGCATGACACTCTTGCTATTAAACCTGGCCTCTACAAAGCTTTCCAAAGAAGGAATAGAAACGATTTAATTAAATAACTTTGGCTGCTCAAGGGTTTGACCACTTCATGGGTGGTAGGGTCTGCCCTTTCAATGAGGGAAGAGCAAAAATAGAGGAAAACCAGTTGATGGATCAAATGACAGTTACGGTGCACACAGCATACTACCTTTTATAAAGTATGGGGCCCTTGGCGAGACTTCACGGATGATCACCAAATGGCTTTGTTTTGATCTCATTGCAGTGGCAACCCCTCCCCACGTTTCTTATATATTTTTACCATTTAGGTTTTTTGTCACTATCTTGTTGTACTATGATGTTGTACTGTTCAATGGTAAATTAAAAATGTAATAGACTAATATGATTTAACACTTGTCAATAACTCAGTGTTTAAATAAAGATATGATTGTCTCTAAAATAAAGAATTTCATTTTAATCAAATTTCAACGGGATTCAATGCCAGCCAAATCCGATAAATAGATCTGCTGCTCGAGAAAAATCATCCAATGAATTTTCTTATGAAGCATATTTATCTGTCTTTTTTAATGACTAAATCACTACAGATTCTGATAAAATTAACACTTGAGGCAAAGAATTTCTCCTCTTCATTGTTCGTACTGTGAAAACCCCTTTTTCTCTGCAGTAGGCGAAATTTCCTTTCTTCAAGTCTGAAAGGATGACCTCTTGTCCTATAACAATACAGCTACTCCTCACACGGTCGTAAAATGAATTGGTCAGTAAGTGATGATGAGCTACAGCACATGCGCACCAGTGTAGGTCTAGGTTCGGGGAAATTTCCCCGAACATAGAAAAGCACAGCAGAGCAGGGAATCCCTCAAATCTATGTGGGGAACGTTCCCTGAACATAGATTAGAGGGATTCCCTACTCTGGTGCTGTTGTATATGTTCAGGGATAACCCCGAACACAGACCAGCACTATAAAGTGGGGAATTCATTGAAACCCCACGATAGAGAGCTGGTCGCAAGTGCAAGCCGTCGTAAAACAGGTAGGTCGTAAAGTGAGGCTACCTGTGCAATAAAAGGACTACCAGACAGCTGTTTGTATTAACCACTATATATCTGTGTAGTGCTATCATATCCCCTCTGAGATGCCTTTATTCTAAACTAAACAATATAAGGTTTTTCTAGCCAATCATCGTAATTAACCCCTTAAGGACTGAGCCAAATGTACACGTTGTGAACAAAACAAAACGTAAACAAAACCTGGCATTCGCGCTATATGTCTGTCCAACCGTAATTCACCTCTTTCATATTAAATGCACCCCCCCTTATTATATTTCATTTTATTCAGGGGAAACAGGGCTTTCTTTTATTATCAAATATTTAGCTATGACACATAATTTAATATGAAAACAATGGGAGAAAATAAGAAATGTTGTTATTTTTTTAGTTCTACATGACATTTTAACTGTCAATATCATAATACTGTTTGCTTTTACTGCAATAAAATACACATATTTGTATTCAGCAAAGTCTCACGTGTAAAACAGTACCCCCTTTTTACAGATTTTATGGTGTTTTGGGAAGTTACAGGGTCAAATATAGCACATTACATTTGAAATTGAAATTCGCCAGATTGGTTACGTTGCCTTTGAGACTGTATAGTAGCCCAGCAATTAAATTTACACCCATAATGGCATACCATTTGCAATAGTAGACAACCCAAGGTATTGCAAATTGGGTATGTCCAGTCTTTTTTAGTAGCCATTTGGTCACAAACACTGGCCAAAGTTAGCGTTAGTATTTGTTTGTGTGTGAAAAATGCAAAAAACGCCAATTTTGGCCAGTGTTTGTGACTAAGTGGCTACTAAAAAAGACTGGACATACCCTATTTGCAATACCTTGGGTTGTCCACTATTGCAAATGGTATGCCATCATAGGGGTAATTTTCATTCTTGGGCTACCATAGGGTCACAAAGGCAATGTAAGCAATCTGGTGAATTTTAATGTGAAATAAATGAAACACAAGCCTTATATTTGACGCTGTAACTTTTGAAAACACCATAAAACCTGTACAAGAGGGACCTGCCTGACAACCCATGCCAAAAGGATAGCAAATTTAATTTGCTAGCACTATATTTAACCCTATAACTTTCCAAGACACCATAAAACCTGTACATGGGGGGTACTGTTGTACTCGGGAGACTTCACTGAACACAAATATTTGTGTTTCAAAACAGTAAAAAGTATCACAGCAATAATATCGTCCGTGTAAGTGCTGTTTGTGCGTGAAAAATGCAAAAAAAGTCACTTTCACTGGCGATATCATCGTTGTGAATTTTTATGTGAATGTGATGTATGGTTTTATAGTTATGAATGTTAGGTAAAAAGTATGTTAAACTGTAAATGTTCTGGCCAGCAGATAATTGAGCTATGTATATTGCTAAAACTCAATTATCTAGCCTGGCCCAGAGGAGGAGTTTTGTGTTGCATAAATTGTGAGTTCTGTGTGCCAGTAAATCAGTCTTGTTCCAGCATTAAGTTTTGGCTCATGTGTGGATTATTCGGCGATTCCAGGGATATTTCTACTTGTGGAATATTGGGTGATTTTACTTTTATGGGAAGAAGGGAATGCTTGACGGGGATATTTTCTACTACCGTCACATATAAATATATATATAACAATAATTGTCTGTGATTGGACAGCCGCAGAAAGTCTGGGCGGGATCAGAAGGGTAAGGCTTGCATAGGCAGCAGACAAGAACTGCAGCTTGTGTACACTGTTTTCAGATACACTGCCAATGACAAAATGCAGAATTAAATGCATGCACATTTTCATTTGGGGTAGATCTAATAAACAGTGATGTTTCTATTTATTTTGTCTTTGGGCAGTGGTGTGTTAGTTTAAATGAATAAAGCGAATGTTGGATTTCTATCATCAATTAAGAAAATATATAAAAAAAAATCACTTTGGTCAAGTTTACCCTATATTTCGTGGATTGTACAACTATAAATATATTACATCAAAACTATTTATCTTGCCAAAAAAGCAAATTTCCATTTTGAAACCATTTACACAATACATCTGACTCTTGATATGATAATGTGAGAGCAACACGTTTCATCTTGTCCATTCTTGGTATGCTGTAGTGCTCTCCAAGGCAATGCATTTTATTCCTAGTATTATAGAAGCTACTAATAAAATACTTTCATTTTATATTGCAGTAGCATTTTTATGAGGCGATAACAAATGCCATTTCATATACAGTCTTTATCAAACTGCAAGCTAAATATTCTACTTTTTATTATATTTTATGAGTTCAAGTTCATTAATGGAGCAGAATCTCTCAAACGGTTCTTCAACGGAAAGACTTTTTTCTCTGTTCACTAATAATAGCATTATATGAACATACTTTTTTTTTTTAGAGAAATGGTTACAAATAAGTTATAAACAATACAATAAAATGGGTGCACAATGTGGGGGTGATTAGGGACTGATGCTCAAACACCTAAAAAGTGGTATCCCCTACACCACTTAAAAACATATAGCATACATACATAAAAAGGTGGAGCTCAATGCAGCAAATATTCTGAAAGATAAAATAATGCAGCAAAATAGTGTAACACAGTACATGAAAATTTCAATATAAGAATGTAGTAGTATCACTCACAAGCCTGGAGTCATACCGTCATATGACTCAGGTGGTATGCGCCTCTGGACCATTCAAGGTTGTCCAGACCCCTTCTGTGTAAGGTGCTTTTCTTTAAAGTGCTGTAGTTCCTCCTTCCAAGTGCTTTAGGTTCTTTCTTTCCCCTTTTTGGCCGGTTTCAAATAATAGATAAACCAGGTCCAGGGTAGTGAATCCAATAAAGTGCTTTATTACTTTAAAAATCAAAGAGTATAAAATCAATAAATCTGTGCCAGATAAGTACCTGGATAGACTAAATAGTCAATGTTAAAATGTCCAAAACGCGTTTCGCCTTGTTAAAAGGCTTCCTCAGTTGGTTGTTCTGTCTCTTCCTCCCTTCTTCTGCTTTTAAATCGTCCGCTTCAAAATGTTGATTGTTGCGTTTCCGTTTCCGGTTTTCGTTTCGTGGAACGCACGTGCGTTCCACTGTGCGTCCTCACTTCCTGAATCGTTATTCTGGTGGAATGCACCTTGTGTTGTATTTCCGCTTCCGGTTCCGCGGTCCGTGGAATGCACGTGCGTTCCAGCGTGCGAAATCACGATCTCCTTAATCTTAATATCCAACCATTAATGCATGCAATTTGCTTCATATGTGAATAATACAATCTTTGGAAGTGAACCTTATATATATAGTGTTACTGTTATCCCTAATTAGTATATCTTTCAAGAATAACTTCATCTCTATTTATATGAATTTCCAATATTGCATTTACATCTATCTACATAAATATGTTTATAAAAGGAAATATTTTAAAGGGCTTTATAAATAAAAGGCAATCTGGTATATGATTTTAAAAAACACAGATAAAATGAAGTGATAATCATAAGTATATTTGTAAAAGAAACTATTTGAAGAGACCTTGTAAATAAAAGGCAATGTTGATACATGACCTAAAAAACATAGTGTTAAAATTGTAAATAAATTTCATCTCCTCCCTTCCAATTTTTTTGGTAAAGTCGCCACCTCTCCAATCTTTCTTCACTGTTTTGATCGCCATAAAAATTAGCCCCTCAGGATTAAGGTTGTGGACTTTTTTAAAATGATTCGAGACACTATGTGTCTCTATTCCGTTTTTTATGTTCCTTATATGTTCTGCCACTCTTGTATTTAAATTACGAATTGTTCGGCCTACATATAAAAGGTTGCACGGGCATTTTAAAACATATATTACCCCCTTTGAGTGGCAGGTTAGATGGTCTTTTATTTGAAACTTTTGGTTTATAATGGGCTCCACATCTATTATATGAAGTTTTTTGCTTTTGGTATTTCTACATGCCAGGCACTGCCCACATCCATAAAAACCATTGCTCATATTAAAAAAAGTTTTGTTGGTTAGTGTTGTATCTTTGTTGCAACTTTTTACCAGCGTGTTTCTTAAATTCTTTGCCCCTCTGTATATTATTTTAGGTTTATCTGGTAAAATGTTTTTAAGGACAGGATCATCTTTCAAGATGTGCCAATATCTATTTACAATTTTGTTTATCTTCCTATTGTTTCCATTAAAACTGCATATAAATGGAATGTTATGACCACCCCATTTCGGGTTCTTCTTTTTATCTTTATAAATTAGAGTGCTTTCTCGTGGGATCCTAAGGACGTCTTCTAAAGCTGCTTGAAGTTTTGTTTCCTCATACCCCTTTTGTAAAAATTGGTTTTTAATTTTATTCGCTTGTATTATGTAATCACAATCTTCTGTGCAGTTGCGTCTAATTCGCAGAAATTGGCCTTTTGGGGCGTTCATTAGCCAAGGTGCGTGGTGGCAGCTTTCCTTACCAATGTATCCATTGGCATCTACCTCTTTGAAGTGGTTTTTTGTTACGATCCGTGAGTCCATTATGTTAATTTCTAAATCTAAAAAGTTGATTTGGTTAATACTAGTCTCTACAGTTAAAACAATGTTCCATTCATTGGTGTTCAGGTGTGTGATAAAATTGTTTAAATCCATGTTAGTACCTGTCCAAATAAAAAATATATCATCTATAAAACGGCGATAGCACACCAAGTTCGCCCCCCATGGGTGCCCTTGGTATACAAATTGTTCCTCCCAATAAGCCATGAACAAATTAGTATAGCTTGGGGCGAACTTGGTGCCCATCGCCGTTCCCCTGATCTGTAGGTAAAAGGTCTCGTTGAACCAAAAAAAATTATTGGTTAAAATTAAATGGATGCCTTCTAAAATGAATAAAATGTGTTCTTCTTTAAAATTATTTTTCTTTAAAAAATATTGCACTGCTTCCAGACCTTTTTCGTGCGGTATAATGCTGTAAAGAGAGGTCACATCGCACGTTACTAAAAAAATTACCTTCTTGCCACGTTATTGCCTCAATTAATTGTAGGATGTGTATGGTGTCTTTTAAATAAGCTGGATTTCGAACAACTAGGGGTTGTAGTAAGTGATCGAGGTACTCTGATACTTTTGCTGAGATAGACTCTATCCCAGATATAATGGGTCTCCCTGGTGGGTTATCTTTATTTTTGTGTACCTTTGGGAGGTGATAGTACACTGGAGTTTTAGGGTGTGGGGTGGATAAGTACTTGGCCTCCTTAATGGTTAATATTCCTTTTTCTAACCCTTTTTCAATATAATCGTCAAATTTCTTTTTTATAGTCTCAATTGGATTCTTATCCAATTTTTGGTATGTGTGTGAGTCTGAAAGGATCCGTTCTGCTTCCTGTAAATATTTGCTATTTTGCATAAACACTACCCCCCCCTTTGTCCGCCGGTTTGATCACAATTTCCTTATTTTGTTTTAATTCCTTCACTATTCTTTTTTCTTTACTAGACATGTTTTGATGGTATTTGTTTAATGGTTTTATTTTCTTTATCGCTTTCATTACCATTATTTCAAAGGTTTTTATCTCGTCTGAGATAAGATGTTTGGGAAAGAAATCCGATTTTGATTTCAGGTCAGTGTGCATATACTCAGATGTCTCTTCTTCCTTTTGTGTTCCTTCCTTGTTATAAAAAAAATTCTTTAAACAGAGGTTTCTAATAAACTTGTTAATATCTATAAAAAAATCAAACTTATTAAGATCAGAAGTTGGGGCAAATTTTAAGCCTTTCTGTAAAATTTCCACCTCCCCCATGGGTAATTCTTTTCCAGTAAGGTTAAAGATTCCGTCTATGTTTACCTCTTTCCTCTCTTCTCTTTGTGTATCTCTTCTTCTGTTTCAATTTCTCTTTCTTCTGTTAATGGTCTCTGTCTTTTTCCTGGAGACTCCCATATTTTGATTGGGCGTGTTTGTTTCAACCTCTCTATTGCTGGGTCCTTCCGAAAAGGGATTGTGTGTGGTTCTTCTTCTATCGTTTCTATTCTATTCCTTCGCTTCTCAGAAATGACAGACGATCCCCTGAGAAGCGAAGGAATAGAATAGAAAGGATAGAAGAAGAACCACACACAATCCCTTTTTTTTTTCTTTTTTATAACAAGGAAGGAACACAAAAGGAAGAAGAGACATCTGAGTATATGCACACTGACCTGAAATCAAAATCGGATTTCTTTCCCAAACATCTTATCTCAGACGAGATAAAAACCTTTGAAATAATGGTAATGAAAGCGATAAATAAAATAAAACCATTAAACAAATACCATCAAAACATGTCTAGTAAAGAAAAAAGAATAGTGAAGGAATTAAAACAAAATAAGGAAATTGTGATCAAACCGGCGGACAAAGGGGGGGGGGGGGGGGAAGTAGTGGTTATGCAAAATAGCAAATATTTACAGGAAGCAGAATGGATCCTTTCAGACTCACACACATACCAAAAATTGGATAAGAATCCAATTGAGACTATAAAAAAGAAATTTGACGATTATATTGAAAAAGGGTTAGAAAAAGGAATATTAACCATTAAGGAGGCCAAGTACTTATCCACCCCACACCCTAAAACTCCAGTGTACTATCACCTCCCAAAGGTACACAAAAATAAAGATAACCCACCAGGGAGACCCATTATATCTGGGATAGAGTCTATCTCAGCAAAAGTATCAGAGTACCTCGATCACTTATTACAACCCCTAGTTGTTCGAAATCCAGCTTATTTAAAAGACACCATACACATCCTACAATTAATTGAGGCAATAACGTGGCAAGAAGGTAATTTTTTAGTAACGTGCGATGTGACCTCTCTTTACAGCATTATACCGCACGAAAAAGGTCTGGAAGCAGTGCAATATTTTTTAAAGAAAAATAATTTTAAAGAAGAACAAATTTTATTCATTTTAGAAGGCATCCATTTAATTTTAACCAATAATTTTTTTTGGTTCAACGAGACCTTTTACCTACAGATCAGGGGAACGGCGATGGGCACCAAGTTCGCCCCAAGCTATGCTAATTTGTTCATGGCTTATTGGGAGGAACAATTTGTATACCAAGGGCACCCATGGGGGGCGAACTTGGTGTGCTATCGCCGTTTTATAGATGATATATTTTTTATTTAGACAGGTACTAACATGGATTTAAACAATTTTATCACACACCTGAACACCAATGAATGGAACATTGTTTTAACTGTAGAGACTAGTGTTAACCAAATCAACTTTTTAGATTTAGAAATTAACATAATGGACTCACGGATCGTAACAAAAAAACACTTCAAAGAGGTAGATGCCAATGGATACATTGGTAAGGAAATCTGCCACCAAGCACCTTGGCTAATGGACGCCCCAAAAGGCCAATTTCTGCGAATTAGACGCAACTGCACAGAAGATTGTGATTACATAATACAAGCGAATAAAATTAAAAACCAATTTTTACAAAAGGGGTATGAGGAAACAAAACTTCAAGCAGCTTTAGAAGACGTCCTTAGGATCCCACGAGAAAGCACTCTAATTTATAAAGATAAAAAGAAGAACCCGAAATGGGGTGGTCATAACATTCCATTTATATGCAGTTTTAATGGAAACAATAGGAAGATAAACAAAATTGTAAATAGATATTGGCACATCTTAAAAGATGATCCTGTCCTTAAAAACATTTTACCAGATAAACCTAAAATAATATACAGAGGGGCAAAGAATTTAAGAAACACGCTGGTAAAAAGTTGCAACAAAGATACAACACTAACCAACAAAACTTTTTTTAATATGAGCAATGGTTTTTATGGATGTGGGCAGTGCCTGGCATGTAGAAATACCAAAAGCAAAAAACTTCATATAATAGATGTGGAGCCCATTATAAACCAAAAGTTTCAAATAAAAGACCATCTAACCTGCCACTCAAAGGGGGTAATATACGTTTTAAAATGCCCGTGCAACCTTTTATATGTAGGCCGAACAATTCGTAATTTAAATACAAGAGTGGCAGAACATATAAGGAACATAAAAAACGGAATAGAGACACATAGTGTCTCGAATCATTTTAAAAAAGTCCACAACCTTAATCCTGAGGGGCTAATTTTTATGGCGATCAAAACAGTGAAGAAAGATTGGAGAGGTGGCGACTTTATCAAAAAAATTGGAAGGGAGGAGATGAAATTTATTTACAATTTTAACACTATGATCCCATATGGGTTGAATAATGACTTTGAACTATGTCACTTTATGAATTAATGATTTTCTATAAAAAAATGGTTTTTAATTATCACTTCACTTTATCTGTACATGTTTTTTAGGTCATGTATCAACATTGCCTTTTATTTACAAGGTCTCTTCAAATAGTTTCTTTTACAAATATACTTATGATTATCACTTTATTTTATCTGTATGTTTTTTAAAATCATATACCAGATTGCCTTTTATTTATAAAGCCCTTTAAAATATTTCCTTTTATAAACATATTTATGTAGATAGATGTAAATGCAATATTGGAAATTCATATAAATAGAGATGAAGTTATTCTTGAAAGATATACTAATTAGGGATAACAGTAACACTATATATATAAGGTTCACTTCCAAAGATTGTATTATTCACATATGAAGCAAATTGCATGCATTAATGGTTGGATATTAAGATTAAGGAGATCGTGATTTCGCACGCTGGAACGCACGTGCATTCCACGGACCGCGGAACCGGAAGCGGAAATACAACACAAGGTGCATTCCACCAGAATAACGATTCAGGAAGTGAGGACGCACAGTGGAACGCACGTGCGTTCCACGAAACGAAAACCGGAAACGGAAACGCAACAATCAACATTTTGAAGCGGACGATTTAAAAGCAGAAGAAGGGAGGAAGAGACAGAACAACCAACTGAGGAAGCCTTTTAACAAGGCGAAACGCGTTTTGGACATTTTAACATTGACTATTTAGTCTATCCAGGTACTTATCTGGCACAGATTTATTGATTTTATACTCTTTGATTTTTAAAGTAATAAAGCACTTTATTGGATTCACTACCCTGGACCTGGTTTATCTATTATTTGAAACCGGCCAAAAAGGGGAAAGAAAGAACCTAAAGCACTTGGAAGGAGGAACTACAGCACTTTAAAGAAAAGCACCTTACACAGAAGGGGTCTGGACAACCTTGAATGGTCCAGAGGCGCATACCACCTGAGTCATATGACGGTATGACTCCAGGCTTGTGAGTGATACTACTACATTCTTATATTGAAATTTTCATGTACTGTGTTACACTATTTTGCTGCATTATTTTATCTTTCAGAATATTTGCTGCATTGAGCTCCACCTTTTTATGTATGTATACAAATAAGTTATAGTTACATCAAAATTAATGGTACATGGAAAGGGTGCTGCAAATTATCTCTGCTCTTCAACCCTCTCCACCTACATGCTGTTAAAGTCAAATATTCAAGGACCATTTTTATACCAAGCAGGCAAGCAGCCCAAATGAAAGAAACAATTTCAGCATAAAGCAAAGCAGAAGCAAGCAAGCATTCCGGTTGAGTATCTGTCCCATATTTTAGTTGTGTCTCAGTGGGCTGGCCTTCATTAAGCCAGTTTCTGTCCCAGTTTATTCCATAAAGCACCAGAGCAATGCATAGTTACAGCCAGGGCCGTCTTTAACGCGGGGCAAACGGGGCAGCTGCCCCTGGGCCCAGTTACTCCTGGGTGGCCCAAGGCAGCTGCCCTGTGGGCCCCGCTGCCTTTAACAATTTATTTGGGCCCCACACTCTAAGGAGGCCCACCATGTGGCCTATGCACTTAGGGCCACCTGGTGGGCTTCTATCAGCAGGGGCCCAGTCAGGTGCTGTGGCCCTTTAACAGCACAACTGGGCCCTTGCTTTTCGTCAACATGGGAGGAAGTGACTGCGGCGAGTCACTTCCTGCAATAAAGAGAACAGCTGCAGGGGAGGGATCAGGAGGAGCAGAGCAGGAGTGAGGAGAAGACAGTGAGGATGGGGGCTCTTCACTCCCATCAGCCTCAGGCACCACACTTGACCCCAGGGAAGCCACCCTCCAGCAAAAGGTAGGAAACTGGAGGGTGGGCTTAAAAATGTTTTAACGTGTGTGTAAGTATGTCTGTGTGTGTGTCAGTGTATATGCCTGTCTGTGGGTGTCAGTATGCCTGCCAGTGTATGTATCTGTGTGCGTCAGTATGTATTTATTTGTGTGTGTCAGTATGTCAGCCAGTTTGTGTGTCTGTGCATCTGTATGTTAGTGTATCTCTATGTAGTCAGTGTGTGTGTGTATCTGTGTGTGTCAGTATGTCTGTCGGTGTAAGCAGGGGTCAAGTCCTGGGGAATAAAGTGTGGGAACTCACTCAAGTTCCACCCCCACCCCACCACCAAAAAAAAACCAAAACTTGTATGCATATATAAACACGTACACACACACTAAGGTGCACACATACACTTACAGACACACACGTACACTCACAGACACACAAAGACACACACAAAGACACACACACACACACACAAATTCACAGATAGACACGCACACACTCACAGACACACACACACACTCCCAGACACATACACACACACTCCCAGACACACACTCCCATGCACACACACACACTCCCAGACACATACACACACACACACTCCCAGACACATACACACACACTCCCAGACACATACACACACACTCCCAGACACATACACACACACACACACACACACACACATTCACACACTCCCAGACACACACACTCCCAGACACATACACTCCACATACACTCCACATACACACACACATACATACACTCACAGACACACACACTCCCAGACACATACACATACATACACTCACAGACACACACACTCCCAGACACATACACTCTCAGACACACACATATACACAAGAATTATTGCATTTTTTTTTTTTTATTAAAAATGTCCACCCAGCCTCCCTAAAAAAAGTGCAGGAACGCCGTTCCCATGCGTTCCTGCAGGACTCGAGCCCTGGGTGTAAGTGCCTGTGTGTGTCAGTATGTCTGTCGGTGTTTGTGTCAGTATGTCTATCAGTGATGGGTCTGTGTGTGTCAGTATTTCTGTCAATGTATGTATTTGTGTGTGTCAGTATGTTAGTCAGTTTATGTGTCTGTGCATCTGTAAGTTGTCAGTGTGTATCTGTATGTAGTCAATGTGTATGTGTGTGTGTATCGGTGTGTCAGTATGCCTGTCTGTGTACGTGTGTGCGCATCAGTATGTCTGTCAGTGTATGTGTGTGCGCATCAGTATGTCCGTCAGTGTATGTGTGTGTCAGTATGCCTGTCAATGTATGTATTTGTGTGTTTGTCAGTATGTGTCTGTATCTGTAAGTAGTCAGTGTGTGTATCTGTATATTTGCATGTGTGTCAGTGTCTGAACACCAAATTATATAAACACACATTCAAAAAACAACACTACACATAAATGCATGCTTGCATCCAAACTCTAAAACCACATACACTATATATATATATATATATATATATATATATATTCATATCCAAGAAACTGCACTCACCTGCATATGCCTACATTATAGGGTGCTGCTCGGGCTAATATATACAACATACAAGATCCAGCGCACTCACTTATTCACTAAACAGAAATTTTAAGTTTTAATTTTTGATTTTAATAGTTTGATTTTAAAAACCTCACATATGCAAAAAATAATGGGGTTTTAGTTACATGTATATGATCTTACATTGCCAATGTACCCCATGCTTGGCAAGTTTGATCTTGGCAATGTATGACCATATACTGTAACTAAACCACCATTATTTATTTCCTAGGTGAGGTGTTTTTGAATAAAACTATAACTTTTTGTAAAACTTAAAATTGTTGTTTAGCGAATAAGTGAGAGTGCTGTATCTTGAATGATATATATATATATATATTACACACATACACACACACACACACACACACACACACACACACAAATACATATACAAATACATAATTCTACTTGCAATGTATTGTGTTTGAATCTGTGAGTATAGTGAGTGTAAGTAGCTATGTAAATACATGCAGGGATGCAGATAATGTTAGGAGTGGCTAGGGGATGTCAGTGTCCGTTAGAAAATAGTTATTTTCAGAGTTAGATTCAGGGCCAGATTAAGAGCCCAGTGGGCCTGGAGCTGACAATTATGATGGGCCTTATTACCGAATCCTATCGACCAAAAACACTGAAACAACCATACGTCATGTATCTGTTGGAGGGAAAGGATGCAGCTATACAAAAACACATACGCTATGCTAATCACTCTCTAATTTATGCTTTCATCTTTCAAGTAAATCCATACCCCTTAACAGCAGTGTCCAGTGAAGCAGGAAGTCAATGGGCAGGGTAAAAAGGTGTGCCACTGACGCGAATCATGTGACCAGACCTGCCAAAAGGGGTGAACATGCCCAAAAAGGGGGTATGTTTGTCCAAAAAATTGGAAGGCCAGCCTGGCATGAATTCATGTCAGGCTGCCTGCCAATCATACAGGCTGTCCAACTAAGGGCATACTATGCAGGCAGCACCCTGAACTTGGCATACATGCATCAAATGATGCTCCTACTCCGCGCTTTCTAAGGACTGTCCCCTAGCATTCACATGTCCACTTTTCTCATTATTGTCTTACTAGCAGGCAGAAGTTCCTGGTATACAGTCTCGGACAGAGTAAAGATGTAGTGAATGTAGTGAGTGTAGAAGAAAGGGGACATGCCACAGTGTTAGATAAACCAAAGTTTGCATTACCTAAAATAATTTTATTGTCAGCCAGTCCGCACAGTTTTTGTTGCCATACATCCCTCTTAAGCTTCCAAACTTAAAGGGACACTATAGTCCCCAGAACAACTACAGCTTATTGTATTTGTTCTGGTAAGTAGAATCATTCCCTTCAGACTTTTTGCAGTAAACACTGTATTTTCAGAGAAAATAACTCCGCTGGCCACTCATTAGATGGCTGCTAGAGGTGCTTCCTGGGGCAGTACTGCCTAGTGTGCAGCACTGCCATTCAGTGTCTCCACCCTCTGCATGCAGACACTGAACTTTCCTCATAGAGATGCATTGATTCAATGTATCTTTATGAGGAGATGCTGATTGGCCAGGGCTATGTTGGACTTGTGCTGGCTCTGCCCCATATCTGCCTAGTTGACAGTCTTAGCCAATCCTATGGGGAAGCATTGTAAGACTACCACTTCAGATTAGGTCAGCAGACAGTCAGTTCAGAGGCAGAGCCAGCAGCTGTAGACTTGAATACAAGTAAGATTTTACTATATTTAGGGGGGCTAGAAGGTGTTTTTTACATAAAAGGGTCAGAAATACATGATTTTGTTCCTGACCTATAGTGTTCCTTTAAGCAATAGTATGTGAAGAGTAGTTAGGGTTGTCAACTTTCTTGGAAAAAAATACCAGCCTTTGTATAATTAATTAGCTATGAGTGACATCACATGATGTAAATCACAAGGAGTGACATAAGAGAAAATTCTGTAAAATCACCTACAATCTACTCAAAGTTTGATTCTGCTGTATAGATGAATTGCTCCCAGTGTCTCAGTCTCTCAAGTCTCCCAATTTCTCCCAGTGTCCCCCATGTCTTGGTGTGTCCCCATGTATCACAGTGTCAGTGTCCCCATGTCGCCCAGTCCCCATGCCTCCCAGTGTCCTCATTTCTCCCAGTGTCCCCATGTCACTAGGATACTAGGGAACAAAGTGAGACATGGGGACACAGACATTTGGGGACACTGGGAGACATGGGGACACAGACACTGCGAGACTTGGGGACACTGGTAGACATGGGGACACTGAGGACACTGGCTGGGAGACATGGGGACACAGACACTGGGAGACTTGGGGACACTGGGAGACATGGGGACACTGAGGACACTGGCTGGGAGACATGGGGACACTGGGAGACATGGGGACTCTGAGTCACTAGGGACACTGAGAGACATGGGTACACAGACACTGGGAGACTAGGGGAAACTGGGAGCCATGTGGACACTGAGCCACTAGGGACACTGGCTGGGGGACATGGGGACACTGGGAGACATAGAACAGTGTCTACGTGTCCCAATGTCTCAGTGTCTCACAATGTCCCTATGTTACACAGCATCCCCATGTGTCTCAGTGTCCCCTAGTGTCTGTGTCCCCATGTGTCCCCTAGTGTCTGTGTTCCCATGTCTCCCTGCTGCCTTTCCCCCCATCCCTCATTTACCTGAGCTGTAGAGCTGCTATCTGGACTCTCTGTGCTGTGTAGCTGCTTCCCCATGGATCAGTGAGTAGTAGAGAGAGGCAGGGATATGCTGTAACTTCCTATTCCTGCCTCTCTCCACACACAGTGACCCCTACTGGCCGGTGATGGTATTGCAGAGTAATCTCCGTTTATACTGAGAAAAATACCTGCATTTGTATGGCCGTTATTACTGCAATACCGGCATGGCCAGGCAGCCTCACATACCAGCTGTGTCAGTAAAATACCAGTCAGGTGGCAAACCTAAGAGTAGTGTGTAAAAAAAAAAAAAAAGTAAAAAAAAATGTTTTTATTTTTTTTATTTTTTTTTTAAAATGGGCCTATTCCATGGGCCTGGGCCTGGAGCTGCAGCTCCATCAGCCCCTATGTTAATCCGGCCCTGGTTAGATTACATAGGGTGTTGTAAAGACAATTAAAAGCCTTAGAATGGGCTATAGTTATGGTATAAGGGCCATTTAGAATTATTGGGTTTAGGATTAGAGTGGTGTCCTTTTTTTCAATTTGCAAAAAGTGCAGATTTCAATAGAAATTGACACTTTTTATAAGCTAACCTGTTACATCCCCTTGACTTTCAAACAGACAACATGTAATGTTACTTCTTGTTTTGTTAGCTCATTGCAGCTGACCTCAAGAGGCAGCAATTGCCCAGAGCATCTGACTTACAAAGACTTCTCATTGAGCTGCATTGGGAAGTCTGTGATTGGACAGCCACAGAAAGTCTGGGCGGGGTTAGAAGGGGAGAGCTTACAAAAGGCTGCAGACAAGAGAACTGCAGGTTTCGCAAGCTGATTTTAGGTAAACCCCCACTGAAAAAAAATACATAATTAAAAGGGGTCCACTAGGCCTAATTTGAAATCCAGCAATGTTGGCAGTATTGCTGGGTCAGGCAAATGGCAAATGACTGTAGGGCGGAGTTGGGAGAATATGACAATGGGTACTGGGTGAGTGAGAAATGGCTGTGTGGAGGGTGAAACTCTGGTTAGGACTTGTTATCCTTCGTTGATGCCAATTCACCCAGTTGAATGTATAACACAAATGTCCACCTGTCAGACTGGCTTTGGCATCCAATGTTGCTATGTTTAAACACATTTGAAATATGTGTACTTGGAGTTAAATACAAACATTTCAGCCCATACGGAGCACAGCATGCAGCGTACTAACAATCTCATTGCTTGCCCTGCCAAGCAGTCTTTTATCTGGGCACACATGCACACTGGGAGGCACTCTCCCTTTATGGCTGGGCACATCATCCATGGTATCAACTGCATCACAGGAAAACACTCTGGTTACCATACAGTTGTATCTTGAGAAACAATGTTAATTCACATTTCATACAGAGAGTAGCGGCATGTATCACATTATTATTTAGTTTTGAGGTGAGCCTGGAGGCACTAAGGGCATATAATTGGTTATGCGTGTGCATTTTACATTAACACTGCATCCATTTATTTTTAACATTTTCAATGGTTGACAATAACTTTGACTCACAAGTAATAGCCAATAAAGAGTTTACACTGGCAATCAGGGTCAAGATATGGGAATATTCTATCGATCTGTCTATGCTGGGATGTAAAACATGTTTGGATTATTCCTGTTTACGCAATTCAGTCTTCTAAGGACACAACAATTTTTACATTTATTTTATCATTATATTCTCATATTTATTTGAATTAATTTCTACATGAATCTTTGTATTGGAATAGCCAGTGTAATGGATCACTAGTACACCTGGTACTATGAGATGGCACTACAGTTGATGAAGAGACTATAAAGTCATAATGGAAATTATATATATATATATATATATATATATATATATATATGTTTATACCAATAAATTCCTTTGGTGAATTACCATGCACAGTCCATTATTTAACATGCAAATCCATTCTACTGGAGACAAAGAAAACCCTTAGCATATCACTTGTCCACTTCCCTGTATATAAAATAGGAAAGAACCAGACACAAATAGCAGTATTCTTTCCACAAGGACACAAGGGACGGTCTTGTGAAAGTAAATAGATGGAACCATAACATTTAGAAAATGCATGCAATGAGAACTAAGTAGTCTGCTTGCAGAACTGTTCTACAGAAGCCCTACTTTGGAATGCATGGGAACAAACCACCAATTTGTTAGTGTTGCCAGTGTTCGTGTCAGACAGTGGCTTATCCATTAAAGAATATGAACTTTAATTATGGACTAAAGTCAACCGGTCAAAATCACTGCCAATGTCATTTAACCTATTGTCCACTCATATAAGTGAATAAGCGAGGGATCAGTCTTAGGGCACACAGGGCCTTAGAAGACTCCGTGGACAACGTGAGATACACTAAGATTAAGGAGAAGTCTTTGTTGTGGCAACAAACGAAGGACCATTGATTTCCTTACTCAACGTGAGACTACGTGAGGAAGGAAGTGAACAGCTTCATCTTATCCTAATGACAATCGAAACAGGGAACACTGAAGACAGAGAAATAACAGACACATATCATGCTGAAGAAATATCCAGAAAGAAAAAAAATTCTAAGACAAGTAACTGAGAGAACAAATTGCTCCAAAATTGTGAACCAAGTGTGCAACAATGCAAACTACAATTAGACCCCAAGGATGTACAGGATGGAGAACCGTAGGACTGATATTCACTAAACCTGGAACAAAACGAGATGAATGCCTGCACTACATCTGAAGATCAAGTCTGAAAGAGCGGTCTAGGACACTGGGAAGTAAGGGTTGGCAACATAACATGCCAAAGTTACAATGTCTCCATACACATAAATATTTGTATAGATGTTAATGTGAGTGCTCCCAAAACTGTACAGAAATATACATCAAGATTGACAATTCAATCTACCTACTCACACATTCTGTGTCAGAAAAAAAAATGCAAGTGAGCTATAATAAACTCAGGATTTCAGTAAATTATTTAGGTCTGACAAAATTGTGCTAGTTATAATGAGTTTGAAAATTGGTTTGCCTTAAGTGGTCTTGAGGGAAATACTGCAATAAAAACATCAGCACTCTTTAGGCATCCGTCTTTCTTAGATTAAATGTGAATATTATCTCAAATTGGTACTTTTGCTGAAATAGTATTAGCTAAATAGTTCATTCATTTTTCAAATGAAATCATCACATAAATTAAGCTTCTAGGGTCAGAGTGTCAAGCCCATTACGAAGGAGGACCAATTTCTACATGCAAGTACAAATGGAAGGCGGAATGAAAAAAATATATATATGTATATCACATGATCTGCCTATTACTTTTCCATTTTAATAGGAAGATCATGGTTTCAAATACCATACTGCACAGTGGATCGTAACATTGTATTCACTGTATTATAAAAATATACTGTGCACTCAGCATCTCTGTAGTGTTATTTTATTAATAGTGCATTAATAGTGCAGAGTGTATGTATTTGTATTACATTTGATGGGACTGAAGGGCAGAAGCCCTAACTCCAGCACCACAAAATAAAGTGAGTGCCTTCCCACAAATTGCATTTTATCAGTGTGTTGATTCACTAAGCTCTCCCTTGCAGAGCCGGTCTCCGTGTTGTCTTCCTTCTTCCTAAGGTGAAATCATCAAGAATGATGAACTCAGCCAATCCAATTCTTTCCCGTAGGAAAGCATTGGAAGGCTAGTGCACATGCGTGGCATAATGTCGTTCCGCGCCAATCAGAACAATGAGAGCCTCTAAGTGACCGCCACTAGATGCATTTATACTCTGCAATGTAAACGGTGCTGCTCCTGCAGAACAGCCATTTTTATTTTATTTTTTAATTTTTTATTTTTGCGGTGTATTGTTAAGAATAGAGGCTGATTAAAACACAATTCCAGATTTGGTCATGGAAAGCAGAGTAGTAAGTCATGGCAATACAGTTGCACCATTTTTCCATATTAAATAATCATGAAAACATGTTAGTGACTTAAACAAGACTATAGTATTAAATGAGAAAAGTATAGGTTTAAGACAGCAGGCTTATGGTTAGTGCGGTGAACATCGCAACCAAAAGAAAGAAAAAAAACTAAAACAGAACAGCAATGTTTTATATTGCAGGGTTAAAAACGACAGTGACATGGCACCCAGACCACTTCATTGAGATTAACTGGTTTGGGTGCCTATAGTGTCTATTTAATGAGGAACAAACAGAATTTAAAGAAACACTACAGTCACCTAAGCAGCTTTAGCCTAATGAAGCAGTTTTAGTGTATAGATCATGCTTCTCAGGTTTCACTGCTCAATTCACTGTCATTTAGGAGTTAAATCACTTTGACTATAGTGTCAGTTTAAAGTGCTGATATAGCTACCACTGTTGTACAAACTCCTTAACGTAGGAGTCTATTTGTCTAATGGCAAATTTTGGAGTTTATTCACAAAATAATAGTTGTGGGGGAGAATGAGGAACTGAATTAAAAAAAAGGGAGGTTGACAATAAAGCTATGCTACATATATTTTCATATCAACTTTTCAGTCGTAATTTTGCAAACCTGGTTAGCTATAGACCACTATTTTATCTTGCCCCTATTCATTTCCTGATACTGGTAATTGTGCACGTTGTCTACACTGCAATTAGCAGGTTAAAACTATGCCTATTATTAAAACAGGGGAACCGCCATATGGTTTGGATATTGTGTTACGCTCAGATGTTCCTTGCATTATTATCTCTACGGTCTTATTTATTGTCTCATTTGTGAATTGGTACCATACCAGAAGAAAGACAGTGTAGAAAGAGTTAGGGCTACTTTTAGTAAAAGTTGGGGTTTGCTAGGTTTAAAAATTAGCCTGGATAGGGTAAGAGAGTTACAAAGAATTTCAGACTTAAAGGGGAGAATTGTTGAACGGAAGCATAGTGGAATTTTTCCATTTTGATTATTTTGACATTACATTTGAAATTCACTTTGAATTTTCACTTTAATAAATAAGCCTTATAGTGTCACTTCATCAAAGCAAGCAAGGAGGCTGCAAATTGGCCCTTTATGTTCCTCCAAATATAGCAAAAGGGACACATGGGACAGGTACAGAAATACAGTTCTGGGGTTTTGATGTAGTACAAGTAGCAAGTGATTCACTAAAGTGAGGCGTCATGGCAATTCAAAGTGAATTTCTGATTAAAGGCCAAAAATCCAAAACTGCCAATATTATCCAAGTCAGCTATGCTTCCAGTTTTAGCTACTTTGACGTTAAATTTGATATTCACTTTGAATTCACTTTTATTTTCCCAACAATTTTCCCTTATGGGAATGGTCCTGAAGGGGTTTCAAAATAAACTTTAAAATTCAAAAAGGATATGAAAAAAAAATTCTGTGCTAAATTTGGCATAAATTGGTGATGAAACGGCCAAGTGAAAAGACTCAAAAACATCTATATTAAACAGCCCATGGTGTCTTCTTTTGTTAAATGGTGTGCGATTATAGGTGTAAAGTGCAGTTGGGGCCCACTAAATGAGTTGGTAAAAATTGTAAATGTGAAAACTGGAATTGCCACTTGCACGTTAACTATATAGCTTCTCACAAATCTGGCAAAAGTCTACAAGGGGGAACTGATGTACGTGGGGGCAGCAGCACAATACAAATCCCGAGTCTTTACATTAGTGAGAGGGACACACAGTCTGTGAATGTTTGCATAATAATGAAATGTGTGAAAAACACTATGACCAGCTGATTTTGCAGAGGTTGGTGATAAACTGCTTAGATGAAACGTAAAAACACTCCTTAGTTAAATACCCTGGTAGGCCTACAAATCTATAATTTTATACAGTATTTGGGGATTATGGGACTATTAAAATTAAAGTCCCTGCATACCAAGTCTTGAAAAGGTACAGCATTAAAACTAAATATTTATCCTAGAATTTCCAAAAATGAATTGAAATCCTAGACATTTGAGACATTTTAACAAAACATGGCTAATATGTGAATATATTTTTAGTTACTTTTATTTAGCTGCATTAAAATTATAATTAAATATTTAAAATATATTTTGATCAAAACTCAAAATATGTTTTCCAATTTTTTTTTAATACAATACTAAAAACATGTACTGTTATACATATAAGGTACTGGACGAAACCTCTGTTATTGAAAAAAAATAAAATAATAATAATATGAAATATAATAATTAAACAATAAATATTAAAAATAAATAAATCAATATGTATATGTTTCAGAACAGGCTATTTTCACGGTGACAAGGTCTACTTCATCTTCCAGCAAAAGTGCAGAATACGACAGAGAATAAGAGATCGAAGTGCAGAATAAGACACAGAAGGACATGGGAGATCGGAGGAATAGAGGCTGGTGAAGCTCCAATTACTGATGATGAACCACAAAATACCATGCCCAATTAGTAAACGGATCCCTGAATGGTATCACCACCTGTACAGTAATTTCCAGGTGCCTCCAGTCTGTCTGATTGCAAAGCTCTTTTGTTCTGTGATATTTAGGGTGCATTAGTTGCTATTGGAAACAAACTGCTAAATATTGAAATTGACCCTTTCCTCATCAAGCACAAACACAGGTTAAACGTTTGTTTAACCCCTTAGGAACCAAGGCTTTATTCTGATGCAAAGCATTTGTGACCAAGACCTTATTGGCACTTTTGCCATGTGTTCACTCTACCACAATTCCTCCCCACCTTTCTGTAGAAGTGCCTTCATACATATTACTGTAAAAGATGATATATACGGGAGAAATAGGGATTTGTATAGATAACACAGTAATAATAGGAATAATATAATTAAAAATGGGGGGATTCTCAGTATTACGTTTAATCATTTCTACACAAAATGTGCAAATAAAGAAAACAAACTCAAAAAATATGTACTAATTAGTCCGGATTGTTAAAATGCCCAAAAATGTCGAAGATTTCAATAGATTTTTAGAGGTTCCAAATCAAATACTGCAAGGAGTAATTGCGGTGTTAAAGCTAAAGTTTGGCTTAATTTGGCATGCTGATAATAATAACTTTAATTGTAGTCACAGAATACAAAACCGCTACACAAAAGTATATATTTGTAGAAAGTAACTATGATCATTTTCCCACTCTTCTGTCATCCATTTTATCACAGAAAGGTCAAATTAGTTAATTGTTTGTGGGGGTTGTTTCACCATATGTTATTTTTGGAAAATTCAGACCACGCATATCCAATCATTACATTACAATTGTCAGGATCCCTTCTGTGGTGACCAGGGTTGTCCCGCATGGTACTCGCCTTTCACATGATGTTGCAGATACCCTTCAGCTCTCCTCTTCCTTCTCCAGCCGTGTTCACGCCGGCCGCGATAGCTCCGCCCCTTTTTATAATGCAAAAAGGGGGCGTCGACATCAGGATACTAATGATATCACGGACCGCCGAAATGTTTGGAGTATGATGTTTTGGGGGCATGGCTACCATCCTAACAAGCCTCAGTATAAAAAGGATTCAAAGGGCTAGGTTCCTTGCCCTGTTGTGGTTCATTTTTGTTCCCAATAGTGCTATTCAGTATTCTGTATTTCAGCTTTTTGATCTTGGCTTCGTTTGTGACTATTCTTCATTCTATACTCCTTGACCCGGCTTTGGCTTACTCGCTTATCCTGACTTCTATACTCCTTGACCTCGGCTTGTATTTGACTACCCTTGTGCTTATACATTAGTCCGGCCATTCTAAGTTCCGGTATACGTTACCCTTTATCTACATTCTGCGTGTTGGATCGCAGTCCATTCCTGACAACACTACAGTGTTCCTTTAAAGAGTTATAAGACGCGCTCATATTGAGCGTTGCTCATACGTCAGTCAGGAGTCATTAACGATGTCCCTTGCTGACAGAGGGAACTACCAGGTATCGAAGAAACCTGGGAGTCCTTGGTACCAGCATGGATTTAACCCCTGCTGTTACCTTCACTGTATGAAGGTCTTTGCCATCACTGGGTGTTAAAGCCCTGCACTGCATGACGGCATAGATCATTGTGGTCAGTAAGGGGTTAAAAGATGGTGTATATATAGTTAGCACAAAACTTAGAAGAAAATATACATTGTGTATAAAGATAGATGTTTAGGGTCACCTAAAATGTTAAATTTGTATAAGTGCACACACTTTTATTATATTAATTTATTCCTTCAACCTCCCAGCCATAATTGTTCTGCATGCTTCTTCGGCTAAAAGGATATTTCCTATAAGTCTTGAAGTAGGGATTATACCAGTATCACACTATACTGTGAGCGTGGACTCCTGTACCACTTGCATTCCCCTTAACTCTTTTAGGACACCACTATACGCTCTACAGTAATGGAGAGGAAAAATGTAGACTTGTCTGTCTTCTCTTCCACTCTGTCTCTTGCTCTGCAGTCACATTGCCTTTGAGATTTTCATATGTATGTAGTGCCCTTACTTTTACAATCTGCTGCTGTGCTAAACAACTCTGATAAATTACTACAGCGGAAAGCGGTGTCAAAGAAAGCACCCTGAGCATTTCGAACAGCTTATGGACAGCTTGAACTTGATGAACAGCTTGCTGGTTCCCTTGCTTTACCATGCAGAGTCCTTAGAGTGTCTGGAGGACATTATAACACATGACATCCTCCCAGCACTGCCGCACGCAAGAGTGCAATGGAGCTCCCTGTACCCCGACTGGGTACCTACGCCAAAGGACCGCTTTCTAGCTGGAACAGAAGACAAACTGCATCACTTCTGCCCACAGTTGCTGTGGCAAATTCACTTGAAAAGGGGAGTTTGTCACAAAAAGTAAATGGAATTGTCAAGATTTTTAATAAAGTCTAGTTAGGGCCCTTAAATGTGGTCTGGTTGGGAGATATATTTCTCTCTCTCCAACTGGGCCACATAGCCTTACAAATGGACATAAAAGGATACTACACTGCCCAAATACAAAATAAATTTAAAATAAAATCTCAGTAGTAGATATACCCCAAAATGAAACCCTGCATACATTTAATTATGCATTTTTTTATTGGAGATATATATATATATATATATATATATATATATATATATATATATATATATATATAAAAATTAAATACTTGCCAAATCTGCAGTTCTCTTACATAGTTACATAGTTACATAGCTGAAAAGAGACTTGCGTCCATCAAGTTCAGCCTTCCTAACATTTGTTTTCTGCTGTTGATCCAAAAGAAGGCAAAAAAAACCCAGTTTGAAGCACAATTTTGCAACAAGCTAGGAAAAAAAATCCTTCTTAATCCCAGAATGGCAGTCAGATTTATCCTTGGATCAAGCAGTTATTACCCTACAAGTATGCATCTAGTAGCTGTTTGAACATCTGTATGGACTCTGATAAAACCACTTCTTCAGGCAGAGAATTCCACATCCTGATTGTTCTTACAGTAAAAAAAAAAACCTTTCCTTTGCCTTAGACAAAATCTTCTTTCTTCCAGTCTAAACGCATGACCTTGTGTCCTATGTAAAGTCCGATTTGTGAATAGATTTCCACACAATGATTTGTATTGGCCCTGGATATATTTGTATAATGTTATCATATCCCCTCTCAGGCGACGTTTTTCCAAACTATATAGGTTTAAATTTGTTAACCTTTCTTCATAGCTGATATGTTCCATTCCTTTTATTAATTTTGAATGTTGCCTTTGCAAGCTTTCCTCTTTTAACCCCACCCAGACTGTCTGTGTCTGTCCAATCACAGACTCCCCAATGTAGCTCAATGAGAAGTCTTTGTAAGGCATGTGCTTTGGACAATTGCTGCCTCTTGAGTTGAGTGCATATAAGCTGACTAAACCAGGAAGTAACAGGACCTGTTGTCTGCCTGAAAAGACATAGTCCCTTAAGCATAGCCAGGAAAGAGTGAAGTCTATACCCCCATAAAAGCAGCCCTGGCTCTCCTTGGATCATTAAACCCCCTCCAGTCCTTGAGAATAACCATCCTAGTACTTTATCTCACACTCTGGATATCAGTAGTGTGGCCATCTTTCTGGTGATATCTTACTTGTAGGTGTAGTCACAATGTCTGCAGGAAAATGATGCCCAATAGATGCATAGGGCACATCATTGTGCATGTACACATTTATCTATAGGAGACACTGAGGGTTTCTCCAGATTATCTATGGAAGATCTTGTGTGTTTTGCACTCTTACATATTAAAGGAGGTACAGTTGTGATAATGGCCAGCAGATGAAATTGCCAGAAGTTAAAGAAGTAAGGTGACAAAACGATTGTGGCATTGAGGACAGACAGTTTAAGGCAGGTATGTCTCCCAAAATACTCCCTCTTTGGCCACCTCCACACAAGCTAACATGCCATGTGGCAAATAATGCAGAGCCATAATTAAGTGATAATTCACCCAGGTTAGAATCCCTACCTGTTTACATCAATGATACATCAATTTTTATAGCTTTATTAAAAAAAAATAAAAAAATTCTACATATCTAGGTTTCGTTCTACAATGATTAAAGCAGCTCTGTCACCCCAAGCTTATCTTTTTCCAATTGTTTAGTCTTCTCTTCTTTCTGAAGCTGTTCTACTTTTTCCCCTTTCTTATCTATTTTTCGTAAAATATAAAAAAAAACCCAACACTAGTTTGTCTTTTGTATTTTTTAGGCCCATGTAAGCTTACCAAATTAGGGAGCTATCTATTAAACAGCTGAAAAACTAAAATAAAGAAAAGCAATTTTCTCAATGCTGCTCTTCCAGCTGTTTAGTAGACAACTCCCTAAATAAAATCCGTAACCTTATATGGGATTGCCATATTTAAATATACCTAATTATGGGGGCATTTAGTAGATAGCTTCCTTATTTGGTATCCTTCAATATGGCAATCCCACGTAAAGATAACAAATTAGGGAGCAATCTACTAAACAGCTTAAAGACCAAAATTAAGAAGGGCTGTTTTTAATTTTGATCTTTCAGCTGCAAAGTAGATACATCCCTAATAACAGAGTTATCTACTAAACACAATAGATCCCTAACTTGGTACCCTTAACCCCTTAAGGACACATGACATGTGTGACATGTCATGATTCCCTTTTATTCCAGAAGTTTGGTCCTTAAGGGGTTTTAAAGGCCACTAAAGGTTTTAGAAAATGTAATCTTGACAATGCAGGATTAAATCCACCTCTAGTGGCTGTCAGAGTGAAAGCCACTAGAGGCATTTCTGTGACACTGGCTGAATCATGTGACATGGAAGCCCCACAGGAAATATTGATTCAATGCTTTCCAATGGCATGCATATCCCATTCCAAATGCTCCTCTATGAGTAGTATTGGACCAACTATGGAGGAGGCCATGCCGTCGCCGTCGCCATGATGTCGCAAGAGGTGGAGATGTAAACAGTGCCAAGGGAGCATTGGAAAAAGGTAAGTAAACATTTTATTTCATTATTATTTAGGACACACACTAGTAGGGAGGACCTAGATAACTGGGGACAGGGACACTTAGATGTTAGGAATACAAGTTTTAATTCCTAACGTTTTATTGTTCCTTGAAATATGGAGATTTTATATAAGGGGGCTAATTTAATGAATTTATCTCAATGAACGAATTGCACATGGAAGGAGTTCATCGCGTGATTCATTCATTCATGAATGAGACAATTTTCATCCCAATTTCAATTTGTCTGAAAACTGATGCATAAGTCTATTGGTGAGTTGAAAATTATGTCAAACAGACAATTTATGTACACAGCAAGGAACTTCACAGCAAAAATTGTACTTTTCATATTCTACCAAATATTGTGTATAAACTAAAAAAACATTAATTTAACGATAAACATTTACCTCTCACAAAGCTCACACTATGTGTGTTTACAAACAACATCTTATTTTCCAAAGAGCACATAAATGTAATAAATGTACATAACACAAGCACAATGGATGCAAGATTATCTTAGAGAATGGGTGACTGAAAATTATAGACCCACATGAGTTAACATTTATTCAAAAGCAAAGGAAGAAAATGAATGAAATCCCTATTCCTATGACGTTTTGGGGCTAATTTCAAAATTTACTTTGTCTGCATTCTAAAAGTAACTCTTTCTAACTTAACACGCATTTCCCTTCAGTAGTTCGTATGTAGTTGTAATTTATAACATAGGTGCCAGCAAACCCGAATTAGCTGGCCCAGTTCTGCATTTTAGGGAACTCTCCCCGCAAACACAGGTCCCGTGGAGTTGACCTGCATTTTGAAACCTGCAGAAGAAGACTGGGCACTAGGACCATGCACAGAGTACATCTGCAGCACTGCTTCAGGGTGCAGACTGTCAAGTCAGCCAAGCCGCCCTCTTTAGGGGTGATAGGCCTGCCTTCTTGATTGAAAGACCTGTCCCATTTGACAGGGTGGATCCATCCGCTGCACACTTGTGCTCTTTCTTCTGTTACAGATGATGGACATTGATTGTTAGCAGTTATGTTATAATGAATTTTAAAGCTAAAGAATTCATGCCATTCTTTGACTATGGATTGCCACAGTAATTGTAACCCAAACACGCACGTGTATAAAATCCAGAAAATTAACACAGGTAAAGAACATGTTACCAGTCTTTAGAGGTGGCTGGGCTTCATGAAAGACAGAGTACTGGAATTACGAACCATGGACAAGGAATTCCAGAAAGCGGGTCAACGAGAAAAGTAAGTCAAAGTCAAGGTTAGCAGAGGTTAAACTGGTCAACAGAGATCTGATTGGTCAAAGGAATATTCGGGTCAAAATCACAATACAAAAACTATAAATGCACTAAAAGGATCCAGGAACCACAATAAGGAACATTAGTTTTGGCATCTATTTAAATGATGTGGCTTAGCCATGCCCCCAAAACTTAAGGTGGCTTTGAATGACGTATATGCATGTCATGTACGTCATGACGTCGGTTTGTAGGCGCCCCATCATAAGAAGATTTAGAGGGGCAGCATTCAGCCTATGGAATGCTATAGAAGGGACCCACGCAGCCATATCGGACGTGAGTGTAGTGGCTGCCCTACTGACATGGATGAGTTAAAGAATTTTTCCAAATTCTAGCATTTGCCTAAATTTTGCTACTCCATTCCAATTCACTATAATCTGATGTTTACCCATAGCAATCTTGGGGTGTTGTACTGACGGGCACATGTATGTTAGATTTATTATAAAGAGATCACGTTTGTTCATATTAATAGCCACATCTTTTAAGAGATCTATGGCAATATACCTCAGCACAGAATGCACCTGTCATGGTTGATTATATTTATTACCGGTTATGTATATATATATATTTTGTTTGTATATTGTATCCTATTGTAACAATGCAATGTTTTGTGGACAAAGACCCAGGACATACTTGAAAACGGGAGAAATCTCAATGTATCCATCCTGGTAAAATATTTTATAAATAAATATTTTTTTCATTTCTGCTACTTAGGTCACCTACACTGATGATATCACCCATCACAAAATAAACAAGTCAACAAACCATAAAAAAACTTAAATGCAAGAAACATATTTTCCCATCAGATTACGCGTTAGTAGTAAACTATATTACAGGGGGGATTTCTAAGTGCACAGGTAAAAACAGGTTATGCAAAGATCGCAGTTAGAGGGTAACTCAGACAATGCATAATCCTTGACTCCATGCAGTGAATTACTGCCACCAAAAGAATAAGTACCTCAACGTTCGCTGCACTCCGCACTGAAAGGATCAGCTATTAGTAGAATATTTATGACATTACAACTATGCTCTGTAACATGCCATATTGCATTCTGGTGAAGCAGTATATACATGTCATCTTGTGAAGTCATGTAAATATAGACTAATAATAGAATGGTTGTATTGAAGATCTCACTACATATCAATATCCAATATTGATATGCAACTGTAACAGTAAATTAATTTACTTTGAAATCAATCCAGCAAGATTTAACATAAATAAACTATTGCTTTATTCAATAAACTGTTAATGGTGTTGAATTGACAATTTAGTTGCAAAACGTTTGAAGTAGGAAAAGTTGCTGAGTAATCGGATACTGTCAATTTAGCCAATATAGCTTAAAGAGGCACTTCAGGCATCAACACAAATGTAATTAGCTGTGTATTTGCATGACAAATTCTGTATAGTTTTTGAAAAACCAAGAGTAAATGTTTTCCCCCATTCTCCAAATAATTCCATCCTGCTGGATCCTAACTTGCAGTTTACATTATCTCAGCTGCTTCATCAACAAAAAACAAACACAACAACATTTTGGGAGTTGTAGTTTAGCTAACAGATTCCATAAGTAGACATCTGATAACTGAACTACAAATCCCAGAAACCTCCACTATGAACAGAATCAAGCAATTAAGATTTTGACCATCCTCTGGTGCTTTTTTCCTTCGCACACACAGGTATTTGTCTTTTCTATTCTGAATAATGTATGGGGTTGTGTCCCCTTCCCCTACCCATGTAGTCCATCTCTTTTGACTATAAGGCCAATTTTGTTTGACCCCCTAGCCAATTTTTTCTTCTCGACTTCCATCTTCAGAGTGGTTTGTTTTTCTTCCATGCTTTTGCTTAAAGGGACACTCCAGGCACCCAGACCACTTCTGCTCATTGGAGTGGTCTGGTTGCCAACTCCCACTACCCTTAACCCTGCAAGTGTAATTATTGCAGTTTTTTTTAAAAGTTAAGTCCTCCCCTAGTGGCTGTCTATTAGACAGCCACTAGAGGACACTTCCTGCTCTATAGCACAGGTTTTCTGTGCTAGAGCGTCGCTGGACGTCCTCACGCTGTGTGAGGACCTCCAGCGTCACTCTATTCCCCATAGGGAAGCATTGAAATTAATTTTCAATGCTTTCCTATGGGGTGTGCTAATGCGCATGCGCATTAGGTCTCCTCGGCCGGCGGGCGAGATCAGTCTCGCCCACCGGCCGACGTAAGCAGAAGGAGGAGCGGCGGGGGAGGAGGAAGCAGCGACGTGGGACCTGTCGCTGCCTCTGGTAAGTCACTGAAGGGGTTTTCACCCCTTCAGCAACTGGGGATTGGGGGGTGGGAGGGAGAGGAACCCTCCAGTGCCAGGAAAACGGATCGTTTTCCTGGCACTGGAGTTTCCCTTTAATCCAGACATGGTCCCTGTGCTCACTGTGCCACAGACACTGTGTTTACTAAGATCAACGAAAACAAAGAATTGTCTGGAGTTGCTGTATCTCTCATGCAGTGAAATCTTGCCAGCATTTCAGATTTGTACTGTCCTAGTGGATGGGATTAGTCAAACATACTTCATTACTAGGTTATTTCTATATTGGCACATGTGAGGAAAAAAAGCTTATTGTATACCTGAACACTTACTATGGAAAGGACACTCCAGCCATGCTCTGGCACCGCACTATTGCAAGTAGTCAAACTGTTTTAGAATGGTTGGGCACTGCTACCACGCCTCCCTTACAGTTACAGGAGAGATGGAAGTTCTTGATTAGGAGCCAAAGACCTAAGCCATGCACCACCAGCACCATATAGTGGTTATGGTGTCGGGAGTGTCCTGGCACCCTCCAAGGTTTGCTAACAGTTTGACTCTTTACACCTAGTGCAGGTCAATGAGACCTAACTTTCTGCAGTCAGAAGCCCTCTTCACGGAGCTAAATCTGGCAGGACTGCTTAGGAGAGCTAATGGACGCTTCTGCCTAAGAGCTTCCGACTCACTGGTGGACGTGACTGGAACCAGGTGGATCTTAGGTATAAAGTCAAACCATTAGCACACGGTATGACAGCTTACATGGTGGGGCGACCAGAGCACTCCTGGTACCATAACCAGTACAGCGCTCAGTATGGATTATGGCGCTTGGAGTTTTTCAAATGTAAGAGTCAATAAGAAGAAGCATGGCTCACAGGTTCTGGTTTATCGAGACTGAGAAGTCAGGGTAAGATGTAATACTCAACTGATCACACTCCAAGCAAAGAATGACATTCAAAGGCCTGGACCATTGTTCCACTCACCTTCATTTACACTGATCATTGTTTGTTCCAATGAGAAGAAAACAAAAACATAGTATTGGTAGAAAAAGGAACTGGTTAAAAAGGAGAGAGCAAAGGAAAGGGGAGAACAACACAACTAGTGGTGCTGGGAAGAATGAGCAGAGCACCTGGGGAGAAGACATAGGGAATAAAGTAACAAGGGGCACGGGTAAATGAGCAAAGCTCCCAGTTTCCATAGAGCAAAGATCACTGAGCATTTACAGCGGCACAGCCTTGGCATAATTACACGGTTTTTAAATGTTTTTCTAATTAAATGCCTTTGGTATATTAAATGTTGTTGGTCGGAAAGTTTTATCTAGGGTGGATCAATATCCATATATCTCTATGAAACATTGTGAAATGATGACAAACAAAGATGGTCACCTTTTACTATTCTGCACTGTGGTGTGCTATAGTTAGATGATCATGTGCGTGAATGCAGCAACACAGAGCTTCCCCAGCAATACCATTCATTTTAACTTCAGTACTTTTATCGTTTGTGTCAATATCATGTTCTAGTCTTGCTGAAAACATCAAATGCAATGATATAAATATGTCATTAATAGTGTCAAATAGTCACCTTAAAGATTTTCATAAATGCCCTGTACCCGATTTACATCTCAGGAATCCACTACAATGAATGAAAGAATATACATTTTTACAAATGCTTATTGCATTTTCAATACTGCTTTCTGTCATAACACCTTATAAAGAAAGTATACTATGTGTATTAAATCACTGTTTCCTAGAATTTCATTAAAATGCTGAAAAAGCACAAAAACATTGCAATTCATCAATACAATACAAGACATTATTCAAGGAAATATGCTTTCTCTTGGACTCAGACATAACAAAAGACTGCAACTCACCAAGTTCGCAAGATATGAAATTTAAACCTATACACTGCGCTATTCAATGTATTGCTAACAGGTGTAGAGATTTAATGTTACACTTAGCTAACAGAATTATTATTATTTACACAGTGACAGCATATTCTTTAAATTGCATCTGTGAAGGTTATGCAAGCTTTTGTCTGCATCCAAAATGCCAGTAAAGGCCACCAAAGCCAGAAAAATCCTGCAAATTGAAATGGCAACATTTATGCAAAAATACATACGTTGAAAAAAAAAAAATCTCCAACTCCATTGTAGTTTGCTATTTTAGCTTAAATTTTGCAATTTGGTTTTCAATTCATTACAGATCAGTGTTTAATGAACCATGGATTTTATATCACTATTTCAATGGTGTGGATACATGTTACATAAAAATAAATGATATATATATTTTATTTTTATTTATTTTCCGTGTAACATATACCCACACCTTTGACATAGTGATAACACACACACACACACACACACACTTTCACACCCTTTAACAAGTCACCATGCCAGTTAAGGCAGGTGGAAGAGTCTATTGACAATAAGATATTTAATTAATGAAAAATCTTACAATAACTTAAGGGTTTCAATGCTGCATTAAATAATGAGGGAACACAAAATCCAACTATGAATTCTACAGGTTACACTTTTATTAATTTCACTCAAATGTATTTAACACAGAGGCCGTATATGAACTATATTGATACCTTAGGTAAACTTATAACCATTTATCCTCATTCCTTGTGACCTGTCTGCGCCCTGGCTGGCATGACATTACTGAAGTCTCAGTCTCTGCAGCTGTAATGCCAGGCGCTCTATTATAGAACGTGGGTGACCTCGCAAGTTCGTTATTGGTAGCGCAGCACCCCCTGTTGGCTAGGAGCATCAACTGCAACTACCCCTGCGAAGTCCTCACAGAATCCGCGCTCAACCAGCGGCGCCAATGGCATCTCTAGAAAGTGGTTTCCCTGCCCCCGGGGCTGCCCATAGTGTCTAATGGCATCAACATGGAACGAAGGACCGCTTGGCACAGCCTGCTGGACCAGCACTCAGCGCTGGAGTTAGGTGTGCTGACTAAGCTAGGGGATGAGGGGGACTAAAGAGGTCAGCAAGGCAGTGACCTTTAACTCACCAGAGGTCATCCAGGTCCCATTCCTGTAACAGAGCCAGGTCCAGGCTGTCCATACTCCGGGTGTACTGTCAGGGCTGCTGGGCTCCGCTAACCCTTATGGCATGGTGAGTGAGTGAGTGCAGGAGCTGATAGCAGGTACCATGCCCACTCCAGTTATTCTTGCTGGGTACTTACTGTGCCCTCTCCCAGGGCTGGCACTGCCCGTTGCCCCAGGCTGGCCCCGGGGATGCCAGAAGATGTCCCTTCCCTGTCTGGGTGCAGCTCTGTGCTGCCCGGTCTCCCTCTGCTTTCCCTAGCATTGAATCCGAGAGTCCCTCCCTCCAGTCTAACAGCTCCCAATCTGGCAGGTACAACCTATCAGCATCTTTATTCTCCAGCAAGTCTTGGTCTGGATCTGCCGATATGAAGTGTGTGCTTTCTTTTCTTTTGCTTGTAACTGCAGGGACACGACATTTGTATACAGGAAAATCACACCTCCCAGCTGTCTCTATTTAGGAGGGAGAGTCCCTATTTGAAGTCCAAATCACTCAGCCCCTCTTTTCTATCTTAATGTTCCTCTTTTCTAGGAGTTCCATATTGTTGGTGTGTCTAACAGAGCTCCACAGCAGTAAAATTCACAGTGATGTGTTTTTTTTAAACTACAAAATGTATTTAGAAATGAGTCTGTGTAAAATAGATACATTGTTCTTATTACAAATTAAATTTTAGTTGCAAAAATTATTAGTATGTCACCTACATTTCTTTAGAACAGCCCTGGTCACTTCCTTGCTCATATTGCTAAAATTAAAGTGTCCCTCTTTGTCTATTCAAAATGTTGGGAGGTATGCCCCGGAGTATACCATTTACGAGTCAGGAGCTGCAAGTAGGACACCTGACCATTACACCAACAGGGACTTTTATGACATTACATTCTAAATACATGGACATTAAAGGAACGCTATAAGATTCCTGACCCTATAGTGTTAAAACACTTTGCTTGCCCCCCCTTTACCGCTTTACCGCTTTACCCCTTAAAAGGTAATAAAACTAAGCTTATTTCCAGCATTGTGCGGGTGTGCCGTCACTGACCCTGCCCCTGATCCATCCATCAGAATTGATTATTTTAGCCAATCCAATGCTTTTCCATAGGGAAATTGGTAAGGTGGCAGGGCCAAATACTGGCTTGGCCAATCAGCACCTCCTCAGAGAGATGCATTAAATCAATCTCTATGAGGAAAGTTCGGCATCTCCACTAATGTGTGTGTGTGTCTGTTAGTGAGTGTGTATGTCGTCTGTTAGTGAGTGTGTATGTGTGTCTGTCAGGGAGTGTGTATCCTCCCTCGCCAACTGCAGAAACCGTCCGGCCGCCCAGTATCCCCACTGGACCCCAGAGAAAGCAAGAATCCACCCCAGCACTCCCAAAGGTAGGAAGGCTGGGGGGATTGAATTGTTTTTACAAAAATGTGAGTGTTTGTGTGTTTCTGTTAGTGTGTGTCTGTTAGTGTGTGTCTCTGTTAAGGAGTGTGTTACTATGTGTGTTTCTGTTAGTGTGTGTGTCTTTTAGTGAATGTGTTAGTGTGTGTCTGTTAGTGAGTGTGTTAGTGTGTGTGTGCCTGTTAGAGTGTGTGTTAGTGTGTATGTGTGTCTGTTAGTGACTGTGTATGTCTGTTAGTGAGTGTGTGTATCTGTTAGTGAGTGTGTTACTATGTGTGTCTGTTAGTGTGTGTGTCTGTTAGTGAGTGTGTTAGTTTGTGTGTCTGTTAGTGAATGTGTTAGTGTGTGTCTGTTAGTGAGTGTGTGTCTGTTAGTGACTGTGTGTGTCTGTTAGTGAGAGTGTGCGTGCTACTATGTGTGTGTCTGTTAGTGAGTGTGTGTGTGTGTCTGTTAGTGAGTTTGTTAGTATGTGTGTCTGTTAGTGAGTGTGTATGCATGTCTGTTATAGTGTATGCGTGTCTGTTAGTGAGTGTGTGTGTGTCTGTTAGTGTGTGTGTGTGTGTGTCTGTTAGTGAGTGTGTTAGTATGTGTGTTTCTGTTATTGAGTGTGCTAGTGGTGTGAGTGTGTTAGTATGTGTGTCTGTTAGTGAGTGTGTATGCATGTCTGTTAGTGAGTATGTGTCTGTTAGTGACTGTGTGTGTGTCTGTCAGTGACGGTATGTGTCTGTCAGTGAATGTGTGTCTGTTAGGAGAGTGTGTGTGTGTGTCTGTTAGTGAGTGTGTATGTTATCTGTTAGTGAGTGTGTATGTGTGTCTGTCACGGAGTGTGTATGTCTGTTAGCTAGTGTATGTGTGTCTGTCAGTGAGTTTGTGTATCTGACACTGAGTGTATATGTGTCTGTAAGTGAGTGTGTATGTGTATTTAGAAGGTGGTGTGGGGAGGGGGGTTGCCTGAGTTTCGTCATGCCTAGGGCAGCACAAAACCAGGATACACCACTGCTCATCATACCCCATAAAGAATATATATCTGTCTGTCCTTAATACCTCGGTACCGCAAAAAGCAAATGCACAGTGAAGTGCTACCTAACAGGAGTCTGTTTAAATATAAAGCATTAACTAGATCGATATCAGCCGGTCAGGGGCGATGCATTATAGTGTCTTATCCAATACTCTTAATTCAGAGTATAGCAAGACCTCCCACAGAGGTGTGTGCTTAGTGGAATCAGAGAGAATACCAATAGGCTATCACCACGTGGGACTAGCATGGCTATATGTTAATTGGGTAGTCTAATAAACATTACCCATTGCCATGGGAAGCCTGGAGAACTACGTCCGTTCATTATCATCGACACACCTACTTGGGAGGCGTCAGTATACAACGTCATGGGTCTGACCCCACTTGGAATGTGGGCGGTATCCATGACGAGTACAGAGTAGACGTGTTCAGTGATACGGGGGGTGGGCTATCCTGTCAATGAATGACGCCCACATGAGATCGCTGTATGATACCCCCCATAGTAGGCAGTTGCCTAAAATATACTATATAAAATTATTGGTGATGCAAATACAGGTGCAAATAGCCAAAACAAGAAATCAAAAGGATATCAAACTAGTAGAAGTTATAACTAGTGGGCTGTCTCTGATAGAATTGAACTAAGTATATTTAAACCACTTGCTCAACTTTGGAAAATTGCAATGCATGACAGAGTGACATGGTATTGACTGAACTGTATTCTTGACATCTTATACACTGAATAAAGATATATCCAAGTTATCTGGCACCTGGGGCTTTTTATTATCAGATGTCCTAAACAAGAATTTTTATATACGGTAAGTAATAAAGAGGGGAATATGATATTTCTGTCACATTGTAAATATAAGGCAGGCATAAAAGGCAATTGCGTGGTTGATGAGTACTAAGGTGTCAACATGGATTGACCCATAAAAAAGTGTCATCCACATACGATCGTGATTATAAAAAACATCCATGGTAACAGTTGTTTTCTTACTCTATTCACCAAGTAACACCAAAACACGGCGAAAGTTACATTGTATCGTCAGTACGTTACATAAGTCAGTACTATGACTTAAATGGTGCTACAGTAAAACAAAATATTCCTATGTGACCGTAATTAAATGGGTATATTAAAGTTGTATATAAACGCTTTTTACTAATAAGTGGGGACATTAATAATAAGCTTTAAAACAATGCAATCATAAGGTCCCTTAAATAGTCAGGTGTGAGGTTTACAGCAACTAAGCACATGGATAATGTCCAATATGTTGTCTCTATGGTTATAAACTACTGTATTCAAGAAGTCCGAACCCACTGTTATAAAGTAGTCTAATTTTAGTGGTATAGAAAAGCCGCTGGAGGTTACATTAGTAACTATAATATCACTATCAAGATGAGAAACGCTAGAGGGTACATTGGTAACTGTAATATCCCTATCAAGATGAGAATAAAATAATGATTAAGAAACATCAATTAAAATTGCAAGTAAATAAAAAAGGTTAACCAAAAATTGGACAACTATATGTGGTATATGCATACTAAATAAAAAGAAAGTCCACACAGTCAAAAGGGGAGTCAGTCCCAATATTATATGAAGGGGGAATAGGAAAAACCTTAGTTTAACCCCTGTGGCGATACAGTTTTTAACCTATAAATCCAGAATGCCTCTCTCTGACGAAGTTTAATATCCCAACCACCTTTGTGCGGTGGTTGGGGTACATGTTCCAGACCAATAAACCGTATTCCTGCCGAGGAATGGTCATGATGGAGATGTAGATGCCTGGAAATTGGGGTTTCCAGCCGTCGTCTTACTGAATTCACATGTTCCCGGATTCTGTATTTAAAGGGGTGAAATGTCTTACCCACATACATCAGACCACAAGAACAGGTGAGTAGGTAGACTACTCCAACAATGCGACAATTAAAACAAGTACGTGAACAAAACGTTTCCGTCTTGGTGCTGTTGGAGTAGCACTTGGAATGTCTGTTAATAAAGGGACATGCACTACAGTGACCACATTGGTAGGTGCCTGCTGGTAGATTGTTTTTGGGATGACATGAAGTGGTAATAGTGGGGAAATGACTGGGTATCATTAGGTCTCTCAAATTTCTCCCTCTACGTGCCATAATCAATGGATGAGGTTTCACAACATCCTTAAGATGTCTATCTGATGTTAGTATTGGCCAAAACTTTTTAAAGTTTTAAAGATACCCTGCAAAGCTTCCCAAACTGCATCAAAGGTGCCAATGCAACGTATGATACTACCTTCATATTTTTGGGTGTTTTCTTCAATTAGAAATTGGCGAACAGTTAGGAGGGTCCTGGTGTAAGCCCTTTTTAGGACACTATTTGGGTACCCCTTTTCCCTAAATGAATGCCATAAAGTTCTAGCTTTGTCCTTGAAATCATCAAGGGATGAACAGTTGCTGCATAGCCTTAGGTATTGACCAGTGGGGATCCCAGCTTTCAAAGGGGTGGGGTGAAAACTTGACCAATTGAGTAGGCTGTTAGTTGCCGTCTTTTTCCTAAAAAGAGTGGTCTGAACCTTACCATCCCTATGCAGAGATGTGGATAAATCAAGGAAGCAGAGCTTTGAGCACTTGTCTCGCTGGTAAAGTGTAAGTTAAAGGGTTAGAGTTCAAGATCTGTACAAATTCCTCAAACTCATCTGTGGTGCCAAGCCAGACAACAAGAATGTTGTCTATATACCTTTTCCAATAAAGGACTTGATCTATGTATGGTTTAAGATTCAGATCAGTCCTAATACTCTTCTCCCACCAGCCTAAATGTAAGTTTGCATAAGATGGTGCACAATGTGTGCCCATAGCAGTACCTGTTACATGCTCCTATAGTTTGCCATTAAATAGAAAAATGTTAAGTTTTAAGATAAATCTGAGAAGCTCAGATATAAAATCCATGTACATGTCAGGCAACTTGAGGTTAAGATGGAGAAAATCCCGCAAATTTAAAAAGAAATAACAATGTAACAAATTATAACAAAATTGTATGCTACAGTCTAGTGACCCCTTGGCTAATTTAACATAAATTTTGGAATTCTGATCTAAAGGAACACTATAGTCAGAAGAAAAACTGCAGCTTAATGTACCATATTTTTCCGTGTATAAGACACCCCCATGTATAAGATGACCCCTATTTTTTTAACCCAAAATTAAGAAATATATATTTTAAACATCTATAGCACTGAAGTCCAGTTTGGCTGATCATGATCCCCCACTGGTCCAAGGCCCCCTCTTCCTCCCACATTCGGACACTGGTTCCATGGACCACCGTCCTGCTGTTGGCAGCAACGATGCCCTCTGCCCACAGTACCCTGTGGGTGGTCTCTGGGCAAAGCATCCCCCTGCAGCGTCTATCTGTAGCCCGGAGCCGTGAGGTCTTGGTGTGGTCCAGAGTGATGCGAGGAAGTATGCGGTTGCGCAAGATCTCACAGACCCGCGCACACAATAGATCAAATTCATGGAGAAGCGCCTCCTCTGCTTCAAGTATGTCGGCAGGTCGCAGAGGTGTACAACACAACCTATACCCACAGGAACCTGGCAGTCGCTAACCCAACAGTCAGCTGAGTGTTCTGTCAGCGAGTATCCAAATTTTGTGCCTATATTGCAGTGAGTACTGTAAGTATTTGGCTTACCAATTAGATTTATGAAGGAGTTCCAGCCACATGCGACTAGCTTGGTTGGCTGTCAGGCCCCGCGCACAAGTGGTTGCAATCCTGCACGGCACTGGCATAAAAGTTAGTTTTCTGGTTATTTAAGGGGGGCTTAATAGTGTTTTTAACACTATAGGGTCAGGAATACACATTTGTATAGCTGACCCTATGAAGTTTCATTAATTTGCAAAAATTTGGAGTTTAAAGGTGTAACGGAACCGCTGGCACCCCGACCGGGTACCTTCCGCTGACGGATGCTCCTAGTGCTTTCCGAGGTCTCCAAGCACTCTGCCTGACACGATAACCACTGCAGACCCCACGAACCGCCGCAGCTTGGTTGGGGTCTCGCCGACTCCACCCACTCTGGACCCAAGACCAGGGTCCAGCTTCCAGTAGGTGGACCTCTCCGAATTCCAGAGAGCAGGAACAGGAACAAGCTCTTAGCAGAGCTCAGCGATTATACCCTGGGGAGTATAGTGATTATAGCAATCCCCAGAGTGTAGTTATCCAATCCCCCAAACATGAGCCGAAACTTCATGAAGGTACAAGATGATCTGAGGTGCTAGCACACCCAGTCTGGCTTTTATTACAGTTGTTGCAAATACAGGACCGCCCACAGGGAGGGATAAAACAACCAATCATATCACAGTTACATCCCACATATCCCCTCCCCTTATCCTGAGAGGAAACTCAATTATACATACAGTTAAAACATACTTTTTACCCAACTTTCATAACTCTAAAACCATACATCCAATCTCTATAAAAATACATATTCACAATCAATCCATTCAGGGGAACAACATATTAAAATGGTGCGAATCAGACCAGTGGTTCAAAAGTTAAGGGAAAGTCCTTTGTTACCAAATGAAGCATGGCTTTTCTTCCCAAAACAGTTCCACAGAGTCTCTATCCTGGAGATAATTGGGAAGTAATCCAATTATCTCCAAGGACAGAGGTAAAACTCCATTAGCCACATGGCAGACAAAGGACAATAAAAGACGTAAAAATACATACTGTTACATTTATCACATAGAACCTACACATTTACAATTTACCTAACGCATAATAGCATACATCATATTGAAGACAGCCTGAATGCAATCTGCTACACAGTCTTAAAGGGACATTGTTCCTAAAAGTCATAATATGTCCACGGATGGTTTTTAAAGGGCCAGCAGCAGCACCATACAAATCCAATATGCCCAAATGTTGCACCTGAAGGGCCAAATCTCCCAGGGACCATAGTCAACAGGTAAGAGGCTGGCAATCAGGCTCCTCCAACAGCCAGGGGTAAAGGGCAGCTTGTCACCAATAAACCCAGTGACAAAAGGCATTTCGTCACAAAAGGATAGTCCTATTTTGAATATATAAATTCAGGGTAACCTGTTAGTGTTCTGGAGGATTATGGTACTGTAGACTGTATCTCCCATTATGCTGACCACCAGCTACGAATCATAGCTAAATGTGAATGAGTGTCACTTTGGTCCAACATGAACAGTTTTATATGGTGCTTGTAAATTAGAGAATATCCTGATCTGAAGCTTAGTTTAAGTTTTCAAATCAACACTAACAGGGTTATTTACTAAAATGAGAATTGTCATTAATTCAAAGTGAATTTCATTTCTAAGGCCAAAGCAGTTGATCTGTAAACAAATCTACAAAGTCTGCTGTGCTTCCAGTTCAGCTATTTAAATTTGAAATTCACCTTTAATTCTCGACAATTTCCACTATGGCAAATAATACTGGAGATATTTCACCTGAATTAACAGCTACATAGCAGTGGAATCTGCAAGTTTAGAGATTCATTGTCTAAGAGTAATCTGTTTACAACAGTAAATTTAATAACTCAAAATTCAAAGAGTGGCACATACAGTTTTATTTTTCCATTTAGAATAAGTTACAATTAAGATGATGTGATTTCTGACAAAAAAAAAAAAAAACTATATATTTTCTATCAACTATCACAAAAATCAGAGATTATCAAAGAGCTGAATAACTAGACTATGTTATAGGTTGTTATTATTAACAGCATTCAAACTTACATATGAGAATCTCAGAAAATCTGTTCTATATAAATCATATTATCATTATGCTTGGGAGCCCTAGACAGTTATAGATGTCTTCTTCTTCTGCTTAGTATGCACCTTCCAAGAATAGTAATATAAGCATTTTTCTATACAAAGCAACAAAATCAATTCAGTTATACTTGTAACACCAGCACAAACCTGAGAGTGTAAAAATTTCCTTTCAAATTCTTTGTTCAGCCAGAAAATTATATTTACAAACCTCGTTGAAAAATGATGAACACAGCTGATATCTCGGCAGAATTGTGCGAGGAACATGATATTGCCAATGAGAAGAACCTGGACTGAAAATACCATTGGGTCCTGTACAGCACAATCAGATTAAAATATATTCCAAAAGCTAAAACACACAAACAAAATATCATTATCCCCGCTCACTTTATTTCTGATCCGTTATACTAATCCGTAGAACATGCTGATTATTCGTGTGTAAGGGATTCTTATTATTCCTGAACTAAGTTTACACTTCACAATTGATAAACCGTGTACAATTACATCATTCGTGAGCAACTTGTACATACAAAAAAATATATATATATTTTCAGTGTTATTCACTAATTTGTGAATTGTCAGAAATTCAAAGTGAATTTGAAATTTCAGATCAAATAAGCCAAACTGAAGACAGCTAACTTGGACATTTCTTTTTCCAATTAAACTGTTTAGGCCTAAAATTAATTTTAACTATTTATTTTGAATTTGCACCTTGATGTGAGACAGTGCTGTTTTTTGCATATTTAAAGGGTCACTTGAGTCACCAGAACCACTCTAGCTTAAAATAGTGGTTCTGGTGTCTATAGCCTGTCCCATCAGCTATAAGACAAAAGATGGCAATGTCAGTGGGAGGCAGCTTCAGGTAAGTATATCTAACTGCCATTGCATCCCTAACCTCCTCACTCCAGGCAAGGATGTCAACTTTAAAGGTCTTTGCAAAATATGTAACGATCCCTAAAGGTGATAGAACCAATTTAAAGGGAAATTATGTGGTAAAACTGATTCCTTACTTTTAATGGTTTTTAGGATAATAGAACAAAAAAATAATTAAAATAACCTTTAAAAGAGGGTGTGCAATAAGTCTGCCTGCCGCAGAGTTTGTTTTTCTTTAACCAACTTGTATATTAACATAAATATAAATTATGAAATCTAGTATTTCTTCTAAAATGTCTGTTGAAATGTTTGTGAAATTCACAAAGGACATGGCTGTATTTTGTCTCTGTAACAGGCACTGTGCTGACTGTCCCTGAAAGTCTGTTTTTACGGACAAAAGGCGTAGGACTGTGAGTCTTATTTTATTCTATTTTTTAAATATTCTTTATTTTTCATTTCAATGAATATACATGTAGAAGGAGTAATAACAAGTACATAGCAATAAACCAAGAAGATTCAAATGAGGGTAACGTATTACCGTTCTACATTGAAAGGTTTAGTCTTCCTCGGTACATCATTAGCCAGTATTAAAGATGTGCTCCATTCACATTTTTTTCTTTCTGTATATATTCATAACATTCATCAGGGGCCCTTACTTGAACGCCATGTCCTTCCACTTGCAGTTGTAACATTAATAGAGGACTCAGTAATGCATACATTGAGGAGACCTTGTTGGCACATTTAAGCAGTATTGCAGTTAGTGTTTATACAGTGAGGGAATAAAGTATTTGATCCCCTGCTGATTTTGAACGTTTGCTCACTGACAAAGAAGTGATTAGTTTATCATTTTAATGGTGTATTTTAACAGTATTTTAACAGTGAGAGACAAAATAACAAAAAAAAAAAAAATCTGGAAAAACGCATGTCAAAAAAGTTACAAATTGATTTGCATGTCAATGAGTGAAATCAGTATTTGATCCCCTATCAATCAGCAAGATTTCTGGCTCCCAGGTGTCTTTTATATAGGTAACGAACTGAGATTAGGAGCAGTCTCTTAAAAGGAGTGCTCCTAATCTCAGCTCGTTACCTGTATAAAAGGCACCTGTCCACAGAATTAATCAATCAGATTCCAAACACTGCACCATGGCCAAGACCAAAGAGCTGTCCAAGGATGTCAGGGACAAGATTGTAGACCTACACAAGGCTGGAATGGGCTACAAGACCATCGCCAAGCAGCTTTGTGAGAAGGTGACAACAGTTGGTGCGATTATTCGCAAATGGAAGAAACACAAAATAACTGACAGTCTCTCTCTGGTGCTCCATGCAAGATTTCAATGAACATGAGAACGGTGAGGAATCCGCCCAGAACTACACGGGAGGATCTTGTTTATGATCTCAAGGCAGCTGGGACCATAGTCACTGAGAAAACGATTTGTAACACACTACTACAGCGTGAAGGATTGAAATCCTGCAGCGCCTGCAAGGTCACCCTGCTGAAGAAAGCACATTTTTTATTTAAAAAATAAAATAAAATAAAGTAGACCTGGAAGATTTGTAACAACATGTTTTGTGAGCACTGCTTTCCTTTTTTTGTGTATTTTATAATCCTAAACCGTAAACTAGCATTAAAAAAATAGATTAGTAACCTAGGTAGGAAATGAACTTGTAAGAGAAATCATGGAGATTTCCATAAATGGAAAATATAAAAACATTTCACCTTGTTTTTGTAGTGTGAGACTAATTATTGCACCATTACGAGATACCTGGTAACATATCATACTGTGTAAAAGAGCGCGCAGTGTACAATATCTAACAGTGAAATGGATTTATATGGTTCACAGATTTTGTGACACATCTCATTTTTTTTTTTTAATCTTGCTGTGTCTCTTATCTCTGGTTTTCTGAGAAGCTGTAAGAAGCCTGCAAGCCACAAACTACACTGGCTTCAGAATCATTTAAATCTTCTGTTTCTCTTACTGATAGAAGTAACGATTCCATATTACGCTTTGAAATAACCTATTATGTGTTTCGCTTCTTTAGCGTATCTGTGCTACGTTTAATTTAATATGAGCTGTGCATATAGGCTACTTTTATCGTGTAAATAGGAAAACAGTACAGTTAAAAAAAATAGGTACATGAACGTTTGATTTCTGTAATTTCATATTTTATTATATTAACACACAATAATTAACATACAAAAATTATATTAAATTATTTCATCCAGGGCACTCATACAGAAAGGATATTCCAAGACAAATAACATTTGTTAAAACTTCACTGTTAAGTAGATATATCCCCTTTGTAAAAATACATGCATGTAATTATGCATTTTTTTTCATTGGCGATATATCTAAAAGTAGCTTGAAAAGCCTGCAGATATCTAACTCAGTCCAGACTTTCTGTGACTGTCCAATCTCAGACGTAACAAATGTGTCTTCCTAGACAAGAGCAACACTAAACAAACTAAGAACACTAGGATGGGAGGCAGTACACCTGATAATAGGGGAATTTCTCCAACTCCCAAGAAAACTAGAACAAGTCAAAAAACAATATACAGGTAGCGCCAAGAAAAATAATCCAAACACAATAGTATTTAACCCCTTAAGGACAGAGCTTCAGAAGCTTGTCTTTCACTTAAAGGACCACTCTAGTGCCAGGAAAGCATACTCGTTTTCCTGGCACTAGAGTGCCCTGAGGGTGCCCCCACCCTCAGGGACCCCCTCCCGCCCGGCTCTGGAAAGGGGTTAAATCTTACCTTTTTCCAGCGCTGGGCGGAGAGCTCTCCTCCTCCGATCCGCCTCTTCTCCTCCCCGTCGGCTGAATGCGCACGCGCGGCAAGAGCTGCGCGCGCATTCAGCCGGTCACATAGGAAAGCATTCATAATGCTTTCCTATGGACGCTTGCGTGCTCTCACTGTGATTTTCACAGTGAGAATCACGCAAGCGCCTCTAGCGGCTGTCAGTGAGACAGCCACTAGAGGAAAAAGGGGAAGGCTTAACTAATTGATAAACATAGCAGTTTCTCTGAAACTGCAATGTTTATAAAACAATTAGTTAACCCTAGCTGGACCTGGCACCCAGACCACTTCATTAAGCTGAACTGGTCTGGGTGCCTAGAGTGGTCCTTTAATGACAATGGCATTTTTTGCTGTTTGCGTTCAACTGCAATTTGCATTTTACTAATTTATTGCACCGACGCATATTATATACCGTTTTTTAAAGGACAGAAAGGGCTTTAACCCCTTAAGACCGGAGGGCGTACTATTACGTCCTTTTAAAAGCGTCTCTAAACGCCGCAGGGCGTAATAGTACGCCCTCCGGTTTTTAGTAACTTACCCGGTCGCCGGCGGTCCAACGCCGGCGATCGCGGTTGGGGGGACTCCCAGGGAGCCCCCCCGCGGCACATCTTCCTCCTCCGGTCCCTCCCGGTCATGTGAGAGTGAGGTCCTTGCGAGGACCTCACAATCACATGGCCGGTATAGCTGGCTGCAGCAATGCCAGCAGGGGGACTAACTGTAATGACAGTTGGTCCCCCTGCTGGCTGAAATCAAATAAAATAAGTGTAAAAAAAAAAAAATTATACTTAGATCATATATATATATATATATTATATATATATGATCTAAGTATATATATACACATATACATACACATACATACACCGTCTAGGTGTATTTTAATATTAATATATATATTATTATATATATATATTAATATCAAATTACACGTAGACTGATACTGATTAAATATATATATATTTATATTATTATATATAATTATATTATTTATAATATATTGTTATATATATTTATAAATAATATAAAAAAAATATGTAAATACGTAAAAAAATAAAATTAAATAAATAATTAAAAATAAAATATTAAAAAATATATAGATGTGTTTTATTTCGTTCTAACTGTATTGTGATATTAATATATATATATTTATATCAAAATACACGTAGAACGAAATAATATATATATCTATATACATAAATATATACGTATATATCACTATATATATACCTATATATAAATAAAAATATTTTTTAAAAAATATATATATATATATACGTATATATACACATATGTATATATATACATATATTAATTCTACACATATATTTATGTAATAATTTTACATAATTAGGTATCCTAATTAATTACAATTAGCGGGACCTGCCTGACCACCCATGCCGAAAGTATAGGGAATTTAATTTGCTAGCACTATATTTAACCCTATAACTTTCCAAGACACCATAAAACCTGTACATGGGGGGTACTGTTTTACTCGGGAGACTTCACTGAACACAAATATTAGTGTTTCAAAACAGTAAAATGTATTACAACCATGATATCGCCAGTAAAAGTGACGTTTTTTGCATTTTTCACGCACAAACAGCACTTACAGGGACGATATTATTGCTGCAATACTTTTTACTGTTTTGAAACACAAATATTTGTGTTCAGCGAAGTCTCCTGAGTACAACAGTACCCCTCATGTACAGGTTTTATGGTGTTTTCAAAAATTACAGCGTCAAATATAAGGCTTGTGTTTAATTTTTTTCACATTAAAATCGCCAGATTGCTTACGTTGCCTTTATGACCCTATGGTAGCCCAAGAATGAAAATTACCCCTATGATGGCATACCATTTGCAATAGTAGACAACCAAAGGTATTGCAAATGGGGTATGTCCAGTCTTTTTTAGTAGCCACTTAGTCACAAACACTGGCCAAAATTGGCGTTTTTTGCATTTTTCACACATAAACAAATACGAACGCTAACTTTGGCCAGTGTTTGTGACCAAATGGCTACTAAAAAAGACTGGACATAGCTTATTTGCAATACCTTGGGTCGTCTACTATTGCAAATGGCATGCCATTATGGGTGTAAATTTATTTCCTGGGCTACTATACAGTCTCAAAGGCAACGTAACCAATCTGGCGAATTTCAATTTCAAATGTAACATGCTATATTTGACCCTGTAACTTCCCAAAACACCATAAAACCTGTACATAGGGGGTACAGTTTTACACGTGAGACTTTGCTGAATACAAATATGTGTATTTTATTGCAGTAAAAGCAAACAGTATTATGACATTGACAGTTAAAATGTCATGTAGAACGAAATATTGTCATGAAATGTCATGTAAATATTTGATATTAAATGAAAGCCCTGTTTCCCCTGAATAAAATGATATATAATAAGGGGGGGGTGCATTTAATATGAAAGAGGTGAATTACGGTTGGACAGACATATAGCGCAAATGCCAGGTTTTGTTTACGTTTTGTTTCGTTCACAACTTGTACATTTGGCTGCGGTGTTAAGGGGTTAATTTGATGTAACATATATATACATAAATGCTTATTTATTATTAAAAAATACAGAAAAATGCAAAAAAAATGAAACATTTTCTTTACAGTTTTTGCAATAATAATGTGTGCACAATTAGTGCAGGTTAAGGAAAGTAATTAAAAATAAATTCCTTTAGTTGTTCTGATTTACAGAATATATAATGTGTCTGGGATTTTAAGTTTTTTTTTGGTAGTTACAGGTCACAAAGCACAAGGAGTAAAATAAACTTTTAATGTGGAGTGATTTTAGAATTTGGTATGTTTGTCTTGTAAGCTTAATAGCCATAAAAGAAAACAAAATTGCCACACAAAAGTATATATTTATATAAAGTAGACACCACAGGCTATTTACATAAGGTTGTTTTGACACTTTCTACGTAGCCATTTCACCGCCAACCTCTGCTAAATATTGGAGTAAAATTTAATTTTTGGGGGGTTTTGGCACACAAACTTATAACAAAGAACTTCTCATGTGTATTTTGTAAAGTTGGTGTGTGCTATTCCTGTACAAAGTTTTATTTTGTATTCAGTTACATCTGCTGAGTAAAATGACCCCCCCCCCCCCCCCCCCATTGTATGGCTTTGGCACTATTTTGTGAAGCTACAGTGCCATATAGGAGACCTGTCCTTTTCAGTATTCACAGTCGAATTTTGAGAGACGGATTTAATGAGCCTATGCTTCCATTTGGGTTATTATAACAGTTTGACTGTTCAAAAAAACCCCACAAAGGCCTACCATTTGTAAAAGTAGACACTCCAGGGTATATCATAAGGTGCATATTGTGCCTTAACATGCCCCCATTTTTTAACCAATAGATGCCAAAGTATGTGGTAAAACATTATTTTGGGATTTTTTTTACATACGGATTGCATTTTTGCTGGCCATTTTGTATATTTCATATGTGCCACTAAGTTCAAACCCCCCAAATTATGCTCAGCTAAGTCTTCTGAGTAAAAAGACACCCCCAATGAATGTCTTTGGCACTATTTCGTGAAGCTACAGTGCCATATAGGAGACCAAGCCATATCAGTTTTTACCGAACTTTGAATTTTGACGCTGGGCCTATGTGCAATTTCCAAGCATCTTCGCAGGTTTTAAATTCAAACTACCCCACAAAGGCCTACCATTTCTTAAAGTAGACACCCCAGGGTATTTCAAAAGGCATATTTTGAACCTTAGCGTGGGATAATTTTTCCGCTAGCGTTTACCAAGTGTAGTGGTAATAAGCGTTTTTGTCTGCCTTTTTGACACACAAAGTGAGTTTGCACAGTATATTTTGCAAACCTTATGTGTACTACCACTGTATAATACTTCATATGTTGCTCAGCTATGTCTGCTGAGTACAAAAATACCCCCGTATGTACCATAAAGCCATACCATTTCTTAAAGAAGACATCCCAGGGTATTTCAAAAGGCATATTTTGAACCTTAGCGTGGGATCATTTTTCCGCTAGCTTGTACCAGGTGTAGTGGTAATGAGCGTTATTAAATGTATTTTTTAACTTTTTAAAACTTTTTTTACTTTTTAAAACTATTTTTTAAACTTTTGTTTTGCTTATAAATTTTTGAAAGTTTCCTAAACTTTCGTAAAACTTTTTTTTTTTTTTTACAGATTTAACATTTTCCTAAGCTAATTTTTTTTAACGTTAACCCCTAACTAGCAGTAAGCAGCACTAACAGTAAATTCCCCATTTTCCCATAACTCCCACCCACCCCAGCTAGAAAAATATTTAAATATACAATATTTAAATTAGTTAATTAAATAAATGTAACCCCTGAGGGTTAAAAAATAAATAAAAGTTTATCGTCAGGGGTTAAAAAAAATTAGATCACAGTATAATACTGTGATCTGTATTTTGATCACTGTAGGCAGTGATCGACTGGCAGGGAAGGGGTTAATTTTTATTTGGACTGGGTAAAGGGTTTATTTTTTTATTTTTTACTTAAATGTTATTACAACTTTTTTTAACTTAATTTTTTAACTTTTTAAAGCTTATTTTAAAACTTTTCTAACGTTAACCCCTAGTTAGCCTAACACTAAATCCCCCAATTCCCCACTAACTTCCACCCTCCCCAGCTAGCTAAATTTATAATTTTAAAATATTTAAACTAATTAATAAAATAAATGTAACCCCTGAGGGTTAAAAAAAAAAAAAGAATTAACCCTCAGGGGTTAAAAAAAAAATAATCAGATCATAATAAAATGTAATCCCTGCCAATTGATCACTGTAGTCAGTGATCAATTGGCAGGGAAGGGGTTAATTTTTTATTAAAATGGGTAAAGGGGGTGGGATTTTAATTTTTCTTTATTTTTTTTTCACCAGGGGGCAGGATCAGCACTGATCCGTCTCCCTGCACTTCACAGTGAATCCGGAAGTGCAGGGAGGCGGAAGGTAAGTAAACACAGCACATGTGCTCGCTCTGACAAGCTGTCAGAGCGGGCACATGAGCTGGGACAGCCGGATCCGGTGCTCCCGGTCTGCCTCTAATACAGAGGCAGACCGGAGCACCATTAACCCCGCGATCACCGCGATTGCGGCGATCTGGGGTTAATTTTAAAGGGTGACGGACGAGGTCCGTCACTCGTCGTTAATGGTTTCCCCTGAGTGACGGACCTCGTCCTTAAGGGGTTAATAATAATAATAATACGAGCAATAAAAAACACACAGGTATAAAAAGTCTATAAGAAAACTTGAAAGAATAAAAAATACCAAATGGTACGGCACAGTCTCAAAGGTGGCAATAGATCTTCTAGTCCTGGTATTGGACTTTTTTGGTAACTTCGCTTAGTAGCAGTATATAAAAAGGAAGCAAAAACAGAGGCAAGCCAATAGTGCAATATGGTAATACGTAGTAGGACAAACGACGGAGGAGGTTAGGATTCTGTAATCTGCATGCATCTTCCCTACAGGGCCCTCTGGCCTCGTCTGGTTCGTTAAATTTGGTTTGAGTTGGGAGTATTATGTATAATTTGGTGCAACAGTGCAAAAGAAACTTGAACAAACAATATATAAACGTGATTCGTGGCTTGTGGTCACTGCAGGCTTCAGGTCGTGGGTCCAGGGTGTTTGGCGGGTGGGGCCGTGTCGTTGTTGGACAGTCCCAGTGTGGTCAGGAGGGCTGGGCCTTCTCCCGGGTCAGTAAGCTTGTAATGAAGATCGCCTTTAGTCACCCACAGCATTCTTGGGGTTGCCCATCTGTATGGGATGCCCGCTGTTTGCAGTGTGGATGTGATGTGTTGCATGCTCTTGCGCCTGAGTAGAGTGTCTCTGCTCAGATCCTGAAAGAAGGTAAGTCGGTGTGTTTCGAATTTGTGTGGTGAGTTCCCTTTAATGGCCGACATTAGGGCTATTTTGTCCGTTAGTGATTGGCATCTCAGTATAATGTTGCGTGGGGCCGCCTGTGGTGCTTGTCGTGGTTTTGCAATACGATATACGCCGTCGAAAGTAATTTGTTTCGCCGGCCTATTGGGAAGGAGTGAGGCCGTCAGACGCCTTACAAAGTGGGGCAGTTCTTCCAGTGGCACCGCTTCTGATACCCCTCTTATTTTGATATTCTTTCTCCTGCCCCTGTCATCTAGGACATTGACTTGCCTGTTGATGTTAGCTTGTGCGGTTTGTATCTGGGTGACTGTGTCTTTTTAGGGAGGTGAGGTCTCACCTCTTGTTCCGCAGCTTGGGTGCGGCAGGAGACCGTTTGCACCTCTGCTGCCAGCCCTTTAAGGTCTGCCTGCCACATTTGCTGCAAGTTTCTTTGGAGTCCGGTCAGCATTGTCTGGATGTCCCTCTTGGTTGCTGGAATTGAGTCTTCAGTTGTTTGCGTGCATGTGCTGTTTATGGCTGCTGTGGCCGTGCTGTGTGTGGAGTCTCCATCTTCAGACCGCTCGGGTGAAACTGCCGTGGCAGTTCGGCTCCTCATCAGTGAGGGAGTTTGTAACATGCTGCCTATATCCTTGTGCGGTATGGAGGTACCTGGGGCTGATTTGTGTGATCTCCGTCCCATTTCTTCTGGGGTTTAGAATTCTGCCTCAGTGCAGTATGGGCTCGCCCCGAGCCACGATGTCAGCTCCCTGGTTAGAGCCTGGTCGCGTGTGCGGTAGGCCCCTGCTCCTTTGATGCAGCGTTTTGTGCCTATAGTTTTTAATTATTTATATAAAATTATTTATGCTTGTTGATATAGATTGGGAAGTGCTGGGTTACCCTTCTAAACTTTACTCCCCTGATTATGGGGTTAATATAATTTGGAAAGTGCAAATGTAATACATGAATGATGCAGAAGTCCACAACCAATGGGTATGGGCATAATCCTCTCCCCGTGTAAGACTATGTGGGAGCAAGTGGGCAGCAGCAAAACAATGTCACAATTAATATCTAGTTTCATGTTATGTCATAAAGGAAACATTGCAACGGTCACCTTTCAAATCAATTTAATTAAAAAAATCACAACTGGGTTCCATGCGTATTTTTCAAATAAATTTAATTAAAAAGGCAATTCTTTGTAAAAACTTGTTGGTTTTTTTTCATATAGATTACCAAAAAGTGGAAAAGTGTATGTCATGGATTTTTTGTTTGCTTGTTTGTTATTTTATAGGTGAAGGTTTTAGCTCATTCCCTCTTTTACTACACATACTATGTTGGGTACTGTTTGATCTGACTAAACAAAAAGTTAATTTATAATAATTAGAAGCCTTGGATATGTGTTGATACAGTCTCCCTGAACACCAACTGAAACATAAAATTCACACTAGCAAGTATTTTTCACAGTTGTAAAACCAGAAATAGATTGAAACTAGTAAGCAATTATATGTTTTCAGCTACACATTAGGAATTGTAAAGGTGAGTCAAGCAAAGAAAACGAGAAATTGCCTTTTGATCAGTCGCAGAGACATGTCATTCTTGACCGAAAAATACTGAGTATACAAGGTTTTGGATCACGAAATATTGACCTTGCAATAGATACAATTTCTGTTAGTCTTCTAATATTGACATTATTAATATAAAACAAACTAAATATTCTATGAATATATTTGTTAAACAATTAGCTGCTGTCCCGCATCCAAGTGCACCTTAGCTATGAAAGGTCAAGACAAACCTAGATGCTCGAATGTTGCTCCAGAAGGTCTGAAACGGGATAGAAACCACCACATCAGTCATTGAGTATAATACCGAACTCACCTGGAGAAAACCAAACAAGGCAATAGAGAACTAAAAAACAGGTACTAAGGCTTACTGAAACTACAGGCGTGAGTGGAACACGAAAGTGAAAATCCTAAGTGAATTTAAAAGTTAAGGTCATAGTAGTGGAACCTACTTGGAGGATGTTTCCAGTTGGGTTAGTTTGACCGTAAATTTCAAATTTACTTTGAATTCTCAAGTTAGCGAATAACCCTGGCAGTTGGAATGGTATGCATGACTGAACACAGATTTCGACTGGAAAACAAATGAATGACCAACAAAGCCAACCAGAGTGCTCTCTCACTGGAATTCAAACCACGGGAAGGCCTTATAAAGGCTTTCCACGTCTTGAATGTTCAGACTTCATGAAGAAAGGATTTAACATTACATAGTTACAGAGGCTGAAAAGAGAACTGCGTCCATCAAGTTCAGCCTTTCTCATATCAAACCTGTCAATACTTCCGTTCCGGCACCTCCAAGTTGAACTGTGATCGCAACGCTTGGGAGACGGTCACAATCGTATCATGTTGCAGGGCAGCCCTGTGGCCGCTTGGAAAAAATGAAAAGCATTTTTTTTTTCTCATTTCTCATTTTTATTGAATACTGTTGAGTAATAAATGCAACACATATCATGGTGAACGGTTTACATTACATCTGCACAAGCATCATTTATAAATAACATCGACTTTTCCTCTGCGGCTAAACAGAATGGCAGAGCGTTAACAGGCGACATCGTATGTGATGCATATATCTTTGAAACACTTTTTGTTAAATTTTCTAACTGGGTGGGGAATAGGGTACAGAAAAGAAAAGGGATGGGGGGAGGGGATTCCCTGGATTCACTCCGCAATCTAGCAGCAATAACATCTCATCAACCTAACGTCTTGGTCCCTTAAGTTTTTAGTTTCAGTTTTGTGTCTCAGTTTCTTTTAGTCATTAAGTAGCTACCCAACATGCCCATTCCTGGTCATATTTTTCCAGGCAACCTCTCATCTTGCTAGACATTTTCTCATATGCACTAATAACCTCCATTTTGTTGATGATAGTTTCTATCTGAGGAACCTGCTTGCTCTTCCAGTTGCCTGCTAGGGCTACTTTGGCCACCGTCAAGATATTTAAAATCACTTTTTTGTGAGGATGTATGTCTAGATTGGGTATAACGTGCAGTAGGTAATTATCTGGTTGCAGAGAAATGCATGTACCAGTCCTACTTGAGATCAAGGTTTGAACTTGCTTCCAAAAGTCGTTAAGCAGGGGACACGCCCAGAATATGTGGAGCATGGTGCCCGTATCTGACTCACATCTCCAGCATAGGTTCGCGACCCCGGAGTACATAGTCGCTAACCTCTGTGGTACCAGATACCACCTCATAGTTATCTTACTGTAGGCCTCCCATAGCGAGAGACTGCTCGATGCCTGTTTAGTTTGCTTCATTGCAAATTGCCACTCCTCTTGAGAAAATTTGGTGACCTATGTCCATTTCCCATTTTGTCATGTACTGCAATTTATCTGGTGTATTACTTGCGATGATTGCATTATAACATATGGAGAGCGGTTTCGCTAACCTATTCAAAGATAGTTGGCTCGGTTGGAGTGTTGGTGATTTGTTTCTAACAACTGTTTGCTTGCTACGAGTTAGTAATATATTTTTAATTCTTAGGTATAGAAACAGATCTCTAGGATCTAATCCTAACTCCCTTTGCAAGTCAGCGAATTGTTTTACCTCGTCACCAGACATTAAGTCCCCCACTAGTCTCGCTCCTTTGCTCAGCCATTTACCCACTTGTAGACCCGGAGAGTAGGCTGCTAATGCTACGATTGGCGCTTTCCTAAAGAGTTGTGTCGGGTCTAGCACCAGCGGGCTCCAGACTTTCCACACTTTAAGCATATTGATCGAGCACCGTATGATCGGGCCCGTAGATGTTTGAGGTATGGAACATGTCCACAGATAATGGGCAGTGTCATGCGTTTCAAGGCATGCATTCTCTAATGACAACCAAAGTGGATTACGTGAGGGGTCGTGATTCCTGAGGAGTCTTATTCCCTGCGCCAAGAAGGATGCTTTGTAATATGCATTGATGTCTGGCATACCCAGCCCACCTTTACCATGAGGAAGTCCCAGGCATCCTTTAGCTACCCTTGGAGGTTTTCTCTTCCAGATGTGTGCATTTACTGTGCTGTGGAAAAGTTTAAGCAGTGAGTTCGGGAGGGATATGGGCAAGGTTCTAAAAAGATACAGGATGTGTGGCAGTGTCATCATTTTGATTAGATTGATACGGCCTAGCCAGGAGGTATCCAAGCCTTCCCATTTTTCAAGGGTATGTTTAACCTTATTTATCATAGGGTAGTGGTTCTCTTTGGTCACTGTCTGGAGGGATTTGGCCAGCTTGACGCCTAAGTATTGTAAAGATCTTGTGCGCCAGTCAAAGGGGTGTTGCGGTTTTAATTTTCCCAACACATTTTTTGGTAAATTTATCGGCAAGGCTTGCGTTTTGGTGATATTATTTTTGTAGTATGATATTTGTCCATAACCTACCAGCGTTCTCATAAGAGAAGGTAAGAAGGACTCTGGATTTGTAATAAATAACAGTATGTCATCGGCAAACAGAGCTAATTTTTTGGTGCCCCCCGGTGTGATCAACCCTTGTATGGTAGGGTCCTGTTTCACTGTCCTTATTAGCGGTTCTAAACAGAGAATAAAGATGAGAGGGGATAGGGGGCAGCCCTGTCTAGTGCCATTTCGTATGACAAGTCTTTCAGAGATAAATCCTGTGCTAAACACTTTTGCCGAAGGGTTTTGGTATAGTGCCATTATGCTCGACCTGAAGGCCGGAGGGAACCCCATTTTGGTTAGAGTAAGCAGCATATACCCCCAGTGCAGTCGGTCGAAAGCCTTCTCGGCATCGAGCGCTAATAAGAGTCCTGCTTGGTGTGAGGTGTTTGCCCAGTCTATCAGGTTCAAGAAATGCCTGGTGTTGTCCCCTACCTGCCGGCCCTGGACAAACCCCGCTTGCTCCTCCGATACGAGGTCTGGAAGGATTGGTTTGAGTCTGGAAGCAATGAGTTTGGCATACAGTTTAGTGTCTGCGTTCAGGAGTGAAATTGGGCGTAGATTTGCGCAGTGTGTGGGGGGTTTGTTGGGTTTGGGCAGTGTCACTATATGTGCTTCCAGCATTTCTGAGGGCATGGTTCCTGCCTCTTTTATGTGATTAAATAGTTTGGTGAGAGGTGTGATTAGTTGCTTGGCCAACTTGATATAGTAATAGTTTGACATACCGTCCGGTCCTGGGGCTTTGTGTTTGGGTAGAGATCTGATTGCAGTCTCTACTTCGTCCTCTGTGAAGGGTCTCTCCAGTTGGGTGCATTGTGTCTGTGTCAAACTAACTAGGGGAGCTTTGTTCAGGAAACTGACTATTTCGTCTTCTGACGGTTGATGTGTGTCGGGGTCTCGTTCTAATTGATACAGTGATGCATAGTATTTCGCTAGTTCGTTTACTATGTCCTGAGGGTTATACAACTTATCTCCTGTAGCGGAGGTTATGTACGGGATTTTGGATTGCAGTTTAGTTTGCTTCACTTTGCTGGCCAACAGTTTTCCAGCCTTGTTGCCCATGACATAATGTGATTGCTTCAGTGACCTCAGGTGTCTTTCCGTGGTGGCGAGGTTGAGGTTATTAAGTGTTGCGCAAAGTGACATCAGTTGTGTATGTGTTGCTAATGTGGGTTTTGTTTTATGGATGGCTTCTACTTTGGCCAAGTCTTGTTCAGTTTTGTGCAGCGCCGTGTTGTGTAACCTTTTTGTTCTAGCCCCTAATTGGATCAATTCGCCCCTCATGACCGCGTTATGAGCCAGCCATTGTGTAGGTACGGATGACGAGCACTGAGCATGGTCTGTGAAATAATCCTCTACTCGTGCCTGTATTCTCTGGAGATGTGTTGGGATGTCCAGTAGGCTGTCATTTAGACGCCAAGTGCCCCGACCCCTAGCAGGATACGGGCTTCGCATGGTCACCACATGCGGGGCATGGTCGGACCACGTGATCGGTCCTATTTGCGCTTTAGTGGCAAAGGGCAGCGTTTTAGTGTCTAGCAAACACAGATCAATTCTCGTGTAAGTCCTATGGACCGTTGAATAATATGTGTAGTCCCTCCCACTCGGGTTAAGACCTCTCCAGGTGTCATAGAAGTCGTGCACATGCAGCAGGTTCCTAAGATGTAGGCCTAGGGAAATTGAGTGCTGTTGTGGTTGCTTGTCACCTTCTCTTTTAATATCTACACTGGGGCCCGGGGCACAGTTAAAGTCCCCGCATATGATTGTGTGACCCACTTTGATCTTGTCAACTTTCCGGAACACCGTAGTAAGGAAAGTTTTTTGCCTATCATTGGGTGCGTAGATGGAGGCTATAGTCACCGACAGACCGTTCAGGGAACCCACTAGTATTAATATTCTCCCATCTTTGCTAGCATACTGGTTGGACGGTGTGAAAGCCCAATCTCTATGAAAATAGATGGCAACACCTTTGGCTTTAGTCGCGGACATAGCGTGGTAACCTTGGGGGTAGGACTTGATATTAAATTTGGGGGGTTTCTTATTACAAAAGTGCGTCTCTTGTAGGCTTATTATTGCTGCTTTGGATTTGGTCATTTCTTGCACCGCTAATCTCCTTTTATGGGGGCTGTTGAGGCCTTTAACATTTAATGTGAATACAGTTAGGGAATCATCCATGATCCTGATAGAAAGTTAAGCTGTACCGGGGCCTTGAAGTGTCATTCGCGTCTTGCGACACGTGGTGTGAGATCATTCCAGGGCAGGGAGAAGGGAGGGAAAAAAGAGTAAACAGGAATGTGGAAGAGGATAAAAAATAACCAAAGTACAAAGCGCTCTTGAGAATGCTAGCGCTCTACGTGGGTGAGGTGTGAGCGGGCAAACATTACCCCTCGCACGTCTCATCCTGGGGTCGTACCTAAGTTTTTAGGCCGAGTGTATAACAGCCTTACTTCCTGTAGTTTTGTATTTACCCTTTAACATTGTCTAAAATAACAGGTGAGTATCCGCTGAACAGCGGCAATTAGTTCCCAGTCGTCTGTCCCGCCACCCTCTAGACATTGCGCTGACGTGAGGTATCTTAGTACATTATCACTGAGGTATGACTACCGTGTACCCCCCTCGTGCTGCATCTATTATGGGAGCTATGTGGCTCCTGTCCCCTTGCGTCTGCCCCGAATCTCAATCCACTTGGGTGGTGCGAGTTTGGGCTAACCCCGCGCCATTGAGTCCCGCAACCTTGGCACTAGGGTATAGCAGATAAGATACAGTCACTAACATGGTACAGATATATACATACTCACAACCCAGTTACTTTAGCATGTCAGGTATCAGAGGGTTAGCCATGGGTCAGAGTGTCTCTTAATGTTCAATAATTGCCGTGGGACAACGGCATGTCTCTGTCGGAGCAGGTCTCGTAGTTTCAGTCCTTCCTACGCGGTGAGCCCGCCATCTGCCATTCCGCCTGCGGTCGTTTCGGGGATGCTGCAGTTGAAGCGTCTTGTGGTGCTAGCGGGAACAGGCCCCATTCCTTTAGTAAGCGCATTCCCACCTCCGGCTCGTTGACAGTGTGTGTCTTGGCATTCCTCCAAATAAGTAGCTTTGTCGGGTAGCCCCACCGGTATTGAATGTCATTGTTCCGTAGTGTCTTTGTAACATTAATGAACTCCCTCCGCCTGCTCATAGTCATAGCCGACAGGATTGCGTATAATTGAACGCCTGCATATGGTTCAGGCATCGTGGACGTTTTCCTCGCCGCTTGTAAAAGAGAGTCTTTGGTTTTGTAGTAGTGAAAACGTGTTACTACATCGCGCGGTGTATCTTGTCGCAGATTTTGCGGCTTCGGTAGCCTGTGGGCACGATCCATCAGCCAGTCTTGATCAGCTATTTCTGGTACTAGGGACTTGCACAGAGACAACAGGTAGTGAGGTAGTTGTTCTCTTGTGACACCTTCTGAGATTCCGCGAAAGCGCACATTATTTCTGCGCGAGCGGTCTTCCATGTCTGCGATTTTCCTTTTCAGGAATTGCTGTTCTTCTACCAGTGATTGCACAGTGTCTGCTAGTGTGTCTTGTGCTGCGCAAATGTCATCAGTGCGGGTTTCCAGGTTGTTAGTCCTTTCTCCCAGATCTGCTATTTCCTTTTTTATATCATTGGTGGCTTTTCTCAAGTTTGATTGTAGGATAGGCCTGAAGTCTTTCAGCATTGCATACAGATTCTTCTCCGTGACTGGGGCGTCGGTGTAACGCTGCTCTTCATACTCCATGTGAGGGTTTGAGGCCTGTGATGCCTCCAGCTCCTCGCCGCCGCCATCTTGTGCCGGCCGCGACCGGTCTTTTTTCGTCGAGCGGATCGAATCCGTCAGCTTTGTCTGCTTTGCTGGGGCCATGCGAGGTAGGAGAGGTATATCTTGATCGTTTCTCGCTGTGTACCGGGGGTAAAAGCTGCTGTAAAGTCACGCTGTGGCTCTCACTCCATGCGTCCGTCCACCTCGGCAGTCGGCCACGCCCCCCCAAAATGAAAAGCATTAATACCTCCCAAGGCAACCGCTGATGACTGACAGCAATATGTGTGTTATGGAGGCATGTCAGAATAGGTGTGTCTTTGGCACCCTATTTTAAACTGTGAACAACTGTGCTGTCATTGCTCAGTTGTTCTGTGCTACTTCGCTGATAAACTACCTGTGTTATTTCTGCTATCCTGAATTTATCTGACCTCTGGCCTGCCCCTCCGTTTCTGAACCTTTGCTGCCAGGATATTAGACCTTTGGACTGCCTGACCTTGCCCCTGCCGGATTTGTTTGCCTTGGACTTTTTAAAATGATTTTTGTCTACTATTACAAGTACAGCACTTCGGGTTTCATATTACTAACGTTACAAAAACCCAGTTTGAAGCGCTTTCCAATTATGCAAAAAACTAGGGAAATAATTCTTCTCAACCTCAGAATGGTAGTCAGATGTCTCATTATAGAAAAAAAGGGTGCGCTGTGCCTTTAAGACAAAAACGTGCAATATTTCTTTAGAATCAAATTTAAAATATTTGTGCTTGTAGTACTTCACAATAATTATATTGTGGATGTGGTATTATCTAATACACACGTGAAAATACACAAAAGTGCAAATGTGCTGATATCTCTGATATCACAGTGCTTAAGTGCAACACAAAATTCAGATAAATGGAGTGGATACAATACCCAGCTGTATATACCCTCGATTGGGTTACTTCAAATTACTTGTGCATATGTATAAAAAATAAAAAGAGAAGTACATAGCGTGATACAGTAAAATAAATTAGCATATGGAGACAATCTCTCTATGGGTACACTCACAAGTGAAGAGCAGATAAGCCTGCTCCAACTGTATCCGCTTTGTATACAAAAGATACACAGGACGGCAGCAGCTTGAAAACGAAATAGACTTTAATATCTGCAAAATTCCACAGTATAAAACGGTGTCACTTAGCTCCCTCAATCCTTCTTTGGACGAATGTTCTGTTCGGTTTGGTTGCCGGCAAACACAATACCGCAGACACTTCCTGGAGGCGGAGCCTTAGTGACGTAACCACGGGACGTGCGTGATGACGCGTTTCGCCTCAGATTCGGCTTCCTCAGATCACACTCCCATCCTGCTGCTGCCTTCTTTTAAATCCACACTCATTGGCGTGTATCCGCCCATTATGTCCTCTCATTGGTTAAAAATTAGTCTCTATGTGTTATTCCAAAAATTCTTCACTACAACGTTCATTCATAGAGTCCTTATCACCGAAATAGCGTTTTATTATAACACATATCTCAAACACCTTTTTATGTACAGACTATATTCCTATTATACATATCTACTCAATCTGAGTGAGAGAAAAAAGAGGAATATATTAGTCAAATGTTACATATATTAAAAATCAAGTTAAAATCTCTAGAAAATCTTTATTATACAATATACTATAATTAATAAAAATTAAAAAACTAAGCTTCAGATCAAATAAAATAAAAATGCAAAATTATATTATTCATCTTATAGGAAATTATACAAGTCAAATTCTATATTCAAACCTCTTGGTTCTAAAGTTCCCAGACGATGTACCCATTTCATTTCTTCCCTACCTATTGCATTTATATGATCTCCCCCTCTCCAGGCTTTATTAACTATTTGGATACCTAGAAAGATTAACCCATTAGGATCCTTTTTGTGGTACTTATTAAAATGGGCTGAGACGCTGTGTTGCTCATAGCCACGTTTTATATTGTACACATGTTCATAAATACGTTTATGAAGGGGACGTATTGTGCGACCTACGTATTGCAGCCCACAGGGACAAATTAATAAACAAATTACATATTTACTACAGCAAGTTATAAAATCCTTTATAGAGAATTCCTCATCACTTTGTCTCGCTTTAATTTTACTTATTCCTTTTAGAGTTTTGTTTTTGCTGCACTTGCAGCCCATGCACTTTCCACATGAATAAAAAACACTTTTATTATTTAGAAATGTTGTTTTTACTTCTTTTTTAGGGTGATTAAAAGTTAAAAGTCTTTTAAAATTTGGTGCGCCTCTAAAAGTAATAAAAGGCCTCTCTGGTATGATTCCTGCCAACTCTTTATCTTTTTTCAGTAAGTCCCAATGTTTATTAATTATAGACCTCATTTTTCTAGAATCACTATTAAAATCAAAAACTAAGGGCATCTTATTCTCTTTTTCCTCAATTTGCCTATTTTTACCTCTCATAATAGCATCGTCCTGATTAAGTTGGCTCACTTCCTCATACGCCCTATCTAATATGCTTTTTGGGTATTTTTGCTCTGAAAACTTATCCATAAGGATATTGGCCTGATCTTTAAAAACATCTGACTCTGTGCAATTTCTCCTCAATCTTTGTAACTGTCCTTTTGGGATATTATCCAGCCAGGGGGTGTAGTGACCACTATTATATAACACATAGCTGTTTGCATCCACTTTCTTGAAATAATTCTTAGTTTTAATACCCCCTCCTTCCACATAAATATCCAAATCTAGGAGGCTGATATTGTCCTTACTATAGTTACTGGTAAGATGAATACCCCAATTATTTTCATTTAATAAATTAAAAAACCTCTCCAAATGTGACTCCGTACCTCTCCATATAAAAAACATATCGTCTATGTACCTATGATATGAGACTAGGTCCGCCCCCATTCTTGACTGTTATAAATATGGATATTTTCCCAACTAGACATAAATAAATTTGCATAACTAGGGGCGAAATGAGATCTCTCATTAGGTCAAGATGCTGTTACCCCACATATTAAAAATGATATCTCTGATTATTATGTTTTTCTGCAAGTATTCATCCAGTTACTGTTTACACAGCCATACAAACTCTGATAAAACCACCTCTTCTGGCAGAGAATTCTACATCTTTATTGTACTTACTGTAAAAAAACAAAACTTTCCTTTGCCTTAGACTAAATCTCATTTCATCCAGTCTAAATGGGTGACACTGTATCCTAATTATAGCCCTGTTTATGATTAGGTTTCCAGTATATCTTGTTATGTTTTACTTTGTTTTATATTCTGTGTTAACCGATAGGAGATAACAACAGACAAAAACAAATGATGTTGCAAATCAGGGGGAATAGAATTAAGTCTAAGTATCTGTTAATATTTTAGTTATAATCACATGCTAGCAGTCACAGTATAACTGTTTTTTTTAAAGGCCCAGGACAACGGAAAGCTTCCCCTTTTCCTGGTTCAAAGGTCCAAAAGTATTTTATATTGCAAACCAGTCCTTTCTTAGAACCTGTTATCAGGTGAGATTTTATTAATGTGCTCTCCTCATAATGTAATGCCTCTTGTTGTTGCTTGCAGAAGAAATGTAAAGCCCATAAACATGACTGCCTAGGTGAAGAATGCAGAATTACGATAAGCATTAATACGTCTTTATTTATCTGTATTACAAGCTGAAACAGAATATATTACCATTTCCTGAGCCACATACATCTAAATAACCACATTAATGGAATTAATGGATGCAGGACACATTTCCTATCTTCTTATTTACACCAATAAAGAACCTCACAATGATATTTTTTCGATTTCCCTAAATCATGCATTGAACGAGCCTATTCAGTCTGTGTAAAACATGGTGTCCTGGAGACTTAGTACAGCAGACGGTTGTTTTTATTAACATATATTAAGTTGACACCATATCATATTTCTTTTGGTGAATTGAGTGGATTTAAATGTGAAACTACAATAAAAAGTACATTCATTTTCTAGAGCATTAAATTCTCGCCTGTGCACTGTGCTAGTTAAATTGACAGTATCATCAAGATTTTTGGCTAGTTACCTTTGTTTTCTGCACGTCCCTAATTCTTTCTGATCTGATGTCACTGATTATTAGCATTCTGTAAAGACAAATAAAACACTGCCTAGTACTTTAGTAATGTGTTACAGAAGACAATAAATAATGGTTTATAAATGCCAAAACGCATTTACTCATACGCTGAAACAAAGGGTACAGGGGTGCACACAATCACAAACAAAACAAAAATGCAAACGCTAGTGCACTGTCTTTATTTCTATCCCAGGAAATAAAATGTAAATAGTATTGAACATAGACATCATTGACAATAATTAATGCATGAAAGCTTATTCTATTTGTGCAGATTATTTTATTTTTCTCATATTATTTAACAATTTTGTACTAAACTGTTATATTTAGTTAAATGAAGCCGTGATGTTGTCACCTGTCACCTGTCACCTGTCACCTGATCGGTGTCAAACATTCCAGCCACAGTGAAATTCAGACACGTATATAGTCTTACACACAATGATGATGATGTAATATTTGAGATGGGTGCAGTGTATAGGCTGGTGATTGTTAGAGGGACGCATTTCACCTAAACCCAGTAAACTGCAATTAATGCCATACACATGTATTGTGGAATTTCTTTTAGAATATATAGGTGTATGTCCACTTAAATAATTTGTGTTTCATTAGTAAATAATGTTTAAAGAATCATTAAGAAGCATTGTATTCCAAATGCGTAAAAGTTCACTAAAGGGCAATTTATTTGCATGTTTCAATAGCTGTATGTGTCAATATGATGTCTAAAAGTTATTTTTGTAGAAAAAGTTGGATGTTTTGTAACACATACACAAAAAATGGTCAAATATCTTTTCTCACGAATACCTTCCAATTAATGTATTCCTCCTTCTTTCTGACCTATATCTTGGTTGAAGGTGAAACCCAGTCACAATCAGCATATGCATGAGATAATTATCTGTGTCCCACAGGCCCCAGCACTGGGAAATAAATACTGGAAATGCGCAGAGCCACTGATAAATAGGGTGAATGGTAACATTTAGTTTCTCAATGACAGGAAAATTCTGGAAAGCTTCCATAAATCGTCTTCAAAGGGCTCTCTCGTTGCCCTGTGATTGAACGTTACAGAGCGTCACCAGGGTGTCATTTCAACCTTACAACAGGAATCTATTATCTATGACATATGCATTGCATTTTTCATCTCATTCTATTTTTTTTTATATTTTACTATAAACTACAACAAAAAGCCCAGATTTTAACCTTTTCTCATCAGAAAAAAATAATGGGAAAACTGAAACCACATATAGTTCACTCATTCAGTTACCTGGGCTTGGGAACCCCTTGGTGATAATTCATAACTAGACTGGCATGTCCTCATCCTCCTCTATACAGTATCCTCAACATGCCACCCATAATATACCAAAAGTGATTACAGTCTTCAAGGTCAATGAAACAGAACACAGGCCCAGGACTGGAAAATAAGATGGAGATCTAGCTGTAATGGCTCCATTTTTGCCTGGTCTGGATTCAATGCTCTGAAGCAAAACAACTGAGGACAGTATCCAAAATAAGAAAATAAGATCATGACAGAATATTAAAATATTGATGAAATTAAACAAAATATATTGCACATAAAGTAGACTGTGCACTAGTAAGTTAGAAACGTAGAAACATAGAATGTGACAGCAGATAAGAACCCTTCGGCCCATCTAGCCTGCCCAAAATGAGCAGTTGTTAGCAGTTTTTTTGCCAAAATGAGTAGTAATAACTTTAAATATGTCTCTTGACATATGGAATTATGAAAACAAGCTAAAAGTATCAAAACATTTTTAAGGACCCCTGTTCAATGGCACCTCAGGAAATCGGGGGAAAAGAAAATTAAATGTGAAATGTGATAAAGAAGAGCACAAGCAGAACATTTGAGGAGAATTTCAATGTGTGGATTATCTCAATGAATGAAAGCAGGCTTAGACTCTAGAGTTGATCTCCTGCTTTTCTTCTTTCTTATTATTACAAATATCCTTCATATTAATTTAATTGTCACATAGTAAGAGGTGGAGCACTCATAGGCCAATAAAGTTGGTGTAGGCAACCATCAGCACTCCAGATCTTGTTGACTACATCTCCCATACACATGTAGAATGCAGAAGGTTGCCTTCCCCTGGGAGGGCATGGATGTAAGAATAAAATAAAAACAAACATTAAAAAAAAATGAAAAAATTAGCCACTTTAATGTGTCCCCCCTCCCTCAAGACTTGCCTTCTTCTGGATTCCATGTGGCTCTTTCGTCTTCCTCATGTTTTGGCTTCAGCGGTGGAGATGTTGCCACTTGCCGTCGGCTGCTTCCACCATCCAGCCATGACTCTCCTCCTTGCTCCCCAATACACTTGTTGGATGCATAGGCATCCTCCTTTATCCCACTCAGGCTGTACTACTGTTGACGCAAATGTGCACACTACAGTACTACTGAGACATCTTTCAATTCAGCTTAATGTGGCTTGTGCAGATAGCATGATATATTAACCCTTTTAATGTCATAATGGCTAAGCTATAAATTCTGCCCTTGATTATTGTGGACAAAGCTGCTTGATAGGAGTCTATAGCATGGTCTTGGGTATCAGTACACACCGATATAACTTAATATAAACCTTTACATTTTGCAACCTCATTTTTGCAGCTGGTTTACCATAAACAGATAATACACTCTTAAACATGCTTTCTTATAATGTGTATTTAAAGAAATAATTATTTTCTGCTATACATTTTCTTTATTTTACTATTTTTTTCGTTAAGGGTTGTGTGCCTTAATACAAAATTAAACGTGAATCATTTTAACAAGAATATCTTATATTTTATGTTTTCTGCTTTTTTTTTTTTTTAAAGCTGGATGACAAAGCCCATTGCATTTTCTTTTTTGTAATTTGCAAGTTGTGTGATATATCTACTATAAACTTGAAATTTTTCATATAAACGGGTACTTTCCCCCAACCTTTGCAAAGATTCGCAACAGCACGTTGTGTGCTTTCAAAGTCAGCATGTCGCCTGGCGTTGCCTGAGAAGGGAATGCAATCTCATCCTAATTAAAAATGTCCTCAGGCTAACACTATAACAGTGTAGACAGGACATTCCTCTCCAGCATCTCCGCTAACGCTTTATCTGTATCATTTTTCTAATCATGACACTTCTTAGAAAATGAAAAAATAGAGGGGGAAATGTTTTTTTATATATATATATATATATTTTTTTTTTTCTTGCAGTTATTTTCTTTTTGTGTACAGACGCTCATTTGTACGCGGGGAACATTGTGCGCCTTTTTCCATCTAAATTCTCTCTGTGTTTTTTTAGCCTTTAGAATCTGTTCCTTTTGTACATTGTAAACTGTAAATAGAACGAACACATACTGTACCAAGGCAGTAATCTGCTAAGGCACTTGCAAAAGGGCAAATATAACTATATAACTATTAAATGCTAGACTGTAAAAAAAAGTGTTAATTTCTTTTGTTTCTCATGACTGTTTTAAATTTTTATTACCGTATATACTCGAGTATAAGACGAGTTTTTCAGCACATTTTTTGTGCTGAAAAACACTCACTCGTCTTATACTCGAGTCAGTTGTCTGTATTATGGCAATTTTCATTGCCATAATACAGACAAGGACCGGGGGCTGTCAGGAAGCTGTAACTTACCTTCACCGCAGCTCCTGTCAGCTCCCTTCTCTCTCCTCCGTCCGTGCAGCTCCCAGGTCAGCTTCCTCTGCAACTCTCGCGAGAGCCGCGGGGTCAGAGCGTTGCCACGGGTTACCGTGGCAACGCTCCGCGCGGCCGCGAGAGTTGCAGAGGAAGCTGACCTGGGAGCTGCACGGACGGAGGAGAGAGAAGGGAGCTGACAGGAGCTGCGGTGAAGGTAAGTTACAGCTTCCTGACAGCCCCGCTCCTACAGCCCATCCACTGGACCACCAGGGAGTGAGAGCCCCCCTCCCTGGCCAGCTAACAAGCAGGGAGGGGGGACGAAAAAAAATAAATAAATAATAATAATAAACAAAAAAAATTATAATAAAAAAAATAATAACAACATTAAAAAAATATATATTACAATAATTAATAAAATGCCCACCCCCACCAATGCTCTGCACTCACACACTGCATTCATACACACACTCATACACACACACTGCACTGCATTCATTATATACACACACTGCATACACACTGCATTCATACACACACTGCATACACACTGCATTCATACATACACACATACACACACTGCATTCACACTGCACTCATACACACACTGCACTGCATTCATTATATACACACTGCACTCATACACACACTGCACTGCATTCATTATATACACACTGCACTCACACACTGCACTCATATACACACACTGCACTGCATTCATTATATACACACTGCATACACACTGCACTCATACACACACACTCCATTCATTATATACACACTGCATTCATACACACACTGCATTCATACATACACACTGCATTCATTATATACACACTGCACTCATACATACACACTGCATTCATTATATACACACTGCATACACACTGCACTCATACACACACTGCACTGCATTCATTATACACACACTGCACTGCATTCATTATACACACACTGCACTCATATACACGCACTGCACTCATATACACGCACTGCACTCCATTCATTATATACACACACTGTAAAAAAATATTCAGTTAATATAACTTTTTTAGGATCTAATTTTATTTAGAAATTTACCAGTAGCTGCTGCATTTTCCACCCTAGTCTTATACTCGAGTCAATAAGTTTTCCCAGTTTTTTGGGGTAAAATTAGGGGCCTCGGCTTATATTCGGGTCGGCTTATACTCGAGTATATACGGTAATTTTTTTTTTCTTGAATCAAGCTGCCAACGAGAACAGTTGGGACAATTTGTCAAAGGTAGTGAGGTATAAGTTTGTTTTTGCAAATCTTGAGTCTGATTTTACAGGGAGTGCAGAATTATTAGGCAAATGAGTATTTTGACCACATCATCCTCTTTATGCATGTTGTCTTACTCCAAGCTGTATAGGCTCGAAAGCCTACTACCAATTAAGCATATTAGGTGATGTGCATCTCTGTAATGAGAAGGGGTGTGGTCTAATGACATCAACACCCTATATCAGGTGTGCATAATTATTAGGCAACTTCCTTTCCTTTGGCAAAATGGGTCAAAAGAAGGACTTGACAGGCTCAGAAAAGTCAAAAATAGTGAGATATCTTGCAGAGGGATGCAGCACTCTTAAAATTGCAAAGCTTCTGAAGCGTGATCATCGAACAATCAAGCGTTTCATTCAAAATAGTCAACAGGGTCGCAAGAAGCGTGTGGAAAAACCAAGGCGCAAAATAACTGCCCATGAACTGAGAAAAGTCAAGCGTGCAGCTGCCAAGATGCCACTTGCCACCAGTTTGGCCATATTTCAGAGCTGCAACATCACTGGAGTGCCCAAAAGCACAAGGTGTGCAATACTCAGAGACATGGCCATGGTAAGAAAGGCTGAAAGACGACCACCACTGAACAAGACACACAAGCTGAAACGTCAAGACTGGGCCAAGAAATATCTCAAGACTGATTTTTCTAAGGTTTTATGGACTGATGAAATGAGAGTCTTGATGGGCCAGATGGATGGGCCCGTGGCTGGATTGGTAAAGGGCAGAGAGCTCCAGTCCGACTCAGACGCCAAGGTGGAGGTGGAGTACTGGTTTGGGCTGGTATCATCAAAGATGAGCTTGTGGGGCCTTTTCGGGTTGAGGATGGAGTCAAGCTCAACTCCCAGTCCTACTGCCAGTTTCTGGAAGACACCTTCTTCAAGCAGTGGTACAGGAAGAAGTCTGCATCCTTCAAGAAAAACATGATTTTCATGCAGGACAATGCTCCATCACACGCTTCCAAGTACTCCACAGCGTGGCTGGCAAGAAAGGGTATAAAAGAAGAAAATCTAATGACATGGCCTCCTTGTTCACCTGATCTGAACCCCATTGAGAACCTGTGGTCCATCATCAAATGTGAGATTTACAAGGAGGGAAAACAGTACACCTCTCTGAACAGTGTCTGGGAGGCTGTGGTTGCTTCTGCACGCAATGTTGATGGTGAACAGATCAAAACACTGACAGAATCCATGGATGGCAGGCTTTTGAGTGTCCTTGCAAAGAAAGGTGGCTATATTGGTCACTGATTTGTTTTTGTTTTGTTTTTGAATGTCAGAAATGTATATTTGTGAATGTTGAGATGTTATATTGGTTTCACTGGTAAAAATAAATAATTGAAATGGGTATATATTTGTTTTTTGTTAAGTTGCCTAATAATTATGCACAGTAATAGTCACCTGCACACACATATATCCCCCTAAAATAGCTAAAACTAAAAACAAACTAAAAACTACTTCCAAAAATATTCAGCTTTGATATTAATTAGTTTTTTGGGTTCATTGAGAACATGGTTGTTGTTCAATAATAAAATTAATCCTCAAAAATACAACTTGCCTAATAATTCTGCACTCCCTGTATATTGCTCTGCTAAGGTGCATGACCTTTACAGACCAGCACAAGGTTAAAGTCTTACCATTGCGAAAATCATTCTGTTTATCAAAGGTCCACTCCAGGCACCATAACAACATTGTTATAGTGTGAGGATGCCACCGGCAGCTACCACGCTGTTCAATTGTTAATCAACGGTTTAACCCCAAAGTTATCAAGCTGGCACCGGATTGCTCTGTCGCTGTACTTTGGCTCAATGTCCAAGGCTTCAATTGGGAAGCTTTGTACCAACCACCATTGATAGGCTGAGAGCGTTAGTCAGCAGCTCCACATATGTATATGAGACAAATTGTTTATTTACTAGACTCGAGGCCTACTGAATAGCACTGCTCCGAGTGCCTTCTAGAAAGAACACAGCTTAAAAGGATACTCTAAACATCAAAACCACTACATCTTAATGTAGTGCTTTTGGTTCATAGATGGTGCCTCTTATGCCTGGCAATGTTGAATGAGAAATTACAATATTTACATGTTGCTAAAACCATGTCTCTAATGGCTGTTAGACACACAGCCACTAGAGCTGCTTTCTCCTTAAGACCTTCAGTTTTCAAAAGTCTTCATGTCTGATGCTATCATGCTCTGCAAATCCTGTAGATTCCACATTAAAACATAGCCTGCATCCATCCCTTTCTTAAACACGATGCTACCAAGGAGCTTGTCCATGCTCTAGTAATTTCCCACATGGCTTATTGTAACCCTCTCCTAATTGGTCTTCCCAAAAGCCATATTGCCCGCTGCAGTCTGTAATGAATGCTGCCGCCAGACTAATTTTCCTCTCCACTTGGTCCTCTAACACCTCACCCATCTGTCATTCCTTACATTGGCTTCCTGTATCCTATAGTCAATTCAAAGTACTAACCCATTCCTATAAAGCATTGAACAATTCTAGCCTCTCCTACTTTTCTTCACAGATCCATAGGTATGCCCCTTCTCAATCTCTATGCTCTGCCCATGACCTTCTCCTGTCCGCTGCTCGCACACGTACGGCCAACTCACGCTTGCAGGACTTCTCGCGGACGGCTCCCTTCCTGTGGAATAGCCTGCCTACTGCCATCAGACTCTCCCCTAGTCTTCAATTGTTTAAGAAGTGCCTTTAAACCTATCTCTTCAGGAAAGTTTATGGCATCCCAGAGTAATCTCTACCTCACATACCTGTCCCTTGCTGTCTCCTAAAGGGCAGCACTCTACTCTCTCCTCCAGCTCTGATTCACTCCCACTTTATTTGATTGGCATTTCCTGTCCTAATGTGTTTTATACCCCACCTCCTATAGATGTGAAGCTTGCTTGAGCAGGGTCCTCTTCAACCAATCGTTACTGTAAGTTTTTTTGTAATTGTGTTATTAATTGTAAAATCTCCCCGTTTTATAATATTGATAGCGCTACGGAATCTGTTGGCGCTATATAAATGCCAATAATAATAGTAATAATAATGATACTGAACGTAGCTGATGCTCTTCATGGAGAAGCATTGGGTTCACTGGAACTTTATGAGAAACGGTGGATTGGTGGCGAGAGGTGATTCTCATGCCTGTCATGTTTCCTCAGCACTTTTCTATGAGAAGTGACCAACAGGGTCAAAAGTTATCATTCTTGAGAACTTCACCATCATCCAGGCAGCAGGTTCCTTTCTTCATTTGCCTTGACAAAAGTGAGGCTTGTCACCCAGAAGCATTGGGTTCAATGAGAAGAATTACCAGCACAGCTCAGCAATTTCTGTGTGCATGCACCTATCTCATTGTAATTCTCTTTGAGACACATTCTGTTGGCCCAGAAGAGCATTGCTAGTGATAATCAACCAGAGGTGGAGCAGATCTGTGCTGATGGACCGTAGCTTCATTAAACTAGAGGCAAATAGCCTCTTTTATAGAGCACTGTAGGCTGGTGCCCAGTAATCTACACTTTCAAACAAAAACTCCAACATTAGCACTTACTTTGAGATAAATACATCAAATTGTAAACAGTGTTAACTATTTATAGTATTATAACAAATATATCTTATGAGACAGATAACTATAGCTAGGTTAATCCAAACATAGAAAGGTTTTGAAAAGTATCCTTTTAAAATCGTTAACATTTAAAATATTGTTTATCCCTAACAAATATCCACAAATACACTAATTTGGGCAGCATCTATGACTAAAGTTTTCATCAGATCAAATACATAGAACAAGTGGCAAAAAATACAATTACCTGTGCACAATTCCAAATCAGCAGGTGAGCTTACACTTTAATGACCATTGGAGTTGTACTAAAACCCTTCTATTATGTAAATATTCATAGGGTTTTGGAATGGTGATCAGGTAACTTTTTTTGGTGTTCTATATATTTGGGTTGCTGCTACCCAAGGGAAGTCAAAGTTTGAACGCAGGGCATAATTCTGTGTGTTTGTATGTTACAGTGCTGCTTTTCACCCCACGTGTGTCCAATTAAAGATATTCTATGTTAGAAATACAAAGTTGTATTCCGAGAACTATAGTTCACTCTGTTCCCCCCTCCCTCATGGGTTAAAAAACCCTTTGGTCACTTACCTGATTCCAGCGCCGGTGTCCCTAAGTGCTGGGTCGGCGCTCCGCCTCCCCCGATGGCGAGATCTAATGTTCATGCGTGGCAAACGCTGCAAGCGCATTAGGCCCTCCCAATAGGAAAGCATTGATTCAATGTTTTCATATGGGGATTTTACTGATGCTGGATGTCCTTATGCAGAGCGTGAAGATGAACAGAATCAGTTAGGTGACTTCCAGGAAGTGCTGTCTCATTGACAGACACTAGAGGCAGTCTTAGTGCTGCTTCTCTAAAACTGCAATGATTACATTGCAGGACTAACTGGAATAGGAATACTGCACCCAGACCATTTCAATGAGATGAAGTTGTCAGGGTGACTATAGTGTCCCTTTAAGTATTGATAAGTGTAGAGCAGCTCACAGGCATATCCCTATTTTTATCATTAGTGTTTCCCTTTTAGCTGAAAGCAGCAAGATGAGTTAGACTCAACTAAGCAGTTTACATTGATAAGCAAGGTGAGCTTACAATGAGCTTACAATGTTATTGCAGTTGGAGTGGTACTAAAAACTACCTGTTATTTACATAGTTACGTAGGCTGAAAAGAGACGTGTCCATACAGTTCAGCCTTTCTCACATCTATTTTTGCTGTTGATCTAAAAGAAGGCAAAACCCCACTTTGAAGCACTTCCAGTTTTGCAACAAACTAGGAAAAAAATATCTTCTTTACCCCAGAATCAGATTTATCCTTGGATCAAGAAGCTATTACACAACTAATTAAAAATTAAATCCCTGAATATTGTTTTTGCAAGTATGCATCTTGTTGCTGTTTAAACATCTGTACAAAGTCTGATAAAACCACTTCTTCAGGCAGAAAATTCCACATCTTACTGTAAAAAACAACAACTTTCCTTTGCTTTAGACTAAATCTCCTTTCTTCCCATCTAAACACTTGACTTTGTGTCCTATGTATAGTTTATGAATAGATTTCCAGACAATGATTTGTATTGGCCTCAAATATGTCTGTATAATACTATCATATCCCCTCTGAGGTGCCGTTTTTTTTCTAAACTAAGGAGGTTTCAAATTGTTAACCTTTCTTTATAACTAAAATGTTCCATTCTTTGTAGCCTGCCTCTGCATGTTTTCTAGTGCCATAATATCCTTCTTTAGAACAGGTGTCCAAAATTGCACAGCATATTCAAGATGTGGTCTTACTAGTGATTTATAAAGAGGCAAAATTATATTCTCATCCCGAGGATTAATGCCCCTTTTTATATATGACAATAGTATTGGCCTTAGCCAGTAAGCTTACAGGTCTATAATTTCCAGGCAAGGATTTTGAACCCTTTTTGAATATAGGAACCACATCTGCCTTCATCCAGTTCTCTGGAACAATTCCTGAAATAAATAAACATTGAAAGATTAAAAACAGAGTTTCACTAATTTCCACACTTAGTTCCTTAACCCTATAAGGACGGAGGCAATTGTACAAGTTCTGATCAAAACAAAAAAAGAGTTTTTCGCTATATGTCTGTTCAACCATAATTCACCTCTTTCATATTAAGTGCACCCACACCTATTTTATATAATTTTGGTCAGGAGAAACAGGGCTTTTATTTCACTTTAACTATATTCATATATATATAACAATTTATTATGAATAAAATCTAAAAAAGTGTGAGAAATTAAAATGTTGTTTTATTTTATTTTTTTAGTTTTGTGTGGTATTTTAACTTTGAATGTTATAATACTGTTTGCTTTTACTGCAAACCTAACCCCTACCCCATAGAAGAAATAGTATGACCCTTGCCACTTAACACCATGTAGATGCCAAAGTGAAGGGGGAATAGGAAGGAGTTCACTACATCGGTTTTACTAAGCCAAGCTCTGACACCAGCTCACAGGATAGCATCTATAGCATTGTCAATAGTAGCGTATTGGAGCGAAAATTCCTCTAATGGAATGAGTGAGTTTAGACTAGTTGTTGTTGTAGAGTGGAAAGTAGAGAGGTCGATAATTAACCTTTGCTTATTAGAAGTTTTACGCGTGACCACACCTATGGGATTAGTTCTCCATATGGAAAAGGGCAGAGAACTGAATGGGCCTAGTAAAAAACCTTGGTCTAATTCCTTCTTGAGTAGCTCATTGATAGTGTCAGTGTTAGCAAATGCCATCTGCAAGTTGTTACATTCAACTATCCCTGAAGGCATATATATGATGCCTGTGTGAAACCCATCCTTAAAACCCAGACACCAGAAATTCCACTAGATGTTGTGAGGGGTGGTCGTGCAACAATTCCTGTAGTGCTAATATGTTAACAGATGAAAAATAAGGCTTAGGGTACATTTTATTGGGGTACATAGCCTAAGAATGTGCCCGGAAACATTGTGAGCACACGTGCAATAGTCTGCAGGCACTATAAACGCAAGTGCCTGCGTTGAAATTATTACAGATTTGCGACTTCCCCAAAAACACAATATTCTGACCCAATTTATCTTTAAGAATCCTATCTGGTCTTACTGTGGTTGTTGGGTTGGGGTAAAAGGCACTCACTTCCGGGGAGTTTGGACATAAATTAGGCCCGCAATTGAGGCCCGCAAAGTGTCTACAAAATAGTTCCATATCAAGCATGCTCCAGTCTGCTTGGTAGTTGAACTGGGCCAGTGATGCAGACGCTGTAACGGATCAACGGGCACCCCGACTGGGTACCTCAGTTGAAGGATGCTCCTGGCGCTTCCTGAGGACTCCAAGCACTGCAGCAGACACCACAACCACCGAACCAGAGAAGCATACGAATGCTCTCAAGCATTGAATGCTATAAACAGCTGAACAGGAAAAGCATACGATCAGCTTACACTCCTGGCAATCAGCATACAATCCAATTCCCCCAATAACGAGATGACACTTAGTTTTGAGGTCAAGCAGAACTCAAGTTTATTGACACAATCCCTGTTTTTATAGGATTCTCCCATGCAAGGGAGGCACCCACCATAATTACTACATTAACAAATCACATAGACGTTAACTCCCACACATCTCCTCCCCTTAGCTTAACAGTTAACACAATCATAATGTGCATACTTTCCCCCAATTCTTGGATGTACCCCAAATATGGCAGGTACACCTTTAAATGTATCCCCTGGTAGCCCTGATCTGAGTGAGAAACATATTCAAAAATCACCCAGATCAGACCAGGGGTTCGGGAGTTATGGGGAAGCAAAGATTTGACCGACCGCACAGGCAAAGTAGCTGAAAATAGTTTCATGAGTTTTGGCCTTGCGGTCGGTCTCTGTTTGTGCATAAAAGTCCCAGAAGTATATGCCATCCAGGGTTGTGCCAGTCTTCGAATGAATCCCCTGGTTCGTGTGAGTATTTCTACCGAGCAGCGGCTCGTTCGGTAGTTTTGGCACGAATCCATGGAAGTCTGGAGGTCTCAGCGGTGTTTGCTTAGTCGAGTGTCTGATTTTAGTTCCAGACACTCGATGGCAAAACACCGCTGTTCGGGAGTTTAAGATGGCCACTACCACGTGTTAAACTACCGAAATGGCGGCCACCCAGGGACTTGAACAAAGCGTTCGTTGGTTTCAATGGGAATTAATTAGACGAACAGGGAGGTAGATTAAAGCATCAGGGTGGTCCGGTGTTCGGTAGATTTCGTTCGTATACCGAATGCAGGGAGACAGTACAGTGTTAGGTGAACAATCAAACAAATGCTTCATATACAGAAACAAAATACCAAAAGCATTTTAAGACCCACAGTCTTGCAGACAGCTCAATGTTCTTTGCTGCATAATTTATATAGTCTGAAGTCTTTGCAATATTATTTTATATGCCCCTTGCTGGTTCTTAAAGGGCCAGTAGTGCCATACCAAAAATCCCATTGAGCCCAGCCATAGTGTTTAAAGGATCCCATCTTCCCGGGACCATAATCACTGGGCAGGCGGCGAGCAAGCAGCCCCCTTCAGGAAACCAGGGCAGACTCTTGTACAGGGGCTAGTCAGCTACAGATGCCTCATAAAAGGATGTGCCACAGTACTTGTGCCCCAAAATCCACCAGCTTGTGGAGGTTAAGATCAAATTCTTCCCTCCTATCTGGATATACTGAACAAACCATGTCTCTGTAAATCTCAAATGCGAGAACAAACTCTGGTATAGACAGTTTACGATTCAGCCTGGGGTCTCCAGATTTCAATACACAGACACATCACCGTATCCGTAGGTCTTATTTTCTAGGACATCTCCAAGATGTCCTTTTTAATGTTTGCCGGCACCGTGTGTGCTGGGTTAATAATATGTGGGTTCTTAGGGCAAATTGAGGCATTGCATTATAAGATTAGTTGCTGGGGAGATTAGCGGAATCAGGAGTAACCAGCGCCGATGGAGAACTCAATTGGTTTCCTGAGTCCATCCTATCCAACTTTTCCTTGATCTATCCTATAGAGGATAGAACCGATGACAAAACAGCCTGTAGATTAGAAGACTGGCCACTACTAAATCCATTACCCGCCCCGGTGTTATCGGTCTGGGTATTAATTAGCCTATAAAGTTCAGCTTTACTGGCCGTAGCAGGGTAGGGGATGTTCCCTCTGAACAATTCTGCTGTGATCCTCGGAATGGTCCAAGATCTGAGGGCTGATGGACTTGCGGTGACACTACCTCATGACAGCGTTACGGATCTAGCTGGTGTACTAGGGATAGATAATTCCTCCCCGACTTGACTTGTCACTGGTAGTTGTGACATACTCCAATTAAAGAATAGGAGGTTATGCGGGCCCTTCTACATATACTGGCTGGCTAGCCAAAAATTTAGCTAGCTAGCCATATACTAAATATTGCGACAGTTGAAGCCCTGCTAATTGCCAAGCGGCTTGAAAGGCTCTAGCTGGCGCAAGTGGGTTTCCTGGCCACAGAACGTTGTGGTGGGTTGACGGCCTCTCTGTGACTTGTAAAGGCATAAGATAGAATAGGAGTGACAAATGAGGCCCTCTCTATGCAACCAAGTGAGGCGGCTAACTATAAATTGGACCGAGGGGCGAACGTACCTCCGAGTCGAGGATGGGTGATGACCTTGCAGAACCACTAAACTAAGGCATTAAAGGCCTAGAAATAATTTATCACTAGTGGCCTCCTAGCCTTACAAGCCAGTATAAACGTATTCTAAAACAAAAACCACAAATGAGTAGGTAGGTATGATCAGAATATCTAGAATTGACATACCTGATGAGCTATCAAAATGGAGTAAATTCTGACGAAACAGCCCTCAGTAATTACCTATAAGAGTAATAGTAGCGTATAGTTTCCCTTACATATTACTACTACAAAGATACCTACCGGTTTATTACTTAAAGTAAAGTTGGACCGGCACTAAATGACCTGGAAGGAGAATTGGATGGCCTAGTACCTAGTAATGTAGAAAAATAAAACATAAGGACCAGAAAACTAATGAGACCATATGTAGGCCAGCATAACTATAACCACTAACCTATAAACACAGTGAAATGTGAATGGTAGTTGTGATGGTGCTCAATTGCTGAGCGCTTCATAGAACTGAAATATACAATGCATTTAACTCAGCCTCCGAGCATGAATGATTATTGCATACACATAAAACCCCCCTAATAGCCACAAGAGAGCAAAACTGTAAGAGTCAACCAAATGCTGCTCAATGTAACCCCAGTTAAGTAAGGAGATAACCATTCTTATGGTATGAAACAATAAGACCTGGTAACAACTTGAATAACACAATTGAGGTACCTAGAAAATAAAAAACCTAATTTCAAGATTTACTAATAAATCGTACCAAAATTAATAAGCAATGCGCTTGTTTGCTATTTGAAATTAATAATTTGTTTAGATTATACAAAAACTCTTAATATCTACCTGCAATATCAAAAATTACCACCAGAGGCCGACATTTAAACAAGCAATACATAACTAACATAGAGAAACAAATATTTCATATAAGTACTGAGCCAAATGTACAAGTTTTGATCAAAATAAAACGTAAGCAAAACCTGGCATTTGCGCTATATGTCAGTTCAACCGTAATTCACCTCTTTTATATTAAGTGCATCCACACTTATTATATATAATTTTATTCAGGAGGAATAGGGCTTTCATTTAACATTAAATATTTAGTTATTAAACATAATTTACTATGAATAAAATATTTTTTTAAATGGGATAAATTAAGAAATGTTGTTCTATTTTTAGTTCTGCATGACATTTTAACTGTGAATGTCTTAATACTGTTAGCTTTTACTGCAATTTTTACTTTTACTCACAAACACTGGCAAAAGTTAGCGTTAATATTGGTTTGTGTGTGAAAAATGCAAAAAACTCATTTGAACGACAATTTTGGCCTGTGTTTGTGACTAAGTGGCTACTAAAAAAGACTAGACATTCCCCATTTTAAATACTTTGGGTTGTCTACTTTTGCAAATGGTATGCCATGATGGGGGTATTTCTCATTCCTGGGCTGCCATACAGTCTCAAATGCACAATAACCAATGTGGCAAATTTCTATGTTTAAAAAATGAAATGGGCAAGCCCTATATTTGAACCTGTAACTTTTCAAAACCCCATAAAACCGGTAAATGCAGGGTACTGTTTTACTTATGAGACATGGTTGAACACAAATATGAGTGTTTTAGAGCAGTAAAATATATAATGACGATATCATCAATGAAAGTGCTGTTTTTGAAAAACGCAAAAAACTAAAATGAACGCTAACTCTGGCCAGTGTTTGTGACTAAGTGGCTGCTAAAAAAAGACTAGACATACCCCATTTTGAATACCCTGGGTTGTCTACTTTTGCATGTATGCCATGATGGGGGTAAATCTCATTCCTGGGCTACCATACAGTCTCAAAGGCACCATAACCAATCTGGCAAATTTCAATGTAGAAAAAATGAAATGGGCAAGTCCGGTATCTGACCCTGTAACTTTCCAAAACTCCATAAAACCTGTACTGTTGTACTCGTAAGACATCGCTGAACGCAAATATGTGTTTTTTATTGCAGCAAAAACTAAGAGTATTATGACATTCACAGTTAAAATGTTATGCAGAACTTGGAAAATAAAAATGTCTTCATTTCTCAAAGTTCTTAAAATTTTATTCATATTAAATTATGTTTCAAATATAAATATTTTATATGAAATAAAAGCCCAGTTTCTCCTGAACAAAATTATATATAATAAGTGTGGGTGCACTTTGTATGAATTAGGTAAATTATGGTTAAATCAACATACAGCGCAAATTCCAGGTTTTGTTTACGTTTGGTTTTGATCGGAACGTGTACAATTGACTCCGTCCTTAAGGGGTTAAAATGCATTTCAATCACTGAAAATTACTGAGCTGGGTGCAGGGGGGCGCCTGAGTTTTGTCATGCCTAGGGCAGCACAAAACCAGGATACACCACTGATGTGAGGGCTGAGTGAGCATGGAGTTAGCTGACTGTGTAATATTAAAGGAACACTATAGTCACCTAAATAAAGCAGTTTCAGTGTATAGATCATTCTCCTGCAACTTCACTGCTCAATTCACTGTCATTTAGGAGTTAAATCACTTTGTTTTTGTTTATGCAGATCTAGCCACACCTCCCCGTGGCTATGATTGACAGAGCCTGCATGAAAAAAAGCTGGTTTCACTTTTAAACAGATGTAATTTACCTTAAATAATTGTATCTCAATCTCTAAATTGATCTTTAATCACATACAGGAGGCTCTTGCAGGGTCTAGCAAGCTATTAACATAGCAGGGGATAAGAAAATCTTAATTAAACAGAACTTGCAATAAAGAAAGCCTAAAAGGGGCTCTCTTTACAGGAAGTGTTTATGGAAGGCTGTGCAAGTCACATGCAGGGAGGTGTGACTAGGGTTCATAAACAAAGGGATTTATCGCCTAAATGGCAGAGGATTGAGCAGTGAGGCTGCAGGGGCATGTTCTATACACCAAAACTGCTTTATTAAGCTAAAGTTGTTCAGGTGACTATAGTGTCCCTTTAAGAACATTAAAAAAATTACCTGCAGAGAGGGAGGAATAATCCCTGATGGTCCTGTTGGGGTACGAACGCTAGAAGTGACCATTCCACCAGTGTCTTTGTTCCTGTCTCTGCAGGTGCAAATTATTTAAACTACTTCTAGACTATATGTAGGTCTGCTTGATAAACATACATAGATATATTTGTTTTCCTTGGACCTTTTTCTAATGCATTCAAAATATAATGGATAAAACAATAACCAAGTGCATATTGTGTTGCTGCATGTAATCACTCAAAATGACAAGATGGAAAAAAGAATCAGGTCAGAAAAGTACACTTTGATTGTACTGACTAAAAGAATAAATTACAATTAGACATTTTATTGTGTCTACAGAATTTTCATTCTTTCTTTATCGCAGTAAGAAGGTAACCCTCATACTGAAAATTGTATTGTCCGTGATACTCTGTTTACACATATTTTGTCTGCCTTGGATGTATTACAGACTGAAGAAGGTAAGGTAGATGCTGCTGTTGTGTGAATCAGCTGCATCTGGTCTCTGGAGAACTCATTAGTGTCCACGGTAGAAGAAAAGGCTGCATATATCGGAATCCAATTAGTATTCATGTCTACAATGCACACCCTAGGCTAGAGGTGAATTCCAATACCATCGAAATTAAAGTATCACTCGCATCAGTTTGTTGAGCGGCAATGTCAAGCTTAGGGACTTCAGGCTACAATAAGGTTTGTCAAAATATATCCTTAGCCCTAAATTCTAACAGCATAGAGAGAATAAACAAAAGGTCTTTGCACACCAATTAAACAAGTATAAATATTGGGACCAGCATTCATGATGCACGTTTGTGGCGTAGGGTGCCCACATTTCAGCTGATACATATGTGTATATTATGCTTGCCTTCAAAATGTTAACCTAGTCTCCATTCCTCCAAAATAATAATTGAAAACTCACTTCTTCAGGGAAGCACATCAAATAAACTGTTAACTTTCCCTCCCTGCACCTTGATTCCTCTCCTCCAACTGTCAAAAATAATCTACTTAGCCCTCAGCGAATACATTTCTACCAACATACTTTTCTACCCCTACCTTTTACCTTTTGTGTCACTATACCCCACTCCCTCTAGCATGTAAGATCATCACTGAGCAGGGCCCGTAACCCCTCTGTTCCTGTGCGTCCAACTCGTCTGGTTACAGATATGTGTCTGTTAGTTTGTACAGCGCTGCGGAATTTGTTGCCGCTTTATAAATAATAATAATACTGTATATAAGTATGCTATAAATGTACATAATGAATTATAAATGTACACCAAAGAAGGCCAAAATGAAAAACTTTATTCTATCTTAAAGTAATACATTCCAGGGTAGTGCACTGTCTCACTTGAAGCAAGCCAGGTTAAATTTAGATCTAAACCTCCAACATGTCACACAACAACCTAGCAAATTGAGAATTAAAAAAATAAATAACTGGGTGGCCATTAAAAATAATGACTGTGATGAAACTACCCTGTTTATTCTGGACTTTTTTTGGCTTGGTAGTTGAAACTACCGAACACCAACCACCCCCCTGGCTTATTAACTTCAAAGAGAACAGTGGATTAAGTACTCTATCTGTGTGGCCCCCATTTGTATAGTCGAACACCATGTGCAGGAGAAAACGGTGGCCATCTTGTTCGCATGAAAGGACGCAGCGGGACTTGGTCGTCGAGTCTGGAACTAAAATCGGACACTCGACTTCACCGAACACCGGTCAGACTTTACGAATGCCTGCTTCCTTTTCCCGAACAGCCAGGAGAGCGCTGTTCGGTAGTTTTGTTCCCACGAGCTGCTATGATCCAGGGGGTACTGTTCATGTATTTGTTCAGTTTCAAGACTTTCTGAAATGGACCGACCGCACAACCTAAACTCATGGAACTATTTCTGGGCAGGAGCCTTGTGTGCGGTCAGTCAAATTAAGACATTAATAGAATTCCAAAACCCCTGATCTGATCTGGGAGATTTGTGGATATGTTGGTCACCCAGATCAGGGCTAACAAGGGAAATAACATGGGGATTGTATGTGTTTTGGGGTACTTTTTAAGTTTTATGGAGAAATGTGTTTTTTCTGCCTGGAGATAATTTAATTATTACAGTATCTCACTCAATTATCTCCCAGGCAGAGAGGAGGGATTGTGTGATGTATAGGGGAGTGTCATACTTTGTAATCTTGTTGTAATTGGTTGTTAACTTTCTGTTGGAGTCCCCCACAAGGTCCATGTGGGAGTGCCCCTTGCATGGGGACTTGCATAAAAGCCAGTGTGGCACCATTAAACTTCATTCCTGTTGTACCCTTCTTCCAGTCTAGGCTGATGTTTGGGTAACTGTCTACTTGCTGGGGAGAAACTACTTGGGTGCTGCATTTGTCTGGGAACCGTTCGAATCTACACCCAAAATGCGAGCTATAATCACTCAGACTTCAGCAGTTGGGGAGGAAATAGGAGAACAGGTATCTACAATACCAGCGTTCATAACAATGACACGGTACGATTTAGACACAGCAATCTATCTAACATGATGACCTGGGCATGATGGGCGAGAAGAGAGGGCAATATTTGATTTTTCTGTTTTGTGTTTACTCTGCATAAATTAAATATCCTGTTTTCCCAATAAACATGCATCAGTCCATCCTTCCCTAAAACTTGTCCTGGTGTCAGTATGGGACTGAAGGAGCTCTTTCATGATGTAGAATAATCAGTGTCAGGGTTGCCATCAGAAATGTTGGGGCTCCTGACAAAGCTCAAGTTCTGGGCCCCTGGGGCCCGCCCCCCAGTCCGTGCACAGGGCCTGCCCCCTGAGTCTATCGAGAAGGATGAAGTGTGTGTGTACTGATTATGGTGTGTGTGTAGTGGATGTGGAATATGTAAAATGGATGAGGTGTGTGTGTCATGGATGCAGAGTGTATAGTGGATGCAGATTGTATGTTTATTTAATGTATGTAGTGTTTGTTTGTATTAGATGCAGAGTGTGTGCTTGTGTAGTAAATGTAGTGTGTCCAGGGCCGGTGCAAGGATTTTGTCCGCCCTAGGCAAACAAAAATCTGCTGCCCCCCACCCATATGTTCTGCCCACCATGTGACATCACAATGCCCCACCCATATGATCTGCCATATGGGCCAACGCCAGTTCTGCACAAAGTGTCTTTTATCTGAAAAGGCAGTGTGTTTACATTAAAAAGCCTGCAAGGACAGGCTATAGACACCAGAACCACTATATTAAGCTGTAGTGGTTCTTGTGACTATAGTGGCCCTTTAATGTGAGGTAAATTAGAAATTAGTGCCACTAATAATATCCTGAATAATTGCCTACTTACCACCAGATGAGGACAAGAGGATGATGATGGACTCAGGTTGCAGTCTGGCTCCACTGATCTGGTATAGAAGAGGCTGTTTGTAACAGTGCTCACAAAAATCAATGAACAGGAAGCAACTCCATTTTTGGGGCCCCTTACACAGCTCAAGGTTTGGGACCCCAGGGCCTGACCGTGAGTATGCCTACATGGCCCACCCATTAGTTTGCTCCCAATGAATGGAGTGTGTGTGTAGGGGATGTGTTATTGTAGAGGATGTAATGTTTGTGTGTTCTTATAGAATGTAGAGTATAGGGATGCCAATTTGTGTAAGGGATGTAGCGTGTGTATAGGGGATGCAGTGTGCCTTTTTGAGAAAGGAATTCATTGTGTGTTTCTGGGTGTGTAAGGGATGCATTGTGTGAATCTGTGTTTAAATGTGTAAGGAAAGCAAGGTGTATTTCTGTATATGTAATGTAATGCAGTGTGTGTCTGTAAGGGGTGCATTGCGTGTGTGTAAGAGATGCATTTTGTTTCTGTGTGTGTAAAAGAAGCAGTGTGTGTGTGTAAGGGATGCATTGTGTGTTTCAATGTGTCTGTATGTGAGTAGGGATGCATTGTATGTTTCTGTGTATGTGTAAAGATGCATTGTGTATGTGTGTTGTGTGAAAGAGAGGATGTGTAGGGTAGGATAGGGGCTGAGAGGGGAGCAGCTCTTTATTTGTATTTTTTTATAGTGCTCTCCCTTTCCCTTAGTGATATCCCCTCCCCTCCAGTCCATTAGTGCTCTCCCCACCTGTCCCTCAGAGCTACCCCCTCCTGTCCCTTAATGCTCTCCCTTGCCCCCTGTCCCTTAGTGGTTCTCCCCTCTCTTCCCTGTCCCTCAGTGTTCCACTCCTCTCCCTGTCCCCTAGTGGTCTCCCCCCCATCTTAGTGGTCCTCTCCACTCCCCCTCTCCCCCTTAGTGGTCCTCCTTCTCCTCCAACTCCTTAGTGGTCCTCTCCTCTCTTCCCTGTCCCTCAGTGTTCCACTCCTCTCCCTGTCCTTTAGTGGTCTCCCCCCATCTTAGTGGTCCTCCTTCTCCCCCAATCCCTTAGTGGTCCTCCGCTCTCTTTCCTGTCCCTCAGTGTTCCACTCCTCTCCCTGTCCCTTAGTGGTTTCCCCCCATCTTAGTGGTCCTCTCCACTCCCCCTCTCTGCCTTAGTGGTCCTCCCTCTACCCCCATCCCGTTGGTCCTCCCTCTCCTCCCCTCTCCTCCCCTTCCCCTCTTAGTGGTCCTCCCCTCTCTTCCCTGTCCCTCAGTGTTCCACTCCTCTCCCTGTCCCCTAGTGGTCTGCCCCCATCTTAGTGGTCCTCTCCACTCCCCCTCTTCCCCTTAGTGGTCCTCCTTCCCCCCCAACCCCTAAGTGGTCCTTCGCCCCCACTGTTGTGCCTTCAACCTAGCTTTGTAGCATGGCCGGGCGGCGCATTCCATGGTACAGGAGCTTCTGTTTCCTGTACCCGGCTGGACTGACAGGAAGTGATCACTGAGTGGAAATAGAAGGTCCTGTACCTCGGTCCACGCCGCCCGGCCACGCTACATTGAAAGACTGGCAGGAGGGAACGCTGTACACTTTACTCCTGTCGGGTCACCCAAATCTGGCGCCCCCCTGCCTAAGTCGCCTATAGGAAGCGCCGGCCTTGAGTGTGTCTATAGCGAATGCAGAGTGTGTGTATATGTGTGTATATATATATATATATATATATATATATATATATATATATATATATATATGCAGTGGGGGTTCATACTGTAGGGGGAGGGGAGCATTTTTTCCCCATTAATTGTAATACATTTTATTTCATTCCCCCCTCCCTGCATCTCACCTGTGGCCAGGGAGGGGGGAGGTCACATTCCCTGGTGGTCTGGTTTCATGCTCCGGGCCCCCAATTACCTGTACACCGCAGGGGCGCCCAGCACAGTCCATCCTCACTTCCCAGCTGCTCTGCTCTGTCTTAATCTAGCAGTCTACACAGACTTTGTCTCGCGAACGCCGTGATCGTCAGATTATTGTCACGGGTTACCATTACAATGCTCTGCGCGATTCGCAAGACTTAGAACAGCTGGGAAGTGAGGATGGACTGTGTTGGGCCCTCCTGCAGTGTACAGGTAGCCAGGGGCCCAAAAATGCACACATATATATATACATATATGTGCATGTGGGGCCCAGGACTTCCCGAGCAGTCCGGGTCCCCCAGGTCCGCCGGGCCCATGACAATCGTTATGGTTGTCATGCCCTGATGGCGGCCCTGATCACTGGTAAATGTTCTAGCATTCAAGGAATACATTGGAAATAAAGGCTGATCTCTAGAGATCCTGACTGGCAATCTTGGAAGGGTAGACCGCACAGTGGGACAGGTTTGAGTTTTAAGCCAGGATCTTGTCATTCTTCTTACCATCTGTAACAGGAGCAGGAGGCCTGTTCCCTGGCTTGGAGCAATTAGCCAGTTTATTAATCCAATACAAAATATGTATTGATAAGGAAAAAAATCAACATCATATAACTAATGTAGTAAAAATATAGACCTAGGCAAGCTACGGTATATTAGCCAATATAGTTAATTTCCTAAAAGGAAAATAATTCCCATGCACTGGGCTCCCTCTAGTGGTCAAATTCGTACACTAACTTTCTGTATAGTTCTGAGTACATTTTAAATATTACTTATCATGTTTACCACACTCATAAGTGTACCCCAAACTATATATTATTTGTAGGTGGCAGGTACAGCCCATCTCTGTCCCTCTGCTCCCCTAGCAATCTTTGACTTTGCTCTTTACTTGGCCCATCTTAGAAGACTTGTATAGGGCTGATTTATTTTCATGGAAACATTGGAGACTGGAAAAATCCATATATCCAACTTCCTTAGGGAAATAATCCAAACCAATTATTTTTCATTCTCCCTACATCGTTTTACCCTAAAGGCATTTCAGTGACCTAGGCAGTCAAGACACCTGGTTCCAGGTCAGGCCAGTTTTAGTTGCTCAAGGAATGGTGTTCAGATAGTCTCTCGGCAACCTAGTGTTACTGTGCTCTATTGCAGATTGAAAATCACATACTGCCCTGGGCATGACAAAACTCAGGCATCCCCCTCCCTTCTAAATTTAACTTCCTATTAACAACCAACACGCTCTTTGCCTGACAGACACATGCTTTCACTGATGCATACACGGACATACACTCACTGACAGATACACAGTCATTGTCACACACACTGTTTAACCAACACATACTTTCACTGAAACATGCACACTCCCTAACAGACAGACATGCACACTCACATTCACTGACAGACACACACATCCACCGACAGGCACACTGACACACACATTCACTGACAGATACACATATACACATACACACATACACACTCACTGACAGATGCACACTCACTCAGTGTCAGACACACACACACTGTGACACACATACACGCTCACTGACATACATATACACTCAGTGACAGACACGCACATTCGCTAACAGACATCCACATTGACTGACAGATACACACTCTCAGTGACAGACATACACATTCAGTAACAGACATACAAACTCTCACTGACACACACACTAACACACTCTCACTAACAGACACAGACAGATAAACACACTTACCAACAGAAATACACTCACTCACAGACACATACACACACTTTCATTAAAAGACACACACACTCTCTCACTAACAGACACACACTAACACTTAGTAACAGACACACACCAACACTCTCATTATCAGACATCCTAACAAACACACACACACACACACTAACACACACATTTTCTTTTTTATTTGCTTACATTTTGGTGGATTCTTCCCTGGGGTCCAGTCGGGCTGGCAGGCACAGTTCAGGCAGATGGAGAAGGAGCTCTAATTCTCGTGCTCCGCTCCCAAACGCACCTTTTAGTGATGCCAGAGCCAGAGAGACGTCATATTCCGGCTCCGGGATCACTGCTGTGCACGCAAGGGAGCTGAGCAGGGAAGAGCTCACCTTCTCACCTCCCTCACCTTCCGTAACATCAGCGCATGCCAGCCTCAGGCGGCCCTGAGGTGGCCAACCGACCAGCTCCTGAGACCCCAGGAGAACAGGCTGACATGGCATCTGCCGAGCATTTGGGGGGCGGCTTTTTTTGCCACCCCCCTGAAAGTGCTGCCCAAAGCAAATGCCTTGTCAGCCTTGTGGTAAATACACCGCTGCTTACAGCAATCGGGCATCCAATCTCAGCTGGCAGTTCTTGGATATTATTAGCTAAAGGTGTATGTATACGACAGAAGAAACCATTCATACATTTGTGCTCAAAAGTTTGCATACCCTAGGAGAGTTGGTAATATATGTACCATTTTTTAAAGAAAACATGAGTGAGCAGGCAAAACACATTACTTTTATTTCTAATGGGATTCATATTCAACTGTAGGTTATAACAGAATGGCACAATCATAAAACAAAACATGGCAACAAAGAAAAAAATTAAATGGCCCCTGTTCAAAAGTCTACATACCCTTAGTTCTTAATACTGTGTATTTTCATTTGCGTGATTTCTGTTATCAGTATGATTTAAAAAGGAGCCAAACAACTATGTGATAATAAATGGCTTCATATTTATTTATTATCTTTTCATTATTGCTATAAACAGCTGGAAGAGCATGCTATATGTAGGTACAAGGAACCAGGGTGGGGTGGAGGAGGGGCGGACGGGTAGGTTGAGCCGAGTAAAACTAAAGGTGCTTCTTGCAGGGGTGGATGTAAAACTGGCCCTAAAGAGTAGAGAAACACAGCTCTTTAAAGGAATTCATGGCTAGGAGTGGCAAATGAAGGGGAGGGGAATGGTTGAGCAGGCCTGCTATTTGTCTAATAAAATTACAAAATTTGCCAACCATAATACTAGCAGCCAGATTATTAATAATAACATGTAGCTGTACATGTACAAAATTATACATATGATCACTATCCTTCAATAAAATACTTTTTGTTTGATGATCAGTCATATTTTCAAAAACAATGCCAAACTTTCACAATTTCTGACAGGGTATGAAAACATTTGAGCACAACTATACACCGGAGGTGGGGTTAAATTAAATATCTAATGCTTTCCTATGGTAAAATCCTAATCCTAATTGCTGCACATGCACATTAGGTCTCCCCCGCCGGCTGACGGGCGTAAGTTTTTTTTGTTTTTTTTAACCCCTTATGCACCATGGGGAAGCAATTGGTTAAATCTTCTTGGTAACAAAAGTAACTCACTAGTGAGCTCAGTGTGAACAATGATAGCGCTTCAAGATAAACGTAGTGAATAGCTGCTCTTAAACACCGATGAGGGGATACCTTTCTTCCCTCACCATAAACATATAGCAAAAATAGTGATTGACAAGATAAAACCCTTCTAATCAGTGGATGGAGTCCAAAGAGAAAAAAATAGAACAAGTCTAGTGCAGATGGTACTTAAAAAGTGCTGGATGCAAAATAAATATAATTAGACACCCTCACACAGGGCCGGATTAAGAGCACACTGGTGCTGACAATTATGATGGGCCTAATTACGGAATCTTATCGACCAAAAACACTAAAACAGTCATACCTCCCAAGCGTCAATCCCAATCTGGGATTTTATTGTGGACACTGTTCCGTTTTTATTGTTTTTACTTATTTAAAGTGTATCAAATAAAAGCAATTTCTTTTCCATCCTGGTGACCGGTGACTCTTTACATCCTAGGGAGTGTAGTCCCTTACTACACACTACAAGACTGCAGAGCCATAGGGGCTCTAGGTTTGTAAGTATAATCCTTACACACCGCTCCAGCATACTTTGGATACATACAGTGCTACCCTATTGTGGTTTCCTTTTTGTTTCCATTCTCTTAGGACCACACACAACATTCAAATATAGGGGTGGGTCGCCTAAACGGACCCGAAGCCATCCACACCAGAGCTAGGTTTATAGCTCTACGTTTGTGAGTGTTCCTATGTCTACTTTTATACCTATTTTATATTTGTAAGATTTTACACTATGTGGATATTTCTTTACTGTGTTACAGAACCCGATCTTATTTGACCCATTACATGTATAAATCTGCATTTTGGGTGTAGACTACTATCTACCTTTTAGGTAACTACTTTTATTTTATATTTATAGAAGCGCTACACTATCTATTTTTTCATTGTTCTTATTGTATTGTATGGGAAGTTACTTTACTTAGTGTTTAGCAGCTCATTTTCATATCACCATTGTATACACACCCCACAAATATCTGTTGCATATATTAGCGCTGGTACCTGCCCTCCCCTTTTTTGCATTATAATGGGGAAAGTAATCCAATTATCCAGGGCTAGAGGCAGACTCCATTGAGCACATGGTTGCAAAAAGACATAAAACACTTTAAAATACATAAAGTCACCTTTTACACAGAACACACAGACATTTCTTTTATACATTTTAAACCTAACAGATGCAGGTATTTAAATAGCAGGGAGAGGGTTTAACTGAGGGCCCACAGGCAAGTACATGGAAAATCCTTCACAGCAGGCTGTCCAACTAAGGGCATACTATGCAGGCAGCACCCTGAGCTTGACATAAATGTGTCTAATGATGCGCTCACTCCATGCTTTCTAAGGACTGTCCTCTAGCATTCGCTGGTCCACTTGTCTCCTTACCTTCTTACTAGCAGGCAGAAGTTCCTGGTATATAGTCTGGGACAGAGAAAAGGTGTATGTAGTAAGTGTAAAAGAAAGGGGACATGCCACAGTGTTAGAGAGACCAACGTCTGGATTACCTAAACTCATTTTATTGTCAGCCAGTCCACACAAGTTTTGTTCCCATACATCCCTCTAAAGATTCCAAACTTAAAGGGACACTATAGTCACCAGAACAACTACCATTTATTGTATTTGTTCTGGTAAGTAGAATCATTCCGTTCAGGCCTTTTGCAGTAAACACTGTCTTTTCAGAGAAAATAACTCCACTGGCCACTCCTTAGATGGCTGCTAGAGGTGCTTCCTGTGGCAGTACTGCCTAGTGTGCAGCACTGCCATTCAGTGTCTCCACCCTCTGCATGCAGACACTGAACTTCCCTCATAGAGATGCATTGATTCATTATGTTTTTTTATTTGGCCTTTTTTGGGGCTGAAAAAGAAGATTTCAGAAGAAAGAAAACATTGAATGGGAAGTTGTTTTTTTCTAAAATTTTTTTACAGGTTCTTAGTTAAAGGTCCCCCCCTCATTATTTTTAGGGTGAGGGGGGTAGGTAGGGGGATATTTTTTTTTGGGGGGGGGGTAGAGGGGCTGACTAGGGTCCCCCCCATTTGTATTTAGGGCCCCCACCTGCCGCTCAGGGGTGGGGGGCAAGGGGTTTGAGTTATACCACTTTTTTATCTTTTATTCCAATTTTATAACCATACTCATCAACAATGCCTTATTTAACTCATGTGCTTACATGAATATGAACTACTATTATCACACTTGTTATTATCAATACCCTAGTCTGATACTCTCTGTATACCCCTTTTCCTTTCCTTCTCCAAAATGGACGTTTTGAACTTCCTTGTGAGTATTGCCGATAGGCTAGCTGACAAAACCGGAAGTGACGCACCGCAAGTTACGTCGCATCACTTTCAGTACACTCAGCTGAAGACAGACGTCATCACAGACCGCCAGGAAATGACCTCAGTTCCGGCGGTACGAAGAATAACCACCCCATTCGGCATAGTAAGAGCATTCTGCCCACAAAGCTCAATGATTGGAAGACATTGAGAGGAAATAACTCCCACAATGCTCAGACTTGAAGTCCCAAAAGATGTCACTCTTAGTATGGAATAGCTGCAGGGATGACAGAACCAAGAAACCCCAATGGCACAGTATAGTAACAAATTTTATTATGTATAAAACAACTAAAACTACTTACTAGAAGCATTGGTGGGTTATACCATATAGTAATCCCACAAAAAAAGCTCACTTGCGGCATAAAACGCTGACTTGCGTGTGTTACTTTCAGGTTTCATCAAGATGCCAGGTTCCAGCTCCACCTCCCGATGACGTTCTCATGATGCATTTCACCCGCCTCTTGCGCTCTGGGCTTCCTCGACAACGTCATTGAAAGTTCATAGGGAGTCATGTTTGTAATCAATTATAAGTCAGTTTTTACAATACATTTTAAATGTATGTTACGGTGATCATTATTATATACACACACACTACCTTACAAAGGCAACGGTATACATAAAAGGAACATACTATCAAGGTGAAGAAAATAGTGTTATTCACTATTTTTGCTAAATCTTCTTCGTGTCTTGAAAATACCCTGCAATGGTACAGCAATTAAAAGGTTACCACCAAGACCACTTCTACTTTTAAAAGTGGTCATGGTGGTAAGGGCCTGTATGTGCAGTTTTTCCGCTTGAAAGATATTTAGACTTTTGTGCGGGGGCTAGTTAAACACCCGGCATACATGACTTTAATCCGGGCTGCCTAATGTTAACATAGAAAAAGTCTGTCGTCAGCACACACTGTGTGCTCATAGATGATGTTTTGAGTTTCTACCCTTCCATGCAACACTGGAAAGCCCTTACTTCACAGTCCTACCTGCCTTTTTTCATATGCTTATCGGGGTTTTTTTTTGCTCCGGCATAATCCTCTCACTCACCTGTCCAACCCACCTACTCAGAGCATGCACATGCCAGGTAAAGCTCATTGTGCTTCTATGAGAAGCATTTGAATGGACCTCATGGGGATGGAGTGATGTAAAACAAGGCGGATACACCATCACGGTGAGCCTTGCTAGGTAGGTGTCAGGATCGGGACAGGGATCCAACACGCAGAGTACAAACAGTAGCCAGATACGTATACCGGACCTTAGAATGGCCGGACTAACGTAAGTAGTACAGTATAGAATGGTCAAAGACAAGCCGAGGTCGAGGGTAACAGAAGACAGGTAAGCGAGAGACAAGCCGAATCAAGGGTAACAGAGATAAGCAGAGTAAGGTAAACAAGCCGGGTCAAAACCAAAAGGGATAATAGAATACACAAGCACTGAGTGACTAGAACAAGCTAGAACCACGACAGGGCAATGAGCTAATGAAAGAAGCTCTGTTAAATACCCTGTTCAGAGCAGTAACCACGCCTCCAAGGCGTCCTGATTGGTCCTCCAGCCATTGACTGACAGGTTGTTCCGGGGGAGTGTCCTGATGACTACTTCCTGCCTAGATGCTGTAAAAGGCAGTCACTCCCTCGCGGCCGGCCTAGCATGACCGGATAGACCGCGGGGAAGGGAGCCATCAGACCGTCTGGATGGAGGAACAGCTAAGTCTCTACCTCTTTCGGAGGTAGAGACCACAGGTACCCTGACAGTACCCCCCCTCTCAGATACGCCCACCGGGCGGAATGAACCGGGACGAGATGGGAAGCGAGAGTGATACGCCCTGCGGAGACGGGGAGCATGAACATCCTCCTGAGGTACCCAACTCCTCTCCTCAGGACCATATCCCTTCCAATCAACCAGATATTGTACTCTCCCCCGGGAGATTCGAGAATCAATAATAGAGTTAACCTCATACTCCTCCTGACCCTCCACCTGAACGGGGCGAGGAGGGGCTATTGTGGAGGAAAATCTGTTACATGTGAGTGGTTTCAGCAATGAAACGTGAAACGAGTTCGGGATGCGTAAGGTATTAGGAAGAGCTAAACGATACGCAACTGGATTGATACGGGCCAGCACCCTGTAGGGTCCAATATAACGAGGAGCGAACTTCATGGAGGGCACTTTTAAACGGATGTTCCTCGTGCTCAGCCATACCCTATCACCTGGAACAAAGACCGGAGCCGCCCTTCTACGTTTATCAGCGTGTTTCTTGACCAACGTAGAGTTGTGCACAAGGATTTGTCGAGTTTGATCCCACAACTTCCTCAAATTGGCAACATGAACATCAACCGACGGCACCCCCTGGGAAGGGGAATCCGAAGGAAGAATAGACGGATGAAAACCATAATTCATGAAGAAGGGGCTTGAATGAGTAGAATCGCAAACGAGATTGTTGTGTGCAAACTCCGCCCAAGGAATCAAACCGACCCAATCATCCTGGTGTTCAGAAACAAAGCATCGTAAATATTGTTCAATTTTCTGGTTGGTACGTTCAGCAGCTCCGTTAGACTGAGGATGATAGGCAGAAGAAAAGTTTAATTTAATACCAAGTTGAGAGCAGAAGGACCTCCAAAAGCGGGAAACAAATTGGGAGCCTCTGTCCGATACAATTTGAGAGGGTATCCCATGTAGGCGAAAAATCTCCTTAGCGAATATCTCTGCCAATTCGGGAGAAGACGGGAGTTTAGGCAGGGGAATGAAGTGGGCCATCTTAGTAAACCTGTCAACCACGGTGAGGATAACAGTCTGTCTTTTAGAGATAGGTAGATCGACAATAAAGTCCATGGCCAAACAGGACCATGGTTTTTCTGGAACCTCCAAGGGTTGCAGGAATCCACATGGAAGCGTATGGGGTTGTTTGGTTTTAGTACAAACTTCACATGCAGCGATGAACTCCTCAATATCCCTCCGTAAAGCAGGCCACCAGAAGTCCTTAGAGATCAACGCGTAAGTTTTGCGAATACCAGGATGTCCCGCCATCTTGCTATTATGTAAACACTGTAAAAGTTCCAGTTGAAGAGCAGGAGGAACGAAATGACGGCCCGCAGGAGTCTGTTTAGGTGCTAGATGTTGCAACTTAATGATCTCGGCCAGTAATGGAGAATGAATCCTGAGATTCGTATTAGCAATGATATTGCATTTCGGAACTATAGAAGAAAGAACTGGTTCAGGTACAGTAGAAGGTTCATATTGGCGAGATAATGCATCGGCTTTAGAGTTTTTAGAACCAGGTCTGTAAGTCAGTACATAATTGAAGTGAGTCAGGAATAAGGACCAACGAGCTTGTCTAGAGGATAAGCGCTTAGCCTCCCCAATATAGGACAAGTTTTTGTGGTCCGTCAAAATCGTAATAGGGTGTAGGGTCCCCTCCAACAAATGTCTCCACTCCTTTAAGGCTTTAATGACTGCTAACAGTTCCCTTTCCCCGATGTCATATCTGCTCTCAGGCCCAGAAAATTTCTTAGAGAAGAAACCACAAGGGTGTAACGGTTTATCCACCCCTAACCTTTGAGACAGAACAGCCCCAACTGCTGTCTCAGAGGCATCGACCTCGAGCAAGAAAGGCAGAGTCGTATCAGGATGGACTAGAATGGGAGCCGAGGCAAAAAGTTCCTTGAGAGTCTTGAAAGCACCCAGAGCTTCCTTAGACCAGAACTTAGTATCAGCCCCTTGTTTGGTCATATTGGTAATAGGCGCAATGATAGAGGAGTATCCTTTAATGAAGCGCCTATAGTAGTTGGAAAAACCAATAAACCTTTGGATAGCCTTGAGTCCTTTGGGCAAGGGCCAGTCTAAAATAGATTGAAGTTTTACAGGATCCATTTTAAAACCCTCCCCAGAAATCACGTATCCAAGAAAGTCTACCTGAGACTGATCAAAACTGCACTTCTCCAATTTGCAATAAAGACCATGTTGCAGCAGCTTGTGTAATACCTTTCTGACCTGTCTATGGTGAGTCTCAATCTCCTTAGAGTGTATTAGTATGTCGTCCAGGTAAACAATAACACAATCATGCTGAAACTCCCTAAGTACCTCATTAATCAAATCTTGAAATACTGCAGGAGCATTGCATAGTCCAAATGGCATAACAGTGTATTCGTAATGGCCATACCGGGTATTGAATGCCGTCATCCACTCGTGACCTTGCTGGATTCTCACCAAATTGTAAGCCCCTCTGAGATCTAACTTGGTGAAGATTTTGGAGCCCTTAAGACGATCAAATAACTCGGTAATCAGTGGGATAGGATAGGCATTTCTGACAGTTATTTTATTCAAGCCTCGGTAATCGATACAAGGTCTCAGCGTGCCATCCTTCTTCTTAATGAAAAAGAACCCAGCCCCGGCCGGAGAAGAAGACCTCCTGATGAATCCCTTTTCTAAATTCTCCCGAATATACTCCTCTAGAACCGAGTTTTCCTGAACAGACAAAGGATATACATGGCCCCTCGGAGGCATAGTGCCGGGTAGAAGCTTAATCTTACAGTCAAATGACCTGTGTGGAGGCAAAGAATCGGCATTCTTCTTGTCAAACACTGCCCTTAAGTCTAGGTAAAGGTCTGGTATTTGTCTTTCTGTGGACTGAGTAGGATTCTCCGGTATGTTAATATTAGCTAATGGAGAAACCTTGCACAAACACCGATCCTGGCAGCCCTGGCCCCACGAGAGTATCTCTCCTAACTCCCAATCGATAATAGGGTTATGTTTTTTCAACCATGGGTACCCCAGAACTATGGGAACGGAAGGAGACGAAATGAGCAAAAGAGATAAATTCTCCACGTGTAGGATACCCACATTTAAATTAATGGGTATGGTCTCACGAAAGATAACAGGGTCTAGTAGTGGTCTACCATCTATGGCCTCAACGGCCAAAGGTGTCTCCCTTAGCTGGGATGGGAAATTGTTCTTACTAGCAAAGGCTTGGTCGATAAAATTCTCAGCAGCACCGGAATCTATCAATGCCATAGCCCTTACTACTTCCTTCCCCCAAGTTAAGGAAACTGGTAGCAGAAGCCTGTGATCTTTATACTCAGGAGTAGAGGACAAAATAGAAACACCCAAGGCCTGTCCTCTAGAGAGACTTAGGTGCGAGCGTTTCCCGGGCGGTTAGAACAGTTCGAGAGTAAATGACCCTTAGCTCCACAATACATACACAAACCCTCTCTTCTCCTGTGCTGTCTTTCCTCCTCAGAGAGGCGGGTATACCCTATCTGCATAGGTTCAGTAAGCAAAGATATCGTGGAGTCAGGACTTGGAACAGCGGGAGCTAACCTAAAAGAAGGTCTCAGGTTCCTCTCTCGAGTGTTCTGTCTCTCTCTTAGACGTTCATCTATACGAGAGATGAACGAAATTAAATCCTCTAAATTCTCAGGGAGTTCTCTGGTAGCAACCTCATCAAGGATTACATCAGATAGGCCATTCAAAAATACATCCATATACGCCTGCTCATTCCACTTGATTTCTGCCGCCAGAGACCTGAACTCTAGTGCATAATCCACCAGTGTTTGGTTCTCCTGTCTCAGGCGCAACAGTAATCTGGCTGCATTAACCTTTCTACCTGGAGGGTCAAATGTTCTTCTAAAAGCAGCTACAAATGCGTTATAGTTATAAACTAATGGATTATCGTTCTCCCATAGTGGGTTGGCCCATCTCAGAGCTTTCTCAATGAGTAGGGTGATAATAAATCCTACTTTTGCCCTATCTGTAGGATAAGAGCGAGGTTGCAATTCAAAGTGGATACTAATTTGGGTTAAAAAACCACGACACTTCTCAGGAGCCCCACCATAGCGTACTGGGGGGGTAATGTGAGAAGAAGCACCCACTGTGGCTACCTCTAGACCTGAACCGACAGGAGAAACAGGGGTATTACGTATCTCCTCTGGTGGGTTATTGGCACAAGCTAATAGAGCCTGTAGCGCAAGCGTCATCTGATCCATTCTGTGATCCATGGCTTCAAACCTAGGATCAGGAGCAGCCAGCTGACTGTTTGTACTTGCAGGATCCATTGGCCCTGTCGTAATGTCAGGATCGGGACAGGGATCCAACACGCAGAGTACAAACAGTAGCCAGATACGTATACCGGACCTTAGAATGGCCGGACTAACGTAAGTAGTACAGTATAGAATGGTCAAAGACAAGCCGAGGTCGAGGGTAACAGAAGACAGGTAAGCGAGAGACAAGCCGAATCAAGGGTAACAGAGATAAGCAGAGTAAGGTAAACAAGCCGGGTCAAAACCAAAAGGGATAATAGAATACACAAGCACTGAGTGACTAGAACAAGCTAGAACCACGACAGGGCAATGAGCTAATGAAAGAAGCTCTGTTAAATACCCTGTTCAGAGCAGTAACCACGCCTCCAAGGCGTCCTGATTGGTCCTCCAGCCATTGACTGACAGGTTGTTCCGGGGGAGTGTCCTGATGACTACTTCCTGCCTAGATGCTGTAAAAGGCAGTCACTCCCTCGCGGCCGGCCTAGCATGACCGGATAGACCGCGGGGAAGAGAGCCATCAGACCGTCTGGATGGAGGAACAGCTAAGTCTCTACCTCTTTCGGAGGTAGAGACCACAGGTACCCTGACAGTAGGTTTCATATTACTTAGAAAAGTTTTTAGTGCAAATTAGGGAGAGAGAGGTCAAATGAATAATATTCTATAGGCCATGTTAAATTTATAAGAACTTTAGCTAACAAGGATTGGCATAACCCTTGAAGGGATATTTTATTTCCCTGTTTACAAGCCAAATGGTGTAGAGGAATTTTATGATTGGTTACCTAGGCCCAGTAATCTTCATTACTACCAGAGCCTTACCAGAAAAGTTGCTAAAGTTCTATGAAAGGTCACCTAAAGGTCTGGAAGTTATTTTAGATGTTATTTTGGTTTTGGGGTATTGTGTATAAACTATATATCATGTTCGCTCTCAAATTATTGTCTGGATTCACCGAGATAATCTGCCCTGGTTACAAAGAGACCGGAAACACCTGTACACAAATATGCAAGCTGTAATCAATATAACCATAATTAAAAAAAATGAATAATTAAATGCATGCATGTTGTCATTGGAAGATATATTTAGGCAGTGAAAAGTCTTAAGTGACTAAGCTGTCTATGTTTTACTACCCCAATGTAATGATTTTGAAATTAGATTGGGGTTGGCTAGAGAGTAAGGAACATAAGGCCCCTTGCTATTGATATATTGTGGTGAGAGTAATGTGATTTAACTAGATGAACACAGATTCTAACCATGACGTTTTGACTAATATTGTCTGTTCTTCATGGAGTTTTATTTTGTTTGAGTGGATGACATTTACCAGTTTAGACTCATGATCTGGTGCTGGGAAAACAAAAATGTGTGACTCCCAAGTGCTATGTAGATAGATGGGTAATATGTGTAGAATACCAGTTTATGAGAGGCAACCGTTTCAATTTGAATCTAGAAAATAATTTCTACATCTTGTTTGAAGAGATTGTAATTTTCTTTGTATTGTTTATGACCAACATTTGATTTATTCCCTTTGCATACTATAAATGTTTGTTAAGAGGCTCATGTTTGACTTTATCAGCACTCCGCCTGCTTTACACATACAAGTTTTGCTTTTCAGGTCTTGGACATGGAATATCAGGGGTTACTTTTAATTTGCCTTTAGGAGGGTGATTCCTACATTTCCTGCTTGTTAAACTGTGCATAAGATTTTGATTTGCAAACTGTGGAGGAAGTGTTAGTGTAGCAGTGCAACACATCCAGCTTTTTTTCCTTCTGCTGCTTATTACCTACAAGTACATTATTATAGGTAGTTAAAAACGATATAGTGTTCCTTTAACTAAGCAGATGTGTCACTAGGGGGATGTGGCAGCATTACCTATCATGGCTCCTTAAAATTGAGCCCTTTGGTGACTGGTAAATCCACAGCGTCCAATTGTTCACTCTTGCCTGTGCGACGAGAGGGGCACTGAAAGGCTTCCCATCATGCATTGGTTGGCAGAGGACATAAGCCTCAGCACGGCAATACAATAACACCTGGGAGTCTGCCCTGTAACACTGAATACTTTACTTTGCCATTTACCATTCCGGCTATCCTCAGCATGTAAGCCCTCAAAAAGGGAGCAGAAAGAAGCCTCTGCTCATAAAGCACGGTTCTCCCGCTCCCCTTAGATATTGGGGATGCCTTATCATATATAATATATAATATGCACTGATCCACTTAAAAAGAAAAGGTTAAATTACGATTGAAGGAACACACAATATAAATGCCAAAACAGCATTGGTCCCAAATGCATGAAAACTCTGAGAATAATCCAAGGTTAAGCTCTAACCTTTTTAGCCAAGTCAGTAGCAGATGGTCTTTAAATGAACACAAGCAAAACACTGTCAATATTTGAGTTACAATAACACAATAGTGGTTTATAAAACTTAGCATACTGTTAACATACTCTGACAAAGCTAGAAGAGGCTGGTGGCTGTGTATAAAACATACAATAAGAGTAGGTAATGGAGAAAACAAACCTTCAGAGTGGCAAAAGCCAAAAGTGATAACTGAGCGTATCTAAAAAGTTATGCAATCTGTTTCTTGCTGGAGGAAAATGAATAGTTTGTATTATTATACCTTGTATGCATGAAAGGTGGGTTATGGCATGGGGGGTATAGGTCTCATAATTAAAGGAACACTATAGGGTCAGGTACACAAACCTGTATTCCTGACCCTATGGTATTAAAACCACCATCTAGCCCCCCTGATCCCCTAAATATAGTAAAATATTACATTTATTCAAGTCTCCAGCTGCTGGCTATGCCCCTGATTTGCCTGCATAGCTGACATAATCAGAAGGGAATCTCTGAGTCAATCACAATGCTTTACCATAGGATTGGCTGAGACTGTCAAGGAGGCAGATCAAACACAGCCCTGGCCAATCAGCATCTCCTCATAGAGATGAATTGAGTCAATGCATCTCTATGAGGAAAGTTCAGTGTCTGCATGCAATGGGTGGAGACACTGAATGGCAGTGCTGTTCACTCTGCAGCACTGCCCCAGGAATCACCTCTAGCAGTCATCTGAGGAGAGTCCAGTGGAGTTATCACTAGGCTTTAATGTAAACACTGCATTTTCCCTGAAAGACAGTGTTTACTGCAAAAAGCCTGACGGGAATGATTCTATTCACCAGAACAAATACAATAAGCTGTAGTTGTTCCGGTGACTATAATGTCCCTTTAACTGTTTAAACTTGAATCATTTCACAAAAGATGCACTGGAATGGACTAATTGCAATGAGATCAGATATATATTTATATCATATATATGTAACTTTATATAACTATGAATGTGAGGTGTCTGGAAGTTCATGGCACTGAAAAATGCATTATGTCTACTCTAGTTCAACAGCTAAGCTATATAAAATGTAAACCATTACAAATGAAACCAACAAACATTACATTTAGCATCATGACATTATATTTATTGGCTCCCAATGATGGTCAAAGGTTTGTCTCTCACAAATAAAAATAAAACCAAAAAACTGTATCTGGTTATTAAAAGTAAAATCCCAACCAAGTTGATAAAAAGAAAAAAGTAAAGATGTAGCACGGAGAAAGACTTGAGTTAAAGAAATACATTCGACAAGGGGAGGGGAAGGGGTAGTGAAAACAAAGGAAATTAATAGCAAGATGGAGTTGAGGGACATGAAGGACTCATCATAAAGAATGGTATTTTGGGATAATGAGAGACCAAGACTGGTCTGAGATGAATGAATCTAAGAATTATAACAGACACAACGCAGAGCACTGAATAGGACTAGACAAGGAATTATAACAGAATAATAAAGTGCCAGACATCTAGATGGTAAGGGGGGGTTGGGGGAAGACATAGAACTAGTACTACATAAGATTTTGTTTAAAAAATATATATATATATATATCCTTTTGAATACCAGAGACATGTGCATAGCATAGGTTCAAACATTATTCAACGTGAAGTGAATAAAAAATTAAAGATTAAAAAGGTTTAAAAATAAGGTGCTCCTATCACCAATGTGAGTCACTTATCACATAAAATAATACAAAATACAAACAGAAGTGGGTGGTGAGAGCCCTTTAATGAATATTACCCTTTTCCAGTAACATATAGTTGTCTTGTTAACCTAAAATCAAGAATAGAAGTACATAGGGTAATAACGTAATAATTCAATAAATCCAATTAGTTATTGGAAAAACTCACATGGTCACGAGCCATTTCAAAAAGCTGGCTCAGATTAACAGCATATCAGCATATCAGCACAACATGAATTTTCTTTAGCTCCAAGCTTGTTCCCTTCTGAGGTCCTTTCTCCTTACTATTTCAATTACTCCAGGATGCAAGGGGTAATGGATAAAAGGAATTTATTGACACACTTAGGGTAGCTGGACATAAAAAAGTTTAAACATGTAAGTATAAAAGTCCTCTGGACACAAACTCAACGCGTTTCGGCCGGTGGCCTTTCTCAAGAGTTCTGTTCTCATCCCAATACGTACGCCACGACGTCAGCACGAAGAAAACGTCGTGACGTCATAACTATGGGACACGTAAGGATGCGACCGGAAATGGTAAACGGCAACCGGAATCAGGAAATAATTAGGAAAAAGAGTGCCAAAAGATTGCATTTAAAAGAACAACACCGAAGATGAGAACAGAACTCTTGAGAAAGGCCACCGGCCGAAACGCGTTGAGTTTGTGTCCAGAGGACTTTTATACTTATATGTTTTAACTTTTTTATGTCCAGCTACCCTAAGTGTGTCAATAAATTCCTTTTATCCATTACCCCTTGCATCCTGGAGTAATTGAAATAGTAAGGAGAAAGGACCTCAGAAGGGAACAAGCTTGGAGCTAAAGAAAATTCATGTTGTGCTGATATGCTGATATGCTGTTAGTCTGAGCCAGCTTTTTGAAGTGGCTCATGACCATGTGAGTTTTTCCAATAACTAATTGGATTTATTGAATTATTACGTTATTACCCTATGTACTTCTATGCTTGTTTTTAGGTTAACAAGACAACTATATGTTACTGGAAAAGGGTAATATTCATTATTCAACGTGAAATAGTACTTTTCAATGTAATATGAATAACAGGATACCATCACCATGAAGATGGGTTGTATTTGCACTTAAGACTGTTGAACAGAAACTACATAGCCATGCCCATTTCAGTATTGAATGGAATGTTTTTACAGATTACAGTGCTCCGTTCAGGCTACAGGCAATGGATTCTATATTTTTCCTTTAAAGAGTGGAGAAGCCCAGAGCTGGGATTAACCTCAAAACCTTTGTCGACGTGTGTGGCATTTAACAGGATTACTTCAATAAGTATTATGTTTAATAAATACCCAAATGTACACGTGTTGCAATTCAGTTTCACTGTACCCTTGTGTTAGAGATCCCATTGCATTACAGATTCAGATTGTCCTGGGCTACACTGCTGTAATAATACTATATTGTACCTAATCACACAATTTTGTAAGAAGAGATTGTTGTGATCACACAAAGAACACAAAAAAACGTGTCAGCAGATGTGAGAAATGGATTGCTCTATGACATACACAGGATATACCACTCAATGGTATTAAACAGCTTCTACGGGTGTATTAAAGCCCTGTAATGTTCTTTGGAAAAATCTATATTACGCCATTCTCCTTTTAACAAGGTTTTTGTATATTAAAATTCAGTTTGTTTTTGTTCTCAACGTAAGCCTGTTGCACATAGCTTACAACTTAATGGAGCTTGGGAATATGAATATAAATAAAAATGTACTATTTGCACAGAGATTGGGCACACAGTGATGGGAGGTAATGAAAGTACAATCTTGGAACCGATGTGACTTACTCCTATAGGTTAAACAATACCAAAACAATCATACATGTAAACAATCCACTTGCACACATCTTTTAACTGTCCTTGCTATTAATTTCCATGCATTGAAATATTAACACATTGTTCGTGGTACATAAATGGTTTTTGCACAAGATGAAGGTGTGAAGACAGCCATGTAGCAGAGGCTTTCCCTCAAGTTGTGTCTCCCAGCAGGCTTTAGGGAAGACTTCTAGATATTTTTTCTGAGGTTTTAAAGGGCATGTTCCTTCGGCTACTTTCAGAGTAAGAATGATAATCATGAATGCAGAGTACCAAATGTGAAAAGTCACATCGTGGAGAATCACTCTTGGAATAGGATGGACGTTACATCAACTGCTTTGCAAACAGTGCTAGTCGAGAATCCACACTAGGAACTTATGGCTTTATATGCAAACATGGACGGAGGCTTAAGCATCATGATAGCAGGCACAAAGTGTTGAAGAATGCTGGTTTTGAGTGAGTACTAGAATTTTAAAGTCCATAAGGTAATGTCATTATTACGGAAAGTCATCAATCAGGAATAGTCGATGACATCACATCGGAATTTGACATACACAGGCGCAAACTAGAGGAGAGATATAGATTCCAAGTAATAGTGACTGTCATCCATTGGAAGAATGATTGAAAGAGACCACAGAACAGAGTTTCAGGAAGTACCATTGCTACTGCACTATCCTGAAACTCAGATGCATTCTTGCCTGTATTCTGCATGGTGCAATGTTTTATACAAAGAATGGTCATCTCCAGCATCACAGTGACAAATTCACATCTTTGTGTAGTATCACAGTTTGTGTGTCTCTTCGAGAACCTGCATATTTTTGTATTACCATTACATAAAACACAGTAGAACACGAACCCATTTAGAGAATGTAGATTGTTGCAAAAAATACCAGAAAGGAGAAAGATGTGGGCCTTGCCGAGGTTGCAATTCCCTTTTAAAATGATGCTTGAGACAACGTTCTAGATAATCTTGAGTTGGCTCATGGGAGGGCAAATGTATATTGCTGATCATCTCCTTGACAAGATACTAGCAGTTGGAGCATGTAAACACCCTTCTTGCAAGCTTAAGCACGCACATTTTTAGTTGAGGGAAACTGTGTAGTATTTAATCCTAATCAATGACTGAAACATTTGCCCTAAATTGTGGTCACTATTTCTAACCAGGGCCTGTACTAGATATACATTCATGGACCCCACGGTTATATTAATTATTTTGCAGCAATTCTGATGACAAAGCAGTCACACGAGTTCTCACGCAGGCTAAGAACTCTATCACAACTGTTGACATCATAACTTATTCCAATGCAACAATGCACTGTGGTAGGGTACGGACTAACAAACAGTTTTATCTCTTCCAGCTATAATATGAGTTTGCGCCTCTGTATACATATACATTTAAAATACACAAGTGAGATGTAAGATGTCTTGTGTAATAAGGCACACGAGGTTCCTGGTTACCAGCAGTTAACCAGTCTCTGATCCTTTAGTCTGTTGGTAACCAAGGTCCTGCTTAGCGCCATGAGGCATGGTAAAATAAACCAGGTAGAAATGTTGCTCATTCATGGACACTGTATGGCATTTTCACAGAAACAACAGTATAACTTAAAAAGTCTTAAAGTTCTCTTTCAGTGCAGAGGTAAAAAAAAAAAAAAAGTCTTTGATAAACAAAGAGAAACAAAAAAAGAATATAGAATGTTGTTTAAGTCAAAGCTCCATTTGTAAACCTATGTAATCTGGGTCTTTTGCGGGTAACGAACATTAAGACACGTCTGATTGCTAGTAGGCGATCTTTCAATGACGTCATGGCCAGTATAGTTAGCTGTGCTTTGTTCTCTAGTGGCAGCACAGCCAGCATCCACCAGCACCAGGCTGGGCCACTTGAATTAGCCTAGAAGAGAAAAGAAGCAAGTGTAATGCAACAACATTTAAAACTGGTGTTGGGCAGCAAATCTTGCAGAGATAATCCAAGCAAATGTCATAGCATCATAAATAATTAACATTATTAAGGATTCCAGTTTTTGAGATGACTAGCTAGATGTGTACATTCACTTGCAAGAGTAGTTTACATATTTTGTCAAATGAATAGGAACACACTTCTAATCAAATTGTATATAAGTAAGCAAATCCAATTCATATGTACAGAAAACACAATAAAAATGAAATGTTTACATTTTAATAAACTAGTCAAATGAGGCATAAAAAAAAAAAATGGGTAGTAAAAAATAAATAACTAAAAAACCCCAAAAATACATTTTACTTAAAAGTCAAGATTGGTTAAAATGTCAATGTCATGATAGTAGATGCCTTTAAAATGTATGGGATGTAGAAATTTAGGATAAAAACTAATTAAAAATACACTGGAGTGCACCTTTAAGATTTGTATCTGCAGTGACACTTGACAACCTTCTATATGCTAAAGGAGAAAGCAACACACTGTAGTTGCAGACACCCATAACAAAGATTAATTAGCAAGATTGTTGATTAAATGCATGAGCATCACACTAAGCTTGAGAAAGATGTGTTTGTTCCGTTACACAAAGGTTTCTTTACAGCAAAAGCAATGAATATAAAGAATTATTGCGTTAGAAAGATTGTTTTGGCAAATGCAGTAGATGCTTCCAAGAGACAGCAGGGTAGAATTTCCAGGAACACAAATTAAACAGTAAGTACTTATTTAAAACAAACAAACAAAAAAAAAAAAAAACAGAAGTACATTGATAACGGGGGCACATCAAATGAACTGATCCCTAAACGCATTTTGGTGTCCATTTTTCTCAAACAATAGTGCAACATGTTCTTTTTTTTTCTACATGAACAACATAAAACATTGGGATTTCTACAAGGTTTCACTTGAAGGACTTTTCATTTGCAGCTCGATTGCTCGAAGCTATAAACTGTTCAAGTAAGAAAATGTTTTTCTGATGGACACCAGTAATACAGGAGCAGAACTGTCTCTAAAGTACAGGGGTTGGAAATTGAGCGCTAACCTGTAGTTCAGATTCCTTGCTTGGCATTGGCCCAAAATGGCTAAGAATTTGTGCTTTTAGGTTGTCCTTAAGAGAAGTGAACCATACCAAGGCCTGATCATACACAGAATTATGCAGTGCAAGCAGTTCTTCATATTCCTGTCCTTCAACCTGTGGAACAATAGAGTAATGGAGAATAAATTAGTTCATAGCATAGAACATTGGTTTCTAATTTCGCAGTACAATAATTTTGGATAGCTGCCTATACAACAAACTCAATCACATGAAAATACTTTTAATATATAAATCACCTACTGTTCTTAGTCACACCTGAAGTAGGAATGAAGTCTAACAAGATGTAAATACTCCAAAGTATTGCCAACACTAAAACATAATTCATAATGAGGTTAGATACAGATTCTGTAAATGTGCCACCTGCTTTATTTTATCTAGGGGTATCTGGGATTCTACAAATCTTATACCAATCGTGTGCGATACTTCAGATAGAAATATTAGGACTAGAAATATCAGATGCACTTTTGGTGAACTAATCATAAAAGATGGTTTAAATATTTCATTTTACTCGCCTTCTGTAGTTCTTCCCAGGCTAATGGGAGATAATCCATGATAGTAGGCTTGACACAGTCCAGCATTACAGACTTATCTATTGCTCATAGAGCTGTAAAGCAATTTTCAATTTAAGAATCAACAAATGGTCAAAATGTTTACTAGTTGTAATTGTAATAGCACAACCAAGACGTGATATTGTTCTCTCCACTCTAAATACAAGTTGTTTCCTGTGTATACCCTTTATTTTGAAACTTTAAAAAGAGGATACATGGGGAAAGATCGTTTAGTTATATGAAGGACTCATTGCGAGCAGGTTTAGAACTTATGAGGTATACAACAGGGGTCCTCCAGTCACAAAAGATAAGATACCAAGAGCAGTCCTCTCAGAATTAGTTACCTTTTTGTCTTCCAGATATTCTATATTTGCAGTATGGTAACCATCTCTCTGTCCATGGCTCAAGACTTTAAATCGACTCAATCCAACTGTGTCTACTACTGACCGCCCATCAGGGAAAAACTTTACATCCCTCACACGTAACATACAGCCATAATCTGCAAACCTGGAATGCCAATAGAATAATATGACCATCAAAGCTTGATGAGAGACAATTTCAGGACAAGTATGACAGGCATATTACAATGTACATATCATGCATGCACAAAGTGCATTATACATGTGAGAATATAAATAGATTACATAAATTCATTTTCCCTCCCTTTGGAAGAAGTCAGGTTAGGTGTAGATGTCCGATCACACTACTGCCCAGAGTCAAACCTCCATTACAATGGGAGTTGCAGAGGCAACGAATTAAGCTTTGCAAGTATAATAATGACGCCTATACCTAATACACTTTAAATCAATTTAGCACTAGCACTATTTAATTTGTCTCCCATGTTAAAACTCATGTAGGACCCATCGATATTGGGGTAATATAGCGTAGTGGTGAGCTTACATGGCATATTGGTAAAACTCAATCCACATATTTGTTTGATGGGGGATTACAAGTAGCTGTGTAGAATGTTAAACTGTATTTTTGTGTGTTATTCCTTAATCTGTATTTTGTATAAATGTTGGCCTCTATGGCAGCACCACTGCTGAGGAATGCCTCAATTTCCCCTTTTTTGGGGGGGTATCAAAAAAGGAGAAAAAAAAGGGGGGGGGGAGGAAAACCCTCCACACACCCTTACCTTTAGTATATGACAGGATCCTTCAGCCATATACATGCACCTTGGGTGCTAGAAAACCAACAGTCTCTGAGGTCTTCCCTAGTTCTCTGTAGATAGTGAAGCATGGAAGACCATAGAGACCAACTGTCTGTCACAGTGCATTGTTCCTCTTGTCTGCTGTTCACAGCCAATTATTTCTGGTATAGAACAGGTCAAAGTAGATGAGTGAGGTGGAAGTCTACTAAATAAATTGAGGAGAAAAGAGGGTTACTAGATTCACAAAATCCAGACTCTCCGTCTACATGGTTTAAATGTAGATTTTGATTTGTTTTGTTTTTTAGAACTTTTTCTTTCAAATTTTTTCACATTTTTGCAAAACAAATTTTTTTTTCACATTTCATAGCTTTGGTCACATTTTTTATATTTATTTTTAGAAGTTCTTTTTTTCCAATTTTGTTTTCTTTTTATTTCATTTTTGATTTATCTTTTGTTAACATTTTTATTTTAACTTTTTACCAGTATTATTGCTTTTTGGTACTATAATTTGTATATTTTGGTATTTTGTGTTATATCTTTATCCCTCTCTCCTCTAATTCAGGTAGTTTTCTATGTTTCTACCCTTTTTCTTCAGAACACATTTGAGTATTGATGGTTCCAGAATATAGGAACAAGGTGAAATGCTTAACTATGGTGTGTGAAAGCTTTCTTACTGCATGACGCATGCGCTTGCAACGCAACGTCCCCACGCCAGTTGAATGCATGACGAAGAGACACAAAAACTGGAAGAAGAAACTGCGGCTCTGCAGTCACAGTTTGGTACCACTGGGGTTTTAAAAGCCCTGCGGAGACTGCAGCCCATTAATACCACTGACGTCTTGCCCTGAGAAAGTCCGTGTCAAGATGGACAAAACACATGGGGATGAGGTTTTTATATTTTGCGTTTTTTCTTTGTATCTGTTTTGCATGTATTTCCAGTATAACTAGTTTTCATCACTGCATTGTCTAGTTGATACCTGGGAGTGCATCAGGATTCCTGCACCAGAAACAGATAATTCATGATCATACCACTTTTGTGGAGATGGGCTTTTATCACTTCTTCATTTTGTAAGTACTATATTTTATTAAAAAGTAGATGATCAACTTGACGTTCTGCACAATAGTTCTCTCTTTTTTACGTTCAAGAATCTGTTATGGAAGTCTGATGTTTCATGAGGATGCAACCATGGAGTGGTTGATTTGTAGTTTTCTTTTATTGCTCTTGTGAGTGCATTCAACACCACAATCTTCACACATTTCTCTATATGATTATCCTATGTATATTTTTTTACTTTGTCTGTAGAATCTTGTTATGAGACGATAGAGACTGTCGATTTTCAAACACTGTCTGACCTAAGGTGTATTTATATGGCTGATGAGAAAAGGTTTCTCTATTTTTATTTTTTTTAATTATTTTTACATATTTTTCATTTTAACATATATATTATTTCCTGTCAATACTTAATGAAAAAAAAGATTTCACTGTCACTTAAAAACAAACAAAAAAAACAACAGTTTTTGAAGTGACAGTTGTCCTTTAATACATAATGCTTTAGTGCCATCACTTCAGTGATATTAAATGTACAAAAACACCATCTCCATGTAATTTGGATAAATGTTTATTTTGTCATAAGACAACAGTCACATAGACCCAATGAGTTGCACCTAAAACACGATCTTAAATGGGCAAACAAATGTATTACATACCCTTTTAGTTCATCAGCAATACACATGCCAAATTGTTTGGTACCAGTCTCCATGCTCCTCCTGATCATTAGACGGTAGCGGGGTTCAAACACATGAAGTGGACAAGGAATCGTAGGAAAGGCCATTGTACATACAAATATAGGTACATCTTTATTCAAGCTGTGTTCATGTAACAAAAAAACAAAAACAAAAAAAATTCAAACAAAGTACTAGGTATGTCTAGATAACACACTGAAGTATTTTAGGAAGACGATAAATCGATGTATACATATTTAGCATGCATACGTACAGACAATAGATATCGTTCGATGATACTCTAATCTCTGAATTCCTCTTTGTTTGACCTGAATGAGCTGGCATTTAAAACAATGTATTCCTTGTATCTTAATGCATTATGTAACACTGCATTAAGAAATTGAGCTAACCCTAGCTCAGACAGGATGAAGTAGACTTGTGCATCACGAAAGAAGTAGCTCAATAGTTGTAAAAAAAAAAAAAAAGAAAAGAAAACAATTAAAAACCCAAAACACGCACAAAACTAAAACTAAAAGTCTGTGGTCCAATATATATATATATTAAAAACTGTAGTGAGTGTAAGAGAATATATGTTACATATTTCAAACATTATACCACAATATTAAGTGAGACATATAAAGTCCCAGCGGTTTTAAAAGAGAAGAACACAACCTGTCAGCAGAACTTTATTTAGGGTAAATCCCCATTGGGATCAGCATGCCATTTTGCTTATGAATAAGCATTAAGCACAGTTGACCTGTCACTCTGGGTTCTCTATAGTTTTTAGCAACATTAATGCTGGAATACTTGCTGGAACGGTAAACATTAAGATTCATTTCTGCTCTTCTCTCTGCAACGCTGACATTTCTCTAAATAGTTTTATCATGATCTCCACCTCGATATCAGATGATCTCTTCCATTTTGATATCCAGAACACATTATATAAATGGACAAGGACAATATTATGTAACTGAACATGCTGCTGTAAAATAGCGGAAAAGCTTTGTTTGACCATTTAATAATATCTTACTTTGATAACTCCTGAATTTCTTCGTCATGCAATTTCTTTCTTTCAGTAAGGTCCTCTGGCAGATACCGTGTTATCAATTCTTCAGTGAGATGAGTCTTTTTATAAGCTCTGCTTGCCAGATACTAAACAAAATAAAAATATATTATTAACGGATTGCCTTTTAAAAGCAATAAATAAATTATTTTTAATGAAAAACACAAATCATATGTTTAAATATTAACCTATTTTGTCCTACAATCTACTAAAATGTATAATATTCTGTATTGTATAATATTTTTAAAAATATATTAAAGGACCACTATAGACACTTCAGAGAAACTGCTATGTTTTCATTGAGGGTTAATCCAGCCTCTAGTGGCTGTCTCCTTGAGAGTCATTAGAGGCCGCTTTCACGATTCTCAGTGTGAAAAACACACTGAGATGATGCTGACGTCCATAGGAAAGCATTGAATAATGCTTTCCTATGGGTGGTTTGAATGTGCGCACGGCTCTGGCCGTGCATGCGGAGCAGACGTCGGCAGGAGAAGGAGAGGTCACCAGCGCCAAGGGAGCCCGGCACTGGATTAAAGGGACACTCCAGGCACCCAGACCACTTCTGCCCATTGGAGTTGTCTGGGTGCCAACTCCCACTACCCTTAACCCTGCTAGTGTAATTATTGCAGTTTTCATAAACTGCAATAATTACATTGCAGGGCTAACTCCTCCACTTCCGGGATTCTAGCACAGGTTTTCTGTGCAATAGCGTCGCTGGACGTCCTCACGCTGTGTGAGGACCTCCAGGGTCGCTAAAATCCCCATAGGAAAGCATTAGACCTACCCCAACGGCGGGCATGATTGGTCTCCCCCGCCGGATGACGTGGAGGAGCATGGGCGGACCCAGTAGCAGTGCTGAGGGACTTCGGCGCTGCCTCAGGTAAGTCACTGAAGGTGTTTTGACCGCTTCAGCAACAGGGGATGGGAGGTGGGAGGGAGAGGGGACCTGCAGTGCCAGGAAAACGATTTGACTAACAGGCACTGGAGAGTCCCTTTAACCCCTTAATGACCAAACATCTGGAATAAAAGGGAATCATGACATGTCACACATGTCATGTGTCCTTAAGGGGTTAAGGTTAAGTGGCTGAATGGGTTTTAACCCCCTTCAGCCCAGCGGGAAGGGGGCCCTGATGACCATATAGTGCCAGGAAAACGAGTTTGTTTTCCTGGCACTATAGTGGTCCTTTAAGGAATATCCCTGTGTGTAAATGTAGAGTTATATAATTGTGTGGAATGTTCGGGTGTATGTGTGTGAATGCATGGGTGCAGAATGCCTATGTTTGAATGCAGACGTGTATTTATGAGGAGTGCCTGTGTGTGATGGCTGTGGTATGTTAGTATTGAGAATGTGCGTATGTAGCTGTGTGCCGTTTACCTACCCCTCCTACTCACTAATGCTCTCCTTGACATCTACCCCTATGTATATCCATACCACACAATTAATTTTTCTTTCCATCTCCTCACTTGTCTCCCTTTGTCCATACTCGAGCTTTCCACATTAGTCTCTCTTTGCATATCTCACCCCTTCCTCACTTGTGTCCCTCAACTTATAACACACCTTCCTTACTTTTTCCACAGCCCCCTCCTCCCACTTGTGGCCCTCTGTCCATACACCTCTCTCCCTTACTTGTGTCTCTTTGTACTGACTCAATTTTATCAGAGTCCCTCTGTCTATAGCCAGATTACTCATCTTGCATCCCTCTGTCCAAAGCCCAAATTCCTCACTGGTGCTCTTCTACCCTCTCCTCCTTGTGTCCATCAACCCCCCTTCCTCTCCCCAAATTATCCCTGTCTGTCAATACCTTTTAGGTTATTTTGTAAATAGCCCCTTTCTGTACCAGAGTATCTCTCCACAACCCCCTTCATTCTTCACTTCTGGCCTTCTGCTCACTGCCCCTTTCCAAACTTGTGTCATTTTACTCATACCACCCTTGCCCTCTTGTAGACAAACTCTAGGATAAACTAATCCTAAATCTACCTGATTTGATATCCCTTTCCTACTTTTTTTTTTCAAATGTGTTTTATAACACAACAAAAGCAACAGAAAGCTCACCCCTATCTTTAGTTTATGACAAGATGCTTCAGCCATATACATACACCTTGGGTCAGACAGTGTTTGAAAAAGGACAGCCAGTCTCCAAGACCTTCCCTACTGCACGTTACATTTTCAAACATCCATGGTGCATGTATATGGCAGAAGGATCCCGTCATATACAATAAGATAGATTTTGTTTTCTCATTTATATTTACATATACAGAGTTAAATATTTTTAGGTGAGCAGGGCACAAATTTTATTGGTGAGCAGGGCAATAATAGCCAAATGTTGTCACCTGGTATTAACGCAAGTGTGTTAATTTTGGATTGTAGATCCTGTCTGTTCCACAGCGACCCATAGTGTCAGCATTTAGAGTTTTAGCAGACAGACTAGAAATAGCATGTTCAGCATAAGCACAGTCTGCACAGAGGATCAGGTTACAAGTCTGTCTGCAGGCTCACCTGTCGCCTAGTGACAGTCACACCTGAGACTAATAAACAGCAAGGTTCTCAGAGGTTACTCAAAGTCAAAGCAGCTACATGACCTTCCAAGTAGTAAACTGCAGGTGAAAGCTCTATGGGCTGTTAACCTCGTGTCCTGAGAATTCCGACTCATGTAACCTGTTCTGAATTTTGCTTTCTTGAACCAACAGCAGTTTATAAAACTAACCACCGAGAGCAGTGATCCAACGCAGATATTTTTTGTTAGCATTTGTTTCGGTTCTCTGAAATGAGCATCCTAACTGTATCCACCTCTTTCCATTTACAAGATTGCTGCTGAAGTCTATGAATATAATATTTAAATGATCATGGGATACTAATTTACTACCTGTGTAGCTGGAAAACATGGGGGGTGATATTCAAACAAGTTAAGTACTATCTAAGCAGTAACTATGCTATATAACAACATTTTCCTGTTTTTATGTTCGCTGCGTGTTTCCAATTGATCTGTCTGTGATATGTCAGCTCACCTGTGACAGGTTTTCTTTGCAGAGAGGACAATGTGGATTGTGGTCCAAGCATCGCTCAAGGCATTTGAGGCAGAAAGTGTGTCCACATGGGGTAGCTACAGGTTCATAAAACAGCCTAAGGAAATCCAAAAGCAGCATGAGAAATCCACAACATCCCGTAAACACAACTACAATGCTATACATTTGTTGCATGCATGGATAATTCATATCGTGATCGAGAAATAAAGCGCTCAGCAACATGCAACAGCATATATTGTAACTCTATCCTTTTATATTTTGACCCACACTTCCATTACATGTATTTTCAGTAAAAGGTGACTCGCACTACTACAATAGAGAATTAGTCAAAGTTCACAAGATTCCCATGTGTTATGAGCTTGGGTAAACTCGCTCCTCCACAGGTATGATATTGTGAACTCTTTGCAGGATTCCGATGAACATTATTTAATGCAGACTTTTGTATTTTAAAGGCTTATGGCACCTGGAACAGTTCTATCTTTTACTTTCCCAGAAATTTAAACCTATACCTCTGCCAGCTCATTAAAGGGACACTATAGTCACCAAAACAACTTTAGCTTATTGAAGCCGTTTGGGTGTATAGATCATTTCCCTGCAGTGTCACTGCTCAATCCTCTGCCATTTAGGAGTTAAATACACCTCCCTGTATGTGACTTGTACAGCCTTCCGAAACACTTCCTGTAAAGAGTCAGCTAATGTTAATACTTCCTTCATTGCAAAATCTATTTAATTTAAAATTTATTATCCCCTGCACTGTTGGTAGCTTGCTAGACCCCACAGAAGCATTCTGTGTATGATTAAAGTTCACTTTAGAGAGTAGGTGTTCTATCAAATTCCCCTACCTCGTGAAAATCCCCTACCCTGGTAACTTCCGGTGAAGGGATTCAGCTGGATCCTGTGCTGCTACTCCTCCACAGCAAGGTCCTGGAAGGTAAGTAAAATTAGTTTTACACTTTCATCATAGTTAGTGCATTTACTAAGCGTAGGCACATGTACATTTAGGGTTTAGTGAGGGTTCAAATTAGGGTTAGGTAAGTTATTTTAACCTCTCTCTCACACTCTATTGTTACCCTAACCCTTGGGGTAAGGGTTAAAATAAAGTGTGAAAAATCACTATTTATAGATATTCCCCTAATGTGAAATATCACTAAATATAAACAAGTCCCTAATCCTAACCCTAATTTAAACCGTAACATTAACCGTAAACGTCCCATGTCCTAAGCTTAGTGAATGCACCAACTACAATGAAAGTGTAAAACTAGTTTTACTTACCTTCCAGGACCTTGCTGTGGAAGAGTAGCAGGAGTGCTAGCACGCATGTGCAGCACAGGATCCAGCGGATTCCCCTCACTGGAAGTGAAGAGGGTAGGGGATTTTCACGGGGTAGGGAAATTTGATAGAACACAGGCAAGAATTTCAATTATACCACAAGGGCTCCCTTCCACTGTCAAAGTTGGGAACTATGGTTTTGGATAATCGTACCTCATACAGAGAGAGCACTCGAAGTCAGCTGCATCCACGAGAACCCTGTGAATTTCTCTTATTTTAGTTCCAGTGATAACTTGCTCACACAGGGTTTCTGTATCTTTAAAGAAAGAAAAAAACAAAACACAATTCCACTATTAAAGGAGATTAAAAGAAATTAGCACAGTAAACAGATATACACTATATGAGGTGTAGTAAAAAGACATACACACAGTGCGTATTTTATAAGGTACACATAAATGATATGGAGAAGGGGAACCTTTGTCCTGGAGTTCAGAATAGATTCAACAGGATCAATTACAATTACTAAAGTTTGGATTGCCAGAAATTCACACTGATTTTCAAATATGGCCCAATATTTGGTGTTAATACCATTGGTGTTAAAAATATGCTATAAGGATTTTGGACAATGCTGACTTAAAAGGGGCACTGCAATACAAATAAAAAAAAAATATATATATATATATATATATAAATCATGGTTTAGTAGATATACTCCAAATGAAAAAAAAATGCATAGATTTAATTATACTTTTCTTTCATTGTGGTATATCTAAAAACAGCTTGCAAAAGCTACATTTTTCTTGTCTGCAGCCTTTGCAAGCCCTCCCATTATAACTCAACCCAGGGTTTCTGTGGCTGTCCAATCACAGACTTCCCAATACAGCACAATTGAAGTCTTTACAAGGCAGGTGCTCTGAGCAATTGTCGCCTCTTGAATTTAGCTCCACTGAGCTAACCAAACCAGGAGTCTTTTTTAGTGTTGGAAATGATTAGTGCCCCCTCCCTTCCAGCTTTGACTGTGGTATCTTCTGTGCCCCTCCTACATATATAAAAAATCTGCACACACAAACATGTAAAAACTGTATTATGGGAGTTATTCAAAGAAACTTCTGTGTTTCAAAATGAGAAATTTAAACAATAGCAGGAGAAGCTTCAACAGTAAAGTTTCTTATGTGGTCTGGATTTCCCTTTTGTGAAACTTCACAGTCTGTAGCGATTGCACCAGTAAAACCCATATTGTATCAAGTGCAAGAGATACGTTCTGTACTATAATTACTGAGAGTTTGTTGTATTGCACCTCCTGGCATCAGGGTGCGCAGAGAAACTGTGCACACATTGCAGAGTGATCCCTCAGCACCCCTTCTGTTCCATCTTTGCTACACCTCGGCTTATACACAAATAAACATTGTCCATTACAACATATACACAAACACATGCACACTGCTAAATACATAAACTCAGTGTTAAATATATTCACACACAAACGCACAAAGCAAGCAGACCTCCCATGTTGCTCACATACTCCGGTGGGAGCCAGGGACCCAGAAAGCAGCCCCTTTCAATCTGCATGCTACCTGCTCTCATGGGTTGCTGCCATGCATCCATCTGCTACCTGAACAATGTAGGGGGCAGTAACACATAGACACTGAGCTCTTGTGCTGCCCTGTTCTCTTCAAGACTTATTATTCGGTCCTGATGTTTGCCTGAATGCTGGGTGCATGGGAGATCAGCAGTGTAATTAATGCTACTGCTTGCACCCGACAACTTTCCATCGGAGCCCATGGAGGTGGTCCTGCTGCTGTGGGTGCCTCTCCTAAAGTGTACCCCCAAACCACAGTCTGACAGGAGTACTGACGGCTGCCAAGTTAAAAGTTTAATGGGGTGGGCACAGATGGGGCAAGGAGTAAAGGAGGGGCTAATTGCCATCCTCCTGCCCCCTTGTAGTGACATCTATGGCTCTGACACAGCATTGTGGTTTTTGCAGTTTCCTACAACATGTAGGGATTTACCAGTTGCCCACCATGGTGTAAAGTAAAGCCATTTATAATTGTGGACGCAGTTAGATACACAATTAGTGAAATTACACATTATCATGAAGAAAGTAGCTTTTTGAAAATGGGTAGATTGTGGTCATGGAGATATAAATCAATGCTAAGACGACCTATGGATTGTAAATAAAGTTAATTTGGCATTAAAGGGTTATTCCAAGCACCATGACCACTTAAGTAATTTCAAGTGGTCACGGTGCCTTTGAAACACTGCACATAACAGAGTTTTAACCCCTTTGCTTCTGGAGGTGTATAGCCCCTCCACTGTCAGCTTCATTGGGGCGTCATTAAAAGAGAGAGAAGCAGATTGCAGTAGTCAAGGCGAGAGATGATAGAAGCATAGAGCAGCACTTTGGTTGTTTTTGAGGTAGACATGACCTGATTTGGCAAGACTGGACTTGAGGTGCGAATGTGAGATCTGAGTCACAGAGAACATCTGTTTATGCAGCCAATGCACAAAGTATCAGAAGGCTAGTAAGGAACAGAGAATAGTACTAATGTTGGCCAAGTGAACCCATACCTTTCTTCAGGAATTTGGCAGTAATTTCTACACTGTGAGGCTCCTCTGAATTGCTGGCATGTTTTCTCTTAAGACCTGTGCTAGGAAGACAGGAGAGAATATTTCCTGGGGTATTTTGTGCATTGTCCAGTAAATCTTTCATTTGAAACAGATCAGACTCAATGGATGAGGCTTTGGTTAATCTGAACAGGGAGTCCTGCAGGTAAGACAAAACAGGGACTGTTAGAGTACAAATTAATTTTTTTATTTTATTTTAAATAAAATATGTCTAATATAATGGTTTTCACATTTGGATTTGTACCTCGGAGCACCCAGCAAAGGAAACATCTTTCACAGAAGATGGACTGTTGGTGCTGTTCAAGAACACAGGTTTCAGCCTTGTACAAGATGTTGAAGTGCAGAAGGATGAAGTTAGACTGGCCTGAACATTTTCAAAAGCAGGAAAAAACACGTCACACATTATCTGTGAATGGAAAAAGAGAATGTATTTAAAGGTCATAACATTTTAATTAATACAGGCCTCTGGTCTGGCCATACTCCAACTAAAAGATGCACGGTTGTAGCCTGCTATATACAACCGTGCATCTTTCCCCAACTTCCAATGACTCTCCAGATGCATCGATCTCCACTACTTCAGCTAAAAATTATTACATTTATTTTCAACTCTCTCCATAAGAAATATACACCTACTCCCAACTTTTAGTTATATCCTTTTGTTCTCATATTTAAAGACACTATGTTGCTGGCCCCTTCTTCTGTGCATGTAAAGTACACTCACCTTTTCAAGTTTGAGGAATCCCAATGTATAATTTTACATCACACTTTATTTTGTATCCCTCTTATTTCAGCTTTAATCTAGCCTCTGTAAATTGTTAATTATTTGGTGGTCCCAGATGAATATTACCATTATATTTCTCAGATAGTTTAGGGTACTGAAGTTCTTCTTACAACTCAAATACTGACATATTAAATGGCCATCAAACAAATATCCTTATAGCATATATTCAAAAGAATGGATACCTGAAACTGGTGACAAACCGGGATCGCTAGCAAGGCTCTATTTATAGCATTCAAGAGCCAAAACCTATGTCTCAATTATATTAGATTTTCCAGTGAAAATACCCATCAGCCTTCTAGTAGGACCACAAAATCTAGATTTAATGTTGCAAGTGGCTGTCTGAGTGAACCACTGGAGGTGTCCTTTCTGACAAATGTAAACACCGTCTTTTCTCAGGAAAGGCAATGTTTACAATTGACAGATTACAGGGACGGGCATTTTTGCAGCAAAAACATTAGCTTAAGCTGTAGTGGTTCTGGTGCAGAGAGTGTCCCTTTAACATTAAAGTGTTTTAACCTGTTCATTTATCATTGCAATAGCAGTAAAGATTACAAATATTGAATACACAAGGAATCATTAAAGGGAGACTATAGTCACCCTGACCACTTCAGCTCAATGAAGGGGTCTGGGTGCCAGGTCCCTCAGGTTTTAACCCTTTCAGAGAAACTGCTATGTTTACATTTGGAGTTAATGCAGCCTCTAGTGGCTGTCTTCTGGACAGCCACTAGAGGCGCATCTGCGATGCTGGAGGCATATTTCGCCTCCATCTAGCAGAGTGTCCAAGGGAAAGCATTGAGAAATGCTTTCCTATTGACACTTTGAATGCGCGTACGGCACTTGCCATGCATGCGCATTCGGCTCCGCTGACGTCGGATGGGGGAGGAGAGGGAGCCCGGCGCTGGATAAAGGTAAGCTGCTGAAGGGGTTTTAACCGCTTTGTTTTCCTGACACTGTAGTGATCCTTTAAACTAACATGCTGCAAACTGCAAGCCATTTATGCTACTGCAATGTTGCCCTACCCAGTCCCACAGCAGGAGAGTTGTCCTGGGCTATACATTTTCAGTCCTGTTTTCATGTTAATGTGCATATTTACTTTTTATTCTGACAGCTCTATCCTCCTAATACAGTTCTCTGATTGTCTGTTTACTTACTTTGCTAACTCTGCATGATGCATTGCTCTAGAATACCACCCTTAAAGCAGGAAAACTAATACTTTAATAGAACTCTACCTGCTAAAATTAAGATGCTTGGTTTTCAGAAAATTAAGCAATCGCCTCAAAAGAAGGATTAGGGGATTAGGCACATTCCTTTATAAAATTACAGTCCCAGCACATTTTGTGTTTCACTGAAGAGTTAAAAAGGGGCGGACTTGTCTTTTGGAAAACAAAATATGATGGGCGATGCAATTTCTTATATTTATTTAATAAAATAACATATGACATTATAGCACTTAGCTACGTCACAAGCATGTGATTAGTGTCGCAGTCCAGTAACAGCTGTGAGGGTCACAGATTGACCCTTATTAGAGTGTTCCAGGAAACATCCAATACTCTTACAAATTGTTGGCTCATCCACTGCCTGTCAGGATGAATCCTGAAGATCTGCCAGGATTATTACCTTGCTTTAAATTAACTGGACAGCTTCAGCCATGGTGTGCTTATAAAACAGATACAAACCCTATCCAGTGAATAAAAGACACGTTAGTGGGTTTCCCCAAACATGCGCATCACTCTGTAAAAGTAGATTTTCTTAAAAGTAGGACCTAAGGGTAAAAGGAGCTGATTTTCTACTGTCTCTCTGCACTTACTAAAGTGTATTGACCTATTTTGATACATAAACCCTCTTTTGCTTTCTTTACATGTGGTGTGCGCTTGATGGGTTTATTAAAAGTAGCCACCAATGAGATGAAAATATAGGTCAACCCAGGATTTTATTTCCCATTAAAGAGAAAGTAATGCTTTCACTCAGGGTCAGTATATACCAAAAAGAAATGGAAAAATTATACACAGTGTCTTATTTACACTGCTATTATTCATGGAATACAGTTAGTAGTTTACTCTTATCGGTATATGTGTTTCCTCTTTGGCCATAACTTGCCAGACAGAATATAGTTTTATTTATTTATTTTCAGTTTTCATTTTAGTCTCTCTCTGCATTGCATTCTAAAATGCAAACAATTCTGTAGCAGCAGAATGTGTAACAGATAAGTGGCATTACTTTAATACACATATCTCTATGTTTATTTCTGAGCTACAGAATTCCTGCCCTTGCAATGACTAGTAAAGGAAAACACATTTTCAAACTGAACCATATCAACAAAGTGAAATTAATCTAGAGGAAGGCAGATAGGTCTGACATATGCAATGAGCTACCTTTTGTGCTTCAGTCTTCATTGAGCTCCATTCAGGATTTATAGCAACACAATACAAGAACTCCTTCATAGCCTCTTCAGTTCTTCCTAGTCCAGAGAGAGCCTGCGCTTTCATAGAACGTGCCTGCATACATAGCAACGTGACATGCTTTGAAAGAGATTAACCAAACATCTTGTACCACGCTTTCTAAAAATAATCTCCACTAAACTAGCACACAGGATTACATTAACTGCAAGGGACATGATGTTCTCAGGAGGCAAAAAAAATAAAAAAAAATAATAAAAAAAATTAAAAATAAAATAGAGAATTAAAATAAGTACGAACAATGTCTTTTGTTCAACATTGATAAAGGGCATTAGCATATTTGCAAGAAATAGTTTATAACAGAACGGTGTACTAAGTGGCACCTTTAATGCGAAAGTGCATGAGACCACCGTGGCAGTGATTACAGGCAAATTATTCTGCACCTAAAGACTACTGATGGATTAGATTGGTCAGCCAACAATAGGACCAATAAACACATTATATTTAAATTAAAAATTAACACCCTTCGTGTAAACATGGCAGAGTGCGCACAAACTGATTAAAATGTTGTGCATCACCCTGACAATACAAGGATTATTATACAAAGCCTGGTCTTGGGAAGCATATTTAGGTTACATTTTACTAGAATTTAAATTACTCAGGGATCTTTTTCTTTCTTTAAATAAGAAAACAAGCTTTTCAGGGCTTCGTCTGAAATAGACACCTATGCAATCCAAGTATATCACTACGAAGGGGGCCACTGTTTTTTTGTTTTCTGCTAAATACATGTAATTCGCTTCACACAAAAAAGGGAAATTTTAATAATTGCACAGTGCCTAGTCTCATAATCACACACACTTTTTATTTTATGGCATACATATCTATCTGTGGCTAGCAATACTAGGCTACAGTAACTACAGCCTACATTTGCCAATCACTGGGTTAAGCCTCTTCTAGTAATTGTGGCCTACGCTTGCCATCAAAGGAATACATTTGTGCAGATAATCTGAAAGTGCCAGTTTTGTATGAGGACGCCATCTGAGGTGTGGTGCATTAGGTGCCGGAAAAGCCACTCAAAAATTTCTTGAACCAGAACTGCTACAGTAAAAGCTGTAATATATGTCCAAATGGTAAGAGGTATAGAATGTGGGAATATGGTGTGAGGCCCAAAAGGAGGCAGGAGGCAGGAGGGAGCAGGCCCACCCAGTAATGAACAGGAGCATTTGAAAGGGAGCATGACAGTCTTCCAAGCTTTGCCCAATCAGGGCAGCCATTCTCAAAGAACTGTTAAAGATCTCTGTTAATTGGCTTAATGCACCAAATGAACCCCAAATTCACAGGACATCTGAGCAGTATGTTGTAGCCGTTTTTGTACTTAGAGAATGCTTTTAGTAATGTCATGTTTGAACCGAAGGTGAAAAATATTGCTTTAGATTCAATGCCTCCAGTTTAAAAATTGCAAAAAAAAGATTATTAAAACTTGAACCTGGAACTGTATCCTCACAGCTCTGCTATCCTGCTTTAGCAGTGTTTGGTACCATGATACTGTACACGAAAGCACCAAAAAGCTTTCATTTTGATTTAGTCTGACTGTCACAATCTATTCTAGATTGCCAGAGAAAACAGACAGCATTAAGATGTAGTGGTTTAGTGTCCCTTTAAAGTTAGATTATGGATCAGGCAACAATTGCTCTGTACATTAATCACTTTGCAGTACAATTTGGTCATCATAATGCATTACTGACTAATGTAGAACATGTGGGGTATTAGGTTAGACATGCACACATTATAATTTACAGATTTACCTTTGGCCAGAGAAGATGTTTTCTGCATAAATTATCTGCATCAATCAAGGCCTGCTTGAAATTCTTCATGGCTAAATGAAGCTCTGTTCTTCTTACTGCTAGGAGGAAGTCACCTGGAGCTGGAGGAGTGGGAAGAGTGAATTTTTGGTCAAAGGACAGCACACAAATTCTGTGTTAAGTATAGTTATCTATTATGTAGAAACTAAAGTGTCAGTTTTCACACACAATTTTTATTTTATTTTTAAAAAGAAAGTTGGCATGTATATTGAACTAGGAGTTCTTTGGACCACAGTGACATACAATGAATATATTAAATGGGATGAGTGGGAGTGGAGAAAAGGGGGGGGGGGGGGTAAAAATTCAAGCAATTTAATACTGGCCAGAAATAGGCACACATTTTCCTATTGTGATGACAAAGGAACAACATCCTGCTGATCTTTTCAGTCAATAGATTTTCTACAGAGCGTGCTGCCCTATATTTAGAAAGCTGAAAGCAAGCGACACACTGTGCACACACAGCAATATTATTATACAGGAACATCAGAAGTGCCAATTTCTGACTGTGTACACCAACAAAGTGTGACAAATAGCAGAAAAAATAAATAAAAGCAATAATACAAGAGAGCACAAAACATATACATACCACTTCATTACTGATGCCAAAATGACTTTAATCACTTAATGGTCAGTGATATTACATGAGGTCATCACAATCTGTACCCTACATACCCAATACCAGGTTTTAAATTGCAGCACTATACAGGCTTGCCACAGTTAGGAATAACTCTACAAGTAGCAGCCCGCAATAGTGGTTGTGGTACCAGTAGTGCCCCGACACTCTCGCAGAGTCAGTTTTCAAACTATTTTAGAGCAGTTTAACGCCTTACCTGGGTACCCTGGGCACAGATTTTGCAACCGGTCTTCACCTGCTAGAGAAGCTGTATGTCTTCACTAAGCTAAGCAGGTCCGATACAGTCAGGGTCCAAGTATGTTTATCCATCATCATTATCCCATCATTGGTCCTCATGGAGTTGAAAGGATACTAAAGGCACCCAGAAAACCTCAGCTCATTGAAGTGGCCTGGGTGCAGTGTCCTAGCCCCCTTAGTTCAGCAATGTAAATCACTGCAGTTTGTTTTTTGAGAAACTGCAATGACTACATTGCAGGACTAAGACTGCCTCAGACAGCTTCTAGAGCCACTTCCTGCTTGCAGGTGACCTAACTGATGCTGAATGTCCTCACCCTCTGCATGTGGACAGCCAGTGTCAGTAAAATCCCCATAAGTAAGCATTAAAGCAATGCAACACCGTGCATACACGTTAGTCCCTCCCATCGAGTGAAGGCAGCGCTGGAAACTTAGTTTGGATCTAGAAGTCAGTCCAAAACATAGGATCCAGACTCTGTATGAAGCTTATTGCATCTAATAAACAACTACCACTGCCCCACACCTACATATTCCATACAGCAAGTCACAACATTGATAAACACCATCCACCCATATCACATACATTATACAGTAAAAAAAAAAAAATAAAAAAACACACACACACACGTTTCCATCCCCTTTACAGTATTCATTTTGACTCTGCACGTTTCCCAATTCTTTACTTATAACGTTTTTAAAAATGAAAACAATGCCCAATTGTAATAATTCTTAAAAAAAAAAAAAACACACTTTAATCCTAACTATGTATCCCTGAAGCCATTTACTAAAAATAACAATACACAAAAAGAGAGTGGGGGGCACAAAGAAAATAAATACAGAACACCGGTAAATTGTGTATTAACCAAAAATGATACCATTGAGGTGTTTTGGAAACAACATAATAAACTAGAGATCAAAGTTTGAGTTTATAATTGTGTCCAGTACCCACGAAATGATATGACATTTACATATCTATTATATATTATATTACATGGTATATTAACGTTAGGGTTAGTCTTAAAGAAACAGTCCAAGAACCATGACCACTACAGCATGCTGTAGAAATTGTGGTGCCAGGAGTGCCCTGGTGAATCCCATATTAAATAATAAAACCGTTTTAGAACAGTCTGGCTCCTTAACCAACTCCCTGCTTTTTTTGCAACCTACAGGAGAGCCAAAAGCTCATTCTGGGAGATTCGGTTATCTTGTGCCAAGCCATGAAGTGCACGGCCAGCAAATTGGCTCAGAGTCTCAGTTGACTGCTCTCAGCCAATCAGCTGAGCCCTGTATCGCTGCACTTTGGTCAGGGTGGAGAGATTCCAGCTGTTGTGGAGGCAGAAACTGGGGCACAGCAGACATTAGGTAAAAAGTAAAACCATTAGACTGCTTAGACTGATGGTGTGCCAGGGTACTTATGGCACCATAACCACTACAGCACGCTCCAGTGGTTATGATGCTTGTAGTGTTCCTTTAAGGTAATGTAGCAGTAATGCATTGTGTTAGGGAGGGTTAATGGGTAGAACTAGGGTAGTGTAAGAGTTAATATTTGTGTTGGGGATTAAGGGAACGACTTTGTTGTAAAACCTTCCTGTGACATACAATTCGAAGCGCTGCCTGAGATTAGTGGGAGCTACAGTCCTGGACCCAAAACTGTACAAAAATGGTTTGCGTATTATTCCCCTATTCATTACACAAAATAAAAACAGAGATGACATTACTGCAGTACTTATATAAAACGAGACATACCTGTTGAAATAACCATGTAATTTTTATAATCATACTATAGACACACAAGGTTTGCTTGTTAAACCAACAGTCTGGAACTAGCCAACTGCAATTATTATCCTTGCCAAATATGTTTTTCTCTGTGTGCTATAAGTTTTTATTGCTTTACTGGCACCTCTTCCAGTAGGAGATATAACCATCTCTGAATTCTCCATGACATACATTGTTGATATAACACAGTAATTGCTCCTATAGTTCTCTCCAATACCCTTTCTAAATCACATGACAGAACAGTAAAACACACTGTCTGCTTGTGTTCTGAGGATGTTACTGGAAGGAACTGCAGCTCTATGCTGCTTGAGAGTCAATCGTCTATGATTTTTATCAAACAGTATCTCATTTGTAATTTGCAGTTACAGTTCTGTAACAAAAAACAACAAAAAAATCCTTACAATGAAATTTACTACCCATGTCGTGTCACGGTCTTCGAATTGTTTGACAGAAAAAGTGTGTCTCCCAGGATCCCAAATAATCATCCGCTCAGTTAAATAATTATATGATACAGTGTTACTTTCCTACTCTATATCCAAAAATATTTGAACAGGTAAGGGAGATCAGAAACACTGCTAATCTTTCTTGCATCGCTGAATTGATACAGGACTCCCATTTTATCACTGCTACTAGAATTAAAAAGTGCCAAAAACGGTCAGCCGCACATCGCAGCAGCTCCGAGCGTTCACCCAGAAATAGCCATCCTGAGCCGCAATTCATTGCCCCACTGGGCTTCATATAAGACTCTCGGGCTCCCTGCACCATTGGGAAAAAGAATAAAAAGCAGCACGCAGATTCGGGATTGTCTCCAGAGATATAGGGGCATTTCTTCACGCAGCCTCGCGGCCTAAGATTCACAAGATGGCGCAGTCCGAAGCCTATACCTCAGTGTCCTCAGATCAAGACAGCACTTATGCCGAGCCTAGAACACCGAACCGGGCTAGACAAACACCCCAGGGGCCTCTGGACATGGAAGACTCTGCACCTTCCACCAAGGCAGATATTAAGGGGCTGATGCAGGATTTTAAGTCCATGTTCCAAGCGGACATGACACTGATGCGGGAGGACTTTGCCACACTTGCCAACCAGGTGGAAGTGGTAGAGGAAGGCATGGGGGGCACCAGACTAGCACAAAAAGCTACAACTGAATGCGTTTCCTCTATCTTTACCTGTTGCAGTCTGTAAAAGTTTGACGTATTCCCTATAATGTTTAACTAACCCTTCACCACTGGCTCTGTAAGCTACTGATTAGTCCCCATGTTAAGTTACTTCCACCCCCACCTCCTTATTTTTAAGTGTGCAAAGCAGTTTTTCGGTTTAATATATGCTCTTTTCAATACACTCAGCAAGCAACCTAGGCCTTCCTACCCAGCAATGGCAAAATGCTAACACACAGCCGAGCTACCGAAGGTTTTATAACGGTTACCTACTCATCTATTTGTGCCTTATGCTTATTTTTAAAATGCAGCACCTTGTCATTAAGCCTCTGAGCACTAACAGATGCACATAAGCACCCTCCATCTGATGACTGACACCTCCCTAGACCGAGCGAGAGTGGGCTGAATAGCTTCTCAAAAAAACTAAAATTGGGTAGCTCCAAAATATTTGTTAAGATTGTTACTATGATCTCTGTTATTCTCATTTTGTTATGCCGAACACATGTGACTATGTTATCATGCTGAACCCACAAAAATAAAGAATAAAAGCCCAGTTTATAAGTCCGAAGGCCATACAGTTAAATGAACACTTTAAACAGCATAACCACTACAGCTCCCTGGGATTCAACGGAAAGAGCACCTTGCTACCACTACGAACACAAGAGAGCCAGAAGTTCATAAGCAGGAACATCAGTTAGCTCACCTGAGTGGTGTCCAATGGAGAGACAGACCGCGCATCAGGTGACACTCAGTCAATGAATGATGTCCAAACTTGGGCAAAACTGATGCAGATAAAGTGATAACTTTCTTCTCAAAATGGTAATGATCTCAGCAGATAAGTGAGGCAGCCCCCATATAGCAAAGGTAAGCGCCTGATAGAGAAGGGGAGAACTTGCACGGCTCAGAAAAAAAAGTGTTCGACATTACACCTACTCACCCCCGCCCCCCTTTACTGTTCCCACTAAACACAATTTAAGAAACAAAAAGTTGACAAGCAGATGATAAACTTTATTTTTATATATATTTTAATTTTTTTACCTACAGACATGTATATACAAAAAAAAAAAAAAACATGGATTTTACAGAGAACAAAATAAAAAAGAGATGATAATCTGTTTCAGAGACAGCTTCAGAACCAGAGTGAGTAATTGAGCGGATTACACATTACAATGAAAAGCCTTTGCCAAGACTCTGTTCAGCGGTCTCTAGGTAACCTGGAGCCAGCACTCACTTTCTCCGGACACGTGTAGCAGATGACAGCAGGATAACAATGAATGCAAAACAGTAAATTGGAAATGAGGACAAAAGAAGTTCATTATCTGAAGTGGCACTTTTTAGATGTAGAAGACAAACATGTCATTGGGCTGTTTTAGCCAATGTACAAACAAATGATGTAGACATTCTTGGAATTGATATTCCAGATTTAATTCATTGAAAAAAAAGTTACAGAAATAAGAAAAATGTGTGAGTTTACGGACCACAAGCACCACTTGTGTGCACACATGCCATAAATACAGGTTCCTCCTATCATTCTGTGAATCATATCTATAGGAACTGGCACAAATGCAGGAAGCGACATAAATGAGGGACAAGTGGAGGAATAGTTCCTGTATTGGTGGTCCTGTGCATTCTTTGCACAAAGCCATGGAATATCTGTGTATGCAGAAGCTGCAAACTCTGGGTGTTTGAGGGAGAGGTCAATTAGCACTCAGCAGCAGTTTTATTTATTTCTACGCATGAATTAAACTGTTGTGCAAGCTAATAGAAGCAGTGCAGCGGCTTCCAGCAACATGATGAATACTTGCACGTTGCTCAATTCAGTTAGTTGCTCTGTTTAGGTTTTTCATTAATCATTAAAGTTGTGAAGGTGCAAGTGCGACAGGTGACCCGAATGGGGTGTGTGAATACTCCACATATGGAAAATGTACAGAAAAGGGGAGCACAGCTTTTCCTGATATTTTCAAGCAGATGGCTCAAATGAGAACTGTAAAGGGGCTGCTTTGTAAATCAAGCATGTCAAACATTCAGCCCACCATGGGTATTTTTTATGCTGCCCAGGGGTTGCTTTGTGCTGTGGTCCTCCCGTAGCCCATGGCAGATCACATGCTCCATCATATGGAGGTCAGCCACTCCCAGTGCCAGAGAAGCGTGTGTCCTGCTTGAGCAGAGAAGATCATGCAGGGCTGGACTGGAAGATGGCTTATGGTAGGGGAAAAGGGGCTTGGGAGAACCTTACTGTAGTGTAGTGTATTACATTTGCAGGGCAATGTATTAAATGGGGGGGGGGGTCGATTGGTGTATTACAGTGAGGGGGGCAGTTTATTAAATTGGAGGGGGGAGGAGGTGGAGGCATTGTACTAGAGTAGTGGGAAGGGGGCAGTGTGTTAAATTGGTGGAAGGGCAGTATTAAATTTGAGTGGTGGGAGTGGGGGATGTGTGTGTATTAGATTGGGGGGGGGGCATAGTAAGTAACTTGAAGTGAAACGTTTGAGTAAATTATATATATACACACACATACATACACACACACACACACACACACACACACACACACAGAGGATTACATATTGTTTGCATGATAATGATAAATGTAATTTTAGTTTCTGTTGGTCTAGTGATGGCGAACCTTTTTGAGCCAGAGTGCCCAAACCGCAATACATGCCAAATGTTTTTCCTCAAAGTGCCAACACAGCAATTAAACCTGAATACTGAGGTTTAAGTTTAGAAAAAAACAATTCGTACAGTTTTCCGAACTAATTAAAAGAAGAACACATCAGTGAGTTCAATGATACAAATTATAAATAATTATATAAATTATAGATAAAATTAAGCTTATACTTAGTATCTCCATCAAATGCAATACATACACACAGACTGCTGAATAGATACACACGCACACTGACTGCTGAATAGGTACACAGTCCGCTGAATACAAACCGCTGAATACATAGACAGACTGCTGAATACATTGTACAGCGCTAGGGAATCTGATGGCGCTACATAAATAAAATAACACACACACAGACAGACTGATGAGTTCACACAGACTGCTGAATACATACACACAAACAGGCTGCTGAATACATACACACAAACAGACACGCAAACTGCATTGAGGGGTGCAGTGTATGTGTTTACGGGTGCGGAGTGTGTGCATCTGAGGGGTGCTGTGTGGGGGGTGGGGTTGGCAGATATGAGGGTGCTGTGTGTGTCGGAGGGATGGGGTGCTGGAATGCGGTGGCATTTATGAGGTCCTTTTTAATTTGGAGATGGCTTGTAATGTGTGAATGATTCCAGCAATATAATATTTGAGTAGCTGAAAATGACAGCTATCACGAGTTCTCTCTATACTATTTACGCTCATTACCAGACTGAATCTAAAAATAATTATGCCAACTTAATCACTTCTCCCACACTTGCCCTATTTTGAAGCTTACTTCCTTCAGGCTATTAAGGCATAATGACTTCCTTTGTGTCATTCATTAAAAAGTATCCCATTAACCCACTAACTTACTAACCTGGCACTGGCAGGATTATATTCCATCAATAGTCTGTACAATTAGTCAGATTTAATCTCCTCACTATTAGATAAACACATCAGGGTCTACAATGCAATGCAACATGTATCACTGGCACTAGGTTTTCATTTTTGATACATTTATTTTAAACAAGAGAAAAACAAACAATTGAAAACCATGGTGTTCTTTGGGAAAGGATTGGGTTGGCGAAGATAAATAATCTCAATGATGTCGGCTAAAGAGGCAGAGTTTTGATGTTAAGAAAAGTTAAACTCCCTTTGTTAACACTTGCAGTGGAGGCCCGATCACCTAAACAGTAACTGGGCCATTATTAGCATTAACAATACAAATTTGTAATCCTAATGCTATAGTGTTCCTTTCATTTGAGGAATGCTTGGCAGATTAGAAATAGGTGGTTAACAGTTAGGAGTATGAAAATTGCAGCAGTGTGGAGAGAAGGCACAAGCCTCTACACAGGTCGCTATAGGTGATGAGACATATCAGTAAGGAACTCAAATCAAGTTACTATGTCGCAACATAGTATAGACACACGTACACTGCCCGACAGGAGGAAGCACTGCACGCAAATTCCAAACAGTTTTCAACTGTTCGATCCACAGGACTTAAAATATATGGGCATACAAAACAAAGACAAAAGAGCAATACAAATTATAAGTAGACTATAGGCATTTCAGCTTATTGTCCAAAAAACGCAACACCTTTTTAAAAAAAAAAAAAAATATTTAAAAAATAAGCAAAAACAACCAGAAGAATTGCTTACCCAACATGCAATACCTTTATTGATGTGGGAATTGTACAGATTGACAGCAAGATACCGATACAAAATGCTATACGGGTGCTGGAGGGGCCACACATGCCTCCACTTGGCCGGTCCATCCCATATGGACGGGGAGTGGCGGTTACCCCACTATTCTACACCTGGCGGATAGTAAGACCAGGTTTTGTTATATATTTTATTGTTGTTGTTCCCTTCCTTACTGTTTTCCTTATTTCCTTCTTGGTCTCAGCTGTTTCCTGATATCTAAAGTCAGGCCGCCCAGTGAGCTGGGGAGAACCGGAGAGAGACCCTGGGAACACAAACACTTCTCTCAACGACCTTCACGGTAGATACCCAAAATACAAACAACATGACGCACCCCAAGACCCTAAAAATAGTGTCACTAAACACCAAGGGACTGAACATCCCCCGAAAAAGAGACTCTTACTGAGAGACTTGTAAAGCAAAACATAGCCTTCTTGCAAGAAACACATCTCCAGAGGTCCTCCCCCCATAGGCTCACTGACCAAACTTTCACCAGGGCCTTCCTATCAGGAGCCCTACGGAAGCAAAACAGGGTAGCCATTTTATTGAGGAAAACTTGCCCCTTGATGGTTACAAACTGCACTTATAGCCAGGACGGCCGACACATCATCCTCACGGGCACACTGGCCGGCCGCACATACGACTTCCTTAACATATACGCACCCAACCGGCACGACCCGCGCTTCTTTGAGTTGCTCCTCCCACTGGTCCAGGTGAGGGCACACGACCTCCTCCTTATGGTTGGGGACTTCAATGCAGCACCATGTCCTGGGATTGACAGGGGAGCACGGCCGGGGCGCTCGCACGGTTTAGGGAGTCAGGACAAATTGCTCCATCGGTTCATGCAGAAATCCGGACTGCTTGATCCATGGAGACTCCAGCACGCCGAGACTCGCAACTACACCTTCTACTCCGCACCCCACGACTGCTACTCCCGCATCGACATGTTCCTGGCCAACCCCACACTGATGAGACTGGTCCAATACACAGAGATCGGCTCCACCCCTTGGCCGGATCATGCAAGCATTGCGATATCCCTGACGACCCCGGGAGTCAACTCCCACTGGACATGGAGGCTGAATACCTCCCTCCTGCACAATAGACAGATAGTAGCAGACACTACCCAAACCCTCGCAACTTTTTTCACTGACAACATGACTCCGGACGTAACGATGCCCACGGTGTGGGCGGCCCATAAGGCAGTTATTCGCGTGCACTTCATATGCATAGCAACTCATAGGAAACTCATCAAAACACAAAAACTCAGACCTCCAAGAGACCTTAAGACGCTTAGAAAATGCGCATAAGACAGCCCCCCCCGCGACTGTATTAGCTCAACTGAATGCCACAAGAAACTCACTCAAAGACGCTACAGGAGGACGTAGTCCATCACCTACTATGGTCCAAACGCTTCTACGAGAAAAGCGACAAGATGGACTCTCTCCTGGCAAGGGGGCTCAAACCTAGAGTGCGTCGGGAACCCATAGCGGCCAAAAAGACAACCAAGGGACACGTGGTCACGACCCCTGGAGAGATACACTTGGCCTTAAGATACTTTTTCGCCAGGCTTTACAACCACTCCCCCACCAAGACTCTCACCAACCCCGACTACAGAACGGACCTAGAGTCCTTCCTTACCATCCTAAAGCTCCCAGCCCTACCCGAGGGGGCAAAACTCGCCCTGGATGCAGACTTCACCCAGGATGAGATCCAAGTGGCGATAGCTGCCCTAAAGAGCGCCAAGGTCCCCGGGCCGGACGGGTTTGGTGGGGGACACTATAGAACCTTCAGTGAAACCCTAGCTCCTCACCTGGCGACACTTTAACTTAGCAAAGCGAGGTACGCCATTCACAGAAGACACAAAATTAGCCAAAGTCACCTTGCTGCCTAAGGAGGGCAAGCCAGGGGAGGAAACGGGCAACTATAGGCCCATATCCCTCATTAACACGGATGCAAAACTATTTGCTGCCGTGTTGGCGGGGAGACTGTACCCACTGATGCGAACCCTGATACACTCAGACCAGGTGGGCTTCATACAGGAAAGACAGCTTTTTGAGAACACCAGACGGGTCGCGGACCTAATGTGGTGGGCCGCGGGGTCGGGGAGGCTACTACCTACCGGGTAGTCTGGCCCTACATGTTCGGCCTACTGGAATGGTGAGGTTTCCCGCCGGATTTAGGAAGGCCGTGGAGGCTCTATACACTACCCCTAAGGCGCAGATTCTGATACCAGGGACAGCTGGCAGAAATGATAGGCAGCAAGCCAGTATTCCCATCCCAAGGGGAAGGAAACCACCCCCGTAATAGCACTCTACCCGCAGATCAACCAGGCCTAGAGTAATAGACCGGGGCACTAACCCCCACCAGTGTGACCAGAACCATTAACACTACTCTCTACACTGTCCTTCTGTCTCTTGCCTGCCCCCCCTCTGCCCACTCCCTGGGGCCAAAGACAATCCTACCACAAGGTTTCAATCTCCTGACCCGAACTTTTAGTTTTTGTTAACGTTTTGTTCTTACACAAAAATAAAACACTCCTTGGCGGACGGTGATGAAGAAACCGCACTTGACACCCAAGCAATGTCATGGACTAGCAGTTAGCTAACCACGGTGCAATTGTATAAAGAGCTTTCTGGCTTTTGCACAAGCCAAAATGTGGATGATATGTCACTGTGTCTGATGGAAAAGAAAGATGGACAAATAAAGAATAAAAAAAGAAAAAAGAAAAAAGTTGTCAGCCAGTACTGTCGGAAAATCAGAGCTGCCCATCGTTACTTACTCATTAGCCCAAGCAGCACAAAAAGGATATGATTCTTGGGGCTTCTGTTTAACGTTAAAACACCACAAACTGTTTACTGCTGAAAGGAAGGATGGAAGCAGGGGACTATAGATACTATAACCACTTAAATGAGATAAAGCAGTTACAGTGCTCCTTTATGTAGGAGGGAACACAATAGGGGTAAAGTGTAAAAAGAAATTAAAAAAAGAAAAAAAAATTAAATATTTTGTGTTTGTTTGTCAGAACAGCCCCTTTAATGTAAATGCAGTTTAATCCAGGCATTTTTTGGATTTTTAAAATCAGGGCCCTGACTTTAACCCCTTAAGGACACATGACATGTGTGACATGTCATGATTCCCTTTTATTCCAGCAGTTTGGTCCTTAAGGGGTTAAAGGATCACTATAGGGTCAGGAACACAAACATATATTCTTGACCCTATAGTGTTAAAACCACCATCTAGACCCCTTATGCTTCCATAAATGTAGCAAAATCTTACTGTATTCAAGACTGAAGCTGTAGATCTGCATGCTGTTTGCCTCAGAAAAACAAGCAGTCTGCTGACATCATCAGAAGTGGTAGCCTGATCTTATCACAATGCTTCCCCATAGGATTGGCTGAGACTGACAAAGAGGCAGATCAGGGGCAGAGCCAGCATGATTCAAACACAGCCCTGGCCAATCAGCATCTCCTCAGAGATTAATTGAATCAATGAATCTCTATGAGGAAAGTTCAGTGTCTGCATGCAGAGGGAGGAGATACTGAATGTTTGGATGCATTTTAGGTAGTCATGACCCAGGAAGGATCTCTAACAGCCATCTAAGGAGTGGCCAGTGAAGTTATCACTAGGCTGTAATGTAAACACTGCTTTTTCTCTGAAAAGGCAGTGCTTACAGCAAAAAGCCTGAAGTAATGATTCTACTCACAGAACAAATTCAATAAACTGTAGTTGTTCTGGTGACTATAGTGTCCCTTTAAGGATTCCATACGCAGATTCTAACCATCATAGTTGGATTTCAACTGTTTCTTGCTGAAATCCAGACTGCTCTGCAATATACAGACATGGTTAAATTCTGTGAACAATGAATACATATTGCAGTTCAAACGGCTCTGTACTGCACTGAATGGGTTTGTCCCATTCAGGAGGGGGTCTATATGTAGTTTATTGAATAACCCTGTAAATCTAGCAGATAAATCTATGAACAAAGACCACGGATTTTAGCAGCTTAATCAGAGAAATGGTTGTTGCTACATCGGTCAATGACATGCTGCAACAGATTAGCGTAGCACTCGCTACAAGGAGCTAAAAAGGATTGTAGTGCGAAAAATAAATAAATCTTGGGCAGATTATTGTAGATAATGAGTTGAATTTTTGGAATTTTCTGTTAATTTGTGGGAAAGCGGATGTAAAAGAAATCCCTATCTGGTCCAGATATCACTGCACTTACTTCATCAAGATAAATAATTATAAGGATGGTCGCTTGTTTAAAAAGGTAGCTCAAGCACCATTACCACTACAGAATATTGGAGTGGGTATTGTGCTAGGATGAAAAGTCTGCACTGCCTTATTTTTGGCAACTTTCAACTTGTTTGACAAAAATAGAAGTCCCCAGGACATCATAATGAGAAAGATCTCACTTATTCATCTGTCCAATTATTTGAACAGTATGAACATGCATTGAATTCTCTCAGTCTACCAAGATTCTAACTGGGGGCCGAGCAGGCGGATTCTACAGTGTTGAATCACTGCAATTATCTCATTATCGCTGAATCAACTTGTGGACCCTGTGCTAATCCGGGAATGCCAAAACGGTTAAGCTATTCTTTATTTCTCTCAGTGCAAGAGTCAGTACGTAATGTGATCTCATGTTTTACAAACACTCCAAGGAACAAAGAACAACAAGTATTACAATAGCGAGGGCTGAAAAGAAAAAAAACTAAACTTCACTTCTGTCCTCCTAGGAACATAACCATTATGAAAAGCTTAAACGTTTGCATCAGGTTTTGTTTTTCCAGATTTTATACATTACCTGTGCGTAAATTGAAAAAATAAATAAAAACGAAAGAAGACTTTGTAAAGCAAATGCAGGCCAGTGGTGTAATCATCAGCATTGCACAAGCCTACATTACATTCTTTGCCAATTACTGTTCAACTTTATTATTCAAAAACAAAATTAACTCCTCAATGGTCAAAGGGGACAGTGAGGTGCTGTTTTCAACATGCTACAGACTGAATGTCCATGAAATTGTTATTCTCTCATTTCTTCTCCCACTCAACCCTTAAGTACATAATGTACCTTTACCATCAGCTAATGCCAACTGTAACATCAGGAATGCACATCCCCCCCCCCCCCCCCCCCCCAGAACAAGAGGACAAACCTGTGGGTATGCACTAGCTGTTTGTATGCAATGCATGCACTTTTCATACAAGCAATACTTTATTTAAAAACTATACAATAATTTTTTTTTTTTTTTTTTTTAAATAAAAACAGTGGTACCTTTGCATATTGCGAAAAAGAGACAATTCACATGGGAATGCTTCTAGTGGCAAGCTAGAAAAATCAGTGCAATTCAAATGCAAAACAGAATTTAACTCCAAACAATATACATGGCAAAAAAAAATTGCAATTTGCAGTAGTAATTGAGATTTGCTATTTACTGTAGAATAATAGAATACTATACATACAGATATATACATTTGCCTATTCTGGGGCCATCATGTTTTCATTTAAACAAATACAGTTCATTCATCTTTGGATCACACAAGGGTATAAATGTCCTGGTCTGCCCAAGACTGATGGGACTTTTATTCCCAGTCTAAAGCTGCTAGCACCTTACTACTTGTATTACATATAAGCAGCCAGAGGGACAATGGGGGTGGGGGGGGTGTTTCTCCTCCATTAATCTTTTGCAGAATGTTAGCAGGGAAGAGAGACAAGCACATTGACCCAAATCACAAATATCGACTGCTGGCTACAGTGTGACTGCCACCAACATCAGGGAGCCCGGGGGGGGGGGGGGGGGGGGGGGGTCTGTGTCTGTGTGAGTGTGTGTTCCACAGCCTCAGATACAACACACAACTCCAAATTGGCCCCTGGCAAATGACTTGACGTACTGGTCAGATAATATTGATAATAGTGATATTACATCAAGGGCAAGTTGTCTCCACAAAACACTGACAGCAAATATTTTGAAGATTTTTAATAAATCGGAGTGATACCGGAGAAACTGACGGAAGCCAAGCACAGAGAGATGGACACAGGTTTCTTCAGGAAGGAAGAGATTCTTTATTGGATCACCGATCGGGACTCAGAGGGACTAGCGTCACCAAAATACAGCAAAGTCTGAGTACTGAATACATAGAGTACATTCCTTATATAGCACTGTAGCTCCTCCCACAATTAACTACACCCACACATACCCTTAACCTATTTAATAAATAGAGTCTAAACTCATCCATCCGGTCTAACCACGTGGCTCATCTGATACAAAGGAGAGGGACGCGTAATTCCAGTTCTTACATTCCTGCACCTGGTCAGTACAGTGATAACAGTATCTTAGCTACGTGTACTACAAACACATATACATACATATGCCTTGTGGCAATCTTAGCCTGCTAAACTTGTATTTTACTGGAATTACATCACATTCCCCCCTTTGATGCCTCTGATATTTCACAATTACTTGAGGCATCACTTAACCTTGGTTTGCATATACCTCAGGTTACCATGAACCAGACCAGACTTATCTTATGATGTGAATCTTTTAACACTCATCTTCCTGCATTGGTTCTCCTTGATCTAGAGCCTTATACTTATATATCGCCATTATCTGTGCAGCAGCCTTCCTCTCTGCTATACTTCCTATCAGGCTTTGCACAGACCTAACTACTAAGGGTATAAGACACGGTAGGAGTAGACACAACAGTAAAATCAGTAGGACTCCACCTACCACTGCCTTAAGCCCTCCAAACCACTCATACCAGCTACCAAACCAACTACTTGGATTGTACCCTTTCCATACCTGAGTAGGCACATGCACTAGTTTAACCATATGGCTAGTAAGCTCAGCTATTGCTTGCCCTTCGTCATCTATTTGAAGACAGCAATTGCTCAGGTTAAACTTCCCACATACACCTCCCTCTACTGCCAAAAGGTAATCCAAGGCTAATCTATTTTGGTAGACTGCTGTCCTCATCCTGGTGTTATGCTTCGCTAGAAGATTGAGCGCTTGTGAGGTCTCATTAGTAATAATCTCAACCACCGCCTGTAATCTTATAATACGGTTGAGCATATAAATAGGGGTTCTATAACCAAAGGTACCATCTTCTGCCCACGTGGCTGGCCCATAATAATCTATGATACGCTGGGGAGGCCATTCATTATCTTCCCAGGTGCCTATCTCTAAGGGTCCCCTTTTCTTCCTATGATTCACATCATACACTTTAACACCTAAAGTCTCACCTGTTTCAATCGGTAACAAGAAGAAGGATGGTTTGAGCATACCCAACACACATGCCCCTTCCCAGTCCTGTGGCAACTCCGAATAGGCTTTCTTACCACAGATCCAGTACAAATTTGCTGGGGCTCTCCAGGTAGATGTGATGGATAGATCAAACCACACATCCTTTAAATTGGCATATCTAGCAAACGGGTTAGATGGTTCTGAGACATTTGAAGCCGACCACCAAGTTGTATTCTTTGTATCATCATCATAAGCTTTTTGCCCTAGACAAGTTAATTCTCCTACAGAAGTATTATACATTATTCCTTTCCTTGCTATGCAAACATAACCTATGATGGAGGTCTTTAATCTCCACTCAGATTTACCTCTAACACTCATATGATAATCGGCTTGTGTAGATATTAGTTGGTCAACTGCCTCAGAACCGGACATTACCTCCTTTGCTTCCCAAGGCCATTGGTCTCCCATGTTAGTACCTCCACACACATAGCAGTTGGTAACATTAAGACTACCGGCAATACTTTCAGCTAGGTCAATGAACAGGTTTTTAGCGTTATGGGGGATCTTATTATCTATACTCATCTCTTCATAAAAGGAATGGTATACTTGATGAGTCTGGGAGGATACCGTATCAGTCTCTATTCCTATAAACAATAATGTCCCAGGATCTAAACCCGTCCCGTATATCTGAAACCCAAATAAATTTCCATACTTATCTAGGAACTTGTCGGGGTTATTAATAAGTATATGGACTGGGTTGCATTCCATAGACTTACAATAAGGGCTAGTCGGCAACTTAGTCACTATCATGTCTTTGTCTACTGTCTGTCCCCAAGTCGCCCACCCCACACAAGACCAATATGGACAAAAGTTATAGTCTTTATTTGGGCATCTAGGACTCACATATTTATTTTTACTACTGGGACAAATATATTTATCATTAGACCCATACGTCCTCTCCCATCTAAGATCCCCACATACATTCCACGGCTTTCTACCACTCGATATCGCTTTACACGCATCAAATAGCAGAACACCCGAAGAATGTACGGATTCTAACACCGTCTTATTAATTAGGGTCCCCTGAGGATCTCCATTCCTGAGAGTCAACCAAATTGTACGAGGTTGATACTCCGGACTGAAGCACTTAGGTTCTCCTACTCCTAAATGGCACACACTATAATCTATATTTAAGTATCTACATCTCGATACATCTCCTTTACACTCGTATTGTGAATGCCAAATTAGGGTTTGGGAAATATGGTTACCTGTTCTCGTAGTCTTAATGCATACCTCACAGCTAGGAGTGTCGGTACCTCTACCTTCCTGAATATAAAAACACATGTAAATAAACACAATCAAAAGCACATCTTTCGCCGTCATCCTCAGTCTTCGTCCGTGCGATGGAACCTCAGCTTCCAGGATGTGAGGGCTGCAGGGAATGGAGTTCTGCTCGTCTTCACAGGTGTCCCTTCGAGACTTTCCTGGCTTATACACTATGTGATGGTAAGCGGACAGGCTTTATTATGGCCTTCTCACTCACACCTGTAACAATAAAATTTGTAATCCACAATAATTCCTCGTTACTCCGACTGAGTAGTGCGTTTTAACCGGATCTTGCAGGGATTCTCTGGATCTACTGTAACTTGCCAAGAATCGACTGCTGCTGGTTTAACCCTGGAGTGATGTATCCACGGAGTCACTTCTGCTACTTTTATTGCTGTAGGGGTAGACAAAAGAACAACATAAGGACCTCTCCACTTGGGCCCTAACGGTACATTATTCCACTCTTTAATCCACACTTGGTCTCCTGGATGATAACTATGAACAGGGGGATAAATATTCACAGGTAATCTATCTTGTACCCATTTCTGTACCTCCTCCATAGTCTTACCCAACTCTACAACCTGCTGCCGGGTAATTCCTTCTCCCAACTGACTCAAGTCCCCCCTTAAGTTACCAAGTACGGGAGGTGGTCGCCCATACATGATTTCAAAAGGAGAGAGGCCCATCCTTCTGGTAGGGGTACTGCGGATTCGCAATAAAGCTATGGGTAAGAGAACGTTCCACTTAAGTTGGGTTTCCTGACACATTTTAGCCAACTGGTTCTTTATAGTTCTATTCATTCTCTCTACCTTACCAGAACTCTGGGGTCTATATGCAGTATGAAGCCTCCACTTTATACCAAGCATATGAGTCAGTTGTTGTAGGCACTGATGAACAAAAGCTGGACCATTGTCCGATCCTATAGAACAGGGTAGTCCATATCGGGGTATTATTTCTCGTAGCAGGAATCTCACAACTTCTCCTGCTTTCTCTGTACGAGTAGGACATGCTTCTACCCAGCCTGAATAGGTGCACACAATTACCAACAGGTAACGATGTCCACCCGATTTAGGCATCACTGTAAAGTCTATTTGTAGATCGGACATGGGGAGTCCCCCCATAAACTGAACTCCTGGTGGCTTTACTGGTCCTTGTCTTGCATTATTCTTAGCACACGTTACACATCTGCGTACAATGGCCTGAGTCAAGTTGGACAATCTTGGTATGTAGAAATGTTTCCTGAGAGATTCTTCAGTACTGTCTCTCCCAGAATGTGTCCCGTTGTGATAATTTTGGACAATTTCTACCGCTAGTGATGCTGGTATGACTATTCTTCCATCTTCTAGCTGATACCACTTGTTCTCCAGATACTTTCCCGGTTCAGTCTTTAACCACTCCTCTTCTTGAGCTGTATAAACTGGAGTCCATTGGGACAGTGGAGTTGGTATAAGAGCAGCTATATGCCCCACATACTCCTGTCTTCCTGATTCAGCAGCACGCTTAGCTGCACTATCTGCCATCCGATTTCCCTTGGTTACATCACCATCACCTCTCAGATGTGCTCGACAATGAATAATACCGACTTCTTTCGGCTCCCACACTGCTTCCAATAGTTGTAGGATTTCAGCTGCGTACTTGATTTCTTTGCCTTCTGAATTCAGTAGTCCTCTTTCTTTATACAAAGCTCCGTGGGCATGAGTGGTTAAAAACGCATACTTAGAGTCCGTATAGATATTTACTCTTAAACCTTCAGCCAATTGTAACGCTCGTGTTAGTGCTATTAATTCTGCCTTTTGTGCTGATGTTCCTTTCGCCAGTGGCCGAGCTTCTATCACCTTGTCTATTGTTGTCACTGCATATCCTGCATAGCGGATCCCTTCTTTCACATAACTACTGCCGTCGGTGTAATATTGAACATCGGGGTTCTGGATGGGAAAATCACGAAGATCTGGTCTACTTGAGAATACTTCATCCATTACTTCCAAACAATCATGTTGACTTTCAGTAGGTTGCGGCAAAAGGGTAGCTGGATTTAAGGTGTTTACAGTCTCTAAATGCACTCTTGGGTTTTCACACAACATTGCTTGATACTTGGTCATACGGCTGTTACTAAACCAATGATTTCCTTTGTAATCCAACAACGTCTGTACTGCATGTGGGACTCGTACATAAAGTTCTTGACCCAGAGTGAGTTTATCGGCTTCAGCTACTAGCAGGGCGGCTGCAGCTACGGCTCTTAGACAAGGTGGAAGTCCGCTGGCCACTGCATCCAGTTGCTTAGACATGTAGGCAACAGGTCTTTGCCATGATCCCAAGTACTGTGTCAATACTCCCACAGCCATTCTTCTTTGCTCGTGTACATATAAGTAGAATGGTCGTGTGTGATCAGGTAGACCTAATGCTGGGGCACTCATCAAAGCCTTCTTCACATCTTCAAATGCCGTTTGCTGTTCTTGGGTCCATAAGAAGGGGTCGTGCTCTGTACCTTTGATGGCTGCGTACAGAGGTTTTGCCAGTATCGCATAGCTGGGAATCCATATCCTACAGAAGCCTGCTGCCCCCAAGAATTCTCGCACTTGTCTTCTATTCTTGGGTATTGGTATTTGGCAGACAGCTTCTTTTCTCTCTGGCCCCATAATCCTTTGACCTTCAGAGATATGGAATCCCAGATACTTGACAGTTGGCAAACACAACTGAGCCTTCTTCCTGGACACCTTGTATCCTGCCTTCCAGAGAATATGTAGTAGATCGTGCGTTGCTTGCTGACATTTTTCTTTTGTAACTGCTGCTATCAACAAGTCATCTACATATTGTAACAATACACATTCTCCTGGGATAGACTCGAAATCCAGTAGATCTTGACTTAGAGCTGAACCAAATAGGGTAGGTGAATTTTTAAACCCTTGGGGCAGTCTTGTCCAAGTCATTTGGCGTTTTGAGCCCGTTACAGCGTTCTCCCATTGGAAAGCGAAAATACATTGGCTTTCTGCGGCAATTCGGAGGCAAAAGAAGGCATCTTTGAGATCTAAGACTGTGAAGTAAGTAGCCCCGCCCGGAATTAAAGCAAGCAGGTTATATGGATTGGGTACAACTGGATGTATGCTAACAACCGCATCATTGACTGCTCTTAAGTCCTGTACAGGTCGATACTCATCTGTACCGGGCTTTTGAACAGGCAGCAATGGGGTGTTCCAGGGGGAAGTACAGAATTTTAGGATACCATACCGTATGAACTTATCCAGATAGGATTGGATGTTCTTCTTAGCCTTCTGCGGAATGTGATATTGTCTTAGGCTCACTGGATAAACCCCATGTTTCAGTTCAATTTTTATTGGTGGAATATTGCGGGCCAGTCCTGGTGGGTTGTTCTCTGCCCAAACTCCTGGTATGTTAAACAATGTCTCATCACTCCTAGGGTTTTGGCTAGTCAACACTGTATAAAGTCGCCACTCTTCTTCCTTTGGTACGGATAAAGTCATAATACCTGAAGGTCCATTAAACTTTAAAGATGTTGTTCCATCTGGTAGGAACGTAATCTGCGCTTGTAATTTGGATAGCATATCACGTCCCAGCAATTGGACTGGACATTCAGGCATATAAAGGAATTGGTGTTTTACTACGTGGCCTCCCAATGTACAGAGTCGACTTTTAAGAACCGGTTTTTCAGCACTTCTTCCAGTTTAAAAGATCGGTTGTGGTAAATGGGACATATACGAAGACTGGGTCAGCGTGTGCCATTTGACCTGCGGCATCGATATAAGCTGACCCGGGATTTAAGCGAAGAGGCATCTGATAGTGCTTTAATTGTTGGGCACCAGTCAACTGTCGGGTTTGGATGGGGCTACGTAGGGAAGCGTCAGTCATGGGTTCCGGTCGGGGAGAGATAGGGTATGGGGATGTGGGAGGTTGGTTTTGGGAAAAGGTAGTGAATAGAACACTTCGGGCCGAGCTAGATGAAGCTTGACCGGAAGTCTGAAGTGGCGCCAAATCAGGATATTCATTTTTAATGGAGGTTGGTCTATCTGGTTCCGGAAGGGGGGATTTAGTACGAGGGGGGGTGGATCCTGCACTGGAGGAGGAAGCGGAAGTGGATGGGGGTAGTGAGGGGAGGGGTGCAGGACTTCCTGCGTTTGCGTCACTTCTTCTTAACGGAAAGTAAGGGGGCGGCAAAGGGATCTCGGACTCAGGGGGCGTGTCCAAAATGGGCCTAACACCAGTCCTAGTGGACGAGCAAGTCCTAGCTACCATGAGGCGACACTGCTCCTCGTGGCATGTCCGGAGCCATTTTGGCGAGTCATTTACGGCCTGTCTCCAACAGTCAATATAAGGAAACTGGCCGTAAAGTTCAGGCCTACCCGATACAGCCACGTGTAAGCGCTGTACCAGAGTTGGATCCAAACTGCCACGTGGCGGCCATGCCGCAACCAAAGTAGGCCACTCCCTAGTACACAAAGTGACCAAACGTACAGGAGACATCTTTACCCCAAAATCACAAACTTTGAATCCCTTTTTAAAATTCTTAACCATACATCCTAAGGGATCCGGAATCGTTGACTGCGACGCACCCATACTTAACAATGGAACGTCGTCGACAACGAATACTATACACGCGTACTATTCAACAGTCACACCCGTTTCCTCTGGCAACAGCACCACGTGGTACGGTTATCAAGTGAAACGTACACAATAACAATAAACACTCAGGGAATTCCCGTACACACACAGCTGCTACACCAGTCACTATATAATCAATATTATGCCCTTTGGCGTAACTACACAGTCACCCACGCTATAATTCTCTATATACGAATTACCCGTCTATAACACACCCCAGTAACATCGTCTTTTACAAATAGCGGTTACAGTACGGTTAGCATAGGTCAAAGCACAAGTTAAGGTCACAATACAATTATTAGTGGTTATGGTGTTAAACATGCAATGGACGACAATGATTAGTACTTATTATATAATGTCAGTAAATATACAGGGTTATGGTACCGTGCACTATAATACAGCAACACACTATTAACACTCTCGCTAGACGGCTGAGCTCGCGCTATCTAACAAGATATACACTTTACTAAACAATCGTTAACACATTTACAATTCCCAACTAAACTATTGGCCAGTACCTTGAATGGACTACCTAAAACTATATACACCCGTTTTGGTTAGCCACACTGCCCAATCACCACATATACATAGCGAGCTAGAGATCCGAATTTACACAGGCGCCTCTTAGTCGCACTATACAACGAGCTAGAGATCCGAATTTACACAGGCGCCTCTTAGTCGTACTATCAAAAGTCTAGTGGGTTCCAAATTTACACGCCTTCCCACTTAGCCCAGATAGGATGAGAACTAGCGAACCGAATTTACACAGGCGCCGCTTAGTCTCCCGGTCCCTCCGACCTAGCGAACGTAATATACACCCTAGAACGCTAGTCTAGACAAGACACCGGTGTCCGGCTAGGGCTATTTACACCAGGACCCCGCCTGACTAACCAAATCAAACGGTCTGACTAAAGAGCGTTCGATCGAGCGGTGCGCCTTCGCTCCTTCCCTCCGACAGAGGGGGCAGATACAGATTCAAAAACCCCTTTGGGCCTACCGCACAATCGGTATACCCCTAGCGGGTCCTGCCGTCTAAAACAGCAGTTATCTTACCTCCTCGTTCCTGAACCTGAGTTCACACTCATCGACGGGGACACCCCAGCACTTCTCACGTAGAGGCCGATGATCTCCTGGACAACAGACCAGTGGCGCCGAGACGAAGGGAGGTCCACGCAGAAGTTCAGGGGTGCAGCCGTAGAGAACGTGGGCAAAGATAGACCGTCTCACGCCTCTGCCTCTCAGCTACCGTTGAACGATGAGCTTCCCGGCCAATGCACCAAATGATACCGGAGAAACTGACGGAAGCCAAGCACAGAGAGATGGACACAGGTTTCTTCAGGAAGGAAGAGATTCTTTATTGGATCACCGATCGGGACTCAGAGGGACTAGCGTCACCAAAATACAGCAAAGTCTGAGTACTGAATACATAGAGTACATTCCTTATATAGCACTGTAGCTCCTCCCACAATTAACTACACCCACACATACCCTTAACCTATTTAATAAATAGAGTCTAAACTCATCCATCCGGTCTAACCACGTGGCTCATCTGATACAAAGGAGAGGGACGCGTAATTCCAGTTCTTACATTCCTGCACCTGGTCAGTACAGTGATAACAGTATCTTAGCTACGTGTACTACAAACACATATACATACATATGCCTTGTGGCAATCTTAGCCTGCTAAACTTGTATTTTACTGGAATTACATCACAGGAGGACACCAAAAATAATTAAAAAAGCCAGTGTGCAAGACAGTACTGAGAACAGACAACAGCTCAAGTTGTCTGCCCTTCGGTAGGTTCCAGCTCAGATCTCAAGGTGGTTTTAGCTCATGTTAATGGCCCTGGTTCTTTTTGTAATGGCACAAGATGCACATTTTCTGTTTTTAAACAGTTTTGCTTGATTTTCATACAAAGCATGGATATGCAGTTAGTTATTTTTCTATTTAAGTGTGAGTCATGAAGTCATTATTAATTATATTTTATTAGTGTTTAGAAACTCAGTCTGATAACTTATCTGCTGGGTGTCAAGCTGAAAAACTGCACACAGACTCCTACCATCACGAGCAACTGTAATAAGCAGAAGTGGTCATGCTGACTGGAATAACCCTTTAAGTGTCATAAAATGCAGAGTAAAAGGGTACACCAGTCCATACTACATGTATTTGTTGGTAAAGGGTTGGGAGGTTGGGCTTACCAAAGGATTTATCTACAGCAGTCACTATTAAAGTCTATGGGATTTTGTTTAAATAATTTGGTAACTTTTTAGAACAGTAATGGGATTGAACAATAATGGGATACCCCAATGCAATGTACCCTTCATGGGTTGGAATTCCTAAACTACTATTGCAGGGGGGATAGATAGCACAGCTGGGCCACAGAGAGGCCACCTGGACATAAGTTTAAAGGGACAATGTAGGCACTTTAACAACTTCATCTGTTCAACTTCTACCTTCCAAAACTCACCATTAAAATAATAAAAAGGCTTGGAAGCATGGCTTCAAGTTCCGCCTCCAAGCCCTCAGGGTAGGAGAGCAGAGAATCTTACTTCCTGACTCTCACACCGTAACAAACTGACATCGCACGCGCACCGACGTCAGTGTCAGACATAGAGAGTTGATGAATACAATAATTCTCTATGCAGCAGTCGTAGATGCGTTGCGGCGAGCACCATGCATGAGCCTATGTTCCTCAATATACATAGACACCACTTTGTGTGAAAACTAAGATTAGATGATAATCCCCTTAACTTACACACAGTGGAATAGTGCAGCGCTAGACAGAAGGCTTACCCTTATAATGTGGGGCGTTGCTCATATATAACCGGAAAAAATATAAACAGAGAAATACGTAATGGTGCAATATTGTTAAAAAAAAAAAAAAAACAATTAACACTCTAAAAAAAGAGAAATTAATGCTCACAAATCAAGAGCCTTTTAGACGTTATGGCTCTGAACGTATGCGCTTGCTGTGCCTTTAAGGTAGCAATAGTAACCTTCTCATTTGCCCCCTTCACTGATTCTGGAGCCTATAAATAACTGGCTCCAAGTTTGTGCACTTACTTGCCAATATCTGGAGTGGCAAGGGACCTCAATGCTCGTCTAGGATGAAAACCCAAGGAAGAGGCTGAGTTTTCAGTTTTTTCTATTGTAACAGGAGGATGGGGATCTGATTGATAAAGGGCATCAGGGCTGTAGAGTTAGGAATACAGATATGCATTCCCAACGCTACCGTGTTTCTTTAACATATATGTGGGGTATCTTAATACACATTACTAGTAAATAATTACACTTTTGCTATCTGAATTTTAATATAGGCAATAATGGGCTGGAAAATTACAGTGGTCTGATTGAATACTTTGCCTATCTCTGGCTAAGATTATTACTATTCCTTTGACACCTTTAAAATGCTGCATTTAAGGGTTTATTTACGGAACAGGAGATTAGGCGAATAAACCACTGACAGCATTGTTAAATAAATAAAGGGCACCGATGACGTTAGAGCAGGGTGTGGAATTCAGCAAGGGGAGCCTTACCCGGCACTGGACTGCAGGTAAGTTCGTACTTATTTTTAAAAATGTATACAAGTAGACCTAATTGCTAATACCCAACACAACAATAGGAAATTATATATAAATTATTTATATATAGTATTGCTTTAGAAAAGAGGAAGAGAGGGAAAACCTTTGAAAGCTTGTCTTTTAAATATTAGGTTAGTCCAATAAAAAAAAAAAAAGTATCATTACATACTGCAATATTTTGGTATTTTAGCACATTGTCTACTGGACTAATGTGACAAATCCAATATACACACATATACAAAAGAGGATGGGGGTAATCCTTTAAAGTCTCTCTCTTTGCAAAAAAAACTATCTAATGGAGGCGAGTTTTCTCTGAAGGTAGACAGAAGAGCCCATTTGGCTTTGTAAACCTACCAAAGCATGCAAGTTATCGAGCAGCATTTATTTACAAATCCCATTGTACAGCGCTATGGAATTTGTGGCGCTATGTAAAATAATAAATCACTAGTGACCAAGTTGCAAATTTACATGATTTGATAAAAACAAGTTTTGACAAATAAAACCTGAAGCATGAGCCTTGGCTTCAAATCTTCATATCCAAGAACTGAAGGCAATGTTCGATGAAGCTGTATTTAGAAAGGAATGTTACCTGTGTAGTAGAGCAGGTGGTGACATTCACAAAACAATGAGACTAGCTGTTTAGTATCTCCAGTTTTTATGCATCCGTCAGTGTAGAACCAGGTATTACTTACTGCACTGATTCTGAATAGGAATCTAAAATGCACAGGTTAGTGGCAGTAACTTGGTAACCCTTTCTTCAATTGTAAAACTACACTTGGAATGCACTAGAGAAAGCAGTAACCTAACTTAACCCCTTAACGACGAGTGACGGACGAGGTCCGTCACTCAGGGGAATGCGTTAATGACGAGTGACGGACCTCGTCCGTCACCCGTTAAAATTAACCCCAGATCGCCGCAATCGCGGCGATCGCGGGGTTAATGGTGCTCCGGTCTGCCTCTGCATTAGAGGCAGACCGGGAGCACCGTATCGGGCTGTCAGAGTACATGTGCCCGCTCTGACAGCATGCCAGAGCGGGCACATGTGCTGTGTATACTCACCTCCGCCTCCCTGCACTTCCTGGTTCTGTGTGAAGTGCAGGGAGACGGATCTTCAGTGATCCTGCCCCCCGGTGGAAAGAAAATATAGTAAAATTAAAATCCCACCCCCCTTTACCCCCCCTTTACCCATTTTAATAAAAAATTAACCCCTTCCCTGCCAATTGATCACTGACTACAGTGATCAATTGGCAGGGATTACATTTTACTAAGATCTGATTTTTTTTTTAACCCCTGAGGGTTAATTCTTTTTTTTTTAACCCTCAGGGGTTCAATTTATTTTATTAATTAATTTAAATATTTTAAAATTATAAATTTAGCTAGCTGGGGAGGGTGGAAGTTAGTGGGGAATTGGGGGATTTAGTATTACGCTAACTAGGGGTTAACGTTAAAAAAAGTTTAAAAATACGCTTTAAAAAGTTAAAAAATTAAGTTAAAAAAAAAGTTTTAATAACATTTAAGTAAAAAATTTAAAAAAATAAACCCTTTACCCAGTCCAAATAAAAATTAACCCCTTCCCTGCCAGTCGATCACTGCCTACAGTGATCAAAATACAGATCACAGTATTATACTGTTCTAATTTTTTTTTTAACCCCTGACGATTAACTTTTATTTATTTTTTAACCCTCAGGGGTTAAATTTATTTAATTAACTAATTTAAATATTGTATAATTAAATATTTTGCTAGCTGGGGTGGGTGGGAGTTATGGGAAAATGGGGAATTTACTGTTAGTGCTGCTTACTGCTAGTTAGGGGTTAACGTAAAAAAAAAAGCTTAGAAAAATGTTAAATCTGTAAAAAAAAGTTTTACGAAAGTTTAGGAAACTTTAAAAAAATGAATAATCAAAACAAAAGTTTAAAAAATAGTTTTAAAAAGTAAAAAAATACATTTAATAACGCTCATTACCACTACACCTGGTACAAGCTAGCGGAAAAATGATCCCACGCTAAGGTTCAAAATATGCCTTTTGAAATACCCTGGGATGTCTTCTTTAAGAAATGGTATGGCTTTATGGGGTATTTGGTTTATATAGCCTGGTAAAATACTCTAAAATGGGACATGGGCACAGCGTAAAAATTCAAAATTTGAAAAAAAATGGAATGGCTCTGTCCCAAATGTGCCCCTCCGATGTCCACATATACCTGGCAAAGGTACATACGGGGGTATTTTTGTACTCAGCAGACATAGCTGAGCAACATATGAAGTATTATACAGTGGTAGTACACATAAGGTTTGCAAAATATACTGTGCAAACTCACTTTGTGTGTCAAAAAGGCAGAAAAAACGCTTATTACCACTACACCTGGTACAAGCTAGCGGAAAAATGATCCCACGCTAAGGTTCAAAATATGCCTTTTGAAATACCCTGGGGTGTCTACTTTAAGAAATGGTAGGCCTTTGTGGGGTAGTTTGAATTTAAAACCTGCAAAGATGCTTGGAAATTGCACATAGGCCCGGCGTCAAAATTCAAAGTTCGGTCAAAACTGATATGGCTTGGTCTCCTATATGGCACTGTAGCTTCACAAAATAGTGCCATAGACATACAATGGGGGTGTCCTTTTACTCAGAAGACTTAGCTGAGCATAATTTGGGGGGTTTGAACTTAGTGGCACACATGAAATATACAAAATGCCCAGCAAAAATGCAATCCGTATGTAAAATATGCACAAAATTATTTTTTACCACATACTTTGGCATGTAATGGTAAAAAAATGGGGGCATGTTAAGGCACAATATGCACCTTACGAGATACCCTGGAGTGTCTACTTTTACAAATGGTAGGCCTTTGTGGGGTTTTTTTGAACAGTCAAACTACTATAATACCCCAAATGGAAGCATAGGCTCATTAAATCCGTCTCTCAAAATTCTACTGTGAATACTGAAAAGGACAGGTCTCCTATATGGCACTGTAGCTTCACGAAATAGTGCCAAAGACATACAATGGGGGTACCGTTGTACTCAGCAGAAGTAACTGAACACATAATAAAACTTTGTACAGGAATAGCACACACCAAATTTACAAAATACACATGAGAAGTTCTTTGTTATAAGTTTGTGTGCGAAAACCCCCAAAAAACACAATTTTACTCCAATATTTAGCAGAGGTTGGCGGTAAAATGGCTACGTAGAAAGTGTCAAAACAACCTTAGGTAAATAGCCTGTGGTGTCTACTTTATATAAATATATACTTTTGTGTGGCAATTTTGTTTTCTTTTATGGCTATTAGGCTTACAAGACAAACATACCAAATTCTAAAATCGCTCCACATAAAAAGTTTATTTTACTCCTTGTGCTTTGTGACCTGTAACTACCAAAAAAAACTGAAAATCCCAGACACATTATATATTCTGTAATTCAGAACAACTAAATGAATTTATTTTTCATTACTTTCCTTAACCTGCACTAATTATGTACACATTATTATTGCAAAAACTGTAAAAAAAAACACACAAAAATTCATTTTTTTGCATATTTCTGTATTTTTTTTATAATAAATAAGCATTTATATATACATGTGTTACATCAAATTAAAGCCCTTTCTGTCCGTTAAAAAACGGTATATAATATGTGTCGGTGCAATAAATTAGTAAAATGCAAATTGCAGTTGAACGCAAATAGCAAAAAATGCAAAAAATGCCGTTGTCATTAAGTGAAAGACAAGCTTCTGAAGCTCTGTCCTTAAGGGGTTAAGAAAAGAGCCAGTTTTGTATCTTGACCGAGAAGTTGTGGTACCAGCATGTACTTGAAAGAATCTTCCAGTTCTGTGTCAAACCATTGGAGCAGTATCATACAAATTACAAATCCCTTGGTCCTAGCCTATTGTATTTTAATAAATATCTATATAAACATACATACATACATACATACATACACACACACTTTTCCATAATAAATGGTATTTATTGGACGAGCATGTCAATAGACGCACTCAGCCAATGGATACTGTGTACCATCGAGCCTCCCTGTATGGCAGGTCTACATTCACTGGACGTAACATACTCCTTTTAGGAACTTTCGGATCCAAAGGAGGTGGGGGCGTAGATTATATAAATTGTAAGGGGTCTGTAGTGGTGATTTGAGTGTTCCTCTAATCAGCAGCCAATATGATTAAAATCAGAGCATTTGTCATATAAAGTGCTTTGTGTTGCATTTGTTAAAAAGGTTTTTGTTTATTTAAAATTATAAATACTGTATCTGAGGTGTACATCTAATAGTAAGACTATATGTGGTATCCCGTCGTCACTGATCCACAAATTGTTGAATCAGTGACTGGGATAAGCGGTCAGGATGGTGGTACCAGGTCCACCTAAGTATGGGCTTGAACCCTGTGTTAACGTGAACTTTATAGGAAAATGAATAGATTGGGTAGCGTCTCCCCCTTAGAAACTAAAAAAAGGGGGGAAAGAAGCTCCCAATCAACCTGGTATAGAGTAAAAAAAGGACAGTTATGGTGCTATACCTATAGATGTGTCCAAATAAGAATAAAGGTATCAAAAATAACGCATACTCGTATTAGGAAACTAGTGAGATATGTATCCTGGCAAACACAGTGAAAACACTGTAACTTTATTAAATCAACTGAACAGAGGATACAAAATCTCAATTCCCAGGAGATGCTTAGTTACTGACAGAATTTCCTGTGGATATATCTTAATGTCCAGCTAAACCATAAGGCATATTGAACACTGGAAACACCAAGTGTGCCTTTTGGACAATCCACGGAGAAAAAACAAAAAAGTCGGGGGTGATACCTTTAAATCTTAAGGAGGTTCAGCAGGTGGGACAGAGACAGACTTTGCACAGTATAGAAAGGGACATAAAAGTGTCCATAAATAAATGTCTAAAGGATAGGCTCTAAACTTATCAGGAAAAGACAGGATAGAGTATATAAAAAATATATATATATATAATATATATATATATATATATATATATATGGAGGGTCAGCAGGATACTGATAATAGGTGAAAGGTTAGATTAATAGTAGGGTAAGGGGTAAAAATCCCCACAAGTAAACACTGTTTCTAATCTTTCCTATACACTCCCCCCAACACCTTCGTGGGTGTTCTATCCTTATTCTGTTGCTAAGCTCTGTCCCATAAACACTGCCGTTACTGCACTAGTACTGCTTATTTGAACAGGTACATGAACGTCAATCTAAGCAACGAAAAGAAGAAAAAATAATAAATGAATAAGTGATGAATCAAAAAAGGAATCCCTCGTGCATAGTGCCGGGTGAGTGCTCAGTGAGAGAGGGATCCAGTGTGGAAACCCGACGCGCGTTTCGGAGTGCTAGACTCCTTCGTCAGGGGTTGAAAATTTCCGCCCGATCCCCCCCGGTATTTAAATGTAGGCTGGCCAATCAGAAAGGTTCCATCATTGGTGACGTATCGCTATTGCGGTCACGTGGGATGGCTGTGGGCGGAGTGAACCGCATCGAAATGATTGGTTGCTCGATTAACTCCCTCTATGCCATGACTCCCAATGTATCCAGGTATGGACTCCGGAGAGTAATTATAGGGCACTGACATATACTGTTAAGATTAGACTAATATAAGAGAAAACGGCTCTTTGGTTTGCATCAAGCTTATCAATCAGCCTGAAGTAAGATTAGGAGCCTATGATCTCTATGAGTTAGAAAGACAAAATAGTGTGCGCCCTTAACCCTTATTACGTGGAAGTGTAGAAAGGGTTAGCTAATTCACTTACTTGTCAATCACTGTAAGTGTATATATGCAGTTATTTTGCAAATTCCCCATACACTTCATATATTCACTGAACAATGTTAGTGATCTCTCTTGCTATTAATTTTGGAGTTAAAGATCGATTCATAACTGATGATAAGCTTATCTAAAGAAGGGAAATGATAGATTTAAAGCCTTTAATGCTTGTCTTGTGAAGATATGAACTAAGTAGTCTTAAGAAGATCGGCTCTTTAGTATGCATAGTGCTTATCAGTCAGCATAAGGAAATCTAGAGCATATGATCTTTATGGATTAGAGAGACAAAATAGTGTTCATCCTTATCATTTATTATGTGGAAGTTTGGAAAGGGTTAACTGATTCACTTGCTTGTAAATCACTGTAAGTATATATATGCAGTTATTTTACGAATTTCCCATAAACTTCCCCCTGACGAAGGAGTCTAGCACTCCGAAACGCGCGTCGGGTTTCCACACTGGATCCCTCTCTCACTGAGCACTCACCCGGCACTATGCACGAGGGATTCCTTTTTTGATTCATCACTTATTCATTTATTATTTTTTCTTCTTTTCGTTGCTTAGATTGACGTTCATGTACCTGTTCAAATAAGCAGTACTAGTGCAGTAACGGCAGTGTTTATGGGACAGAGCTTAGCAACAGAATAAGGATAGAACACCCACGAAGGTGTTGGGGGGAGTGTATAGGAAAGATTAGAAACAGTGTTTACTTGTGGGGATTTTTACCCCTTACCCTACTATTAATCTAACCTTTCACCTATTATCAGTATCCTGCTGACCCTCCACACACATATACATATATATATATATATATATATATATATATATATATATATATATATATATATATATTATATATACTCTATCCTGTCTTTTCCTGATAAGTTTAGAGCCTATCCTTTAGACATTTATTTATGGACACTTTTATGTCCCTTTCTATACTGTGCAAAGTCTGTCTCTGTCCCACCTGCTGAACCTCCTTAAGATTTAAAGGTATCACCCCCGACTTTTTTGTTTTTTCTCCGTGGATTGTCCAAAAGGCACACTTGGTGTTTCCAGTGTTCAATATGCCTTATGGTTTAGCTGGACATTAAGATATATCCACAGGAAATTCTGTCAGTAACTAAGCATCTCCTGGGAATTGAGATTTTGTATCCTCTGTTCAGTTGATTTAATAAAGTTACAGTGTTTTCACTGTGTTTGCCAGGATACATATCTGACTAGTTTCCTAATACGAGTATGCGTTATTTTTGATACCTTTATTCTTATTTGGACACATCTATAGGTATAGCACCATAACTGTCCTTTTTTTACTCTATACCAGGTTGATTGGGAGCTTCTTTCCCCCCTTTTTTTAGTTTCTAAGGGGGAGACGCTACCCAATCTATTCATTTTCCTATAAAGTACATCTAATAGTATGTTACAGAAAAACTTTAAATTCATATTTTTTACATTATATAATTTCTCATATTACGGGTATTTAGATAGCGCCAACAAATTCCGCAGCATGTACAATGGGATAATGTGAAAAAAAAACATGACATGATAAATGAACCAGTTATTTTTCTGCCTTAATGATGGAGTCCAAGTACAAAGGTGAATGAAGTTTGTTTCCATACAGTTTATTTTTGAGTATGTACCAATATCTTACATGGTTTGTTTACACTTAATCTGTTATGGACAGATTATTTGCAACACTGAACAAAACAGTTGACAAGTTTAGCATGTAGGCCACAAAGAATGTAAACAATTACTTGATAAAAATATATTTACTTTTAAAATAAGGTGATCTTTTAAACCAGGTAAAAGGTAAAAATGTGTCATTGTACCAGAATGATATAGCTGAAAGTTCAACTTCTAGACGTACATCTGCTGTTATATAATGGATGTGACTTTTTGCACAATTTTCCACAAGGCCATTTCAAAAACAAGATCAAAACAAGCCACATCTATGAGATGTTTATGACTTACATAAAAAGAATGAAAAATAGCAACTTGATACTAAAATGATACTCCATTCTGGAGCAGAAGTTTATTTTTTATGTATTATAAATAAATTGAAAAAATAAAAATAAAAATTTCAGCATCAAAATTGGTTTGCAGCTTCCTATAATTTACAAGGTTACAATATAAAGTTTTGGGATGAAAGGTAAGAACACCCATGTACTGAAAATGGTTTTCCTATGGGAAAGCATTGGATTGTCGGTGGTCTCCGGCAAGGAGACGGAGCCAGCTGCAACAGACCAGCACTGCGCCGGAAAAGAGGTAAGTAAATTCACCTTTACCTTAGCTGTCAGGGGGGTCAGGAGACAAAACTATGTTTTCACAGGTATATTGACAGGAATACATGTTTGTATTCCGATAGTGTTTCTTGAAAAACCACAGGCCTAAACACATGTACAATACAAGCACAGGCAGCTATGGGATTCCTTACTCTTTTTGCTAGATGTGTTGATGCTAAACAGTGTGAAAACTGTGTAAAGGAGAGTTACATATTTTTGTCAAATTGTTAATAAAAATAGTTTAGAAGAAGAAAAAAAAATAAAAGGGGAAGGATGGCAACATATCAACTACACCAAGATGTAATGGTTGTAATCCTGAGAAGGTCCCTAAAAGAAAGGATAAATTGGGGGTTGTCCTAATCAAATTCCTTTAATTCCATATCAGATTAAATCAATTTACCCAGGAGTTAACGGTGGAAACTTATTAATTGTATAGAACTCCACAGATAAATCCTGGACAAATCTATTCGTTCAAGTGGGATTAAAGGGACACTATAGTCACCAGAACAACTACAGCTTAACCCCTTAAGGACCAAACTTCTGGAATAAAAGGGAATCATGACATTTGACACATGTCATGTGTCCTTAAGGGGTTAATGTAGTTGTTCTGGTGAGTATAATAGCTTCCTTCAGGCATTTTCATGTAAACACTGCCTTTTTTAGAAAAAAAGGCAGTGTTTACATTGCCCCTAGGGACACCTCCAAGTGGCCACTCCTCAGATGGCCACTGGAGGGGCTTCCTGGCTCAGGGCTGCACAGTAAGCAGCCCTGCAGTTCAGCGTCACCACGCTCTGCATGATTCTCTATGAGGAGGTCCTGATTGGCCAAAATGGCATCTGGCCCAGCCCCCGTGCCGATTTTAGCCAATTGAATTGGCCATTTCGATGTCACAGAGGGGCGGAGCCAGCACCGACAGACCCGCGCAGCACTGGAAATAAGGAGAGTTTTATACTTTTATAGGGGGCAAGCCACCTAAATGTTGGCTTTAGCACTATAGGGTTATATATGTTTGTTTTCTTGACCCTATAGTGATCCTTTAAAAGCAATTTAATTTGGACGAACTGGCTTAAAACTAAGTTTACTATTTTTATATCCCCCAAAAGAAAACATGTATGTACATGTATTTTTTTTTCTCCTGCACATTTTCTTTGGAGGTACATGTAAAAGACTCAGACCTGCTGTCTCAATACAGAGTTTGTAAGCCCACACCATTATCCCAGGCACAGACTTTCAGTCTATGCCAAGGAATTGACCAATCAAAAGCTTCTCAGTGAGAAGCCCCTGGGCCAGAGCTGGGAGCGTGCACGTGATTGCAGCTCTCCAATGTTTCTCAGTGAGATGTACTACAACAAGGATGGAAGATGGTTAGCACAGTGGAGTAAACAGAAGTGGAAGAAAACCTCCAAGGCTGTTGTCAGTCTAGACCCCAGTTTCTATTGAAATTAGCACTTCTTAAAACTGTAAACACATTATACACTTCAGACATATAATGCACTTCAGCAAGTTGAAGGTCTTTGTGTGTCTCGATTATAAAAAAAAAAAAAAAAAAAAAAGAAGCACTCATAAGATTCAAATAGGGGATATTCCATACTTTTTGGATTTCTTGTATTCTAATTGATACCCGAGAAGCACTATTCAATTCATTACCAGTGAGATCCATGAAACTGAGCAGAGGAGATTATACGGATTTTCCCTTCCTGCATACGTGCAGTTTGCTAATTTTGCAATAGTATTAGTCAGACATGAACAAAGAATAGAATTTATCTGCACTGTGCTAGTACAGTCACTGTTACAGAGGCTCCACAGTACTAATGTAGGAGACTGGATGCCCTGTGCCAATCTTCTTACTGTGAAGTTACAGTTATTAGGAACGGTGGGTTAAAGTATATTACAAAGTAACACCAATAAAAAATTACACACTAAGTAAAGGGACCCACCATGCTGTGCTGTTACACTCCTTCAATTTGTTATGTGTGGGAAGGGAGACATTGAAAAACACTTAAGGCAATTCTGGCTATTCATTTGCAGTGCTAAAGATATCCCATAAACTAGGACTTACTGCAAATAAAATTCAGCACTCACTTCCTCAAGAAACAAAATGCACATTAATTGACAGTGGAAGTTTGTTTTGTTTATTTGAAACCTAAACTTTTTTATATGCAACATTAAAATGTAAATCCACCTATATGGGGCGGAAAAAAACAAGTAAAGTATATACATATGCAGGTAAGAGTTCGTTAAAAAGCTACTTTTTATTTTTTTAAACTGTGCCACTTTGTATGGTGTATCAAATTGAAAAGTCATTGTAGTATCTGAGAGTAAAGACATGTGTATACAATCCATTTCAGAAAGAGACAGTTTTATAGAACTATACCAGCGGTTCCCAAACTGTGTGCCGCGGCACCGCAATATATTTTCCCGGTGCTATGCCTCCCTCTTCCATGTCGGATTCTGCAGGACCGAAGGGGAAATCAGAGATCTCCCTCTCCGGCCTCCTAGCAATGTAATGCTGGCAACTGGCAGGGGAGGAAGGGAGGGAGAGAGAGAGGACCCAAGGGAGCGATAACCTGCAGCTCCGCCAGGTTCTCCTCTCACGAGCTCGGAGCGTTGCCACGGTTACCACAGCAACGCTCTGAATCTCGCAAGAGTGAACTCTAGCAGCTCCTGAGGCTGCTAGAGCTCACTCTCACAACTTGGACCAGCAGGGTTTGCCTTGTACTGTCCCCCCTCCCAGGCAAAGGTAAGCAATAAAAGTAATACAAAAAAATAAAAAAATAAAATAAAAGTATTTTTTTATCTGCCCTCCTACCCTAACAGGCCGACAATAACTCCCCTATACACAAAATTATCCCCCATACACTGCCCCTCCATACTCACAAACTGTACCACACACACACACACACACACACTGTACCTCTCACGCATAAACTGCCCCACATACACACACACACACTGCACACTTCACAAACACAATGCACCCTCGTACACTCACTACACCCCACACACTGCCTGTATTCCCTACTACAGCCCCTATCCTGGCAGATCCCAGTAAGTTGTCAAACTATTGTTAAACAGTTTGACTACTTACTCAGGGAAGGCACTACTGCCACCATAACCACTACAAAGTGATGTAGTGGTAATTGTGCCTGGATTCTTTCTTTAAATAATCTACCAGTGCCCCTCCCAAGATTAGGTTCTGGATCTGCGCTTGAACGGCAAGCATTTCTGCTTAACAGGGGCCCAGTATATGCTGCTGCGATTTACATACATAAAACCTAGGAAATATTTTAACTTGGGGAGCCTTGGGAAAATATTGATATATTAAAAGGTGTCTTGAACCCAAAAAAGTTTGGGAACCACTGAACTATACAAAGTGAGTTTGAGAAATAAGCAGTACTTTAACCCCTTAAGAATGGTGGCAATTGTATATGTTCTGACCAAAACAAAACCTAGAATTTGAGCAAGAGGTCTGTTTAACCATAATTTATCTCTGTCATGTTAAGTGTTCCCACACTTACCGTATATACTCGAGTATAAGTCGACCCGAATACAAGTCGAGACCCCTAATTTTACCCAAAAAAAACGTATTGACTCGAGTATAAGACTAGGGTGGGAAATGCAGCAGCTACTGGTAAATTTCTAAATAAAATTATATCCCCCAAAAATTATATTAATTGAATATTTATTTACAGTGTGTGTATATAATGAATGCTGTGTGTGTGTGTGTATGACTGCAGTGTGTGTTGCAGAGCCTTGGTGGGGGGTGGGCATTTTTATTATTATTTATTATTATTAATTATTTTAATATTAATTTTTTTTGTTATATTATAATTTTTATTATTTTATTATTACTTATATTTTTTAGTACCCACTCCCTGCTTGATACATAGCAGGGAGGGGGGCTCTCATTCCCTGGTGGTCCAGTAGATGGGCTGTGTAGGAGGGGGCTGGCAGGAAGCTATTACTTACCTTTCCTGCAGCTCCTCCTTTAAGTAACAGCTCTCTGCCAGCCCCCAACAGGACCGCCGGGCTTGTAATGAGCCATAATACAGACATTGACTCGAGTATAAGTCGAGTTGGGGTATTTCAGCACTCGAGTATATACGGTATATATAATTTTGTTAAGCAGGAACAGGGCTTTCATTTCATACAAAATGTGTATAAAGGGAACATAATTTTAAATTATTAAAATTAAACAAATTTAAAAAAAAAGTGTGAGAATATAAAATGTTATTTTCTAACTTCTGCATGGCATATTAACTGTGAATATTACAATTTTGTTCGCTTTTACTGCAATAAAACACATTTGTATGCTATGATGTCCCAAGGGTACAACAATGCCCCCACGTACAAGTTTCATGGTGTTTTGGAAAGTTACAGGGTCACGTAAAGAACTTCCCTGTTTCAGTTTTTTCACATTGAATTTTGCCAGATTAGTTATGTTGTCTTTGAGACCATATGGTAACCCAAAAATGAGAATTACCCCCACCATGGCATACCATTTGCAAAAGTAGAGAACCCAGGGTATTCAAAATAGGGTATGTCCAGTCATTTCTGGTAGCCACTTGATCAAAAACCCTAGCCAAAGTTAGTGTTCATATGGTTTTGTTATTTTTTTGCATTTTTCAATAACTGCCCTTTCACCGATGATATCGTCATATGGTTTACTGCTCTAAAACGCTCACATGTTTCACCAGTACCTCCCCCCAATGTACAGGTTTTATGGGGTTTAAAACAATCAACTATAGGGATTGTATATTAAATATCTGGACTTTATGCCTGAGTTGTACGACACGTCTGTTAAATTATAAGAAAAATAATATAATAATGTAAACATAATACATAAATATCCATGTAGGGAGCAGGTGATCGGTTGAGGCAGCACGCAAGGGAGCAGTGATCTTCCGCTCCTCTCTGCTCCCTCACACTGAAGAGTGATGCTGGGAGCTGGAATATGACGTCATTCTGGCCCTGGCATCACTACAGGGAGCAGAGAGGAGCTGCAGGGTGATTACCGGTCCCTCGCACGCAGAGCAGCCCCACTGAACCCTAAAGAGAAATCCACTCAGTTCTCCCAAAGGTAGGGAGGCTGGCTGGATTGAAATTAAAAAAACAAATAATTAAATTTGTGAGTGTGTGTGTATAATATATATTATATATATATATATATATATGTCAGTGTGTGCGCGTGTGTGTGTCTGTTTAGGTACCTGCAACCCTCCGATCACATGAGAGGTGTTTTTACTCACATTTTTTCCCACGCCGTGCCAATGTCCCAGCTCCAAAATGGAGCTCATCAAGCTTTATGATCTCAGCTAATCCAATGCATTCCCATAGGAAAGTATTGGGAGGATATTGCGCATGATCTCTATGGGCAACATTCAGCACCTCCATGCGGGCACAGGACTCTCTAGTGGCCGCCTGAGTGACTGTCACTAGAGGTCTTACTAGGCAGCAATGTAAACACTGGCATTTCTCTGAAAATGCAGAGTTTACATTAAAAAGGCTATAGGCACCAGAACAACTACATTAATCTGTTGTGGTTTTGGTGACTATATAGTGTCCCTTTAAGAATTGCATATGTCTCCTTGTAAATTAAACTTTTCTAGTTTAAAAAAAAAAAAAGAAAATTGTCGCCCAACTTTTTTTTTGCTGGCTCCTAGATTCCAAACAAATTTGTCAAGCCCTGATATACATCATATAGCATATCTGCAATAATTTTCTGTCGAACGTTGCACCATAACGTGTACAAGTTTGTTTGGAGCATCCAGTCAAAAAAAAGGTCCTCTCATCTATAAAATATGCAGGGGGGGGGGGGGGGGTTGGTGGGGGGAGAATCTCACTTTCAGGTAGGAGTATGTTTAATCTAGACAGTGTGATGGCAAAACCATCAGCAAATATATAGAAGCAACTCACTGCCTTTTCCATCAGCTATGTACGTAATTATTCTAGTTCCGCGGTGTTCAGCACCATACATATACCAGCAATTATAACAAGGTAAACCGCTTTATTTAGATTTACTAGTTCTTTGTTAGAATTATTACATTAGAAACGGACAGTACAGAAAGGGCAATTAGCACAAGGCAAGCTATTATCCTTCTTGACATTCATAACCCCAGCAGTCCCAGATTCTAGGAAACACTCCTTTCATCCTTCATCTGGAAACAAAGTTAACTCATAGCATTCAGTACATGTGAGAACGTCAACAGCGCTTAGAGTAAAGACAGGCCTGAGCCACTTTATTGGGAGGACCTGCTTGTTTTCCTGTCTGGTTCCCATATTGTCATATAATGGCATACCAAGTCACTAACGCCCGCCATCTTGTCCCAAGTTCATAGCTCTCACAGTTGGGAGGTATACTTTAAAAGGATCACTATAGGGTCAGGAACACAAACATGTATTCCTGACCCTATTGTGTTAATACCACCATCTAGCGCCCCTGGGCCCCTCATGCCTCCATAAATATAGTAAAAATCTTACTGTATTCAAGCCAGAAGCTGTAAATCTGCATGCTGTTAGACTCAGAAAAACAAGCAGTCTGCTGACATGTGGTAGCCTGATCCAATCACAGTGCTTCCCCATAGGATTGGCTGAGACTGACAAGGAGGCAGATCAGGGGCAGAGCCAGCATGATTCAAACACAGCCCTAGCCAATCAGCATCTCCTCATAGAGATTAATTGAATCAATGAATCTCTATGAGGAAAGTTCAGTGTCTGCACGCAGAGGTAGATACTAAAATCACAGGATGCTGTGCACAGTGCTGCCCTGTGCTCTGCTGACAGCAGATTTGAGTGGATGCCTCCATCAACTCCGAAGTCCCTTTGGTTCACAGAGTGACTGCAACTGGAGGTGTTCCTAGCTTTCAATGTAAACACTGTATTTTCTTAGAAAATACAGTGTTTACATTAGAAAGGCTGCAGGGAGCTATAGTTCTCACCTGAACAACCTCAATGAGCTGAAGTTGTTCAGGTGACTATAGTGTCCCTTTAAGGAGTATCTATTAAACAAGTTTGTTCATTTCAAATTATTTGAAGTTCAATTAAAGTCTAAAGTTTAATAACCATGTATGCCCCTACCCTCACTATGACACTATGGATATTGTCAGTGCTCCAGATTTTCCACCACCCACTGACCATTTACAAGTGAAAATTCAACACCCTTGAGAATAGAAATACTCCTCTAGTGAGTGTGCCATAGACCCACTGGCTTGCAGCAGTGAGAAATTATTAGGCCTGTCTAGTAGAGCTAAACTTGAAATTTTGAGTCATCCTATAATAATACCAGGCATACCTCAAGAGGCCTACTCTGCCTCTTTTACATACAAGACTTGTCCTGCTTAACTCCTCCCAATATTGGCGCAACGCACTTTTTCAATCCCCCTCTTAAAAAAAAAAAAAAAATGCATAGGCATACATCTCTATTTTCCTCCTCATACATAACACATGGAAGCATACAGACAATCACTACTGTATGGTAGTTTTCAAATATTTTAATTTTTTTAAGAGCATTACACAGTCCTACGCATTATGCAAATGTACTCAAATACATGAGAGGCCTGACAAGAGTCTATTGGAAGGTATACATTTCTCTCCTAGTAATTCACTATAACAGGGAGCTTTCAGTGAATTGAATAGGGAATTGCAAACTTTAACAGCTGGCCATAACAGCGGGTGAGGAAAGCTAAGCTGATAAGATTTACAAATTTACAATTCTGGTATAAAATATTGGGGGGCGTGGCCTGGCTGTTGATGGCGCCGGTGAGCTCCAAGGCCTGAACCGCCATAATTAGCCAGGTGAAGGACCTGGAGAACCGCAGCCGGAGGCACAACATCCGAATCAGGGGCCTGCCGGAGCCAGACACGGAACCCCTGGCGGTCTCTCTCTGAAGCATATCTTCTGGCAGCTCCTGGGACCTGACGCACCGCCCAACATCCGCATAGACCGGGCCCACCGTGCACTGGGGCAGGCCAGACCGGACGGCAGACCTAGGGATGTGGTGTGCCGTCTCCACTCCTTCCTGCAGAAGGAGCAGATCATGATGGTGGCCAGGAACCTGCCGACAGTCAAATTCTGAGGAGCTGAACTGGCACTCTTCCAGGACCTTTCCGGCCTCACGCTAGATGCCAGAAGGGCGCTGCGGCCCATCACCACGGCCCTCCGCGACAAGGATCCCCTACAAATGGGGATCCTTTAGCCTACAAGCGACAAGGATCCCCTACAAATGGGGGTTCCCCTTTAGCCTACAAGCACGGCAGGGAACCTCCTGGCACACGCTCAGGATGCCAGATGACCCCCCCGAGATTTCTCAGAGCGCTCCACCTTCCACCCACCCGAATCCGCAACTGGCTGCTAGAAGAACCCCTTGGCCCAACTCATTTCCAGGGGCGAAATGCACCGACGCTGCGAGACGCCCGCTTTCCAACTGGATACTTCGCCAACCACCCGCACGCTAAAAAGGTGGGGGTGGCAATCCTCATAGCATGCACGGTACCCTTTCAGAACCACGCTGAGTTGGCTGACCCAGAGGGCCGTTATATATTCGTGAAGGGCACGATTGCCAGACACCCCTACACCTTCGCGTGTGTTTATGCGCCCAATACGGTGCAACATAAATTCCTGACACGCACACTACACGCCCTGGAACGCTTTAGAGAAGGCATGTTAATCCTGGCGAGGGATCTCAACCTGGCCCTGGACCAGTGTCTGGACACGTCCCTGGGAACTAGTTCCCTACCAGCTTCATACCAACGCAAGGCCCTCCTGGTCCTCAAGAACTCTTGGCGGGTGGCCCACCTGCTAGAGAGAGACTATTCATATTACTCCACGATCCACAACCGCTAGAGTCGGTTGGACTATATCTTCCTCCCCTTTCGCTCTTGCAATCCAGCGGGATCCATGCGGCCACCTGGTCCAACCACGCACCGGTCTGGACTAACATTGCCTCCCCGCTATACAGACCAAGGGAAAGGCAGTGGAGGCTCAATGAGCACGTTTTGGAGGAGCTAGAGGCGACCACGGAGATGAGAGACGCACTGCAGAAGTACTTTGAGGAGAATTCAGTCAGACGGGACCGGGGAATAACAGGCCTCGCATACAATGGACTGGAGCAGAGAGTCGCGGCCTACGCGGATGATCTCCTCTTCTTCCTTGCCAACCCACTCATCTCACTCCCGAACCTACTAGCAAGGTTTCGGGAATATGGACTTCTCTCCAACCTAAAGCTCAACACCAATAAATCGGAAGCCTGCCCACTACATCTATCTGCCGCAGACACAACTCACCTCCGTGCACAGTATCCATTTAAATGATGCACGGATAAGATCAAATACCTCGGCATCTGGCTCACCGGAGACACAACACGCCTCTTCCAGGAGAACTTTATACCCATTCTCCGCACGCTGCAACATGACATGATGAACTGGGGCGGTCTGTGCATCTCCTGGTTCGGGAGAATCAATGCACTGAAATTAAACCTCCTTCCAAGACTCCTCTACCTATTCCAAACCATCCCAATCATAATACCCAGGACCTTCTTCCAGACGCTCAACACTGAGATAATAAAATTCGTATGGAAAACGGGACGGCCTAGGATCAACGGGGCACTCCTGTCCCTGCCCAAAAGGATGGGGGGCTTGGCTCTCCCTTCGCTAGTTCACTACTACAGGGCCACCCACCTCCTACGGCTGGTGGACTGGCATGCATTAAACTCAGACAAACTCTGGAGGGAACTGGAGAACAGCCAAGTGGCTCGAAAACTGCCATCCGCAGTATGGACAACACACCCCTTAAAGGACCCCAGAATTACCCAAAACACGTTTATTCGGGCCACGATGCAAACATGGATTGCCACCCACCTGATAGACGGACTCACCACGACGCCAGGTCCTCTGACAGCTATAACTCACAACCCAGATATCGCAGGTGGCCTACTACCCGCGGATGTGTCGGGACTCTGACTGGACCTATATGAAGCACCTATCCTCCTCAGCGGAACTGAAAACGCTGAGGGAGCTGATCCCAGAAGGCACCATTTCACTAATGACTAGGTTCCGTTACCATCAGATCCAGCACTTTTACCAATCCACGACGGGCAAACACCTGTTCCATAGAGAACTAACCGCCTTCGAACACATGTGTATAGCCAGAGATCGACCACTGAAGGGAATCACGCAACTCTACTCTCTGCTGCTCACAACCACGCCACGCGCACCACCGCGATATATGTCCCGCTGGGAACAAGCTACAGACCAAACAATAACAGACCAACAATGGGAGAAGATCAACGTACTGACACAACAGGGCACACTCAGCTCAAAAATCCAGGAACTTAACTACAAAATTATGGTCAACTGGTATAGGACCCCAGCGAAGCTACATCACATGAACAGAGAAATCCCTGACATCTGCTGGAGATGCAGAGCCGAGGGTGGGACAGACATCCACATCTGGTGGTCGTGCCCCACAATCAAGCAGTACTGGAAGCAAATTCACTCCAAAATCAAGAGCATAGCAGACCCGGACCTACCGTTCCAGCCCCTACCGATGCTACTCCACCACACCACATGCCCCATAGCCACTTACAAACGCACCCTAACCAAACACTTGCTTAATGCAGCAAAATCTCTCATCCCTACCAAATGGCGCGCGGTGGAGTCACCGACTGTGGAGCAGTGGATGGACCGGGTAGAGGACATATATAGCATGGAATCCCTCTCGGCGTCGCTACACGGCACGGGAGACAAATGCGCTATCACCTGGTTCCCCTGGTGCACCTATATAGCTCGGAGACAAACCGCAGCGGCCGGAGACGGAAGCCATCCAGAAGCGGAGAACTAGGGAGGCACCTGACCCCCCCCCACAGAGACCACAAACGATACAGGCACTCTCATATTCCCACCCCACCCCCCCTCCTCTCCTCTCTCTCTTCTTCCTTCATTTTCCCCCTGCCCCCACCCCCCTATCTCCTCCCCCCTCCAGTCGGGGGGTCATGGGCCCAGCGGGGACAGACAGGGGGCACGGAGGGAGAGGAGAACCCAAGGCCCAAATAGGCGTACCTATGGGGAACATGGGGGGGGAGGGCACACTGAAGAAGTGGACCACTGCGAAAGCCTGGGTTGGGAACAAAGCTATGTCTGCCGGGTGAGACAGACAGACGTCACTCACCGGGGTCCTGACCAGCCCGAACATGCACACAACCAAACGAAAACCGACCCGAGGGATCCCTGGGTTGCCCTGCCCACCACCACGAACTGGGTGGCTCCCCATGTCCGCAGCAAACAACGACCACTAGACATGCTACAATTTGGGAAACACCTCCCCAACCCGACGAAATGGAGATACCCCTACCTACGACACTAACCTAATGCCAGACATACACTATTATATCGACCAAACACCCTTCCACCATACACGTAGCCTACGACTATGCTAAATTAGAGGACGACATAACTCAAGGATAGCTGACCACCAGGAAGTCAGCTCACGGCTAAAGGACTTCTCAAATAAGGGCTTCAACGTATTACATGTTATATTTGGTTACACATTACTAGTTCCCCATGTTCACTAAAAAAGTTGGCCAGTAGGAGTTCTATGAAGAGGTATATTGTATGCGGCCACACCTGATGTGTATAACTTCGAATGTTTCCCTTTTCTCATTCTGTACCCCATACACTTCATTGTCTCAATAAAAAAAGTGATTGGTGTATATATATTAGATTCCCTGGAGGATTCAAAGTATAAATAATATTTTTTTGTATAAACTTTGTGTTCGTTTAGAAAGCCAGGCTGACTGCTATAGCAACACCAACTATGAGGAGATGCTGATTGCGCAGCATTTTGCCACGCATGAGCAACAGACTTCCAATACTTTCCTATGGGAAAACATTGGATTAACTGAAATTGTCAATTTTGATAATGTCAGCCAGGGCACCTGCACAGCACTAAAATAAGGTGTGTTTTTACCCTATTTAAAGGAGAGGGGGTGTGGGGCAGGGAAGGAGAGGAGGGGCAGGAAGCTAAATAGTGTTATAGGCACATGTTTGTATTCCTGACACTACATTATCCCTTTAAAGGGTTTATTAGCAAACTGGTATTCCGATTTTTTTTTTTTTTTTTTTTAAACTAAACCTATTGCATCTGCCCAAAAAAATTAAAAAAAAAAAATTAAAAACACAAATATCTTCATGTAAAATATTACAATTCTAGTAGACAGACAATTATCCTCTGTACTTCCCATAGAATTCTCTGAGTATAAAGTTATTTAATCAATGGAAAAAGAACAGAGAATGTCATCCATATACATTGTTCATTGCTAGTTATCTTAACAGGGGAACTGTACTCGTGATTGTCACCTCTTCAGATCACTAACTTCCCCAGCAAATCAAGCTGATGGTGACATCACACACTTATTCGAAAATGATAGCATGACTACCAAATATAAAAACCGTTTCATAGTCACTTAATTCTCATCTTGTGCTATTAGTTTAGTCTGTATATGGTATACTTACCAGAGACCAAGCATTTCAATGTATAAGTGGACTTAAAGCGGTTTATTTACCATTGATTTAAAAAGAAAAAAAAAAAAAATAGTAATCTTGAAGAAAGAAACTCCCCCCCCCCCCCCCCACCCCAAAAAACAACAACAAAAAACACTCACACACATACACCACCACAAACTGTGTGAAGTGATGTCACTTACCCAATTCCAGGGCTTTGGTAAATGTCTCTAATGCTCCAGTGAAATTGTTATTTTGAAGCAGTGACTCCCCTTCCAAAGACAGCCTTCTGATCCTGGTTTCTTCACCAAGCCATTTCTCTAATAAATTCCCCAAAACCACATTCACTTTCAACCCTTCACAGGACTTCCCAAGCCACTCTGCTATGTTGCTATGTTTGCTATGGCAATTGCTGCACTCAATGGATTCTTTTTCACTTAAGCATTTCTTGCAGAAAGTGTGCCCACAATTCAAGGTAACTGGGTCCAAAAGAAGCATCTTGCATTTGGGGCAGGAGAACAAGTCTAAAGAAAGTGAAGATTCAGAAGGATCTTCGGGGATGTTAATAGCACATGGGACTGGCATACCCCGATAGGCTTCATTAATAGGACCATGGTCATCTTTTCTTCTGAAACATGGCAACTTGAGCTCTTTCTCTCGAATATTGAGGGCAATACTTTCTACCAACACACCAAGTTCCTCAGGATGAAGCCGGCCAAGCATAGCTGCTTTAGTGTAAGAGTCTAGGGCATCAGCTATTTTTCCAGCCAGTGCCAAGGCATCACCTCTCCTTACATGAAGAGACCTCTCAGGGTGAGGTAGTTCATCCAATTGAGAGCCATAGATCTCTGCTGCAAGTTCAAAATTACCTGCTCTAAAAGCCTCCTCTGCCACCCCTAGCATTTCAGAACTAATGCCAGGGAGGTCAAGAGGCAAAGAGTTAGACGATGGCACAGATCTCACCTCCATCTTGGGAGAGATGATCCAGTTCCACTCTACATTATTTCAGCATTGCCAAGAGCTTGATAGGAGAACAAAAGGGTTCCAGAGAGCGAGTATGATGGTCACGTTGTATCATATCAATATCATCCTGCCAAACACAAAACAAAATGTTATCACAAAGTTATGTTATATAGTCACTTGCCTGTGATCATGTCATATATAGTTGTGTTACCTCGACAGTCTAGCAATTTGTCACCAGGTGCTATGGACACCCTCCTTTGTTCCCTTGTGGTTACAGTATCATTGTGCCCAATCGTCCCGGATTCCAGTTTAGTGCAGTGACCAGGCCTCACGCCTGCCAGGCTCCCAGTGTACCCAAACTTGGCACACCATGCTTAGCTGATCTCCTAAAAGGAACAGGGTAGTCCTTATCCGGCAATGAGAGCAGGGAATTCCCCTTTGAAAGTTCACTCCCTCAGCTCCTCACAAGCTGCACAGTAAGTCAATATAACGCTTGCCTTGCAGGTAATCCAGTAGCGATGCTGCTGTCCCCCAAACATACATGTGTCAGACAGATAGACAATGCCAGTCCCCTGCTATCCTGCTCAACACCATGGGAGAGTCCTGCATTCTTATTCAACTAGCAGGGGGAGGTGATTCTATGTTATGGGGTACTGTCCTTGGGTGCCAGCTGTACCCCTCAGTTTGTTTGATGGCAAGCTCCTGCTGTACGTCCTCCCTGCCCGGGCACTCGGAGTGCTGTGAGCTCATCACACGAGGAGAAAACAGGCGGCCTTCCTGGGCTCTGCCCGGCCTCTTAAAGGAACACGGCCCAAAGCAGGAGAGAGGGCACGTCAACAACTAGATGGAAAATGGACAATACGGCATTCATTCACTGGACAAAGCACACGGTGGCCTTCATATTGTATTGCTTGTTCTATATATGGGTTTCTGTATAAGTCACACGTGTTTTGTATACTGTGTATTTTAAGTAATTTCAAGGACGGTGTCACATAAACCATTATTTTGTATCAGAAAAACTTGCCATATCACCTCATATCATATATAATAGACTGCATGTCTGCTTCACCCCAAGGCTCTGTCTGTTGTATAGGATAGAGCGTTCAGTCACTGGATGGAATGGAACGCGGCGGTGGGAGGGGGTTAATAGAAACAGGTGGGAGGGGCTTGGAGCCAGCAGGGATGCCTGCTTCTAACAACAAGTACTACGGCGCCTTTACCCTGTCTCCGTCACTCAGTTACTGTGATCGGCAGTAGCAATGTAGACAATGAGCTGGGATCGCACTGCTGCCCCCTAATGTTTGTAGCGGGACCTTTGCATGTGAGGGACTTTTGAAATGTCACGTGATGCAGTGACGGCAATCTCTCCCCCCCCTCCCGCCCTGGATACTTTATGTAACCAGCAGCTGTTACTATTATACAACGTCTGGAGAAAGCTAGTATGGCTTTACATTACAGCCAGTGTGACCGGCAACGTCACCTGCGTTACTTACAGTCATGGCGGCCGTCTGAACGTTTCTTAACGCAGCTCTGTCACTTTTTAGCTTTTCATAGAGATTGAATCTTTAAGAAAAACTATTTTGACTGTGTTGGAATTTCTTGGAAATTCCAGTGTGTTCAAAAGATATAAAATACAGATTAAGGAACTGAGCACATACTCAAAGTTACCATTTCGCTATGCATATTTGAAATCCTGACCAGATTTCTATTGGGTTGAATGCCCCACCCATGCCCTCCAGGTGCCCCTTTGGAGGTGGTCATAGGAAAGCATAAATTGGGAAAGCCATTTAAGCAGTGAGTATTGCAGTTTGCAGGTTCATCTCCCACTTTGGAATTAGTGTAAGACCCAACGATATTGGGGTACTGTGATCTAGTGGTGGGCTTAACACAATATGGTGGAACTGAATTCCCATATTTGTTTACTAAGATGGACGATTTTAAAGGGACACTATAGGCACCCACACGACTTCATCTCATTCAAGTGGTCTGGACGCAGTGTCCCTATCCCTATTGCAATATTAAGACAGCCTCTGTATGAGGACATCCAGCATCAGTGAAATCCCCATGTGAAAACACTGATGCAATGCTTAGCTATGGGGAGCAGGGCTGGTCTTAGCCTTTGGGCGCCCTGTGCAAAAAATCTTCACAGCTCCCCCCACTCCTTCCCCCCCTTCCCACACACTCTGTCACACACACTGGCAGACAGCCACACACACAAACACACGCAGGCAGTCACACACAGACAGCCACACACAGACATAGAAACATAGAATGTGACTGCAGATAAGAACCATTTGGCCCATCTAGTCTGCCCAGACAGTCACACATAGGCAGTCACACACACACAGGCAGACAGCAACACAGACACAGGTAGACAGCCACACACACACACACACAGGCATACACAGGGGCAGACAGTCAAACACACAGTCACACACACACACACACACACAGGCAGACAGTCACACACACACACAGACAGTCACACACACACACACAGGCAAACACGATTCCTAAAATGTTGTTTGAATCTCTAATAAGAGCTGCTAGTAGTTCAATAGACAGGATATATAATAATGGGGAAATTGGACATCCTTGACGGGTCCCATTTTTTATTTTGAACCAATCTGATGTTCCATATCCTGCGATCTTAGCTAATGGATAGGTATATAGACTCATAACTAAGTCTTTAAACGGACCAGTCATCCCAAATCTTTCCAAAACTTGTGATAAAAAATTCCAGTTCACCCGATCAAATGCTTATTCAGCATCTAAGGTAATAAAAGCAGATGAAATATGGTTATTATTAATGTTAGAAATCATATTTATCAGAGCCCTGATATTATCACTTCCAGCTCCAGCTCAAGGAAGCAAGGTGAAAGGTCAGTGTAGGACCCACGTTTGCCTTGACGTGGCAGGTGGGCATTCCCTCCAATGGCCATTGGAGTAACTAAATAATCTCCATTTGTTTAAATATACATATTGATTTAGGAGAGAGCGCAGGTAACGTTTTCTATTGTTTTTACTGTATGTATTAGAGCTGATTTGTGCTGTGGTCGTTGCTGCCTCCCAGGAGTGATGGGAGTAACCGCAGGACTTTTTTTTTTGTATTTGTATTCACTTTTTGTATCACACAGCTATGTTACAATGCTGCCGCCCATCCCATGTGTTCCCTATTAAGGGTTAATAAGTATGTAGGGATGTATATAAAAAATACCACTCTCTGTCTCATTAGAGATATATTTGCCAGAAGAATGAACCCTCCAGATATCAAATAAGTCATATTCCAATTGAATTTTGTCTTAACCACTCTGAGTGACTCGTTCTTTATCTTATTATTACTTCTATCTTTTAGAGCATCTGGGAATATATTCATATCGCCAGCTATAAATAGCACTCCTTTTTATATTTCAAAAATGTAGAAAACATTTTTTAAGAAAAAACATTGAGGGCATACATATTTACTAGGGTATATATATTTGACAGACTAGAATTAAGTATCTTCCAGACTGATCTTTTTGTTCAAGAATCAATTCGTACTTGATCTTAGAAGACATTATAATTGCCACTCCTCTCTTTTTATGATTTAATAAGGAGGATCTTCCACACCCCGTCCTGTTGTCATCCCTGCACTTGCGCGGTCCAATCACAGGCGCCTCATAGAATTGGAGTTCTAGGCTGCCTAAGTCACGTGTGTAGGGGTGGAACTAGCCTACTAGCCCCCACCGCACACTTAAAAATACCTCCTAAACATGCAGTTGAAACACTGCACATCCAGACTGCTACCACCATGACCACTTCAAAAATCAGAAGTGGTCATGGTGGTTGGAGTAACTCTCTTTAACCCCTTAAGGACTGGACTGTTTTTGCGATGTTGTACATTTGCGACCAGGCCTCTTTTTACACTTTTGTGGTGTCTGTGTTTAGCTGTAATTTTCCGCTCTCTCATTTACTGTTCCTATACAAATTATATATATTTTCTTTAGGACAAAAATGGTTTTCTTTACATACAATTATTTATATAATCCCATGTAATTTAATTTTAAAAAAATATTATGATTTTTTTTTAAAAAATAAATTTTTTTTTACTTTTACTTGAAACATCTTTTACTCATCTACAAAAGCAAATGAAAAAAAAAATTGCTAAATAGATTCAAACTTTTGTCCTGAGTTTAAAAATACCAAGTGTTTACGTCCTTTTTTGCTTTTTTTGCAAGTTATATATATAGGTTATAGGTACAAGTTGGATATTTATATTGCGGTTTCAAAACATAAATTTTTAAAATGTATCAATAGTGACATTGTAACATTATCTGTCATAAATATCTGAATAACACCCCACATGTAAATATTTTTTTTAAAGTAGACAACCCAGGGTATTCAATATGGGGTATGTCCAGTCTTTTTTAGTAGCCACTTAGTCGAAAACACTGGCCAAAGTTAGCATTCATATTTGTTTGTGTGTGAAAAAAGTAAAAAACTAAATTGAACGCTAATTTTAGCCAGTGTTTGTGACTAAGTGGCTACTAAAAAGACTGGACATACCCCATTTGCAATACTTTGGGTTGTCTTCTTTTGCAAATGGTATGCCATCACGGGGGTAATTCTCATTCCTGGGCTACCATACACTCTCAAAGGCAACGTAACCAACCTGGCCATTTTCAAAGTAAAAATATTTGACCCATATATTTGACCCTGTAACTTTCAAAAACACTATAAAACCTGTACATGGGAGGTACTGTTATACTCGGGAGACTTTGCTGAACACAAATATTAGGGTTTCAAAACAGGAAAACGTATCACAACAATTATATCATCAGTAAAAGTGATGTTTGTGTGTGAAAAATGCAAAAAAAAGTCATTTTCACTGACAATATCATCGCTGTGATATGTTTTACTGTTTTGAATCACTAATATTTGTATTCAGCGAAGTCTCCCGAGTAAAACAGTACCACCCATGTATAGGTTTTAGGGTGTCATAGAACGTTACAGGGTAAAATATAGTGCTAGCAAATTAAATTCTCTGGACTTTTGGCCTGGGTTGGTAGGCAGGTCCCTCAAATTGCAATCAATAAAATTACTTAATTATGTAAAAATATTACATAAATACGCACATAGAATTTAAATATATATGCATATTTATATATTTGAAGTTTACATGTATATTTATATAATTATTTATGTAATTTTGTATATGGACATATGTATGTTTTGTATTATTTTTATTTATTTATATATACATAGATATATATACAATTTAATTATAAGTGTATTGTGATATAACTATATATATATATATATATATATATATATATATTTCTATCAAAATACAGTTAGAATAAAATTTCATATAGATATATATATATAAAACACGAGAAATACCGGCACTCAAGGATTTTCAGCAAATAAAGTCTTCATTTATTGCGAAGAAAATAATCGACGTTTCAGCTCCTCACAGGAGCTTTCATCAGGACACCTATATATATAATTTTTATTATTATTTTTTTCACGTTTTTATTTAATTTAAATTACTTATTATTTGTATTTTATAATGATATATATATACAATATATATAGTTATTATATATATATATATATATATATATATATATATATATATATATATATATATATATATATATATACGTGTGTAATTTAATTATCAGTGTATTTTTATATTAACATTAACTTTTATTTTTTTATGATTTTACACTAGCAGGGAGACTGCCTGTCAGGCAGACACTAGGACACCTATTGTGACCATGTGACCGCTCTGTTAAGCGATCACATGTTCCCAGGGGTCCTAATCTGCCGCGGGGAGACTGTCTGGGCTGCAGGCAGTCTCCCCACACCGGGACCAACGCCAATCGCCGTTGGGGGAATGACGGCGATCGGGTAAGCACATATTACCGTTAGGACAGTTCAGGACCGTCACCGGTTGGCAAGGCAAAAACGCAGATGACGGTCCTGAATGGGGTTAATGTTGAAAAAATAATGTAAAACTTTATCCAAAAATATTAAATCAATTGGAAAGCTTTTCCAACTGCATTAAATCAAGATGTGCTTGGCATGCATTGCTGTGGATTTGTAGGAATTTCCTCTAATTGAATAAATATTATGCTTTTAACCATTTACTAGCAGTTTAGCACTGAATGATGGTCTCAGCGGTCTAGAGCCCAGCCCTTGAACGCTTCCTTCTAACCATAGAAATTCATACCAGAAGTGGGTAAATATTCCTTATTAGCACAAGCAACACAGATGAAACTCACAAATAGTATTAAAACTTTAAACACAGTTTAATGCTGAATGAAAGGATGGCATTTAACCCCTTAAGGACACATGACATGTGTGACATGTCATGATTCCCTTTTATTCCAGAAGTTTGGTCCTTAAAGGACCACTATAGTGCCAGGAAAACATACTTGTTTTCCTGGCACTAGAGTGCCCTGAGGGTGCCCCCACCCTCAGGGTCCCCCTCCCGCCCGGCTCTGGAAAGGGGAAAAGGGTTAAAACTTACCTTTTTCCAGCGCTGGGCGGGGAGCTCTCCTCCTCCTCTCCGCCCCGTCGGCAGAATACGCACGCACGGCAAGAGCTGCGCGCGCATTCAGCCGGTCGCATAGGAAAGCATTTACAATGCTTTCCTATGGACGCTTGCGTGCTCTCACTGTGATTTTCACAGTGAGAATCACGCAAGCGCCTCTAGCGGCTGTAAATTAGACAGCCACTAGAGGCTTTGGGGGAAGGCTTAACCCATTGATAAACATAGCAGTTTCTCTGAAACTGCTATGTTTATAAAAAAAAAATGGGTTAACCCTTGCTGGACCTGGCACCCAGACCACTTCATTAAGCTGAAGTGGTCTGGGTGCCTAGAGTGGTCCTTTAAAGGGTTAAGGTAGGTTTGCACTAGATAAATCATCATATTTTGCTTTAGTAACATAGTTCTTTCTAGTTTTTCAAGTATTTTTATTATAGTATTGTTGGTATAGGAGTAAATTTTTTACTGTATATTTGAATGTCACAAGTTATTGTTTTAAACTATACTATTTTATAAAATTGAATAGCGGTATAAAAAAAAAAAAAACCTTTAATGTTTTTGGCTTAATGCATAATTATATTATTATATATAGTTCTTTGTGTTGGTGGAAATAATTAAAAAGAAAGGGGCTTTCATGGCTGATGAGTAATCTGTGAGCTCATTACGAGTCTTCAAATAGTACGTATGGATTATACTATATACCACCATATGTATTTTAACAAGACCCAGCTCTCATGACAGCATTTCAGATAGATTCCGTTCAATCAAGTGAGAACATTGGGTTCTTGAAAGAGGTAGAAAATAGTAGCACCCTGTTACTGTCAATCATAGATTTTAAAATACTTCAGATCACAAGCATGACCATTAAGAGCCACGAATTAACTTTGCATAACTCTTTAATTAGTTTAGTAATGATGTCCAATTGTGAAAACAGAACGAAATTTAGGATTCAGCCTTTATACATGTAAGGTGACAGATCAGCATCCAAAAGGTACACCACGTTTTTGCCGTGTTTCACTTCATCACCATGAAAATTTTATGTTAATAATGTTTGATTTATAATGGACCAATCATGGTTGCAATCTGTCCAACATAACAAATGTCCGTTACCACTCAGGACTCTCATTCTCACTATTCACACTACTGTGCACACAGAGGTGTAACTAGAAACCACGGGGCCCAGGTGCGAAATTTAGACAGACATACATACATACATACAGAGGCACATACATACAGACACATACACACACACATACATACACACACAGAGGTGGCTCTAGACTTTATAAGGCCTTAGGCGAAACCCAAACATAAGGCCCCACTAATACCAAAGGGAAAAAATACAATACAGTACAAGCATACATATACACATTGATGCACTGTCTACCTGTGTATGTGCCTGAGTGTGTGTCTGACAGAGAGTATCCTTGTGTATGTGATTGTATGTCTCTGTGAGCATGCTTGCGTTTTTGTCTGGGACCGCATGTGTATGTGGTAGCTGCTTGAAGTGTGTTGTGTGTATGGGCCTGTGGCCTTTGTGCATTGTGTTTATGGCAAAGCCATGTTTCCTGTCTGTGTGTGTATGATGAATGTCTTCAGCTGGTGACTGTGACAAGGTCAGTTAAGGGGTCCAGTGGCAGTGAGAGCGTGACAGGGCAAAGGGGGTAAATGGGACAGGGTGGGGAGGTTGTGAGAGAGAATATGAAATGGTTTGATGAGGGAGTGTGACAGGGCGAGTGGAGGTAAGTATGTCAGACCTATTGTGGCATGGTAAGACCTATTGTGGCTTGAGGGAGGTGGGGTGATGGCTTGAGGGCAGGGCCAGATTAAGAGCCCAGTGGGCCTGGTGCTGCCAATTATGATGGGCCTAATTACAAAATCTTATTGACCAAAAACACTAAAACAGTCCTACCTTCTAAGCGTCATGTATTTGATGGAGATGGTGCTGGAGGGAAACTCATAGGATGCAGCTATGAAAAAACACATACTCTATACTAATCTTACGCTTCATCTTTCAAGTAAACCCATACCTCCTAACAGCAATGTCCAGTAAAGCAGGAAGTCTATGGATCGCGTAAAAGGGTGGGCCACTGACACAAATCACATAACCAGAACTGCCGAAAGAGGCAAACATACACAAAAAGGGGGCATGTCTGTGTCCCCATGTCTCCTAGTCCCTCAGTGTCTGTGTCCCCATTTCTCCAAGTGTCCCCATGACACTAGGGGACATTGAGAGACATTGGGGCACTGGGAGACATGGGGACACTGAGATACTAGGGAACACTGGGAGACCTGGGGACAGTGAGATTCTTGGGGACACAGGGTGACATGGGGACACTGGGTGACTTTGAGACATAAGGGGACACTGGGAGACATGGGGCACTGAGACACTGTGATACATAGGGGACACTGTGATATATAGGGGACACTGGAGACTTGATAAAGACCTGGGTACAGGTCAAAATGTTGCAGTGTCCAATAAACCTGCTTAAATCTATCACAGTGAGTGCCTGAGATTTTTTCTTTTATACTTGGGGACACTGAGACACTTGGGGGCACTGTGAGACATAGGGACACTGGGAGACTGGGGGACACTGAGACACTCTGATACATAGGGGGCACTGCGATACATAGGGGACACTGGAGACTTGAGTGCCTAAGATTTTTCTTTTATACTAGGGGACACAGACACTGGGAGACATTAGGACACTGGGAGACTAGGGGACTTTGGGAGACTAGGAAACACTGAGGCACTAGGGACACTGGCACACTACGGACACTGAGAGACACCAGGGACACTGGGAGACATGGGGATACTAAGATACTAGGGACACTGGCTGGGAGACATGGGGACACTGGAAGTGCCCCATATCTCCCAAGTCTCAAAGTCGCCCAGTGTCCCCATGTTTCCATGTGTCCCCCAGTGTCTCCATGTCTCTCAGTGTCCCCATGTCGCCCAGTGTCCCTTAGTGTTTGTATCCCCATGTCTCCCAGTGTCCCTTAGAGTCTGTGTCCCCATGTCTCCCAGTGTCCCGATGTCACTAGGGCACTAGGGGACACTTAGAGACATTGGGGCACTGGGAGACATGGGGACACTCAGAGACTGGATGAAACATGGGGACACTGAGATACATGGGGACTCTGGGAGACTAGGGGACTCTGGGAGACTAGGGACACAGACACGAGGGACACTGAGAGACATGGGGACACTAGGGACACTGGCTGGGAGACATAGGGACACTGAGAGACTAGGGGCCACTGGGAGACTGTGTCCCTAGTGTCTCAGGGTCCCCATGTTCCCCAGTGTTCCAATGTCTCACCGTCCCCATGTCTCTCAGGCTCAGAGCTGCTGTCTGGACTCTGTGCAAAGCTGCTTCCCCGCGGGTCAGTGAGTAGAGAGAGGTAGGGAGGGAGATGCTGTAACTTCTTATCCCTGCCTCTCTCCACACAAACAGTGTGCTGGCCGGTGCTGGTATTGCAGAATAATCTGTTTATACTGAGACAGACATTTGTATTGCCAGTATTACTGCAATCCTGGCACTGGCTAGGCAGCCTCAAATACCTGAGAAATACCCTAAGAAATACATGAGAAATACCTGGCAACCCTAAGAGTAGTGTGTAAAAAGTAGTTTTTTTATAAAATCAATGGGCCTTTTCCATAAGCCTGGGCCTGGAGCTGCAGCTCTATCAGCCCCTATGTTAATCCGGCCCTGCTTGAGGGAGGTTGGGTGATGGTGTGAGGGAGGGGGGGTGTTGGTGTGAGGGACGGGGGTGATGGTTTAAAGGGGGGGGGAGTAATAATGTGTGGGATGTGCGTGATAGCTTGAGTGAGGGGATGATGGCTTGAGGGAGGTGGGATGATGGTTTGATTGAGGTGGGGTGATGGTGTGAGGGAGGGGGATAATAATGTGTGGGGGTGGTGATGGTGTGAGGGCAGGGGGTGATTTTGTGAGGGGGTAATAATGTGTGGGTGATGGTGTGAGGGAGGGGGGTAATGTGTGGGTGATGGTGTGAGGGAGGGGGACTAAATACCTTATTAAAGTCCATGGTGGTCTAGTGTGGGCTCCCTGGTAGTCTGGTGGTGATATCCAGTGTGCAGAGCTGCAGACCGTTTATCTCGCGAGACCCAGTCAGAGCAATGCCGTGGTAACCTGCGGCAACGCTCTGATTGGCCAGATCTCGCGAGACACATGGTCTGCAGCTCTGCACGGAGGGGCCTCGCACCCGGCAGCATACTGAGCAAGCCGCCGGGCCCCCTCCTGGTTTAGGTGGCCGTGAGGCCTTAGGCACAAACAGACACATATTCAAAATGTTTTAGTCACCCTCCTGTTTCCTACCTTTTAGATGCAGGAGGGTGACTTCCCTGGGTCCAATGGTGGCACAGGCTGATGGGAGTCAGAGTTCCACTCTGACTTCCTCCTCTCCTTCCTGCTCCCGGCTCTCGGTGATTGCTGGGAGGAGTGACCGGGGGAGTCACTTCCTCCCAGCTCTGATGTCACCATAGTGGGCCCGGTCGCGCTGTTAAAGCATGGGCCACCCGATGGGCTCCTTCAATGCAGCCTCAGCTGTTATACCGCGCGGGCCGGGGCCGTGTTACTCAGCCGGCGGGCACCACGGTCGCAGGGGTCCACACAGCGGCCATGCCCCCTGGAGTGATGGGTCCGTTCCCAAATGTGACCCCTGCAACCGCAGTAGTTCCGCCACTGTGTGCACATGATTTGACTGCATACTATCTTCATGTCCCTTAAGGCTTCATACTAGGGTTCACCCATATAAACTCAAATGATAACCATATAAGTTATTCTGGTGACCCTTATGTGCATTTTTTCAGCTACAAATACATTCTCTGGTATTTTGAATTGGTTTATTTAGACTCCCCTAACTTCTGTTTTCCTGATTCTGGCTACATTATACATTTTTGAAGATTTATAGTATAAAGATCTTCATGGATATATAATTCCGTTTTTGAGAGAGATTTATTAATGTGTCGCTTTAAAACTTGTGTTTAAGTTTTGGCATTTTAAGTTTGTGGTACTATACATGAAATCTGCTAGGTTTTTTCAGCTGTTGCTAACACTATAATGTCACTCTGCCCTCTCCTTTGCTCCTCTTAGCAGCAAATAATTAACCCCTTTTTCACTAACCTGATTCCAGCACAGATGTACCTCAGTGCTGGATCAGACTCCTCCTTGTGGCGGACCTGGCATCAGTCCCTGGGGTTGCCCGAACCCATATTGAGTTCTTGTGAACAGATCTGTATCCCCATGTTCGGGAACCGAACAGAACTTGTGTGGTCCCCCCCTGTTATTGACAAAAACACGACTAATCGTTTTAGCACTTTGTAAAGTCTTATGGAAAAGTATTGTATTAGACTATTCTGATTGGCTGATCACTTACCTTTTTATGCAGTATAAACATGCTGATTTTGTAAAGTATGAGTAACCATTGTAGATGTAACAATTCTGAATATGAACATATTTTTTATTGTTTATTATTTCAAAAAACGGTTTGTGCTCATATTTTACGAGTGCTTTTTCTATACAATGCATTAAAAAAGGGTAAATTCTTGTCTGGAACGCCCCTTTAGCAATCCATTATTACAACTAGGGATCAACCAATATTGATTTTTTTTTTTTAGAGCCGATACCGATAATCTGTAAACTTTTATTCCGATAGCCGATAACTTACCGATACTGATTTTAACATTTACCATTTTGAAAAAAAGAAACAATTTCTACACAAATCTACTGTTTACTGAACATGTTTGTTTATTTTTTATCAAATCTTTTTTTTATTAAGTGCTAAATGTACAAAATATACATGCCAGTCAGATTTTTTTGTTTTCAAGAATATTAAGTGTTCCTCTCCCTTCCCCTTCCATCCCCTCCCTTCCCTGTCCCTTAGTGTACCTCTCCACTCCCTTCCCTGTCCCTTAGTGTTCCTTTCCCCTCACCTCCCTTCCCTGTCACTTAGTGGTCATCTCCCCTCCCTTACCTGTCCCTTGATGGTCCTCTCCCCTCCTCTTACTCCCTCCCAGTCCTTCTGTGTGTGTGTGTCCCATTTTAGTGATCCTCTCCCCTCCCTGGTGTGCCTCATTATCTCTCTTGTAGTGTGGCCGAGCTCAGCAGAACGCAGTACAGGAGCTTCTGTTTCCTGTACCCGGACGGAAACTGAAGCTCCTGTACCGCGGAGCACTCTGCTCTGCTCAACCACGCTACACTGAATGACTGGTAGGGGGGAGCGCTGTGCATTTCCTTCCTGCCAGTCACTCGATTCTTGCGCTCCAGAGCCGGTGCGCCCTTAGACAGCTGCCTGTGCCGCCTTATGGACGCGCTGGGCCACCGACACTTCTCACATTATCGCCAATATCTGTATCAATAGTGGGCAATACCGATATTTGGCAAAATCCAGAACCGATTATCTATCCCTAATTACAACTGTTTAATTTTAATAACATGCGTTTCACACTTGCGTATTTTGCTTCAACGAGTAGGTTGTGTAGTTGCTTCCAAGTGCATTTAGCATTCTAAGTGTGAGGCAGCTGATTCCAAGTTGAGAAGAGCTGACAGATGAAATTCTGATTGTCCTGTTGAACATTGGCAAGATAGATTTACATCTCCATCTTCAAGATCTTAATGCACTATTTTCTCAGGGCAGATGGAAAAGCACCTGAGATCACCAAACAGGAAGCAAATATCATATGATTTCACTTATGGAGGAAAGCACACCATACGTCCTATTGATATATGTTTCTCAAGCACTGCAGATATTAGGCCTTGTTGATATGATACAGTGAGGGGAAAAAAGTATTTGATCCCCTGCTAATTTTGAACGTTTGCCCACTGACAAAGAAATAATCAGTCTGTTATATTAATGGTAGGTGTATTTGAACAGTGAGAGACAGAATAACAAAAAATAAAATCCAGAAAAACGTATGTAAAAAAAAGTTATAAATTGATTTGCATGTCAATGAGTGAAATAAGTCTTTGACCCCTTTGATTTAGTACTTGGTGGCAAAACCCTCGTTGGCAATCAGAGGTCAGATGTTTCTTGTAGCTTGCCACCAATTTGCACACATCTCAGGAGGGATTTTGTCCCACTCTTGTTTGCAGATCCTCTCCAAGTCATTAAGGTTTCGAGGCTGATGTTTGGCAACTCGAACCTTCAGCTCCCTCCACAGATTTTCAATGGGATTAAGGTCTTTAGACTAACTAGGCCTCTCCAGGACATTAATGTGCTTCTTCTTGAGCCACTCCTTTGTTGCCTTGGCTGTGTGTTTTGGGTCATTGTCATGCTGGAATACCCATCCAAGACCCATTTTCAATGCCCTGGCCAAGGAAAGGAGGTTCTCACCCAAGATTTCACGGTACATGGCCCCATTCATCGTCCCTACAAATGCGGTGCAGTTGTAATGTCCCCTTCGCAGAAAAACACCCCCAAAGCATAATGTTTCCACCTCCATGTTTGACAGTTGGGATGGTGTTCTTGGGGTCATAGGCAGCATACCTCCTCCTCCAGACACAGCAAGGTAAGTTGATGCCAAAGAGCTTGATTTTGGTCTCATCTCACCACAACACGTTCACCCAGTTCCCCTCTAAATCATTCAGATGTTCATTGGCAAACTTCAGATGGGCCTTTACATGTGCCTTCTTGAGCAGGGGTCCTTGCGGGAGCTGCAGGATTTCAGTCCTTCACTGTGTAGTGTGTTACCAATTGTTTTCTAGGTGACTATGGTCCCAGCTGCCTTGAGATCATTAACAAGATCCTTCCATGTAGTTCTGGGCTAATTTCTCACTGTTCTCATGATCATTGAAACTCCATGAGGTGAGATCTTGCATGGAGCGCCAGACCAAGGGAGACTGACCGTTATTTTGTGTTTCTTCCATTTGCGAATAATCGCACCAACTGTTGTCACCTTCTCACCAAGCTGCTTGGCGATGGTCTTGTAGCCCATTCCAGCCTTGTCTACAATCTTGTCCCTGACATCCTTGGACAGCTCTTTGATCCTGGCCATGGTGGAGAGTTTGGAATCTGTTTGATTGCTTATGTGGACAGGTGTCTTTTATACAGGTAACGATCTGAGATTAGGAGCACTCCCTTTAAGAGACTGCTCCTAATCTCAGCTCATTACCTGTATAAAAGACACATGGGAGCCAGAAATCTTGCTAATTAATAGGGGATCAAATACTTATTTCACTCATTGACATGCAAATCAATGTATAACTTTTTTGACATGCATTTTTCTGGATTTTTGTTTTTGTTATTCTGTCTCTCACTGTTAAAATACACCTACCATTAAAATTATAAACAGATAATTTCTTTGTCAGTGGACAAATGGGCAAAATCAGCAGGGAAAATAATTATTTTTTCCCTGACTGTATTTCTTTGCTGATTTTGCGTTTAGTGAATCATGTCCAAAGTAGTCTTAATATTTTATCCTTGTATTTGGATTCCTGTATTTATCCTAGCTAACTGATTTCAAGAGTAGGGTTACATTCAATATATAACATTACACAGGTTTAGTAACCTTTTTTCCTGTTTTTTTGTTGTTTTTTTTTGCTTGCCTTGGAAACATCAGAACCCAATTATGATTGACTTAAAAACTACAGTGAACACAGTAGGAGACAGGTATCCCCAGATCATTAATATCCACTCCTTGCATGGCTCGATTGCAACCAAACATGGTCTATCAGGTCTCTTGTTACATTACACTAAATGATATCATATCATCAATGTTTTGAAATCCCACTCTCTCCCTTACATGGCGTTTATAGGTTTGAGGAACACTAAAAATCAAAATGCTCTTCTCTCTCTGCCAAGGGATTATCATGTCTCTTTTAACTAGTACTTGTCATCTGTTCGCAAGAATTCCCATTGGAGACTATCGTCCCTGTCCTGCATTCTCTGCTCTGCAGGTGTTAGTTTACCAGTTTCTTGGTAGTTCATTCAAGTCCTCATACTTCTCATGTTATGCATATGTTTTGAGCTGTTACCAAATCACTGCTTCAAACCCTGACTCCAAAGTGCTATAAGAATTAATTTATGATTCGCTCTGGGCATATAATTATGCCTTAAATGTGTTTATACATTAGGGGTAGACACGGATTGCCATTAGAAATGTTTGCGCCCCTTATACAGTTGACGGCCTTTGTCCCTGGGGAATGCTTCCCAAATACACTGTTGATGCAGTGTATGTGTGTGTAAAGGATACATTGTTTGCATAGAGGATGCAGTGTGTGTGTAGTGGGTGTATACTGGTTGCAGTGTGTGTTTGTGTAGTGGATGCAGAGTGTGAAAAGTAAATGCAGTGTGTATATTTGTGTAGTGATGCTGTGTATGTAGTTGGTGCAGTATGTGTATAAAGTAGATTTAATGTTTGTGTGGTGGATGCAGTGTGTGTTTGTGGTAGTGGGTGCAGTGTGGGAGTGTGTAGATTTGTGAGGTGGGAGAGGGGTTGTGTTCTGTGGACTGTAGGCATTATTTATTTTAATGTTAAGACATTTGAAATTATATATTTTTCATTTTATTCAGAATGAGGACACTCAATCCCCTGGTGGCGCAGTAGCTTGTATAGTGAAGAGGGAGCCCAGGGGTCTCAATATTTCACTTCCTGCAGGTCGAATTTCATCTTCCTCTTTTGCAAGCTGGCATGTGTGCTGTGTTTCAGCATTGCAGTGAAAACTCACTACAACACTCTAACAGCCAAGGCTCGCAAGAGGACCTGCTGAAGGTGGAACTTGGAGTCTCCTCGGCCCCCATCTCACTTTTACTACCAGGGGGTCCCAGAGGTGCATATATAGATATATCGATTATCTATCTATCTATCTATCTATCTATCTATCTATCTATCTATCTATCTATCTATCTATCTATCTATCTATCTATCTATATATCTATCTAACTATCTCTCTATCTATCTATCTTTCTTTTTATCTGTATCTATCTATCTATCCATTGGCTTACCCCTCTGATGGCGGCCCTGGCAGTGGACATAATTCCCAACTGTCCAAATTTAGACGGGAATGTCTTTATTTCGGGCCCAAATCTTTCTGTCCTTCTCTTTTTTCTGTCAGTCAACACATTTAAAAAAAAATTGCATAACAGATGAGTAGACAATAGTAGTACAAAGGCTGAGAGTTACAGGGGCAGATATCAGAGCTAGAATACACACAATAAATGCAAAACAATCGGTAGTTTACGATGTTAAGTAGTGGAGACTAAATGTATAGAAAAAATGCTGTCAGGATATTTATATCGGCAGACATTTTGTGCTAAGATATAAATTAAAAGTGTATATTGCCAGAGTCACTCAGAACAGAGCGGACTCCTTGTTGGATTTCAGGCAAGACAAACACAAAATTTCTTTCCTTTCTGTAACTAGCCATTAGCCTGAGCTAAGGAATGCGTTATGTAAACAAGCCAAGTGATAAGCAATGAAGCAGGGGGATGGAATGCTCTGTTTAAATGTTAATGGAATAGAAATAATTTTAAACACAGACACTAGTGACAGAGAAGACTAAGTAATTAATTTTACTTTCTAAATCTTACAAGGTCCCATTGTAAGTAAGGGGTGAAATTGAGTTTAGACATGTCAATCCTAGAAATTACGATCAAAGTCGTTGCCACAAAGACTGAGGCAAACGCTTTGAATTGACAGCAAATTTAAGTTATGGTAGTCATTTTAGATAAGCCAAATTACGTCAAAATCGTCATCAGGAAAAGTTAACTATTTCCTGGATAGGAAAGTTTAGTGAGGCGAGAGTGCCCTCTATGGAAAAAAAATCTAAATTGCGATCTGCAGGTTGACTACACCTTCAGTATCCTATTGGTTCTACCAACTAATGACGTATAGAGAATCTTTCCCTTTAAAAAATTAGGACAAAGGGAACAGAAAGGTTAGTTTGGGCTTTCAGATTTAAATTCAGAGAGATCCAGGACAGATATTTAGGACACTCTGGGACTAACACTCAACTCTCAAACTCTCTTGGACACAACTCAAGAAACACTCCTTGACACTTAGAATTTTACTATTACTTTCAAACCAACATCACTTTTCTCTATTACTTACACACCTCCATTCAACCAATCATACTCGCATTCAAGTTCCTGGGACTACCTACTCATCTGATGAGAACATCTACATAACTGGTAATTATGCTGGTTTTATTTAATTAATTTAAATTAATAAAAAATCTATTAATAGCAAGATACATGCATGGATAAATCACGATCAGATCCCATAATTGAGAAATCTTAATTAAATGAAGAATATGTAGTTATAACACTCCATTCTGCAGGTGGAGTCAGATAATTACATAGTACTGGTATCTTATCACTAGTGATGTCGCGAACATAAAATTTTCGGTTCGCGAACGGCGACCGCGAACTTCCACAAACGTTCGCGAACCGGCGAACCGGGCGAACCGCCATAGACTTCAATGGGCAGGCAAATTTTAAAACCCACAGGGACTCGTTCTGGCCACACTAGTGATGGCAAAGTTGTTTCAAGGGGACTAACACCTGGACTGTGGCATGCCGGAGGGGGATCCATGGCAAAACTCCCATGGAAAATTACACAGTTGATGCAGAGTCTGATTTTAATCCATAAAGGGCAGAAATCACCTAACATTCCTAAATCACAATGGATATGGATTGACACCTGACATATGACATATTGACACCTTGACATATGGATTAACACCTGTCCTCAGAGACCCTGATACACACTGACAAAGAGCAGAATAGGGACTGTTCCCCCTACATAGGGTCACTTGGCAGATATGCAGGGGCGGACTGACCGGTCGGGCACTTCGGGCATGGTCCGAGGGCCCAGCCGGGAGGGGGGCCCGCCATCAGGGGGCCCGGCCGCCCCTTTAAATGCTGCAGCCGCCTGAGCGCTCTCTTAAGAGCGCTCAGGCGGCTGCAGCTTCTCACCTCCCCTCCCCGTAGCGTGGCCGAGCTGCTCTGCGTCCGCGGTGCCGGCCGGATTGATAGGAAGGTGCACACACACTGAGTGTGCACCTTCCTGTCAGTCCGGCCGGGTACAGGAAACAGAAACTTCTGTTCCGCGCGGAACAGAAGTTTCTGTTTCCTGTACCCGGCCGGACTGACAGGAAGGTGCACACTCAGTGTGTGTGCACCTTCCTTTCAATCCGGCCGGCACCGCGGACGCAGAGCAGCTCGGCCACGCTACGGGGAGGGGGTTAAAAGAGAGAGGGAGGGAGGGGGGGGTTGAGAGGGAGGGAGGGGGGGGGGTGGTTGAGGGAGGGAGGGGGGGGGTGGTTGAGGGAGGGGGGGGGGGTGGGTGGTTGAGAGAGGGAGGGGGGGTTAAAAGAGAGAGGGAGGGGGGGTTAAAAGAGAGAGGAGGGGGGGTTAAAAGAGAGAGGAGGGGGTGTTAAAAGAGAGGAGGGGGGTTAAAAGAGAGAGGGGGGTTAAAAGAGAGAGGGGGGGTTAAAAGAGAGAGGGGGGGTTAAAAGAGAGAGGAGGGGGGTTAAAAGAGGGAGGGGGGGTTAAAAGAGGGAGGGGGGTTAAAAGAGAGAGGAGGGGGGGTTAAAAGAGAGAGGAGGGGGGGTTAAAACAGAGAGGAGGGGGGGTTAAAAGAGAGAGGGAGGGGGGTTTAAAAGAGGGAGGGGGTTAAAAGAGAGAGGGAGGGGGGTTAAAAGAGAGAGGGGGTTGTTAAAAGAGAGAGGGGGTTGTTAAAAGAGAGAGGGAGGGGAGGTTAAAAGAGAGAGGGAGGGGAGGTTAAAAGAGAGAGGGAGGGGAGGTTAAAAGAGAGAGGGAGGGGAGGTTAAAAGAGAGAGGGAGGGGAGGTTAAAAGAGAGAGGGAGGGTGGTTAAAAGAGAGAGGGAGGGGGTAAAAAGAGAGAGGGAGGGGGTAAAAAGAGAGAGGGAGGGGGGTAAAAAGAGAGAGGGGAGTAGGGGGGTAAAAAGAGAGAGGGGAGTAGGGGGGGTAAAAAGAGAGGGGGTAAGAAGAGAGAGGGAGGGGGGTAAGAAGAGAGAGAGGGGGTAAGAAGAGAGGAGGGGAGTAAGAAGGGAGGGGGGAGTAAGAAGGGGGTAAGAAGAGGGGGAGGGGGGAGTAAAAGAGGAAGGGGGGAGTAAGAAGAGGGGGAGGGGAGAGTAAGAAGAGGGGGGAGGGGGGTAAGAAGAGGGGAGAGTAAGAAGAGAGGGGGGGAGTAAAGGGGGTAAGAAGAGGGGAGGGGGGAGTAAAAAGAGGAAGGGGGAGTAAGAAGAGGGGGGAGGGGGGTAAGAAGAGCGGGGAGGGGGTAAGAAGAGGGGGAGGGAGTAAGAAGAGGTGGGAGTAAGAAGAGGGGGAGGGGGGGTAAGAAGAGCGGGGAGGGGGGGTAAGAAGAGCGGGGAGGGGGGGTAAGAAGAGCGGGGAGGGGGTAAGAAGAGGGGGGAGGGGGTAAGAAGAGGTGGGAGTAAGAAGAGGGGGAGGGGGGAGTAAGAAGAGGGGAGAGTAAGAAGGGGGAGTAAGAAGAGGGGAGAGTAAGAAGGGGGAGTAAGGAGAGGGGGAGGGGGGAGTAAGAAGAGGGGGAGAGTAAGAAGAGAGTGGGAGTAAGAAGGGGGTAAGAAGAGGGGGAGGGGGGAGTAAGAGGAGGGAAATTGCCCCCTCCCCTGTCCGCAGGCACCGTGCGGGCAGCCGGCAGGGGAGGGAGGAAGAGAGGACCCGGGAGCTCAGCCTGCAGCTCCTCTGGGTCCTTCTTGAGCGAGCACAGATCGTTGCCGCGGTTACCACGGCAACGTTACGGCTCTTGCGAGAGTAAACTCTAGCCCTGGAGCTACGGGCTAGAGTTCACTCTCAACACTGTGACCACCAGGTATTCCTGGTGGTCGCAGTGGTGAGAGTGAACTTTAGCCCCATAAACACACTGCCCCCACACACCATACACATTCACACACTGCCCCCCATACACACACACTGCCCCCACACACACCATACACATTTACACACATTGCCTCACACACACACACATACACTGCCCACCCACACACACACAGCCCCCCATACTAACATTGCCACACACATACACAGCCCCCTCGTACACACATTGCCCCACACACCCTACACATTCACACACTACACCCCCTCACACACACTGAACCTTTCACACACACTGCACCCCTTACACATTGCACCACTGCTCCTATACCCTACTACAGCCTCATATCCCAGCAGAGCCCAGGTAAGTTGTCAAACTGTTCTTAAACGGTTTGACTACTTACTCTGGGAGGGGGGCCCGGCCCTCCTGGCACCATAACGACTACACAGAGTAGTAGTGGTTATTGTGCATGGATTATTTCTTTAAATAATCTACGAGTGCCCCAGTAGCCAGCAAGCCAGCCAACCCACAGGCCAGCCAGCCCACAGGCTGGCCAGTAGACAGCCAGCCAGCCTACAGGCCACCAGTTAGGCTTAAAGCCAGCAAACCCACAGCCTGCCAGCCAGCAAGCCACAGCCAGCAAGCCCACAGCCTGCCAGCCGCAGCCAGCAAGCCACAGCCTGCCAGCCGCAGCCAGCAAGCCCACAGCCTGCCAGCCGCAGCCAGCAAGCCCACAGCCTGCCAGCCGCAGCCAGCAAGCCCACAGCCTGCCAGCCGCAGCCAGCAAGCCCACAGCCTGCCGGCAGTAGCCAGCAAGCCCACAGCCTGCCGGCAGTAGCCAGCAAGCCCACAGCCTGCCGGCAGTAGCCAGCAAGCCCACAGCCTGCCAGCAGTAGCCAGCAAGCCCACAGCCTGCCAGCCGCAGCCAGTAAGCCCACAGCCTTCCAGCAAGCCCACAGACTGCCAGCCAGCAACAGTAATTAAGGTAAGAGGAGCCAACTTGGCCTAGGTAGCAGCTATGTTGTGTTGCTATATTGTGAATAGGAACCAGAGTGTTGGAGAGACCCCCCTCCAGGCCCCATTAGACTCCATTGTAGTCTCTAATGGGACCTGGAGGAAATTCTAACACACTCTCTCTAAAGGACACTGAGATAGCCTCTGCTAGAATGCTCCCCCCCTCCATGGCCCATTAGCCCTCAATTGTAGTCTCTACTGGGGCCTGGAGGCGACTGTTTCCAGCAGGGACACAGAGATGGCCTCTGTTAGAAAGACCCCCTTCCAAGCCTATTAGACTCCATTGTAGTCTCTAATAGGGCCTGGAGGGGATTCTTTCTAACACACTCTCTAAAGGACACTGACATAGCCTCTGCTAGAAAGACCCCCCTCCATGGCCCATTAGCCCTCAATTGTAGTCTCTACTGGGGCCTTGAAGGGATTATTGCACTTTTGTTCCTTGTGTCTAAAGATTGTGTAGGGTGTGGCTGGAGGCAGTGCATGGAGGCGGGACATGGGTGGCGCTTGCTGCGGAGTATGGGTGGGGCCTGTAAGGGGGCCCTTGATTTATTTTGCCCGGGGGCCCTGAGGGTTCTCAGTCCGCCCCTGCAGATATGGATTGACACCTGTCCTCAGGGACCCTGATACACACTGACACAGAGCAGAATAGGGACTGTTCCCCCTACATAGGGTCACTTGGCAGATATGGATTGACACCTGTCCTCAGAGACCTTGATGCACACTGACACAGAGCAGAATAGGGACTGTTCCCCCTACATAGGGTCACTTGGCAGATATGGATTGACACCTGTCCTCAGAGACCCTGATACACACTGACACAGAGCAGAATAGGGACTGTTCCCCCTACATAGGGTCACTTGGCAGATATGGATTGACAACTGTCCTCAGGGACCCTGATACACACTGACACAGAGCAGAATAGGGACTGTTCCTCCTACATAGGGTCACTTGGCAGATATGGATTGACACCTGTCCTCAGGGACCCTGATACACACTGACACAGTGCAGAATAGGGACTGTTCCCCCTACATAGGGTCACTTGGCAGATATGGATTGACACCTGTCCTCAGGGACCCTGATACACACTGACACAGAGCAGAATAGGGACTGTTCCCCCTACATAGGGTCACTTGGCAGATATGGATTGACACCTGTCCTCAGGGACCCTGATACACACTGACACAGAGCAGAATAGGGACTGTTCCCCCTACATAGGGTCACTTGGCAGATATGGATTGACACCTGTCCTCAGGGACCCTGATACACACTGACACAGAGCAGAATAGGGACTGTTCCTCCTACATAGGGTCACTTGGCAGATATGGATTGACACCTGACATATGACATATTGACACCTTGACATATGGATTAACACCTGTCCTCAGAGACCCTGATACACACTGACACAGAGCAGAATAGGGACTGTTCCCCCTACATAGGGTCACTTGGCAGATATGGATTGACACCTGTCCTCAGGGACCCTGATACACACTGACACAGAGCAGAATAGGGACTGTTCCCCCTACATAGGGTCACTTGGCAGATATGGATTGACACCTGTCCTCAGAGACCTTGATGCACACTGACACATAGCAGAATAGGGACTGTTCCCCCTACATAGGGTCTCTTGGCAGATATGGATTGACACCTGTCCTCAGAGACCCTGATACACACTGACACAGAGCAGAATAGGGACTGTTCCCCCTACATAGGGTCACTTCGCAGATATGGATTGACACCTGTCCTCAGGGACCCTGATACACACTGACACAGAGCAGAATAGGGACTGTTCCCCCTACATAGGGTCACTTGGCAGATATGGATTGACACCTGTCCTCAGGGACCCTGATACACACTGACACAGAGCAGAATAGGGACTGTTCCCCCTACATAGGGTCACTTCGCAGATATGGATTGACACCTGTCCTCAGGGACCCTGATACACACTGACACAGAGCAGAATAGGGACTGTTCCTCCTACATAGGGTCACCTGGCAGATATGGATTGACACCTGTCCTCAGGGACCCTGATACACACTGACACAGAGCAGAATAGGGACTGTTCCCCCTACATAGGGTCACTTGGCAGATATGGATTGACACCTGTCCTCAGGGACCCTGATACACACTGACACAGAGCAGAATAGGGACTGTTCCTCCTACATCGGGTCACTTGGTAGATATGGATATCTGGAGTTAAGGCGAGGTAGTCTGCTACCTGTCGGTCGAGTCGTTCTCTGAGGGTGGATCCCGAAGGGCTGTTGCGATGCGTAGGACTTAAAAAGCTCCATCAACAACACGTCTTTAAAGCGTCCTGTCCTTGCCGGCGTGTTCATGGGAGGAGGTGGATTACTTTCACCTCTTCCCCTGTTAGATTCCCGTTGTGCTGTGACATCACCCTTATACGCTGTGTAAAGCATACTTTTTAATTTATTTTGCAAATGCTGCATCCTTTCCGACTTGTTGTAATTTGGTAGCATTTCAGCCACTTTCTGCTTATACCGGGGGTCTAGTAGCGTGGACACCCAGTACAGGTCGTTCTCCTTCAGCCTTTTTATACGAGGGTCCCTCAACAGGCACGGCAGCATGAAAGACCCCATTTGCACAAGGTTGGATGCCGAGCTACTCATTTCCCGTTCCTCCTCCTCAGTGATCTCAATGAAGGTATGTTCTTCCCCCCAGCCACGTACAACACCACGGGTACCAGATAGGTGACAACGAGCACCCTGGGATGACTGTTGTGGTTGGTCTTCCTCCTCCTCCTCAAAGCCACATTCCTCCTCTGACTCCTCTTCCTCACAATCCTCTTCCAGCGTTGCCGCAGGTCCAGCAAGCGATGCTGATAAGGCTGTTTCTGGTGGTGATGGTGACCACAACTCTTCCTCTTCACGCTCATCTACGGTCTGATCCAGCACTCTTCGCAGGGCATGCTCCAGGAAGAAAACAAATGGTAATATGTCGCTGATGGTGCCTTCGGTGCGACTGACTAGGTTTGTCACCTCCTCAAAAGGATGCATGAGCCTACAGGCATTGCGCATGAGCGTCCACTAATGTGGCAACAAAAATTCCCAGCTCCCCAGAGGCTTCCTAGCACCCCGATCATACAAATATTCATTAACGGCTTTTTCTTGTTGGAGCAGGCGGTCGAACATTAGGAGTGTTGAATTCCAACGTGTCGGGCTGTCGCAAATCAAGCGCCTCACTGGCATGTTGTTTCGCCGCTGGATATCTGCAAAGTGCGCCATGGCCGTGTAGGAACGCCTTAAATGGCCACACACCTTCCTGGCCTGCTTCAGGACGTCCTGTAAGCCTGTGTACTTTTGCACAAAGCGTTGTACGATCAGATTACACACATGTGCCATGCACGGCACATGTGTCAACTTGCCCAACTTCAATGCCGCCAACAAATTTGTTCCGTTGTCACAAACCACTTTGCCGATATCCAGTTGCTGCGGAGTAAGCAACTTTTCCACCTGTGCGTTCAGGGCGGACAGGAGTGCTTGTCCGGTGTGACTCTCTGCTTTCAAGCAAGTCAAACCCAAGACGGCTTGACACTGCCGTATCCGGGATGTGGAATAGTACCTGGGGAGCTGGGGGGGTGCCGTTGATGTGGAGCAAGACGCAGCTGCAGAAGAGGACTCAGTCGAGGAGGTTATGGAAGAGAATGAAGTAGGAGGAGTAGAAGAGGTGGCAGAAGGCCTGCCTGCAAGTCGTGGCGGTGTCACCAACTCCTCTGCAGAGCCACGCATTCCATGCTTGGCAGCCGTCAGCAGGTTTACCTAACGCGCAGTGTAGGTGATATACCTGCTATGACCATGCTTTGCAGACCAGGTATCAGTGGTCAGATGGACCCTTGCCTCAACACTGTGTGCCAGACAGGCCATTACTTCCTTTTGCACAATCGAGTACAGGTTGGGGATTGCCTTTTGTGAAAAGAAATTTCGTCCGGGTACCTTCCACTGCGGTGTCCCAATAGCCACAAATGTTTTGAACGCCTCAGACTCCACCAGCTTGTATGGTAAAAGCTGGCGGGCTAATAGTTCAGACAAGCCAGCTGTCAGACGCTGGGCAAGGGGGTGACTTTCTGACATTGGCTTCTTACGCTCAAACATGTCCTTGACAGACACCTGACTGTGGGCAGATGAGCGGGAACTGCTCAAGGCGAGAGATGGAGTGGCGGATGGTTGAGAGGGGGCAAGGAGGACAGCCGTGGTTGACGTGGCTGAAGATGCTGGATCAGGAGGAGGATGGCGGCTTTGAGTTTGTGTGCTGCTTGTACTCATGTGTTGATCATATAGGCGTTTGTGATGTGCGATCATGTGCCTACGCAAAGCAGTTGTACCTAGGTGGGTGCTGGACTTCCCACGACTCAGTTTCTTTTGGCACAGGTTGCAAATGGCATCGCTGTTGTCAGAGGCAGACACAAAAAAAAAATGCCACACTGCTGAGCTCTGCAATGACGACATTCTGGTGGTGGACACAGCATGCGTTGATTGGCGTCCTGTCGGGCTGACCCCGGGTGCCGATGCATGCTGTCTGACTGTGCCACTAGCTCCTTGCGACGACCTCCCCCTGCTTCCAACTCGTCTCCTCCTCCTCTCTGTCTCCCCATCTGAACTTTCGCCCTGTTCTTCTTCTTGCCGAGCGGGCACCCACGTGACATCCATGGACGCATCGTCATCATCAACGGCTTCACTTGTATCTGACAACTCAGCAAAGGAAGCAGCAGCGGGTACAACATCATCATCATCACACCGTACGTCCATGTGTGTAATGCTGCCTGACTGAGACATATCCCTGTTATCTACATCCTCTGGCAATAATGGTTGCGCATCACTCATTTCTTCAAACGGATGTGTAAATAACTCCTCTGACAGATAAAGTGAAGCGGCTGTGGTGCTAGTGTTGGTGGTGGCGGCAGGCGGGTGAGTGGTATCTGGAGAGGTGCCCGAAGCTAAGCTTGAGGAGGATGGTGCGTCAAGGTTCCGAGCGGAAGCTGTAGAATATTGGGTGTCCTGTGTTAGCCAGTCAACTATGTCCTCAGACCTTTTCAAGTTCAGGGTAGGTGGTCTCTGAAAATTGGGCATTATTCTACGGCAAAAGGGAATCACAGCACCACGACCACGACGGCCCCTGCGGGGTGGCCTGCCTCTGCCTGTAATTTTTTTTTGGATTAGTGGTACTATGCGTGCAAGCTACTGTGAGACCAGATATGAGTGGCAATATGCACTTGCAGAGGTTGGCAGAGTACACGCTGTAGGCCTGACACACCCTCTTGAAGACAAGTAACTGCTATTCAATCTATAACAGTGAAAAAAGTTTTTTGGTTTTAAAAGCACGCTATTGTGACACCAGATATGAGTGGCAATGTGCACTTGCAGAGGTTGGCAGAGTACACGCTGTAGGCCTGACACACCCGCTTGAAGACAAGTAACTGCTATTCAATCTATAACAGTGAAAAAGGTTTTGTCACTGAGGTTGTATGTAGGGATACCACTCAGATGTCTTTAGAAGCAAATTGCATGTATAGAATACAACACCAGGTAGCTTACATCCACTTCAGTTGATGCCATCCCGAGTACACTGCATGTGCATCTATTGATTTCTATGAGAAACCTGGCCTTTGTGTGTGATATCATGCATGCACAGGTGCTGTTAGAGCATCTAGCCCAAGGATAGGCAACCTTTGGCACTCCAGATGTTGTGGACTACATCCCCCATAATGTTCTTACACCCATAATGCTGGCAAAGCATCATGGGAGGTGTAGTCCAAAACATCTGCAATGCCAAAGGTTGCCTATGCCTGAATTCTAGCCTGATTATTGCAGAAATCACTGGAAATTAGTTTAAACCCAGTTATGGCAAGTACCATATACCCACCTTCTTAGTATGCATATTTTTTTTCAAGCAGAAAGCCAGACAGCTAGGTAGAGAAAACCAGGTAGGGCTGCTCTCATAAGAAGGAAGGATGGTGGCTATTGTACAGAAGAGGAAAATACCAGAGCATAGGCACCTAGCAACAAAGTATAGCAAAAGCAAATTGGTAAGCCCTTGCATCTTGCCTAATGAGATGATTACTTTAATACATATGAACCAATGATTTGAAAAAATGGAAAAAACTAAAGAAGCATTGGCCATTTACTGGCTAGTGTACTTTATGAATAAAGTATACATGATACAATGTTGTGTAGCTGTTAAATGAAAAATACAATAACAAATATTTAATCTGGTTTAATTTCTGTTTTATTTGTAGCATAGTATTCAATAATTGATATATGTACAAAAATATATTCATGTTGGCTAAGTAATTATATAGTAATTATAAAAACATTTTGTTATTGTTTTGTTATATTTAATTTGTCCATGCATTAACCTTAAAAGACACATTATGATTTTTTTTTTTTATCACCTTGACATTATGCAAAGTGTTTAGGGTAAGAAAGTCATTTTAATCAAACACTTACTTTTTTCTTTAGTTAAGTTGGGTAATAAATTAACTTTCCTAATTTTATCAGTTAAATTAACAATCTGAGTTCTGTATTCATAAACATGAGGTATTAGCAAAGTGTATGTGTGTATATACAGTGGTGTATCTTGGTTTTGTGCTGCCCTAGGCAGGACAAAACTCAGACACCCCCCCCCCCGCGCGCACGCGCGCCACCCCCACCCAACCCTTCCCCCCTGCCCCGCCTTCTAAATACACACACATTCACTGACAGATACGCATACACTAGCTAACAGACACACACAGTCAGACACACACAGTCGGACACACACAGTCGGACACACACAGTCGGACACACACACACACTAACAAACACACACAGTCGGACACACACAGTGAGACACACACACTAACAAACACACACAGTCGGACACACACACACACACTAACAAACACACACAGTCGGACACACACACACTAACAGACACACACAGTGAGACACACACACTAACAAACACACACAGTCTGACACACACACTAACAGACACACACAGTGAGACACACACACTAACAAACACACACAGTCGGAACACACACTAACAAACACACACAGTCGGACACACACACTAACAGACACACACAGTGAGACACACACACTAACAAACACACACAGTCGGACACACACACTAACAAACACACACAGTCGGACACACACACACTAACAAACACACACAGTCAGACACACACACTAACAAACACACACAGTCGGACACACACACTAACAGACACACACAGTGAGACACACACACTAACAAACACACAGTCTGACACACACACTAACAGACACACACAGTGATACACACACACTAACAAACACACACAGTCGGACACACACACACTAACAGACACACACTGTCGGACACACAGTCAGACACACACTGTCGGACACACAGTCAGACACACACACTAACAGACACACACACACTAACACACACACTAACAGACACACACACACTAACAGACACACACACACTATCAGACACACACACACTAACACACACACTATCAGACACACACACTATCAGACACACACACACTAACAGACACACACACACTAACAGACACACACACACTATCAGACACACACAGTCAGAGACACACACACACACACTCACATTAACACATTTATTTATTTTTTTTATTTACTCCCCCTCCCCTACCTTTGGGAATGCTGGGGGTGGGGGGTTCTCCAATTCCCTGGTGGTCAAGTGGCTGCAGGACGGCACTGGCGGGCAGGCTGGGCGGCCGGCGAGGGAGCTCTTCCCCTGAGCTCTCTGCTCAGCTCCCTCGCGCGCCGCCCGCAGAGTGAGGCTGGGAGGCGGAGCCGGAATATGACGTCATATTCCGGCTCCCAGTCTCACTCTGCGGGCGGCGCGCGAGGGAGCTGAGCAGAGAGCTCAGGGGAAGAGCTCCCTCGCCGGCCGCCCAGCAACCAGCCCAGCATGTCTGTTAGCCGCAAGGCTAACAGGACATTTGCCTTGGGCATTTGGGGGCGGCGTTTTTTGCCGCCCCCTGGAAAATGCCGCCCAAGGCAAATGCCTTGTTTGCCTCGCGGCTAATACGCCCCTGTGTATATATATATATATATATTATTTTTGTCATCTTTACAGGATTTGTGCAGTTAGAAGATGTTCCCCAATATGTATCAGAAACAAAAAATAGTTATACATTGATCGATAATAATGCTTTTATGTTAAAATTACATTTTAGAAATTTCTAAACAAATAAAAATAACTGTACCTTTACATTGCCCCAACAATATCAAAAAGTTCTCCCTTTACATAACGTATTATAATGCCAAATATGTGCAAAGATTTCAAACCCAGACACAGTAGTATATGTTAAATAATCAATACCTTCATTGTGATGTGCAAAAATATATTCAAGGGTATATAAAATGTGGTGCATCATATCACCTGAGAGTTATGAAAGTTTCTTTTTATTTAAAGTGATACTAAACTGTAGAAATAACATGTATTTATTTTTTTACTACCTTAAATATCACTGATTAAAAACCAGACAGGACTTAGATGCTGAGAGTATCAGTGCACTTCAATCAACAAAGCATACTGTTATATACTATTGGAGGTAACAGCAGGTATGGTTACAATCCTTGCCAGAATTATATATGTAAACAATATATTTTCACTGCAGAAAATCTTATATTACAGATTCTAGACAGATATAACATGGCATGCGTCTTTAAAAAATAGATACCATTTTTGGGTGCATTGTGAAATTAATTTCAGATTCAAAAACAATACATAGAAAGTCAGCTTTGCGGATCTTAGGTTAGTATTGTACTTGTTCATATAATTGTAGGCAAGACAATTCTGTTTTATTTTTCAGACCTTTCTAGTGCACATTAGCAGAAATGCATTTAAAAGATCACTGTAGATACCATAGCTACTTCAAAGTATTGAAGTGGTTATGGTGACTGGAGTATGTGGGTTTATAGACCATTTGGCAGAGATAGTCATTCCCTGGCAGCCTGGAACGTAACTTCCACTTATGTAATGGTGAAGGCAGATTTATATTTTCCAAGACTTATACATCCCAAATTATTGCCAGCTAAAACATTTATCTGTGTGGCAGAACCCAGTGCCCGCAAACTCCAAATACCATAACCATAACTTCAAGCCGTTTAAGTGGTTATGGTGCCTATGAGCTGTGGTGGTTATCTTCCTTAGAGTGCTTAAACTGTGCATGAATGATTAAATAACCCATATTATAACAAAACAAAACAAAAAAAAAGCCAAAACAGAGTCATATTATTATTATTACATTTTATGTTATTAATAATAATATATATTATTTAATATTTTGTATATATGTATGTGTATATATTTGTGTTTAACATTGCATTTACTATCCACTTATTTCAGGTGGAAGGGATTTTCATCCACACTTTTTCCCCCCACTTATTTGGTATGTATGTGTATATATATATTTATGATAAACTTCTTCATTAAAAATACATCAATAGTATCCCGGGGAGTATTTAAAGGGACACTATAGGCACCCAGACCACTTCAGCTCATTGACATGATCTGGGTGCACTGTCCCAGGTCCCTTACCCGGCAAAGGTAATCATCGTAGTTTTTTACAAAATGCAATAATTACCTTTCAGGGTTAACTCCAACTCTAGTGGCTTTCTAGAAGACATCCACTAGAGGGACTTCCAGGCTGTTAGGCAACCTTTGTAGGCTTATCTGACGCTAGACGTCCTCACGCTATGCATAGGGACGTCCAGTGTCACCCAAAACCCGATAGGAAAGCATTGTGTAATGCTTTCCTATGGTGGAAATCCCAATGCGAGTGCGGCCATTGCTGTGCATGCGCATTAGGTCTGACATTGCCCAGGGACAGGTTAAGGCAGACCTGAGCCACGATGGTAGGGGGACAGCGAGAGAGGGAGAAGCTTTAGTGCCAGGATAACAAGAGTTGCCACAAAGGTTTTACATTTACGCTTTAATCTAGTCAACTATGTGCAAACATGCATATCAACTATAGATGAAAAAGAAAAACACCAAATAGGAGTCTGAAGTATCATAACAATGTAGATCCCTGAGAATCCGCCCTCTCATCCTAAGATTGGAGTGAAGACCCTGAGTATTCCCAGGTATGTAATATACGGTTTGGAGGTAATTTTTGACCATAAAGTGTTATTTTTACTAATAGTCATTTTGACACGTGTGTTTTTAACTCAATAATTAAGATTAAAAGGTTAATTTTAGCACCAGAATCACTTCATCTTAATGAATATTGCTTCCCCTTTCACAAATGGTCATATAGTGACAGCCACTAGGGGCTCAGACTTGAATAGCTGAATCTATTTCACACCCAGTGTTAGCATGCATAATGTGCAGGCACCAGGTGCTAGGTGTGGATCCTTATAGCGACTGGATTGGTGGATGGTGGTGATGACCATGTATGGCCATGTGTCCATAATGCTTCTCTTTAAGAACCATTTATTGGCCAGAAACCGTAAAGCTTGGTAATGTTACAGTACAAAGATTAGGCTGTGGTTAGGAGTCTGTCTGGAATAAACATAATTTTAATTGTGTTTTTAAACCTTTTTCACTAAAAAAGGAGGGCTCTTAAACGTACATAGCAGACATTAAAGACAAAAAATATATATATACATTCAGATATATTTTGTATCATTCCTTGTCTACTTTTTTACATTCAGAGTGAGAAAGGCTAGGAATCTTCTAGGATTGGAAGAAGCAGTTTTCTATCTGAGAATGTCCAACAGTGTACGCTGCTTATCATTCACTTGTAAATACTTCACATATATTTCTTAGAAATGAGAAGCAGATGTCAGATCAAAATTTTGTAATTATCTGTACAGGTCTCTACCATTCGTATGATAACATTTATCCTTGTTTGCTCAATGTGCCTCTTGAACCTCAGCAAGTTAAGCTAGCATTGGCTGTCTCCAAATAATACTCATACAGACTTTGTAACTATAAATGTAGTTCAAAAGACTTATATTTTATTTTGTGCCAAAACCACCTCTAAACTAAATATTTCAAACTGAGTTGAACTCTATGCTGCATCTGTAAAGGGCTCATATAGTGCATATGTGACGATCTCTCTCATCATAATATTCTAATACCACCTTTATAGACCTCCATGCAGCAAAGCAAATTGACCGTGTCAGGTGTCTGACCATTTGCAGTAATGTAAGCTGAGCTCGGTGTTTGTAGTTTGTGTTAGCTCGTGGAGCACTGGGTGTACAACATATATTTATTCCATGACCAGTGAGTCAGAGAAAGGTAGCATCTCTCCATACTCTGCCAATGAAAATGAGGTAGCTAGCACCATGGAAGTCTATAAAATATGGCCATCATGGCCTGAGCATGAAACAATTAAGAAGAAGAGTAATTTTCTAGAAAACCATATGTGCCGTTTACAAATGTTTATAATAATTTATATATCCCTTTCTAACACACAACTGACATGTAAACCTCCTATGTACTCCTGTTGAAAATCTGTGCTGAATACAATGTCTCTGATCACAAACATTGCTGTTCACCCCCTCCCTCTACATTCCTTAAAGGGACAGCTGCTTGCCAGTGCTGTAAATGGCTTGTGCTATGTGACAGTAAAGCTGGTGGGATTGAAGGAAGGGTTAGTGGTGAAAAGCACAGGTGAAAGTGTGTTGTGACAACACATACTGATGGAACCAATTCGTGTCCAAGGTCAGGTTTCATCATGTGTCGTTGGGTTAACCACCGTCCGTATCATGCTCGGGTTTAACATTTCTTGCGCAAAAAATAGCAGCAACGCCAGGTGCAAATTTCCCATCCCAGTAAGATGCATGGTGTCCTTAATAAACTTGTCCAATGTAAAACAAAGTGCATATTAGTCTTGTGAGATATATATATATTTACTTATTTATTTATTGTTTTCCGTTGATGTTTCTTTCCATTCAGCAATAAAGTATGCAAGCTCCATGTCTTCCTTCGATGAGTTCAATGTAAACAAAAGAGTGCAGAGTGATTATATTTAGAACTGTTCTATATTCAGTGCAATAATTGGACACGCTGCTCCTCTGACAAAATATCTGTGTACACCTTAAATAGGCAAGTGCTTATCCCCTTCTCTGTGCTGAAAGAGGAAGTAAAAAACACAAATTACAAAGTTTCCACCAAAATCTTCAACTGCATCAAACAATCAATAATATTCTTCATTTAACAATATTAGGAATGTCATATGGCCGTCCAACAGAACCTCCCATAACAAGTGAATTTTGAATTAGACTGAATATATATATATATATATATATATATATATATATATATATATACATACAATTGTATAAGTAAAAATGTTTTAGGAGGGATCAAATGATGACTAGGCACTGGATTTTCTACAAGGCTGCTTGAAATATATCCACAATTTATTAAATGAAACCATTGTTTAGTCATGACCTTGCCCACAAGAACATTAATAGATCTACCGTTCGCCTAGATCATAAATTTAACTGCTTTAGTATAGTCAACTCAAAATTTACATTATAGTAAAATGGTCCCAGTCAAATTCTGTGAACGAAAAAAAACCCTGAACACTGAAATAAAAGGGCAGAGAAAAAGGTAGAGTGAAAACAAAAAGAGATGGAGAGAAAGAAAGGCAGAGCGATAAACACAGATATTGCCGGAAGGAAGCTGTCTGTGACAGGTTATCTTATTCCATCACTGCCTGCCAATATGACCACCATACAAGTCCTCCTTTAATGTATGCTAGACTGGCATTCGGGAGTTCTGTAAGATCTCACTTGGTGTGTGACCTGAAATACAGCACTTGTTCCTGTAAGCAAACCTTGGCTAGGCTTTACAAAGACAAGAACTCAGGCAATAAAAGTGAAATAGATAAAGTCATTATAGATGTTACTGCATGGAAGAAAACTAAATCTTCCCCTAAACGTGCATAAATGTCGGCGGGTATGAATAGGGGAAATGGGCCAGTCAGTGTAACCTAGGGTAAGCTGTCTTAAGGTGCCTTGTACGGTTTCTTCTTCCAGCGTTAGTGGCACCTAATCAATATACTAGACATGCAATGGTCCATTAAAGCTGCACATTCTAGAAGGATGGAAGCCATGATTCCATGGGGAAGTAAGAGTCTCATACCATGGGTTGCAGCATAATTGTAAACTTTAAACTATTTAGTCTCACCTACTCCAATCGCTAACAAGTATCAACACACAGGTAATACAGGACAACACAGAAATATATGACATATAAAATCAATCATCTAATAACAGCTGGCAAGAGTGATCCTGTTCGGGGTAAAAATGTATCTTCATCTAAACCACTCACTTACCCAGTAAGTGTCGGGACAGAAATAATGTGTAAAGTCAAAGGGAAAGAACAATAAGGACCTGTAAAGCAGATAGACATAGGCAGCAGTACAATATGGCAGGCATAAGAGGGTCTCCATGACAGAAACAAAGGAAGACATTGAAAAGCAGATTAGGGGGGAATGCGAGACACAAGTTGAGAAAGAAATAAGAGTATGTCAAAAAGAGAGTGAGCAGCAAGAGGAAGTTCGATAAGCTAGATGGAAAAGAAAGTAGAGCGTATAGGCAAAAAGGTTAGGGAAGAGAAAAAAAAAAAAAAAACAGGCTGGGGGAGCAGGGGTAGATTTAATAATAGAGTAAAATGAAAAATTATGAACAGGAAGAGAGAATGAAAAAGTTTAGAAAATCAAGGATAAAGGAATAGTGATAAACAGACCAAAAAAAGATGAAGGAATGAAAGAGATGGTGGTGACTATAGGAGATTTGGAGGAAAAAGTGAAGGGGTTTTAAAAGTCTTTAAATGAATATAAGGTTGAGGGTAGTTTTTGGATAGAAGTGAGGAAATAAAAGGGGCTGCAAGTCGAGGATCAGCTAAAAAGCTAACAAACGGGTTGACCACTGATGGATAAGGTAAATGGATGTAAATAGCTGAGAGGTAATATTTAAGTAAAACTGAAGTTTGGGTATCCATGATTAGAACCTTTTATTTCATTACAGGGTTAATGTTCCAAAATGTTTTGTTTTTTTGTGTGACTGTTTTTTAAAATGTGTAAATTCCATATACTGAAATCTATGATCATTTTAAGGGGTTGATATGAAAAGCTGTGGGTTTTTGTAAACATATTATGTCATATGCTGGCCTACAGCCCAGTATGTCTTCCCGATATGTGTAGTGCAAACAGAGAGCAGGCTCTGTTCTGTTACTGTAGAAACTTTAGATAAGTCACACTAATATTGCCACCACTATTCCTCCTCAGGACGTGACCTGTTTGTTCCCCCCATATTGTATATTTTACATTGTGAATTCTATGCAAATCTGTTATGGTCTGATTTTGTGGTTGTTTCAGTTTGGCCAGTCTAAACTAAAGATGATGGCTACTTTGTAGAAAACTGCATGGATTAAAAATAAATTGCTACCCAAAACTTCCGTACAAAGTAAGATTCCTTCAGCAATAACAGTAACAATAGTCAGAAGACAGAAGATAACTTTTGGATACATATTGTATCTTTTTTAAGTTGGCTCTTTTAAATGCCTTGTGGGATGCTCCTGGGAGCTATTGGCACCCAACCCACTACAGCCTACTGTAGTGGTTTTGGTGCTTGTGGTGTTCCTTTAATTGTAATGATTGGATTTACTGACTGCTGCTTTGAAAGGTCTGGTACAAGATACCATTTTTGATGCAGATACTAGCAATTCATTGACATGCCCCTCATGAGATACTTTAAAGAGGCTGTCAGTCATTGTAAACCTAGTGGTCAGTGTGTATCGGAAGATCAATGGCAAAGATAAGAAGAGATTGGAAATAGAGGGGGAGAATCAAACCGTGCTATTCTGAGCAAGTATTTTTAACCCATGGATTGCTGAGGCGCTGGGGACTCTCCTCCTCCTTCGGTTGTCATCGGCTTAATGCGCATGCGCGGCAAGAGCCGCGCGCGCATTCAGCCAGTCCATAGGAAAGCATTCTCAATGCTTTCCTATGGACGCTGGCGTCTTCTCCCTGTGAAAATCACAGTGAGAAGCACCTCTAGCGGCTGTCAATGAGACAGCCACTAGAGGCTGGATTAACCCATATGTAAACATAACAGTTTCTCTGAAACTGCTATGTTTACAGCAGGCAGGGTTAATCCTAGATGGACCTGGCACCCAGACCACTTCATTAAGCTGAAGTGGTCTGGGTGCCTATAGTGGTCCTTTAACCCCATCGCTTGGGATCATTATTGATTCCATTAACTGGTTACAGTATGGCACAAAGTGTAAGAATCTATTTGCAAAAAAAAATAATAATTTAATTTGCATGTATTTCTCTAAGGTATATCAGCCTGTGTATGTACTAGCATGTAACTAGTATGTAACTCCAATGCTTATATAAGCAAGAGTGATATCTACATGTACACAATACTGACATTTCCTACAAAAGCATAGCATAGGAATTTATGAAATGCCATTTTGGTAGAATGGCACTATGTCAGGATTAGAGTTATGCCAAACTAGCATTCTGTCATGTAATCAGGTTATCATACTGTATGTGATGAAAGTACCATTCTGTCGGTCTGCTTGCCATCTTTATGTATTTTGCTATTTTGTTTGTGATCATTTGACCCTGAAAACCTGCAAGAGCTGACATTAAAGGACCACTCTAGTGCCAGGAAAGCATACTCGTTTTCCTGGCACTAGAGTGCCCTGAGGGTGCCCCCACCCTCAGGGACCCCCTCCCGCCCGGCTCTGGAAAGGGGAAAGGGGTTAAATCTTACCTTTTTCCAGCGCTGGGCGGAGAGATCTCCTCCTGCTCTCCTCCTCCGATCCTCCTCTTCTCCTCCCCGTCGGCTGAATGCGCACGCGCGGCAAGAGCTGCGCGCGCATTCAGCCGGTCACATAGGAAAGCATTCATAATGCTTTCCTATGGACGCTTGCGTGCTCTCACTGTGAAAATCACAGTGAGAAGCACGCAAGCGCCTCTAGCGGCTGTCAATGAGACAGCCACTAGAGGACATAGGGGGAAGGCTTAACCCATTCATAAACATAGCAGTTTCTCTGAAACTGCTATGTTTATGAAAAAATGGGTTAACCCTAGAAGGACCTGGCACCCAGACCACCTCATTAAGCTGAAGTGGTCTGGGTGCCTAGAGTGGTCCTTTAAGCCATTCCTTACTGAAGGCATGCCAAGTTGGTCATGTTATAAAATAACCTTTAATCAATAGTGTCATTAAAACAGCTTTTGGGAAGCTGAACATATATTGAGTGACACTGTAATGGTACTATAATAAGACCTACTTCAAGTAGAATAATTGAGCTTTAGTTTTAGGATTCCCATCATTTGTGGCCTGGTAAAGCACAGTTGAGCATGATTGGAGTCACATTCCACAGCATCTCCTGTCAGCAAAATTGTGTACAGGTACATTTCTATACCCACTTGTGCTCTAAGCACTCTAACTAGAGCAGCACCATTATAGCATTGCTATAATAATATATTTTTAACTAAGTTCTGTGCCTAAATGTCACAAATTATTAGTCAAGTGTGCTTTGTATAGAGTTAAACGTATTTACACTGGAGTATTATAGCTAGAATATAGCAAATGTAAGCAAGATTACAACTATAACTGTGGGGCAAAATAGATTAAATTTTTTCAACAGTCTATTTATTTCCAGATTGGCTTTTTTGACCACAATTTGGCAAATTTAGTTAACAATTCACCATAGTCTACTGCTTAGTGAATTGCTCCATCTGCACCATTTTAGGCTAATTCCTTGTTGATGTGACAGTGCTGACATGTAATTTATCCTGAAGAAGATAAACCCTAAAGTCTACTATAATAGTAGGAGGCCAGCAGGATGAGCTGTTGGCATCAGACGCCTAAATTGATTTCAACCAAATTTCAACAGATTTTGTATTACCGTTCAGTTGTGTTTATTCATCTAATATCCACATAACTTGTCTCATTTGTATATTCATAAACTGAAACAGAACTGCAACCAAATTTGTTTCATTCAGTTAATACTATTCCACTGATACAAACCAAGGATATTGTACTGAAGTCCCCTAACTCATAGACCACCATAATACTGCCCCCAAACCCCTTCTACTATATAACAATATCCCACTGTATATCCCTCCCAAGCCCTACTCTTACCTTAGCTCCAGCTATTTTTGTTTCTGTTGTGGCGGGATTTGACTGTCATCCTGTTGCAATTTTGATGAGTTATTTTAAAATAATGATCTTGGCTGCAATAAAATCCATTTGAAAATAACAGTAACCCATTTGGCTCAATGCAGTTTCAGTTAGGCTGATGATAGCGAATAAGATGAACCTCTGAAGGGTTTTTCAGCTGAAGTGAAGAGAATTAAGCCGAATAAAGGGGCCACATTTGCCATTTATAGAATTATTCACTTGACACCAAACTGTAATGAATTAGAATCCGAATTGCAATTTGACTAAAACTGAGTTGGAGAATTTTTACAGATGAGCTATTTTGGGCACAGAAATTGTACTTTGCTCCAATTCGGGGAATATATAGAACCCAGTTGTGCCTGGTGTGTGGTTGTTAGTAAGCAGCACGTGTGTCTTTCTTACCTGTTTTCTCTGATTGCTGAGACAGAAGGTACAGATGGGCCTGGGAGCAGCACTTGCCACTGAAGCTCTATAATGTAAGCATGGCTGCCCATCCAAGCAGTCCTCCCCCAGGAGCAGAATGTTGGCTAGATGGGAAATGTAACTAGAAGCCAGACGCAGAGTTTCTATTTTGGACAGTTTGCGGTCTGCAGGCTCTGTGGGAATAAGAGTCCTGAGGGCTGTGAAAGCTGTGTTCACACTATGTGTCCGGTCTCTCTCCCGGGCATTCGCAGCTTGTCTCTGCTTGCTGACTCCAGACAGCCTGCTTTTCCTTTTTCTTTTACCCCTGCTTTCTTCAGCTGGGCTACAGTAACCTCCCTCATCGCCACCACCCAGAGACTTGTCTGAACTGTCACTGACACTCTCCAGATCCTCTGCATCGGAGACAAAACCACTGCTGCCACAGTCTCCGGGTTGCCCTAAGCCACTTCCAACACACTTCATACTCCTGCAGTCCACCCCAGCAGCCTGTGTCTCTGCTCTCAGCAGCACCAACCCCCGGGCTCCCATCACTTTTTATGCACTGCAGGCAAACAGCACCTGTTGATAGCGAGCAGCTCCACTTGATCCACTGACACCTCAGCAAGTCATTTTTTGAATGGTTGCTCGTTTTAGACTGAGCATGTGGTTGCTCCTAAAGGCAAGAAAGGTGGGGTTGGTGGAGAGAGTTGTTGGGGCAATAGCACCATCATAAGAAGTGCACCTGTTCTCGTTGTCATGTTGTGGGTAGAAGCTATAGACAAGGACCCTCCTGCCTTGTCCCTGTAAGAGTGAGAGGGGAGAGGCTATGTGCTAACTTGGGTCACAAGAGTGCCTTTCACTTTCATCAGCCACAGAAACCAAATTAAAAGTATTGCTTTTGCCAGCAGCCCCTCCTACATCTTTTATACTAGATTTTAGGGTTTATCCCGTTGGGGATCAATTACATTTCAGGATTGTTACAACAACAAGGCATATGTCTAAACATGGTCCTGAAGAGGTTATTCAATAAACAATAATATGGGTGAACTGAAAACCAGATTCGTAAAATTTAGATCAAAATTTAGATCAAAATAGCCAATCACAGAGGTTGGTGGGCAAGGAGAAGCCAGGGGTTGCTAATTTAGAGAGGATGGTGCCCACTTGCCTCACAGCGCAATACTAAAAATATTAAACAACAGTATTCTTGTATATATAATTTTTTTTATGTAAAATGAAGTGTTATATTTTCTATTAAGGTAGATTATTGAGGTAGAGGTATTATTATAAGCACATAGCGCATACTGTTATATTTCTTGAACTAATTTTACATTGTTGTCTATATATAGGTAAAGGATAAAGTCAGTTATGCACAGAAATATAGATTTCGATGGCAGCAATTATTAAAGTAGCCAATCTAGTTTGTCCATTCTGAGCTGAAAAGCATAACCTTTAGCTATTATCTAGTGTCTTGATCAGTGCAGGTATGTGTTTATGTCTGATATTTTGAAACACTGTGATTGTATTGGCTCCTTCCAACAGTTCCTAGAGGCGATTCCTGGCATCCACAATTCTTTTTGGTTAAATATTATTTTCGGACCATTCTGCAAATTCACCTGCTCTCTAAATTCAAACACCAAGCTTACTTGTCAAAGCCATAAATAATATCAATGGATTTGGTCCATAAAATATATTGCCAAATCTGCACAAAATGAATAGGGAAAACTGTTATAGTTCAGACCTTATTACATGTCTGTGTAACCTGTTATGCATGCATAATAGCAATATTTTCCCTCCTATTTGGATAGCTAGTACAAAACAAAATTGCAACCAAACACAGGGAAAAAAAATCCCCTTCTATCATTTCATCCAATTCCCCTATTAAGGGCCAGTGGTATTGCACCCATAAGCTGAACCCCATGTATGCCAAGTGACCCTGATGCCATCCTCAAACCCCATAATATTATACGAACCATAATACTCCTGTCAAATCCTTCTCTTATCTCAGTGGCACTAGAGTAGAATTTTGGTTACAGTTTGGCTGTTGTCCAACTGGATCTATTATCAAATATTTTTTACTAGGCATGAGCAATTTGATTCGGTCCGAATTGAAATTCTGATGGATTGGATGGAGGAAGGGGTTAAAATCTTACCTTTCTCCAGCACTGGGCTCCCTCAGCGCTGGGGACTCTCCTCCTCCTTCCGACGTCATCGACTGAATGCGCATGCGTGGCAAGAGCCGCGCGCGCATTCAGTCAGTCCATAGGAAAGCATTTCTCAAATCACAGTGAGAAGCACGGAAGCGCCATTAGCGGCTGCCTATGAGACAGCCACTAGAGGCTGGATTAACCCATATGTAAACATAGCAGTTTCTCTGAAACTGCTATGTTTACAGCAGGCAGGGTTAACCCTAGATGAACCTGGCACCCAGACCACTTCATTAAGCTGAAGTGGTCTGGTGCCTATAGTGGTCCTTTAAGTGGTTTCCCCAAATTCACCTGAAATGCAAGTCATAATTTCTCCAGTCTCAAAATGATTCAACCCCTTCATGGCAAGCAACTTTAGTACTTAGTAGAGCCCCCTTTTGCTGTTATGACATGCTGCAAACACGATGCATAGCCAGCACCAACACCAACACCAGCTTCTGGCAGCATTCCTGAGGAATCTCAGGAGCAATGGCCTTTAGTTCACTAATATTCTTGGGTTTGCGTGCTGCAACCACTTCTTCAAATCCCACCAGAGATTTTCTATGGAGTTCAAGTCAGGTGACTGTGATGTCCACTGTAGAAGTTTCTAGGACTTTTTCTGTAACTAAGCCTCGGTGGAATTTGAGGTAGGCTTGGGATCATTGTTTTGTTGGAAAGTCCAAAGACGCCCAAGTTTCAGCTCCCTCAAAGATGGCATGATGTTTTCTCCTAGGATTTCCTTATACTTAAATGAATCCATCTTGCCTTCCACATGCTGCAGGTTTAAAGTGCCAGAGGATGTAAAGCAGCCCAGAAGCATCACCAAGCCACCGCCATGCTTAACTGTAGACATAGCGCTCTTTTCAGAATAGGCTTCATTCTTCTTACTCCAGGCCAAAAAGTTACAGTTTTGTTTCATCACCCCACAAAACAGAATCCCCACACTTTTGTGGCTTATTTATATGATTTTAAGCATGTTGGGGATGACTGTTCTTGTGCTTTTCTGTCAGTAGTGGTGAACATCTTGGAGTTCGTGTATGGAAACCTTCTGTGTTTGGTACACGCCTTACTGTGCTCACTGAAACCTCAGTGCCTGTTGCCTCAAAGTGTTGCTGCAACTCTTTTGCAGTCACTCAAGAGTTTTGTACAGCCCACTTTCTCAGTATTCTGGTTGCAGCCATCAATAGCTTTCTTTTTCTGCCCTGTTGAGGTAGTGTAATCACTGTTCATTCAACTTTAAAACTTTGCTTCCAATGGTGTCTCTAGGAACATTCAGTGCCTTTGCTTTATTTTTGTTTCTTGTTCCTTGTTTGTGAAGGGTGATGATCTCTTCTCTCAACTTTGTGGACCATTCTTTTGACTTAGCCATATTTCTAACATGCAGTCAAACGTGACACTCAACAAACCCTTAGCCAGTTCAGGTATTTCGAGTGTTCCGGCCCAAGCACACCTGGTGCAACTAATGAAGCCTTTGATTAGTTGAATCCGATATGCTTGAGACAACAACTGTGTTGCATATTTGTGCTGTTGTGAGGGATTCTATTCATTGAATAATTTTGAGACTAGAGAAGTCATATAAATTGCATTCAGTTTAATTTGGGGAAACCTCTTGAAGCATTCATTGTGTTAGGCTATTTCAATTGCTTTTGTTTGATTTGTTCATTGCAAACAGCTGAAAGTCTGTACATTTTGACAATAAACCTAATTTCGAATGGGGTTTGAATAGTTTTGATTACAGCCGTATAGGACCTGCAGCACTAGATAATATGTAGTAGGAAACAAAAGAATAATGTAAGAGGCAAGCCACTTTCCGAAAGAGAATCATAGTAAAATTCACCAAAAAATTACAATTCAGAATCTCTTTTCATACCCTTAAGGACCAATGAATTCCACTCTTTTATCCAAAACAATTTCTTTATTTTTTCTGACACAGATGTCAAGTGCATGATTGCCTCTATAGTACCAAATTTTGGTATTATCAACTTAACCAAACCAGCAGCCACCCCTACAGATTAGAACAAATTCAGATAAACATACTTGGGATGATCTTGAATACTATTTTACTCTTCAAACAAAACAAAAAGTGCTGTTCATGTCATTTTGTGCTCTAATTCTCAACCTAAAGTTTCTTGTTATGTTTTACACCAAATCTCTCTTTTAATTTGTGTATGCTTTTCTGCACACCCAAAATAAAGAACGTAAAAAAATAAATAAAATACTTGGGATGCCAGTTTCACATAAAGCTGTCTGAATACTATAAAGCAAAAAGGATGCAAAAAAGCCTAAGGGTGAATCTTTGTGAAATATGTGAATTGATTTGAAAGGATCATAAAATCATCAAACAAATGTGCTCTTGATGTCATCCTCCTCAATGTTGAAAGTCTACAGGAAGAGATGTCCAAGACAGGAGCACAGAGGGAATTTTGCATTCCACACTAAAACAGGAAATGATGAGGATGATGCGCAAATTGGTGAACACATGCGTTAAGAACTTACAATTTGAAGTCGAGGTCTGGAAGAGGTGCAGGTTTCAGAGAGACACTTAGGATTACAACAAAGGAAAGATCTAAGAGTGAGCAAAGCCGTAAACCTACAGACTAGCAACAAGCCTGGCCAATATTATTGAAGAGAATGGGTGATCACGGATACGACATCTGATACAGATACATCTCTAGAAAGTAGATATGTGCAATTTGTTTCGTTCCGAATGTGAATTTGGACGCATTTCGGGCAATTCGGACATTTGGATGCTTCCGAATGTCCAAAGTGCCGAATTGCCGATTTCGGAAGTGCCTAATTTAGAAAGTGCCAAACCGAACCGAATTGTCAAAGTGCTGAATTTCGGAAGTGCCGAAGTGCTTTGGATTTCTGAAAAGTGGCAATACAAGAGAGGGAGGGACAATTAAGTGTTAGGGAGAGCCCTACAGATGTTCCGAAGTCCTGAATTGCCGAAATTCCGAATTCGCAAAGTCCAAATTGCCAAAAGTGACGAATTTTTTTTCTTACCCGAATTTCCGAACCAAACCAATTTTTTTTCCCCATGCACATCCCTACTAGAAATATCCTCTGTTGCTTGTTTAGAACTGAGCCAGAGTATTGCCACAAGGCACCAATGAAGAGATGGAACCTACCGATTAATGCACAGTTCAAGTACCAGAGATGCTAGTAATCAATCAGATAGAGCACTGTCTCCAATAAATGTAAATGTACTTTCTGAAGGTCTTTTTTTTGTCCCTCTCAAGTTATTTCTTCATTTACTATAGACTTTATATTTTTTTGTAAAAATTTTAGGACTTTGATTGAAGGTCATGTTTTCCCCAAATAATTCTTAACCCTGTCACGCCAATGGTGCTTAATTCATTCTTGCACAATAGAATATTGCCATTTAATGTAATTTGTGTAGTGCATATATGAATTGGCCACTTGGAAGAGGTCAGATGACAGAAGGGGTAATGTAAATTGTATAGGATTGATCCTTTGATTAATCAAAGGCTCTGCACAGTGTGAAATTCTACACTTGAGATGCCTAGATGTCTAGTTCCAATGTAAACTAACTGACCTCAACCATATGGTCTGTACCTCTTAGTTGATGAGTTCACCATCTTCCTTGCTAGAGACCCCCTGGGCAGATGTTTTACTTAAAAACCTGATTAAGTCATTAGGAATTCTGTTATTTTATCCTTTTTGTTTTGATCTGTTGTTGGTGTAAATAATTTGTTTATCATCTATTTTTTGTATGCACTTTGACTAATTTTTTGCTCATTATAAATATTCCTTTATTAAGTTCTGCCTTTGTCTGTGTCACATCCTGTCCTGTTCTGTGGAGATGTCTGGCCTTGGCTTCTAGTATACAGTACTCTTTTTACAATTCTTGTATAGTTTTTCTTGTTTTTTCTGGTTTTCTATTCCATGTCTGGTTTTCTTTATGCTGGGTTTTCTGGGTGGTTCCTGTATTCTGTTCCTGGAATTCCCAGTCTCTTGGATTCCTTTAAATGTTTGTTTTTTGTTGCCACACCTTTACCATTAATCCTTTTTGTTTTAGTTGGTTTCTGCAGGCAGTTGTTTCAAGTCCTCTGCCCATTTCTTGCAGGTAAGTGCTGTGTGTGTTTTATTATTGTTTATTTAGTCATGCATATCTAGGCAGATAGGAACTCACCGTAATTGAAGTACTTTGCCGCAGTGGTGGGCTGCATACATCTTGGCCATTTATGTATGTCTAGATCTCCAATGTTTTACATTTATAGTACTTATGTCTCCTCTTTTTTGCCTTGCATCTCTGGTTTTGTATTCCCAGTTCATGTACAGTCCTGTCCTGCCCTGTTCATGTTTCCCTCATGTCTTGTGTACATGTTCTGGGTTCTGCTTTCTGTCCTGCTCCGCTTCTGGGTTCTTCTAGTCTTGTCTTGTTTTCTTGTTTGGTGTCTATGTATTGCCTTGTTTCTGTACTGGATACATACATAGTTCCTGGTAGGTCTGCATATCATCTGGCTCTTGGAATCCACAGAAGCTGCATCAGGGCCTTGGTATGTGGCCGCACAAACGCTGGTGCTCAACACCAGGGGGAGTGTGGTTATCCTGCACCAGGCCCTGAATGTTACCCTGCACCAGGCCCTGAGACTCTCATCATATCATCAGGCACTAGGGATACCGGTATCCGTACCGCCACCCGTGACAGTCTGGTAAAGAATCACGTTACCTGAAGAGACTAATGCAATTGCATAGGTATTATGCTAAGTTGTATCTGGTGGTTTTTTATTATTAAGTTACCTGGGGGGACCAAGGTACCCCATCTATAAATTGTCTTGGTGGCAGCAGCGTTAAAATAGTAATATTTAAGCCGGAGAGGGGCTACAGCAATTTCGCTCATACCCGCACTCACACACCGGGAAGACAAGCCAAGGTGCCGCACGGGCGAACACACCGCGGAAAGCCACTGGAGCTGGACCTCAGACTGGGGAAGCCATCGAGACCGGCAGACTGCAAACTTGGGAGATGACTGCACAAGGTATAGGCTGAAATGCAGGCATTGCAGGACTCTAGGGGTCTCGTAGCCGCTGTCTGCTGCCTCAGGTGCCCCCATGCCACAGAGAGCATCATAGCTAACTGCCGTCTACATTACAGCTGCTCACAAGTTGGCAGAGTGAACTTTCTTTCAGCTAAAGCTTTCTCGTTATTCTAGTTTACCAAAGCAGTCCAAGTATGAGAGACTCAATGTACCAAGCTAAGTTAAGTAACATGTCGAATGCACCTTATATATATATATATGTCCTCACACACTAATATGCACGGGCCGCAGGGCTGCAATGCTCAACACATAGACAGCCTTTACTCATTCACAAGCAGGGGTAATCTATATATCGCAAATATGATTAAAGGAATACAGCCATAGAGGTTCACCGTGTTAACCTATCAGTTCAGCTAGTTTATTCACTCACTCACTCACTGCATTTAACTACTAATCCTCTTGTCTGTCAATACGTCGCTTCGAATCACATGTCTCATCTTCCACGCAGACTAGCAAGTCCCAGCACCAAACTCAATGCAAGAGTATACAGCAAAGCATTACCAAGCTACTTACACACTACACCACACTGCAGTAAAACAATGTCTAGCCTGTAACTGAGCTTGTTTACACTATAAAAACGTGCAAATATTCATGCCGATACTAAGCTTGTATGAATACCGATATACGCTGTTGTGACGTTTGCAAATGTTATGTAGCTACTCTGACCGAAAGCAAGGAATTGTGCTGGAGGGAATATATATACCTCCGCAGATTTTGCAAGGTTCCTACTTTGTGTAATTAGCCCCAGGGAAATGTGTTATGTTAAAATGAATATTGCACTTTAAATATGTGTATATTTGGGTCCTGGGGTGGAGCACTTGGAGAGTAGGGTGGGCCAGTGCTCCACTCCACATTTTGGAAGTTGCTTGTAACCTACAGGTGAGAAGTCCAGTTCCAGAGTTTGAATCCTAATTTAACTCACCTGAAAAGGATTGTCAATTACCGGTGCTATTAAGTACTCCCCTGCCAAGGAAGGAGGGAGATTGTGTTTGATTTCTGTTGAAACAGAGTTGAAACAGAGAGCTGAAAACCCTGAAACAGTAAGGTTGTTTATGTTTATGTTGGGAAATGGACAAGCCATCCAACACAGTTAGCTAATTATTTTGTTTAGTTAATGCTCAGAAGAGCAAGGATTTTGTTTTATATATTTTGTTACCTTTTACACCTTACTGTGCATTTATTTTGGAACCACAATAAAAGAGCAAGTCCTTTTACCTCATCCAGCGTGTGAAGTGTCTCTAAAGCCTGAAAAGACTGGGTAACACCCCAATCCCAGGACAAGGTGCCAAAGGAAAGGAGTACTTTTGTCACATATGGTGGAGAATGCGGGCAGCACACGGCAAAGTCTGTAAGTAGGGAGAAAGAGACTGCTGAGAAAATGGAGGATGTCATGAAAGCTTTGCTCCAGTCCACTGCTGTACAGCAAGAGACAAACAGAAGGTCTGCAGAGACTAATGCAATACAGCAAGAGAGCATTTCAATACTGCAGCAACTTGTACTGGCTCAAAAGGAAAATACAGATGCTTTATTCAAGCAAGTTGAAGCAGCACTGGCAGCAGCTCATCAATTGCTCAGAGAGGAGCAGCAGCATGCCACATGAGCCATACAGCAGGAGATCCAGAGTCTACAACAAAGGCTGGCTAGGGATGCCACAGAATCACCACAATGTCCAAAGGTGATCAGAGTGAGTCACTACTTGCAAAAGATGGTATCCACAGATGATGTAGAGGCCTACCTGATGGCATTTGAGTGAACCGCTGAGCGAGAAGGTTGGCCTGAAGTGAAATGGACAAGTCTGCTAGCACCATTTCTTACTGGTGAATCCCAGAAAGCATACTATGATCTGGAACCAGCGGAAGCCAGTGACTACAAGAAGCTAAGAGCAGAAATACTGGCACGTCTGGGGGTGACAACGGCCGTCCGTGCCCAGAGATTTCATTCGTGGACTTACAGCCTGGATAAAGCGATTCGTTCACAGATGTTTGACTTGATACACCTTGCCAGAAAATGGTTGCAGCCAGAGATCAACTCACCCAGCCGCATTGTGGAGCAACTGGTGATGGAAAGATTCCTGAGAGGCTTACCGTAGCCCTTTAGTACCCTTGCCTGTTATTGAAGTGCCTTTTGAACGTATTGCTATGGATTTTGTGGGTCCTCTGGTAAAATCCACTAGGGGGCATCAGTATATATTAGTAGTACTAGACTATGCTACCCATTACCCTGAGGCAATACCTATGCGTACAACCTCAGCAAAGTCCATTGCTAAAGAGTTAATGATGATGTTTAGCCGGGTTGGGATTCCCAAGGAGATCCTATCAGATCAGGGTACTCCATTCATGTCCAAGGTTACAAAGGAACTCTGCAAGCTCCTTCACATTAAACACCTCAAAACCTCTGTTTATCACCCACAAACCGATGGTTTGGTTGAGCGATTTAATAAAACGTTAAAAGCTATGCTGCACGGGGGCGGAGCCTGGCCGTCGAACTAAGCAGAAGCAGGGGACACGAGCTCCTGCTCAACGGGCAGGAAAATCGGCATTATCAAGGGCCAAACAGCCCAAGGACCCACCGGGGTGCATTACCCAAGTCGGGGGTGCACCTCTGAATACAACAAGACTTTTCTGAAGCCCGTAGGAGCTAAAAAAGCGGAACAGCAAACGCGGCCTACAGAAGCCGGAGCTGGGGAGAGGCGGCCGCTCTCTCTGACACCGGATCCCCTCAGCAACGAAGGCGGTCTCCAATTCCCCCCCCCCTTTGGACCGGTGGGGGATTTCCCGGTCCTCCTGGACGGACAGACCAGGCAAGCTGACCAGCCCTAGGGCACACATAAACGGGAGAAGCACGAGTCAGGTGGAGAGCGTCTAAGATGGCCGCCCGTCACAGTTCACAAAGGGGAGCCACTAGCACCCGTATGCAGCCTTCCTCCCTGGAGGCCCTCGACAGGCTCTGCTCGGCCTTCTATGAGCTGCAGTGCAGCAGGGGTATGCCCAACCTACAAGCAGCACGAGCGGTGGCCATGTGGATCCGACCACTGACCCGCCGCCGCCATTATGGCGCCCCACTGCAGGCATTCCAAGCGGGCGCCCGTCCAAACAAGCACCGACAAGCAAACAGGAGAGAGACGGACCGCACCAACTTGAGCACACGCACCTACCTACACATAAGCGGCAAGGTGAACGCCGGACAACCCCCAAAGCCCCAGCAACGTACCCCAGCACACCTCCGAAAGGATGACCACCATGCGGCTACCTGGGACAGGAGCAGCACACCAGGCGACAGTACAGGAGGCCTCCACGCCTTACAGAGTTGGGGATGGACTCTCGGCGCCCTGGTGCAGAGGCCTACAGACGCACCGGCTGAAGCCTCACCCCTGCCAGCTAGAGGCATAGGATGACTCTTAATACCCCATTGCTGGATGGCCTAGTGCCACGCCACCACGTCCCTGCAGCTGCAACGGACTTTACCTCACATCAGTAGGGCACCGCAAGATAGACTCATACTGACATTACTATTTGCAGCATAGATTTCACCAGTTGCAGACTACAACACTGTAAGCGTATAATTTATGCTTCAATCAAGTGATCCTAGCCTAGACGGCGTCGCCCACATAATGCTCACTCGATTTAGCAAGAAATGTCAGTACTGTGATATGGCTAAGGGTATGAGTTTCCTGTTTCTGTTAACTTTGTTAACCCTTTGCTTTACTTTAGTCAAGATAACCTGAATGCTAGCCACAGAATTTAACCGTTAGTATCATAATGCTATCGCAACCTTTGTACTTTTGTCTCTCTTGTCTCTCTTTCTCACTCCCTGCTCTCCTCCTGTACTCTCTTATCTCTTATAACAATTATTGAATGGAGCAACGCAAATCTCTCACCTGTGTAAGCTGAGTAATCTTGCTTAAGATATGGAACCTAACTGCTAATAGACTGTAAGTTGTGACTAGTTAGCCTGTTTCAGCGTGATTATATATAGGGCCGAAGCTAAAGAGACAACGATTAATGCACTCAATATCCTTAAGCTACCGTTACCAAATGTCTGTGTAATTAATTTTAGACAGCCAGCATGTACTCAACCTGTTTTATCATTTATTGTTTAAAAAAAAAAACCATGTGCGCACCTTCTAAATGCTTAACAACTGTTTGAACTCTTGTATGTTTATATTACCTAAGAATGCTGTTGTGGCATTACAGTCAAGCGAATGTTATACATGCACATCAAAAATAAAGAATTTAAAAAAAAAAAAAAAAAAGCTATGCTGCGCAAAGTAACTGATAAAGATGGGAAAACTGGGACTTTCTATTGCCCTATTTAATGTTTGCCATTAGAGAAGTACCCCAAGCTTCTACGGGTTTCTCACCTTTTGAATTATTATATGGCAGACAACCCAGGGGATTACTTGACATAGCAAAGGAAACTTGGGAACAAGAAGCTAACCCACATCGCAGTGTAATAGAACACATAACTCAGATGTAGGAATGTATTGAAGCCATTATGCCAATAGTCAGAGAACACATGCAACAGGCTCAACAAAATCAGCAGAATAGCTATAATAAGAATGCTAGAATTCAAGTATTTCAACCAGGAGACACACAGTAGAGAACACATTCCTGGCAACTTAGCATGGGCCATATAAGATTATTGAAAGAGTGGGAGTGGTAAATTATAAAGTAAGGCAACCAGATAGAAGAAAGGAAGTGCAATTATACCATGTCAATTTGCTAAAACCATGGAAAGAAAGGGAAGTTCTGGTTACTACAGAGACTTCAACCTTCCCTGATAAGTGTAATATTGACCCCGAAGTAAATATCTCAGAGACCCTGTCAATACACCGGACAAGGGAAGTTAAGGAGTGTATTAGATTTAATAAAGAGGTATTCTCCCCAGTCCCAGGAAAGACTAGTGTGATTAAACATGACATTTTGACAGAACCAGGAAAAAGGGTCAATCTCAAACCATGCAGAATACCCGAGGCTCGCAGAGAAGCTATCAGAGCAGAGGTTAAGAAAATGTTAGATCTTGGAGTCATTGAGGAGTCACAAAGTGACTGGAGCAGTCCAATTGTGCTGGTACCAAAGCCTGATAATACAGTACGGTTTTGTAATGATTATCGCAAACTGAATGCTATTTCTAAGTTTGATGCATACTTCATGCCTAGAGTTGATGAGCTAGTGGAACGACTTGGGAGAGCTCGGTACCTCACTACACTAGATTTAACCAAAGGTTATTGGCAAGTACCACTCACAGAGCGAGCAAAAGAAAAGACAGCATTTTCTACTCCTGATGGCCTATTTCAGTACAGAGTTTTGCCTTTCGGCTTGCATGGTGCCCCTGCCACATTCCAAAGAATGATGGACAGAATACTAAAGCCGCATGTGCGCTATGCAGCTGCATACTTGGATGATGTTGTAGTACACTGAGGATTGGGAATCTCACCTTCCAAAAGTACAGGCTGTCCTTAACTCAATTCAAAATGCTGGCCTAACTGCTAACCCCAATAAGTGTACGATTGGCCTAGAGGAAGCAAAATATTTGGGCTACTCTATTGGTAGGGGACTAGTGAAACCCCAAGTTGCTAAAATTGAAGCCATACGAAATTGGCCAAGACCACTGACTAAGAAACAGGTGAGAACATTTCTTGGCCTCATTGGATATTACAGGAGATTTATATCCAATTTTGCTACAATTGGAAGCCCATTAACTGACCTTACTAAAGCTAATGCTCCAGTAGTGGTAAAATGGTCCCCAGAGACTGAACAAGCATTCAGAAAGCTTAAAGAAGCCATTTGTGCCCAACCAGTGTTGGTAACACCTGATTTTTCTAAAGAATTTATTTTACAGACAGATGCATCTGATGTAGGATTTGGTGCTGTTCTCTCTCAGGAAATTCAGGGTGAGGAGCACCCCATATTATATTTAAGCAGGAAGCTTAATCCCCAAGAAAGAAACTATTCCATTGTTGAGAAGGAGTGTCTGGCTATAAAGTGGGCAGTAGACTACTATTTCTTGGGATGGAAATTCAGACTAGTGACAGACCATGCACCCCTTACTTGGATGAGCCAAAACAGGGAGAAAAATAGTAGGGTAACCCGCTGGTTCCTTAGCTTGCAACCCTATAATTTCTCCATAGAGCATAGGGCTGGGTGTAAACAGGGAAATGCGGATGGTCTTTCGTGGATGCACTCGCTAATGTCCATGGTCGCTCGACCCAATAGGTCTGAGCTGGGGGGGGGAGGATGTGTGACCGAAAGCAAGGAATTGTGCTGGAGGGAATCTATAAACCTCCCCAGATTTTGTAAGGTTCCTACTTTGTGTAATTAGCCCCAGGGAAATGTGTTATGTTAAAATGAATATTGCACTTTAAATATGTGTATATTTGGGCCCTGGGATGGAGCACTTGGAGAGTAGGGTGGGCCAGTGCTCCACTCCTCATTTTGGAAGTTGCTTGTAACTTACAGGTGAGAAGTCCAGTTCCAGAGTTTGAATCCTAATTTAACTCAACTGAAAAGGATTGTCAATTACCGGTGGAAACAGAGAGCTGAAAACCCTGAAACAGTAAGGTTGTTTATGTTTATGTTGGGAAATGGACACGCCATCCGACCCAGTTAGCTAATTATTTTGTTTAGTTAGTGCTCAGAAGAGCAAGGATTTTGTTTTATATATTTTGTTACCTTTTATATCTTTTATACCTTACTGTGCATTTATTTTGGACCCACAATAAAAGAGCAAGTCCTTTTACCTCATCCAGCGTGTAAAGTGTCTCTAAAGCCTGAAAAGACTGTGTGTAACACCCCAATCCCAGGACAAGGTACCAAGGGAAAGGAGTACTTTTGTCACACTACCTACACATGCCTAGATGTTCATCCCACGACACTCTATTCTATAAGCAGGCTATTGAATTTATATTACATCTTGTTTTATTCATGTTTTTACTTGACTTTAAAAAAAAATAAGTGCAGCACCTCTTGACTATATATGCCAATTGTTAGCAACGATATTGTGTACTAAACATGTCACCGCTTAAGCCTGTAATCTCCTCTGCACTCAAAAATAAAGAATACAAAAAGAAATAAAAATATTAATATTTATATTATTATGGTTAAGTGTGGGTGGTGTTAAGTGGGTTTTTATTATTATTTCTGGTGTAGTGCAGACAAATAGTGCACTTTAACCCTTTCACCACCACAACTAAGTCAGGCACACTCTTGAAGTAGGGTGCGTTCATGACAAACCCTGTATCATGTATAGAGGTAATACCAACTGGATCTCCTACATTGAAACAATTTGATTGAAAGAGAAAAAACACCTTTCTACCCAATAACGATGATCACGAGGAAATAAAGCAAATATAATTAACGTTTTGGATAAATAAGTAGAATTTATTGTAACCCTTGGTTATGAATATGGATTATGATTTATCCTTTTTTGTGAATAGTTTAATGAGGCTGCATAGGGAAAATTGCTTGCCTCTAAAGTTATCTTTTTGTTTCTTATTACAGATTATCTAGCACTGCGATTGTTATATATTTACCATTTCCAGACACCAGAAAGCATTTCCATGTGGTTACTCTGGTGAAAAAGAGATTGAAATCCCCTGGACTGTAAGGAAGGGGAAGCATGACTGCTTTTGCCCACTTTCGCCTCTCCCTGCCTGGATGTGAGTTGTCTCCTTTGGGCATGCATGCAAGATCCTAAAGGGGGACTTGGTGGATTTATTCTTGCTGGTTCCCTCTGAGAAGGATTCAGTGGATAGGCCACGTTGTGGTGATCCACAGGACGCGGATAAGAGCAAACATCTCCCACTTACGTTTGGGAATTGGTTACAAGGATTTGCCCTTAGCAGGTTTATGTCTGGGGCGGTTACCCTTTTGATCCACGTGTGGGCTAATGATTTAGGTAGGGTCAGGACCGTGGATTTAGTGCACTCTTTAAAGCATTGTGTTTGATGTTTTTTTTTCCCCAGAGTGTACTCTGATATGGTCCGAGATTGTTCCCCATCTGTGCTGGTAATCCTTGCCACATGCCAAGGGTTTGAAAAGGAGCAGACGTAAGTTCAATGTGACTATGTCTAGATTTGTGCATTGCCTTGGGGGGGTGTCTGTTCATCACGTGGAACTGGAGGGCGACAATCTAAATTTAAAAAGGGCGGATGGGGTGCACCTTAATCCGATTGGCTTGGGTATTTTTAATTTGGGTTTGCAAGGTGGAATTGAACAGGTGCTGGGTCAGCATCACGGTGGCAGAGTTCCTGGCCAGCGCAAGTAATTCATGGGACAAGGGTTTGGGGAGTTGCAGCCTGCTAGGACTGATGGCAGAACGTAGGATAAACGGACTTTGGAAATATACGGTTTATCTGCACTTCTCCGTTCCTCTCGCCCCACCACTTGCCCACTTGATCCTGTCCCATCTCACCTCATCAAATCTCTCTCCCCTTGTCTTGTGCCTATCCTAACACACATCTTGAACTGCTCTCTCTCTTCTGGCACTGTTCCTGCTGACCTTAAACATGCCACTGTAATACCTATCCTGAAAAAAACATCTCTTGACCCGTCCTCCCCCTCTAACTATCGTCCCATATCCCTGCTCCCTTACTCATCAAAGCTTTTGGAAAGACTTGTCTTTACCCGTGTGTCTCACTTCCTTAATTCCAACTCTCTCCTTGACCCTCTTCAGTCTGGCTTCCGCCCTCTCCACTCTACTGAGACCGCTCTTATCAAAGTGACTAATGACCTAATCTCCGCTAAATCCAAAGGTCACTACTCCATATTAATTCTCCTTGACCCCTCTGCTGCCTTTGACACAGTTGATCATGCTCTCCTCCTTCAAACTCTTCAATCACTCGGTCTCTGTGACTCTGTCCTCTCTTGGTTTTCCTCCTATCTCTCCCAACGCTCATTTAGTGTCTCCTTTTCCAAGGATACCTCCTCCCCTCGCCCTGTCTCGGTTGGAGTTCCCCAAGGCTCTGTCCTTGGTCCCCTTCTATTTTCTCTTTATACTGCCTCTCTTGGAAAACTTATTGCCTCTTTTGGATTCAACTACCACCTGTACGCTGATGACAGTCAGATATACCTCTCCTCACCGGACCTCTCCCCGGCCGTCCTGCAACGTGTCACTGCTTGCCTCTCTTCCATCTCTGACTGGATGTCGTCACGCTTTCTCAAACTTAACCTCTCTAAAACTGAACTCCTTGTCTTTCCTCCTCCTAATACTGATCCTTCTCTCTCACTCTCCCTTCAAGTCAGTGATATCCACATAAGTCCATCCCTACAAGCGCGCTGTCTTGGCGTCATACTTGACTCTGGTCTCACCTACAGACATACAGATTCATTTCAAACACTCAAAAAGGCTAAGATTTTAGCCACCCTCCAGGTCTTCACCCTCCAGACTTCCACGACTGGGGCTGTTAGGAGTTGGGTTGAACACAGGCTTCCCACATTGCGAGCCGACGCCCCCCTGCCTCCCGCGCGGCTCAGAGTTAGTCAGCTGGGAAGAAGTGACAGGCTTGCACTTCCTCCCAGCTCTCCAGGCGGCTTAGAGAGACCCGGTCGCGCAATTAAAGCGCCCTAATGCACGACCAGGCCCTTCATGGCAGATGTCCATCGGGTTGCCCTAAGTGCATGGGCCATCCGATAGACAGAGCCGCCATTACCAATTTCGTTTATCGTACCTCCCGGGGCACTGAATTGTACCCCTGGGAGTATGCGTATCACAGGTTGGGAACCGCTGTTCTACTCCATTCGCTGGGGACTTAAGTCATAGGCCCCTAGGGATAAGGTTCCCTTTTATTTAGGAAATTAGATTTCCCACCATTTTCTGGTTTCTTTAATAGCCAGTTTTTCTAATTTATTAAAGTATTCATCCAAACAATGGTGGTTAGTATTATCCTTTGAATTTACTCTTTCATGAGGAGTAAATAATGAATTGAATTTAGCTTCTCTTAATTGTTTCAGATCAGACAAAATGCTCTTGCTTTATGCCATTATAAAGGCACTTGGGTATACACTGAGGAAAAGTGAATATCAAAACAAAATATAAAGTGCACCAGTGACACAAGGAACATATATTTTACCCTTGGAATTGCAGGTTACAGGAAGATTCATCAAAGTACTTTGTAGATATCAATATAAACAAACATAATCTGCAAAACATATAGACAAGGACCAAAAATAGTGTAATATGTCCAGACACCCAAAAAAACATGGGGCATATTGCATTCAGAGACATAAAGGAGTCTGAAGCCAAAACAAGTATTTATGTAGATCTTTCAAATTTTGATTTCTTCCCTTTACATCCAGATATACATATATAGGGAAAAAAGGAGAAACAGAAACATAGTGCAGTGCTGTCTTCAAATAAAATTGACACTTTATATATTGCGCTCACAGAATAAAAGTAGTTTAGGAGCCCATCATAAGTCACTGTACTTCATCCACGTGAAAATCCAGGACCATCCACGAACAAAGCCACTCAGTGCTGTGGGAAGGGCCAAATTAAACTAGCAATAAAATAACACAAAGTATAAATAAAAGTACTCAAGCACTAAGTTCTGCTCCTCCACCCTACGCGTTTCGTCCGTCCGTGGACTTCGTCTGGGGTTCCCAGCGTCTGTATACCATATTTGACGGCTTGTTGTAATTTATACCACCAAAGCGTCCTCCTTCAATAGCCATCAGCCAATCAGAGGTGAAGTACATCATAATCCATCTGTTCAAAATAAGCCTCTAGTTATTCCGTATTCGTGAGGTTGGCTCATGCACAGTGCGCATGCGGTCCACAGTGGGTTCCACTGAACTTTCTTTTTAAGAGCGAAGTTCTATACTTCCTTAACGCATGCTTAATAACGCATGTGTTCCACCAGCGCTCAGCATATATCGTCCAAATTCGTATGAGAGTCCACAGTTAAAATACAAGTCCACAAAATCCATAAAATACCTTGTTCAATGCTCACAAATAGCAGCCCAGACCAGGAAAAGATTTAAAGGATCACTATAGGGTCAGGAACACAAACATGTATTCCTGACCCTATAGTGTTAACACCACCATCTAGCTCCTCATGCCTCCATAAATATAGTAAAAAATCTTACTGTATTCAGGCCAGAAGCTGTAACTCTGCATGCTGTTAGACTCAGAAAAACAAGCAGTCTGCTGACATGTGGTAGCCTGATCCAATCACAATGCTTCCCCATAGGATTGGCTGAGACTGACAAAGAGGAAGATCAGGGGCAGAGCCAGCATGCTTCAAACACAGCCCTGACCAATCAGCATCTCCTCATAGAGATTAATTGAATCAATGAATCTCTATGAGGAACGTTCAGTGTCTGCATGCAGAGGGAGGAGATACTGAATCACAGAATGCTGTGCACAGTGCTGCCCTGTGCCTCCATCAACTCCGAAGTCCCTCTGGTTCACTCTGAGTGACTGCAACTGGAGGTGTTCCTAGCTTTCAATGTAAACTCTGTAATTTCTCATAAAATACAGTGTTTACATGAGAAAGGCTGCAGGGAGCTATAGATCTCACCTGAACAACCTCATTTAGCTGAAGTTGTCCAGGTGACCATAGTGTCCCTTTAAAAAACGAATGTGTACACTTATAGAACACTTGTGGGAACTAATTTGTATAAAAGTCAAATGTATTAAAATGTAAAATGTTATCCAAACATATATAAGAAAGAATATATAAAGTGAAACAACTAGATAAAAGTAAAAGATCTATATATAAATAAAACGTAAAAAAATTAAAATAACAAAAAATAAAACACACTTGACTCCAAATCCATCCCAACATCAACAAGCATAGAGAGGGTTTATAGGAAACAAACCATGTCAAAATCTACATTCAGCCCTTTGGGTTGCATAGTTTTCAAAGTGTAAATCCCCAAACCCTCTTTTTGTCTTATTTTTAAAATAAGATCACCACCACGTTCATCCAGTCTTACATTTTCTATTCCCACACAAGAAAAATTCCTTGGATCGAACTTAGGACATAGGTTACAGGGAAGAGGCACCGAATGTGTAGTGAGTTTTTTCTTAATATTATTCATATGCTCTAAAAACCTTTTCTTCTTTTGTCTACCTGTTCTACCTATATATTGTGCACCACAACCACATGTCAAAAGATAAACCACATGGGTTGAGGTTCACATAATGTAATTTTTGATATTAAAGATTCTGTCCGTTCTATTGCTTTTAAAATGAATAACTTTCTAGTATTTATATTTGCAACTTTTACAAGCTCCACAACTAAAAAACAAACCTTTTTTTCCACTGGATTTTACTTCTTCTTGGAGTCTAAATGTACTTGGGGCCAAATTATTTTTTTAATTATTATTTTTCTTAAAAATGACTTTTGGTTTGATTGGCAATTCATCTTTTAAAAGATGGGGGTGCCTTTAAGCCAGTTGGGATTATGACTGCTTCTTGTATTTATAAAGCTATTTGCGTCCGTTGGTTTAAAAAACTTTTTTGTTTTAATATGTGTGTTATCTATAAAAATAGTAAGATCTAAAAAATGTATCTGTTTTTTGTCAAACACAGGAGTAAAAATCAAAAGTATATTATCTATATATGGCCTCCAGAGCGTCTGGACAACATTATTTTTGATCCTTGTCTATCTGCTTTGCAGATTATGTTTGTTTATATTGATATCTAAGAAGTACTTTGAGGGATCTTCCTATAACCTGCAATTCCAAGGGTAAACTATATTTTTCCTTGTGTCACTGGTGCACTGTATATATTGGCTATTTTGTGGGGTTTTTTTTTAAAACCTGGCACCCAGACCACTCCATTGAGCTAAAGTGGTCTGGGTGCCTATAGTGATCCTTTAACAAAAAGTTATATCAAAGTGATCTAGTTTCCATTTGTATGGAGATTAACCACTGCATTAATTTAACAATGTTGTGGGGATCCTGCTATGGTTTTTATGGTTAGCAGGGAGAGAGCAATACTGTTTTTTAGTAAGCTCATAGCTTTTGCCTAGGATGTTGCAACAGAAAACCTTGAGCCACAATGCAGGGCTGTCAAGTAGTGCTCACATTACTACCAATGACCTTGCGCATACTTATTTTCTCCCCTTATGAAATGTCAGCTGCTACATCTTTTCGGCTTATTCTATTAGTGATTGAAGGTGAGCTATGCATGAGAGATCTTTGCGGTCGATGCTGCTTTGCCATCACTTTTCTAGAACATACAGTACAAAATAGAACATTGAAAATCACCTATAACTTGTGTTAACCTTTTTCTTGTGATGGCTTCTTTTCTTTTAAATCATAATCCATTCCAGTCCAGGCATGGTCAGTGTACACATTACAAATGAGGAGGAGAAACGTTGTTTAATTTCTCCTCTTCCATGTTTGCTTTGTCTAAGCTGAATGCCAGTTGCAAATCACAGGACTTAAAACAATTAAAAGACCACTATAGTGCCAGGAAAACATACTTGTTCCTCTGCACCTATGCCTGCAATGTGATAGCTCTTGCCTTTATAAAGACACTTGTAGCTCTCAGGCTTCATCCTCTTTTTGATTTGCCCCTGCACTAAGGGGCTCATGCAGCCAGCCAACAGGTCCCAAAACTTTGTCATTTGGATCCCTAAAAATCCACACAGGACACACAGTTACAAAAGGAATGAAAATGCCATTTTTTTTATTTTGGACAAGGAGTAGCCTTTGGGGACTAGTCCTTAAGCATGTGGTGACAACCATTTACAATACAAATATTTAGAACATTAGCAAATGAGCGATTTTAATTAATACATGAACTATATAATACAAAATGATATTTTCCAACACAATACCAAGCAACAATATATGCATTTAACCACATATTTGGTTATCCTCATTTGCATACCATCATTATGTATATACACAAACTTTCATTAAGCCAGCAGAGGGCACTGCAGTATTATGTAACAATGTCTAGTTTGTACATTGATTGCTGCTGTCACACATCTCTTTCAGAGAAAATGTGAAGTTTATACTAATATGTGTGTTTATAATACATTTCTAAACAAAAGATAAAGAAATCAGCATTATAGCACAGAATTGACACATTTACATGATGGGTTTCAAAATACACACTTAGACAAGACATCATCTAATCATATAATGAGTAATGCATGTATGTGGATTCGGCATGTCTCCCATGATGCTGTGCCTCCATTTACTGTTAAGCTGTGTGTACATAGCACTGAAAATCAGTGATTTACATAATTTGACAATCTATAGCTTGACAGCCTCGCATGTGATATAAATCAAAGAGCCAGCAAATTTGTACCTAACCCCCCCACCCCCTGTGTAAAAGTACATTTTGAAACATGACAGTATGCTTCATATTAGCTTGCTTTATTTACTGCATCTCCATAAAAGCAAACCATATAAACATTATCCATTGAGGATAATAAAAGGATATACAGTGTGAGTATAAAATTCCTCCTCACTCTTGGTCCATAGCAGCGAATAGGTCAGAGTATTGATGTCTCCTCACTTTTTATTTATAATTTTTTTTATTAAAGTATGAGATTTGTTTAATTTTATTTTATTATGTTAATATTAGTTGTTTTGTGCAAGGGACATATATTTTATATTTCCCCCCCTTCGATGTTGTTCTTAACTTCCATCTACTATGTTTTTTTCCCCTTGATATATTTAGTTTATATATTGACACTGATCCCTATTCAACAACAGGGGTGAACCCCCTCCACTCTTGACATTATTGCACAGTCGTTATTCGGCATGTGCCAACCATAACTTTAATAACACACAGACACCAAAGTTTGTATAGCTCATGTATAGCTCATGGTGTGACTCTCCCCAGGCTGCAGGTCTCCAAACAGAGATCAGTCTACCGGCAGCGGCAAGGTTAGCTGGCTCCCTGAGACTCCACTGTCCCTGCCTGAGGTATCCATGGACCACTTGCCACTCTGTGTTTTGTAGCTTCACTCAGGTGAACAGGGACCGCTCTGGCTATTGGTGAATAGGGACCGGCTCTGTATGTATGTCGGAGGAAGTGACCTGTGCCCAATTGGGGACAGATCACTTCCTCCGACATACATACAGAACCGTACAGAAGGCAGAGAAAAGGCTCAAGAGGTGAGAAAGAAGCAAGGAGTGAGCCTGAAGCTAGCCCAACACTCGCATCAGCCTCAGCCAGCAGGACCCATGGAAGCTACCCTCCTGCACATAAAATGTATGTTAACAGGAGGATGACTAAAAAGATAAACATGATTAGATGTATGTGTGTATTTATCTACGTGTTTTTCAGTGTGTGTATTTCTCAGTGCGTGTGTGTATGTGTCAGTGTGTGTTTCTGTGTGTCAGTGTGTGTATATGGAGATGCAGTTAAAAAAAAGTAATTATTAAATTTAAGATTATCACTTTACTAAAGTCAGGATAATCTGAAATTTAACCGTAATAAATAATGCAAACAAAAGGTGCAGTTCCTCTTTAAACGTGTAACATGCACTATGCTACCTAACCAATGACCATATACATGATTACTTATACGTTTAATTAAAAAAATTACATTTAAAATATAAAATGTCTTCACTGGATACTTGCAGTATTTTTGTTTTATCGTGGCTGCACATACCAGCCCCATAGTTGTAAAGCTATATATGAGCCAACTGTGGAAATCCATTTTAACATTTTGAGCTGTGAATTCTATTGCTCTGCTTTAACACAGCTGATGCACATACATGGTATCTTGGCTGCCAGTACACATGTCCAGCTGTTAGCATGACCTTGCACCTGTAAGTGACCAATGTACCAAAAATAAAATGACCAAGTGCTTCTAGATTAAAAGACAGGGAACATGTCAACAGTCACTGAACCTTACTGTCTAGTTATTTTTTCCAGCAACATATCAAATCAAAACAGAGAATCTTTTAGGCCCTTCCGTTACTCATTCTAGGCTTTTAGAGATGCACTTGACAACATACAAATGGATCATGCCTACTATACTCGTATTAAATGGAAACTACAGTGCTAGAAAACCAAAGTTGTTTTACTAGCCCTATAATGACCCCTCCCCTGTGCCCCCCATGGTGCTGAAGGGGTTAAAACAGCTTTGTCACCTGATTTCAGCGTTGATGTCCCTCAGTGCTGTTTAGGCTCTGCCTCCACCTGACGGAGGAGGGAACCCAATGCGCATGCGCAGCAAGTGACATTATTGCATTAGGACTTCCATCATAGGTAAAGGACTAGATAATGTTTTCCTATCGGGTTTTTGGTGACGCTGGAGTGAGAACGTCCAGCATCAGTTAGGCCACTAGAGGTGAAGGTAATCATCTCTTTTATCAAAAACTGTATTAATTACAATTGCAGGGTTAAGGGACCTGGGACATAGCACCCAGAACACTTCAATAAGCTGAAGTGATCTGGATGTCTATAGTGTCCCTTTCATATTTTTTTCCAAACTCTTATTTATGCATCGTATTAAAAGGCAATGTTGCAATTATCTTTGCTTTGTCACTATTTTCTCTGATAGATGGAATGGCCAGCTTATCAGGAAGTGAGGCTTTCCCCCTGGAGGATACCCTTATAAAAATAGTTATACTATATCTGTCCAGGTTTTAGAAGATTAGTCCAGAGTAGTAATGCTGTTGCCAAGTGAGAGAGTTTTACTATCCAGCCACAGCTTCCACTGGCATGTATCACTTGGACCTGCTGCACTTGCCCTTGGACCGGCGGGGGATATCCCGTGTTCCCTCTGGACTACCCCACGTTGTCTCATCTATACTTACCACTCCACAAGAGCTGATTCCGAACCGTACTCCAACATCTCAAGATGGCGACTGACTCCCTCACTCACTCAAATAGCACGAGTCACACACAGAATGCATGCTATGACTCCATAGCAGTCTGTCTGAAGCACCTCAATTACATTTTTGAGTGCTTTTGGCTCACACTGCGAGCATGCAAGATGACCAGCAAACATCGACAGGGAGACCGGAGAAACAGGCGCCCGGAGGCGGAAAGGCCTGTTAGGGGCGCAACACACAAGAAACTGCTCCTGGAACCCCTACTAACCTACCTGGGCCGAGAGCCACCAGAGGCTTGTTCTCCAAGCATCGCTCACACAGGCGGAAGATTGCCAGCGGAAAACGGTGACTGGCACCTGAATCTGCTGACCCCCCAGAGAAGGGGATAGACTCGGACACCATATGGATTCGTGTCTGCGGTACACTGATGCCAGGCCTCACGCAGGCCTGGGGCTGGAAGGGCACTTCGCCCTGGATCAACGTATTCTCTGGAGGAATTGTGGCACTTCCACTTACAGGAGTCGGTTGAGCTAACTAAGCGGACTATTGCCTCAGTTAATTTAGCACACGACACCCTATGCTGTCAATTTTTATTTCTTTATATATTCTTAACCTTTATCAGTCATGCAATTTATTTTTAGCTTAATTTAAAAGGTTTTAGCCTTTCTTATGGATGTGGTATGGTGCTATAATGTTAACAGCCCCAGAGGTTATAGTCTCACGGTCATCTACAGCTTGAGCCCTAGCAATGTTAAATTCAAAGCAAGCATCATGTCTAGTGTCAGTACTGCCACAGAATATTCCACCTATCCTGCTTACATTGAGGTGTCTGTTCAGCCTGATCTTTTAAAGCAACTTAATCTGTTTATTGTGATATTAAAGTAGGACAGCGTATGTATTCCTGAAATTTAGCATGTTGTGATTTTCACTCATACGGTATATATGGCCTCAGCGGTATAAGCTAATACTTAAAGGGACACTAAAGTCACCAGAACAACTACAGCTTATTGAATTTGTTCTGCTGAGTAGAATCATTACCGTCAGGCTTTCTGCTGTAAATACTGTCTTTTCAGAGAAAATGCAGTGTTTACATTACAGCCTAGTGATAACTTCACTGGCCACTCCTAAGATGTCTGTTCGAGATCCTTCCTGTGCCATGGCTGCCTAAAATGCATCCAAACATTTAGTATCTCCTCCCTCTGCATGCAGACACTGAACTTTCCTCATAGACATTCATTGATTTAATTAATCTCTATGAGGAGATGCTGATTGGCCAGGGCTGTGTTTGAATTGTACTGGCTCTGCCCCTGATCTGCCTTTTTGTCAGTCTCAGCCAATCATAAACCATTGTGATTGGATCAGGCCAGCACGTGTGATGATGTCAGCAGACAGCTTGCTTATTCTGAGGCAAACAGCATGCAGAGCTACAGCTTCAGGCTTGAATACAAGTAAGATTTTGCTTTATTTAGGGAGGCATGAGGGGCCCAGTGGGGCTAGATGGTGGTTTTAACACTATAGGGTCAGGAATACATGTTTTTGTTCCTGACCCTATAGTGATCATTTAATAAGTATGCCTAGCATAGTTCATTTTCTATCAATATTATTAGCATACTGTCAGTATGTTTATTCAGAATTATATATATGTTTGTTTTGACATTCAACTGACATTATAGCCATCGTGTTTTTTTTCTTACTTTAAAAAAAAAAAAGGACAAATGATGAATCTGCCATGCCAATGTTATATTTTGTCATATTCTGCACTGCATGCAGCTGTTGTCGTGGCACTGCATGCTCATATGTACTCGCTTGTACACTCGAAATAAAAAATGAAAAAAAAAAAAGTGCTCTAGTTATATTGAAGGGCAGGCTTGCAGCGCTGGATACAGAGAGATAGCTCTGTATACATTGTTCAGAGGCTTGCAGTGCCGCGGTTCACTGTGCTGCTGTGTTGTGAGCTCTCTGACTGTAATTATGGCATAACTTGCAAACAAATTAATTTGCAATGAACACATTTAATTTGCAAATAGGCTAATTATTTATATGTGATTGTGAGATATGGTTGCTTAGCTAGGCAGTCATGTATACATTAGTACCAGTGTGAAGCGATTATTGAAATAAAAAAATGAATATTTCGGTTGGGCAAAAAAACTTATAAAAAAATAATTTCCAAATGATAACGTTACAGATAAGAAAACATATTCTATAATCCTCTTACATATATATTATCCTATATGTTCTTTATATGTGTTTCCCCATGCATTGTATATGTATGTATAGTATGAATATTACATATGTTGCCACTTTACCTCTGCATTGCCTATGCCATACCATCTTCACAATGCAGAAATAGACACACACACTAATACAATCACACAAATACACACTGTTACACTAACACATATACACACACTGATACACTCACAAACACACTGATGCACAGAGACAAACACATTGCAAATACAGGCATACAGTCAGGCTGTGTGCATTTCTCAGTTTATCTAGCACTGTTTATCTGTGTATGTGGCTGAGTGTGTGTCTGACAGTGAGTATGCTTGTGTGTGAATGCATATCTCTGTGAGTATGTGTATGCTTGCGTCTGGTACTGTATGTGTGTGTGTGTGTGTGTGAAGCAGCTGCCTGTGGCCTTTGTGCATTGTGTTTAAGCAAAGCTATGTTTCTTGACTATGTGTGTATCATAACCGTCTCCAAAGGGGTGACTGAGGCAGATTGAGTGTGACAGGGCAAAGAGTCAATGAGACAGGGTGGGAGAAATGAGTGTGACAGGGTATGGGGAGGTGAGTTTTTTTTGTTTTGTTTTTAAGTAATTGATTCACTGGTGGTTCAGTGGTTTCCCTCCTTGGTGGTCTGATTGGCTAGCTATCTGAGCTTTAACTCCTCTGGGTGCAGGTAGCTAAGTTTGCCAGACCAGTACCAAATGGTCTGCAACTCTGCACCCGGTGGAGCTGCAGACTAGTTACACTGGGCTCTCTCTCCTCCAGGGCAGAGTGGGCGTGCCCCGCAACTGGCAGCATACAGGGTAAGCTGCCAAGCTACCTCCTGGTGTCAGGCTCTCAGTCATGGACTGAGGCATTAGGTAGCCATCTAACTATCTTAATTAGAGATCCATCTTTGTCCCTAATTTATTAGATCCCCCTACTTCTGAACGTGAAAGGGTTAAAAAAAATGTACTTACCTGTGATGGAGGGAGGCTCTTCTTGCAGCCTCTCACTCCTCCCTCGCGTGCCCTCTGTGATGCCGGGAACCGGAATATGATGTCATTCTGAGGACCTTCTCCAAACTGGACCCCAGGGATGTGAGTGTTTGTCAGAGAGTGATTGTCTGCCTGTGTGTGTCTGTCAGTGAGTGAGTGTATGTCAGGGAATGTGTGTGTCTGTCAGTGAATGTGTGTGTCTGTCTGTCATTGAGTGAGTGTATGTCTGTCAGTGAGTGTCTGTGTGAGTGAGTGTCTGTGTGAGTGAGTGTGTGTGTCGGTGAGTGCATGTCAGTGAGTTTCTGTGTGTGTGTCAGTGAGTGTGTGTGTGTATGTCTGTCAGTGAGTGTCTGCCAGTGAGTGAGTGACATGAAGGGGCGGCAAAATTAATATTTGCCTAGGGCACCAGCCCTGCCTACTCCCCAGTGGTCTCGTTGGCCATCGCAGCTCTTTAACAACACAGTCGGGCCCCTGTCAGACTGGCAATGCTGGGAGCAAGTTAGTTCTGGTCACTTTCTCACAGCTTACAGAGAGACACGTCATGTAGGAGGAGGCACGGCAAAAAGAGGGGAGAGAGGAAGAAGAGAGCTGGGACCATACTGCCTCAGCCAGCAGCCGGATACCAGTGTACCATAGGAAAGCCACCCGCCGTAACTCAAAATGTAAGGAAACAGGAGAGTGGATAAATATTTGGAAAAACATGGCAGTGTGTGCATATGTGTATCTGTCTGCCAATACTGCATACAAACACACCCATTGCATTCAAATGGCAACAATACACACAAATAAACACATACATGTACACGCATTCTTCATACAAAAACATGCCTATGTTCAAACACACAAACACTGTTTACAAATACATCCCTGCAAAGATGAGCAAATGGCAAAACATTATGGGAATTGCACAACAGATAGAGGGCGCCCAGAAAGATTCTAGCTCGTGGGCCCTCTCAACATTAGTTCCTCCACTGCCTACCAGAAAATATAAAATCTTCTTCAAGCCTAGAATCTCTGAAAAGAATTGTAAGCCGGCCGCATTCTACATAAATAAAGAAAAAACAGGAAAATGATATACTCGCTGCAATGTTTTATTTCCTTTTATTCTTTAAAAAATAGATCAGTTAATATTTCAGATAGTGTAAATGTTTATAGTATTTATTAGTTCCCCTTTAACACATATCGCTTCTCATTTTAAATAAATGTGCCTAGACTTAAAACAAATATTTCCTTTTTTTTATAAAAGAATTTACTGAAATTCTGTGTTTAGTAAATAAACCCTACAAAGTTCAACTTGCCATCCTTTTAAATATTTCAAGACCCACTTAAATTCTGTTTAAAATTAAGAAAACCTCAAACTGAATGTTATTGCTTATGCTGCTCTATTTTATTTGTTTTTCACAAACTTAGTAGCTATATTTTCCGCTTACTGTCTTTTTTCCAGAAACTCATGATTCATCAAATTGTTTCATTTTTTTCCAATTAATTTGAAGACTGTTCGTGTACATTTAATATTAAGTTGCTTACTAAATGAAAAGCAAGATTTTGAGTAACTCATGCCGCCTTATGCTGACTTCTAAATGACTAATATTAAAACCTTGCTAAATGGTTTTTGTGATGGTTAAATCATATTTTGTAAAAAAAAAAAAAAAAAGATAAAAAAAGATAAATCTATTGACATATATATATATATATATATATATATATATATATATAATGATAATCAAAAATTATAACAATAAGCAAAAATATTTATAAATATATTTCAAGAGAACTGATATTGACCACATGAATCCCTGTCTTTACTTTGTGTTCTGATTTGCCAAATGAGAAGCAAAGAAAAATATGCAAATAATGAAGTTTGCCTTATGGATCTTTGTTTTGAATAGCAGAATATATTATTATTATTATTATTATTATTATTATTATTATTAGGATTCTTTATTTTCAAGAATTGTACCAAAGGATTGGTATAAAGCATGCACAGTTTCATTTTAAAGATGTTAAAGCGGAACTGTCACTTTTCTAGAAGTTGTACAATTGAATAAAACCTTGAAAATCTCCCATAATGTTTCTTATACTTTTTTATGAGATGCTCCATTTTATTTTAAGTTTATACATTGAACAGCTCCAACATTAAAACCACCACCCTAATATGGTGTAGGTCCCCCTCGTGCTGCCACAACAGCTCTGATGCGTCGAGGCGTGGACTCTGCATGACCTATTGACGTGTCCTATGGTATCTGGCACCAAGACAGCAGATTTTTTTAAGTCCTGCAAGTTGCAAGTTTCAACCTCCATGGATCGGATATGTTGGTTCAACATATCCCAGAAATGCTGAATTGGATTGAGAACTAGAGGATTTGGAGGGCATGGCAACACCTTGAACTCTATATCATAATCCTCAAACCATTCCTGAACAACGTTTTCAGTGTGTCAGGATGCATTATCCATCTGAAAGAGGCCACTGTGATCAGGAAACACTATTGCTATGAAGGGGTGTACCGTGTACGGTATGTAGTCTGCAACAATATCTAGGTAGGTGATACATGTCAAATCAACATCCACATGAATGCCAGGACCCAAGAACGTTGCCAAGAGCATAACACTGCCTCTGCCGGGCCTGCCTTCTTCCCATAGTGCACCCTCTTGCTGTTTCTTTCCAGGTAAATGATGCGCACACACCTGAGGTCATCATGGGCACTCTGGCCAGTCTGTGGCTGCGCAGTCACATGCACTGTGTGGTTTGACACCTTTCTATCATGGCCGAACATTAGGTTTTTCAGTAGTTTGAGCTATAGTAGCTCTTTTGTGTGATTGGACCAGACAGACTAGCTTTTCCACGTGCATCAATAAGCCTTGGGCGTCCCCATGATTCTAGTGCCGGTTCACCGGTTTTCCTTCCTTACACCACTTTTGGTAGGTACTAATCACTACATACCAGGAACGCCCCACAAGACTTGCCGCTTTGGAGATGTTCTGAACCAGTCATCTCGCCATCACTATACAGCCCTTGTCAAAGTCACAGTTTTTTCCTGCTTCTAACACAAGAAATTCAAGAACTGACCTTCACTTGCTGCCTAATATATCCCACCGTTTGACAGGTGCCATTGCAATGATCAGTGTATTTTGCAGATTTCATCATAATCCAGCTCAGACAAGGCAAACATTGCAAAATACAAGAAATACAAATATTGTTTCTTCTCTGGATGATTTCTCTATACTGACCGCAAAATGCAAGGGATAGAGTTTGCAAGTTGACAGATGGTGACTGAAAAGTTGCCCTATATAATGCTTAATTAAAAAAAGCTGTTTAATTCATATCTTTGATCTGCTAGAGTTTACAAGAATGAGTGACATGAGATGGAGGTGCCCAACAAGGGGGATGTTAATTTTCAAATGTTATTTTATTTTTCACACCTCACAAATACAGACTTATTAAATATAGGAATAAGTAAACATAATAGTGAAAAACCTGAGAAATTACATTTTGTGTTGCAAAGAAATGTTCTACATGACAAAACAAATCTTCAGATTTTTAAGGTGTATGAGTAGATTCTCAGAGTCAATGGTAGATGTTTCAATTTTTAAGAGTTAGCTAAGTTAGAAATATCCTATTTCTTTACAGCCATTCTTGTATTTTGAAGATAGGTGGGATATGGCCTGTATGACACACTCCAGCTTTATGCTAAAAGCAGAGTTGCCATGCCAACCATATTTTCCAAGATGATGAGCTGTACTAAAAAAGTATAGTAAATATAATTTACATGCTGAGAGATATTTCAGTGATAAAATAGTTTTACTACATTTAAGGGGGGGAATGGGGGCTAAATAGTGTTTTTAACACTGTAGGGTTAGTAATACACATTTGCGTTCCTGACCCTATAGTGTTCCTTTAATTAAAGTTGGAACATATTTCATAGAATAAATTTGTTTTTGTTTCTTTTGCAATATTATTAAAAGGTGCTAGGTATGCATCTGGTATAAGGGCACACCTGGCCCCATAACCACTACAGTGTGCTGTAGTGCTTATGGTCCTCGGAGTGTTCCTTTAAATGGATTTGAAAGATTTAGCAAATGGCAACACAATTCCCAGATTTTACTAGTAACATGACGTAAAGTCATGATTTTATTAAAGACACGGAGGCGAGTATTATGCATAACTCTTTCTTTATTTCCTCAGCAGCAAAGATAGAGGAATATAAATATTGTCAAAAAATGAAAGAAAAACTGTATAGGCATAACGGGTAGCCAATCACATGGTAGAGGAAGTGGCTATATAAGTCCTGTGTCTCCCACAATCCCCCTCTTTCTTGCGAAAACCGAAGACCAGGTAAGAAGAAACGATGTCCTACTTGATCAGCACAGGAAACAGGAACAATGCGACAACATCAAGCTAAAAAAGATAGAGAAATATGGTAATTTCCAGACTCAAAACTGTAGACTTACCAAACAGCATCATAAGGAGTCACAAACAATAAACTGGATTCTGAAATACAAAAGATAAATAATTAGTGAACATAATAAGACGTACCAAACCATCCAATCATATAAATAAACATATATAATCAATACATACCTATTGAACAGGAAAAACCCGTAGAGTCTCAAGCATCTCGTATCCCCGTTCCACACCGGGAGGGCGGGAGGGAATAATACTCGCCTCCGTGTCTTTAATAAAATCATGACTTTACGTCATGTTACTAGTAAAATCTGGGAATTTTATTAAAGACACGGAGGCTCATATTATGCAAGTTCAAAGCTGTGCAACTATTCGAGATGCGATGTGTTCAATAGGTCTGAAATAGAAATCTCTAAAAGTCGATTCTCTGGACCAATCTGCCGCCCGCATGATATCCTCCAGACGACATCCGACTGAGGAGGCTTTAGAAGCCATCGCTCCCCGTACAGAATGGGGCGTAAACACAGAGGTGTCTATACCCGCAGAGGATAATAGTTCACGTATCCAACGTGCCAGGGTAGGTGTAGAAACCGGTCGATGAGGCGACTTGAAAGATATGAACAAATCGTGTAGATCGGCAGAGCGAAGGGAACTCGTGACATCCAAATAAACTCTGAGGCAAGCCACCGGACAGAGCGCCGGACAGCCAGGAAACCTGGGATACGAAAAAGACTTGGATGCAGATTTAGTCCTCCTGGATATATCAAAAGTAACACCTTCTGGGGTGAATGCAATGGCGTCCCAATCCATGGCCCTGACGTCAGAGACCCTCTTGCAAGAGATCAAACAGAGTAACATCACCAACTTGGATGACAGACGTTTCAAAGTCAGCTCCTGATTAGGGTACCATGAGGAGAGGAACTGCAACATCATGTTAACGTCCCAAAAGGCAGAGAAGCGAGGCCGAGGAGGACGAGCAAGGCGGATACCCTTGAGAAGACGACATACAAAAGGATGCCTGCCGACAGGGGAACCATCCAAACCCTTGTGTCCGGCCGAGATAGCCGAGCGGGAGAGGTTAATCGTGCGGTACGCCTTGCCTGAGTCAAACAGGGACGTGAGGAATTCTAGGATCAAAGGCAAAGGGGCAGATACGGGATCCACTGCCCGTTCCAAGCACCAACCAGAACACGATCTCCATGAAGTTCGATAGGCAGTTTGTGTGCCTGGGGCCCAAGCGTTATCGAGGAGTTGGAGAGTTGTCTGCGGAACGTCTGGGACAATCCAAGGTCCCCTGAAAGGAACCACGCTATCAGGGGTAGCTGGTGTTGTAATATTAGCTCGTGTGGGTTCCCATCCGGGTCTAGAAGGAGGTCCTGGAAGATTGGAATCAACCGAGGATAATCGATCGACAACTCCATCAAGCGGGGAAACCATGGTCGAGATCTCCAAAGCGGGGTGATTAGCGCTACACGACAGTCGTGGCGAACCAGTTTCGAGATCGTGCGCGCTATCATGTTGAATGGAGGGAAAGCGTATAGCAGACCCCGTGGCCATTCTTGAAGGAAGGCATCGGTCGCCACCGCTGCCGGATCCGGCCTCCAGCTGAAGAACTTCGGTAGCTGAGTGTTCAGTCGAGATGCGAACAGATCCATCTGGAACTTTCCCCACAACATGTCCAGGCTCTGGAACACCGAAGTGTGTAGACGCCAATCTCCAGAGTCTCTTAAGTGTCTGGAATTCCAATCCGCTCCTGAATTGTCTAGTCCCGGGATGTGTTCCGCTGTTACCGAAACGTTGTTGAAGAGGCAGTATTGCCAGAAATCTTTCGCCAGAATTGCCAACATCTTGGACTTCGTACCCCCCAGGTGGTTTATGTAGCGGACCGCTGATACGTTGTCCATCTTGAGGAGAACGCAGCAATTCGCCCGTCCTGGGGTAAGGCTGCGGATCGCGAAAGCCCCAGCCAGGAGTTCCAGGCAGTTGATGTGCAACGATTTCTCCACGTCGGACCATCTGCCTCCTGTGGAAACGTCGCCACAACGAGCACCCCAGCCGTGCAAGCTGGCATCTGATTCGATCACCACGTCCGGGATGGAGCCGAAGATGGCTCTCCCATTCCACGCCTCCATGTGTGCTAACCACCACACCAGCTCGTCTCTGGACTCTGCGTCCAAGCGTATCCGAGACTCGTAGGAGTGACCTGACCGAAGGTGTGACCCCTTGAGTCGCTGGAGGGCCCGGTAGTGTAGTGGGCCCGGGAAGATCGCCTGAATAGAGGCCGCGAGAAGGCCAATTACTCTCGCCAGCTGTCTGATGGACAAGTCTGCGACACGCAGAGCTCTTCGAATCTCCTTCTGAATGGCTTTCACTTTGGAACTTGGTAGAAACAGGAACTGTTGGACGGAGTCCACTCTGAACCCCAGGAACTCTATGGACTGGGCGGGATCCAGGACCGATTTGTCCCAGTTGATCAGAAAACCCAACTCCTGTAGCAGGGCGGTAGTCCATTCCAGGTGTAGAAGGAGATCCTCCTTCGATTGGGACAAAATCAGAATGTCGTCCAGGTAAACAATGAGGCGAACCCCTCGGGTACGGAGGAACGCCACCACAGGCTTCAGAAGCTTGGTGAAGCACCAGGGGGCCGAAGAGAGACCGAAAGGCAGGCAGGTGAAACGCCAACGCCGCCCGTGCCATGTGAAATGGAGATAATCTCTGAATTCTAGAGCAATGGGGACCGTGAAGTAAGCGTCCTTCAGGTCTAGTTTGGCAAGCCAGTCCGACTGGCGCAGAAGGTCCCTGAGGCAGTGTATACCTTCCATCTGGAAGTGCTGGTAACGCAGGAAGGCGTTGAGGGGACGAAGATTTATTACAGGGCGAACTCCGCCTCCTTTCTTGGGCACTAGGAACAGATTGCTCGTAAAGCCCTTGGCGGCGAACGGCAGTTCCTCTATAGCGCCCTTGGAGAGCATCTCTCCGACCTCCGCGGAGATCATCTCGTCTTGTTCCCGTGGAAGGGACAGTTCTCTGGGGGAATAAAACTGGACAGGCACTGAAACAAAATCTAGGCGATACCCCCTTACACACTGCAGAACCCAAGCATCCGAGGTGAGCTTCGCCCACTCTCGGTAGAATAAGGCCAGCCTCCCTGCTACCTGAACGGGAGGGAAAGAAAGGGTACTCACCGTAAGGACGTCTGCTGGTGGCACCGCTGCGGGGGTATCTGGAGCCCCAAGCTCGACCTCTGGCTGGGAAGAAGGGAGGGGTTCTTTGGTCTTGAAATCCCCGGGAGGGAAAAAAGGAACCTCTGGTAGCGCGAAATGCGCCTCGGAAACCCCGGCCGGGTGGACGGTTCCTGCTACGCCCGGCCCCTCCAAAAACCTTAGGCGCGAACACACGTTTCATGCTCGCCTGCGCCTTGTCAATCGCCGTGAAGGTCTTGACATACGACCCCATGTCTTTAACGAAGGAGGTACCAAACAGTAAACCCTCTTCTGTCGGGTCAGGCTCCGCCACAGTCATAGTGGCCAGTTTAGGGTCGATTTTTAATAATATCGCCTTACGTCTTTCCGTAGATATCGCCGTATTGGCGTTCCCCAGCAAGCATATGGCCCGTTGGACCCAACCAATGGCCACGTCCACGTCCAAAACTGAATCCCCAGTTTTAGCAGTATCCAGAAGCTCATAGAGCTTCGAGAGGGGCCCCAGTGTGTCCAGGATCTTGTCCTGGCATCCCTTCAGGGAATTGTCAAGACCCTTTTTGGGCTTCCAGCCCGACTTACCCAGGAACTGGGCAATCTGTGGGTCAATATCTGGTGTTTTACCCGCAGCGCCCGGGAGATAAGGGCGAGGGCATTCGGCCCGCAGCTTATTGCGGCCTTCTTTGGAAAGGGGTGTGCGGATACGTTTGGCCACATACTGGGCAATATGATCCGGGGGGACCCATTCAGCGGACCGGGGGTGACGTAGGTCGTCTGGGTCGAACAGGGGGTTACCCTGAGGATCAAGAATAGTGTTGTCATCCCCGGAGGGGCCTAAAACTGGACCCCGGGCCTTGGCAGAGGACTCCGATGGGTTAACGCCCGTAAGGGGCAAATCCTCGCCAGATACATCATCATCACCAAAGGAGTCATACTCCATATAGTCGGATTCCTCCTCCACACTCCGGTCGGTATCCGACCCATCATCAAGGGCTCTAGCCCGTTTCCATAATCTAGCCTTTTTAGCCCGGCCAGGGGCTCTTTTGCGCGTGGGGTGCGCGCCATCTGTGACCGCCTCAAGCGTGTCAGTCATGGCAGGTAGAACCTGCATCGAGGAGTGGGAGCCGACGTGTTTGGACTTGGCCTTTGCCTTACGGGCTCCAGGCACAGTCTGAGCAGGGGAGGGGGACCCCACGCCCGTAGGGGCGGGGGAGGCCAGAGCAGGCAAAACCAGGGAGTGCATTGATTGTGAAAAAGAAGTAGTAACAGCTCCCATGGCCGAGGCAATAGCCTTCTGAATGGAGGAGGCCATAGTGGCTTCCAGCATGGCCTGAAACTCCTGGGAGGCCATAGCACCCTCAGCACTGTCTGAGTGGAAGTCCCCAGGGGGACCCGCAGGCCCATCCTCCCTATCCTGCATGATGTAAAGTTGCAGTGGGCAATTAAAGAAAATAAACTGCTAAATGACACTAAGGTGGATGAAGGAGAGCAAAGGGTTGAGTAACCCACAGAAAGCAAAACACACAGACCGTCTAGCGTTCCCAGGGGACCCGGCAAAGCAAAGGTGACCGTACGGCAGCACAGGGGAAGGATCGAGGTCCGCCCAAGATGGCCGCCGCACGTGAGGGAAGGCGCACGCGACCGGGCACCCGGCGGGGGAAGGGGCTCGTGCACCCGATCCGCCGAGCCCGCCCGCGAGCGGGGAGGGATGCGTGCGCAGCCGCGGCCGACAACAGCGGTTGCGGCAAAAGCACAGAGCCGGGAGTCGTGCGGGAGCACGAGGAGGAGAGAAAGGCAGGCTATAGAAATCCCCGGGTAGGGGGAAAAGCGCTAAGGGGTCCCAGGGGGAACGCTAGTGGTAACAGGTAAAACTGTACAACCATAAATAGTATACAATGAAATATCATACAAATAAACGATCATCAAATTTGAGTCAGAGAGAAGCAAAAAACACTTATCTGTCTGAGGAAGCAGCAAAGAAAGAGGGGGATTGTGGGAGACACAGGACTTATATAGCCACTTCCTCTACCATGTGATTGGCTACCCGTTATGCCTATACAGTTTTTCTTTCATTTTTTGACAATATTTATATTCCTCTATCTTTGCTGCTGAGGAAATAAAGAAAGAGTTATGCATAATATGAGCCTCCGTGTCTTTAATAAAATCCTAATTAGTTGAGGCAAAGCCAGTGCAAACATTGTATACTAGGAGGGAAAACAGAAGTAAAGGGGGATATTTCTTAATGTCTTGTTTTCAGTGGATTTTGGGGTAATTTATGAAATCTGTTGGATTTTCTAATCTGTTGCTTTTTTTTGCCCCTAACTGTCATTTTAAAAATATGCAATTTTTACGACAACACAGTTTATTTATGAATTGTTTTGACACTTTTTCAAAAAGAAAAGTGTTATTTTGTACCTTTTCCCCTACCACTTTACATTTGGTGATGTTTTGAAATGGAAATTTAAGTGAAAACTTTTAGATCACTTTTAGAACGCTTTAACAGATACGATAAAAGTAACGACGAAATTTAACTGACACTTTTATCAGCACTTTCTCAAATATCGCCCAATGTTTCTGAATAGAGTAAAAAAAAAAACGTTGCTTTAAAAAAAAAAAAAAAATGCATTTTATCATCTGAGCCACTAGAGGGTACCCTACTCTAAAGTGTTTAGAAAATCTGTGTTTTTGTTTTTTTAGGTTTTACCAACGTATGGAGGGATGCAGAGGATTGAAACATATGGTGGCATCAATTAGTTTGGCATTTTGGGAGGCTTTATTATAATTGTTAACATAAAATATCAAATAATAATGGTATTGCTCCTTAGGCCCACCTATGCTGCCACTTCCTCTAAACTTGCATTGCTTCCATTAGTGCTTCAATAACACTGCCATACACGATAACATTGATTATAATGAATTAAGTTTCTGTGTTATAGTTTAGCTGTTTGCATTCTGTGTAGAACACTTACAGGTTTATTCACTAGAGCAGGGATAGGCAACCTTCGGCTCTCCAGATGTTGTGGACTACATCCCCCATAATGCTCTTACACACATAATGCTGGCAAAGCATCATGGGAGGTGTAGTCCAGAACATCTGCAGAGCCGAAGGTTGCCTATGCCTGCACTAGAGAATTGTTGCGAATTTTACATTCACTTTGAATTCTCTTGGTATTCACTACCATTCTCACTTTAGTAAACAACCCTAAAACTATTATACTGCAACTCCCAGAATCCTCAAGCGTGCTCTAGAACCTCTGCTTATATGATCTATTGATCAGTCAGTAGCTCTGGTTTGGTGTGAGCTCCCTTACAAACCGCAAACCCTAGGGATTGGCAGTAAGTACTACAATTTCATATAGGATTAAAAAAAAAAAAAAAAGTTTTTAAGTTATTGATTTTGCACCCATAAAACACATTAAAGACGAATGGGTCAATTTTAACCTAGAATGTCCTTTTAAGACTTGCATATTAGATTTACATGGTTATAAAGTAAAAAAATTCAAAGTTAATTTAAAATTTAAATGGTTACTCTAACATCCATGACCACTTCTGCTTGAAACACTTCACAACCAGAGTTATTTGGACTTTTGTGCGAGGGTCTGATTGCATTCCAGACTGCCTAATGTCTGTTTTGTGCCTATTTTAAATCTGTAATCAGACTTCCTCCCTGCCTGCAGCCTTACCGCCTACCAGTTTGTTTGTTTTCAAGGCCACTGGCTGCTCACTGTTTAGTAGACATGCCCCTGCTCGAAGCATTAAGGAGGGGCATTAGGGATATTTTAATCTCCCTTATGCTAATATGGGAGTCATATTGACTCACATAGAATGACAGGGGACATGGGGGCGTTTAGGAAGTGGTGGGAGCACAGCTCCCGGATGCTTCTATTTTTACCTATTACAAGGAGGGATCCATGAGCTGGTAGTTCCCTCCCTGTAATAAGCAAACAAAGAAAGACTGAATTGAAATTCATTCTTTGTAATCTCTATTTGTTCATTTGTCTTTCTGACGAGTGAACGAATAGCCAAAATTACCGTTGACTTTCAGACAATAGCGAATGCCCAATTGTTCAACTGCGCATGCACAGGAATTTCACAGAGCTATCTAGTGTGGGAAGATGACATGTCCCACAGGGCCTTTTCTGTCAAATGGATCAGCGGTATGTCTGGAGGAAGAAGAATGAAGCATATGCTGAAAAGAACACTCTGCCTCCAGTTAAGCATGCTGGTGGTTCGATAATGCTCTGGTGCTGCTTTGCATCCTCTAGCATTGGAAACCTGCAGCGTGTGGAAGGCAACATGAATAAATTGAAGTCCAGGAAATCCTAGGAGAAAACGTAATGTCATCTGTGAGGAAGCTGAAGCTTGGGTGCCATTGGACCTTTCAATAAGACAATTATTCTAAGCATACCTTAAATTCCACCAAGGCTTGGTCCAGAAGAAGTCCTGGAAATGTCTATAGCGGCATCACAGTCATCAGGCTTGAACCCCATAGAACATTTCTAGTGGGATTTAAAAAAGGCAGTTGCAACACACAAACCCAATAATATTACTGAACTGGAGGCCATAGGCTAAGATTCTTTAGGAATGTGTCCAGAATGGAATCCAACATGCAGAATGTAGACAAAAAGGTAACGTATACTGGAACTTAGAATGGCTGGGCTAATGTATAAGGACAAGGAGTAATCAAATTCAAGCCGAGGTCAAGGAGTACAGAAATCAGGATAAACGAGCAAGCTAAAGCCGGGTCAAAAGAGTATAGAATGAAGAATAGGCACAAACGGAGCCAAGGTCAAAAGCTGGAATACAGAATACAGAACAAGCACTATAGGGAACAAAAATGAACCACAACAGGGCAAAGAACCTAGCCCTGTGAGTCCTTTTTATACTGTGGCTCTTTTAGGATGGTAGCCACGCCTCCAAAACATCAGAATTCGAACGTTTTGGCAGAACGTGAAGTCATTAGCGTCATGACGTCAACGCCCCCTTGCCGCTTCATGAAAGGGGGTGGGGCTATCACGCCCGGCGTGAAAACAGCTGGAGAAAGAAGAGGAAAGATGGAGAGGACCCACTTCCTCATGTAAGACGTGAGTACCATGGGGGGGCAACCCTGGTCACCACAGAAGGGACCCTGACAGAATGCTACCATAATATGGTGTCTGGCTATGTATCTCATTTGTAGCAGATCATAACAGCAAACAGGTGCTCTGCCAAGTACTAAAGATGCTTTAATTAAACATTTTCATTCATCCTTTTAAGAACACACTCTCCCTTACTCATAAGCACGCTCATTGGCCCACACACTGTTTAACAAATACACACGCTTACTGATGCACACACACATTCTTACTGATACACATACACACTCACCGATACACATACACTGACATATGCACACACTTACTGATACACAAACACTGACATGCGCACTCACTGACATGCACACACTCTCACTGAGACACACACTCTTACTGAAACTGACACACATGGAGACACACTCAGTCACAAGCAAACACACACTGATAGACACACACTCTCACTGATACTGACACATACTAACACACACACACTCACTGTCACACATATTATACACATTCTCTCACACACTAATGTTTAGCTTATAAAGTTGGTTTGATGAACAGTTGAAATTTACCACCATAAACCTGCTCTTGCAAACTGTGACAGCACTGCCCGAACTGTGACTAAATGTACTCCTCCAAGAAAATCTAGATTGTTTCCAGACTGCATTTTCATAATAAAATGTTCCCGCTGCTTATCTAGTCACCACTATCAAATATTCAAGTGATGGTATGTTACTAAACCCCTAGCTGTTCATGCCCTGGACCACATGAGTTTGTTTTAGGCTACAAGTAAAGAAAAATAGTATGACGGATGTTTGTGTTGCTTAGTAATGAAAGAGTTCCACTAATTTATTTAACAGTAGCCAATGCTATATAACCAGAAGATTTATTAGCAGGTGACAGAGATACAATTAGAGTACAAACAACAAGAGTATGCCATTCATAACCAGGACTTCTGATCCAAGATGCTGTGTCAGTTTTGTCTTTTAAAAAAATTACATTGGACTCTGCATTCAAACTTTATTTTACTAGTGCTCACTGATCTGTGCACAGAGCTTGAAGAACAGAGAAAGAAAGACTGGAAGCAGAATGCTCTAAGGAGAATCTTTTTTTTTGTTTTTGTTTTTAACAACTACAATAATTTATAAAGCACCAACATATTCCGCAACACTGTTCAATAGTTAAACAGACAGCAAACATTTAATTTTAATAAAACACGTGACATGCAGTACCGTAGGTGAAGAGGACCCTGCCAGAGCTAAAGGGATGAGGGACAAATACGCAGAGGGAAGTGAGGTAATTAGGTGATCTAAATATACGAGGATGGAAGTGATGTTTGGGTGGAGGGGCCACACTAGATTGAAAATGGTAGGTTAAGGTTTTAGGGGATGAGGAGTTAAGGGTCTAGCTGGTAGGCCTCTCCAAAGCAGTTTTAAGGGATATTTTGAAGAACTGCAGATACTGGGAGAGTCAGATGACCCACAGGAGGACATTCCATAAGAAGGGGACAACTCCAGAGAAAGCCTGCAGGCAAGTGTCTGAGGTGCGATTGCAAGAATTAGATAGTACCAAGTCATCAGCGAAATAAAGATAATATCTGCTAATGAGAGAATAGATGTGTGACAGGTCCATCTGTACAGACTAAGATTGCTGGTTCGTCTGTTTGCCTCCCTTTCGTTTAATTGCCTGTCCGTATGCCCCTGTTCGTGTGTTTCCTAAGTACTGATTGAAACTACCGAACGGACGGCCACCCAGGAGAGGAGTGTGCTGCTGGTTAACCTCTTGGCCCCAATCAGAACGTTGTGGTTAACTGCAGACACCTCTCCATTCCATCCGTATGGGGGGTCGTCGTTCGTATGCCGACCACGAGGCGGCGGCCATTTTGGGACACGCGACGGATCAGCGGTGTTCGGCGAGGATTCTATGGAACTAATAATGGACACTTTATCTACCAACCACCGCTGAAGACTACCGACCACCCTTCTATTTCGTCGAGGCATACGAATCCCGGTCCGTTCGGGAGTTTGTAATGTACGCATGGACTTAACCCAGATAGCCATCCCATGGAGTCAATCGTATACCGAAAGACTTGTGAAAGACTTTGACTCCATGGCGATTGAACTGTGTACATTGGATCTGAGCGCTATTCGGTAGAAATATGCACTCAGATCCAGGCTATCTGGGGATATGTTACACGAAGCACATACATTCAGTATTTTCAGAATTATGTATTTTATTGTATTTTTATTATTATACTTAAAATGGCGATTTGCCTCTATCCATACATACGCATACATACACACATACATACAGAGACACACACAGACACATACATACAGACACATACACACACACACATACATACAAACAAAACCACACATATACAAAATGTTTAAGACACCCTCCTGTTTCCTACCAGTCCAGTGGTGGCACAGGCTGGTGGGAGTCAGAGTTCCCACTCTGACTCCCTCTCATTCCTCCCGCGCGGGCTCTCTCTGATAGCTGGGAGGAGTGACAGGCAGTCACTTCCTCCCAGCTTTGATGTCCTCACAGGGGGCCCGGTCGCGCTGTTGTAGCGCCGCAGCGCTGACCAGGGACCCCTGGAGATCCATCTCCATCGGGTGGTCCTAACAGCATGGACTACCCGATGGGTCCCTTGAAAGTGCGGCCGCCGGTGGTTTGCCGCGCGGGCCAGGGCCGCAACACATGGCAGTGGACACCTGGTCGCAGGGGTCCGCAGCTGCGACCTCTGCGACCGCAGTATGTCGCCACTGGGTAGGCCTTTAAAAAAAGAGGGCTCACCTTAAAGGGTGATGTGAAAAGAGGGAGTGGTGGGAGGGTGGCTGTTCTAGCCTCTAAACAATTTTTCCAAGTAGATAGGCCACCATTTTCTCTATCATGCTACCTGTTGGTTGTGCTCAATATTACATTTATTGATCAGATAAGGTAGGCAAAAAGTTTAGGTGTCTTCCAAAAACGAAGTGATCGAAAGGGAAGTACTAATAACCTTTTTAATAAGTAGATCACAGTTTAGTGCTGCTGACAAAGAAACAACTGATTGGGTAAGCAGATTAAGTAAATGCAATAAAAGCAAGACAAATCATTTTACATATCTGCTTTCAGTATGATCTATTCTAATACAATACTATGAATTCAAGATTCAGAAGCTGAAAGGTAAAATACAAATACACAAACAGTGCAACATTTCTATTGTAAAGAATAAAATGATGTCTCTGAACTGATCAAATGTACTTACTGCAAAGCAGTTGTCAGAATTTCTAATCAACAGGTATGATGGCGCCCTCTTGTGGTAGATGTTCATATTCCACTTTACATTGTAGAATTCTAATGCAAAGTGGATTATAAAAGGGAAAAACTAATTGTTTAAACCTACACAACATAATTATTAGACATTTTTAAAAGAAGAGATAGTATTGCCATTGTGCATTTTAAGCCCTTTATGGTATGGGGTTTAGCAAATCCTGTTATAGATTTACAATGATTAAAGCGTTAAATTCTGGACTACTCCTTTCACTAGGGTCCCAACGTTATCTAATACAAATGGAGCCATGCTGAAATACGTAGTCTTGGGCACATAGATTGAAATTCTCTGTCAGAAGAGATCTGCCTACAACATGGCATTTGCACGTATGGATTGTCACTCCCAATGGCATGCTATCTGGTTTCAACCTGTGAGTTCCCTTTGCAGTCACTCAGGTAGGAGTTGGGCCTTGACAGAGATTCCTAGATATCTTTGGATTCCTACTCTCTTAGCACCAGTGTCTCATCAGTCATTGTATGAAGTCTTGTTATATGCCTGGGCTCTGCCGCTCCAAGTATTGCATGCTATCCAGTTCCATGACACACAATCCTTATAGCAGTCAGGTACGATTTAGGTCTTGACAGAGATTCCTAGTTTACCTGGAGGTTCTTATTCCCATAACTTTCAACCAGTACTCCTAAAATTATCCTTGTAATCTGCCGCGTTTGTTATCTGAACTAAATTCTTCTGCTGACATCACTTTATTTTCTCTATGGATTGTGCAGTATTGCTGGTGACCAGTGTCTCTGATTGTTTGTTTTAAAGTGAAGAGTCTGTTATACACTGGAATCTGTTTTTTTTACAGAATTTTGTAAATATACTTAGTAAATAACCATGTAAATGTCTACATTCTAGATGCCTGGGAGATGGGACGGGAGGACATTGAGCATAGATCACAACCTCTTTATACAAAACTGCTACAAAAACTGCAGCAAGGTTCCTTACAAGACCAGTATTTGACCATTTTAACCTATTTGCATCTACTGCATCTACTGCATGTAACAATATATTTTTTTTTTAAAAAAATTGCTAAAATGTTTGAATAGGTCTCTTTACTTCTAGAGAATGGTATTTTCTGAGAGGGGTATTAACTTTTCTTTCTTGTAAGTTACACTAATATACCAATAAAACTAGGCATTTTACTTGTGCAGTCATTTCAGATGAATTGCAATTCGTCCAAATTTAGGCCGTCCAAATTCTGGAACGCCAAAGCTTTAAATGGACTTGCAAACTAACAAATGATTTGTGCATGTTCATTTAATTCATGATTCGGAGTTCCACCCACGGCAGCAAAAAAAAGAGATGATTGATAGGGGAAAATGGTGAGTGATTGAGTGATTAGGGACAACCACTAAATGTTGATTTCATTCACAGATTAAGTGAGAAGTGACCAACAGAGAGAAATCATGGCAACAGACAATAATAGGATGGTGGTGATGATTTACTTCAAGCAGTTGTCAGTAGATGCAGAAGATAGAAAGGATACTACACCTCCCAATATTTCAAAAGGACAAAGATGTACAGTTTAATTATACAGGTGTAAGTGAGGATGTGGCCAGGGGTGGGGCTGTTCTGAGAAATTTTCGGTTAATTACTAATAACAATTTATGCAACTAAAACGTAATTTATAACAAGAGCAATATATCTTATTTACACAGACTGATTTCTAAACACATTTATTGTAATCTAAAGACACATTACTGTGAGTATTCTTGCTGTGGAGCTCTGCTATGGAGCCCCTAGTGAATAGAAACATTAGGATAGAAAAGAGGGACCAAGGAATTTGGAAACTAAATAGGGACAGTTGGGAGGTATGGCATATGCCAAGGAGAGAAATCAGGAAAAAAAAAAGGTGAGAGGACGAAAGAAGATCAATTAGATAACTGTTGGAAATGCAGGGAGATCAATAAAGGAACAGTGAGATTTTAGTACAGGAAATCATGCCGGTGACAGAGGGGGATGCAAGGAAGGAAGAGGATATTGTGTAGATCAAGCAGGTGACAAAGAGAAGATGCATGGAACGGTGCAACAAAAATAGGAGACAGTGTGGTAAAGAAGAACCCACAGTAGTGTCAAAGTGTAACAACCAATGGAAAAACAAAACAGGAAACAGGAGACAGAGTGGCAATGCAGGACAGAAACCCCAAAAGGGAACATTGTAGCAGTAGGCCCAAGCTGACAGACTGTTTATATTTATTTTTGTGATCTGCTGCTGAAGTGCTCAGTGCCATGCTATAGTGTGCAGCCAGGGGAGCACAGATAACATCCTTGACCTGGCTGAGCACTATGGAAAACACAGTTCATAAACCATGAAAAAGAAATGGTAGCTTTGGCACTGTAGCTACTGTACCTGTGAGATCCTCTATACTTACCTTGGCGGTCCATCAATCAGCTGTTACTCCGATACGGCAGACCGCCACTTCGGAGCCTCCTGTCCATCTTGATAGCCTCCTGGTGTCACGGGAGTCGTACCCCAACACCCAGGAAAGAGGAAACCACAAAAGGTGGATGCGAAAGACATATTACCGAGCCTTAGAATAAATCAAGGACAGGATAACATAAATACTCAGAGTCAAGACAAAGCCAGGTCAGGATACCATAAATCACGAGTCAAATACAAAGCTGAGGTCAAGATACCAGAAATCATGAGTCAAATACGAAGCTGAGGTCAGGATACCATAAATCACGAGTCAAATACTAAGCCGAGGTCAGGATACCATAAATCACAAGTCAAGACAAAGCCAGGTCAGGATACCATAAATCACGAGTCAAATACTAAGCCGAGGTCAGGATACCAGAAATCATGAGTCAAATACGAAGCTGAGGTCAGGTACCAGAAATCACGAGTCAAATACTAAGCCGACGTCAGGATACCAGAAATCATGAGTCAAGACAAAGCCAGGTCAGGATACCATAAATCATGAGTCAAATACGAAGCTGAGGTCAGGATACCATAAATCACGAGTCAAATACTAAGCCGAGGTCAGGATACCATAAATCACAAGTCAAGACAAAGCCAGGTCAGGATACCATAAATCACGAGTCAAATACTAAGCCGAGGTCAGGATACCAGAAATCATGAGTCAAATACGAAGCTGAGGTCAGGATACCAGAAATCACGAGTCAAATACTAAGCCGACGTCAGGATACCAGAAATCATGAGTCAAGACAAAGCCAGGTCAGGATACCATAAATCACGAGTCAAATACTAAGCCGAGGTCAGGATACCAGAAATCATGAGTCAAATACAAAGCTGAGGTCAGGATACCAGAAATTATGAGTCAAATGTGAAGCTGAGGTCAGGATACCAGAAATCACGAGTCAAATACTAAGCCGAGGTCAGGATACCAGAAATCATGAGTCAAGACAAAGCCAGGTCAGGATACCATAAATCACGAGTCAAATACTAAGCCGAGGTCAGGATACCAGAAATCATGAGTCAAATACAAAGCTGAGGTCAGGATACCAGAAATCATGAGTCAAATACTAAGCCGAGGTCAGGATACCAGAAATCAGGAGTCAAATACGAAGCTGAGGTCAGGATACCAGATATCACAAGTCAAATATGAAGCCGAGGTCAAACATGAAATCACAAGGGAATCTGTAGGAGCACTAAATGAGGATCTAACAGAAACCACAATACGGCAATGAATGGGGGCTAAAACAAGCCTTAAATAGGCTTACCTATGTTCTTATAGGTCCATGTCATCACTGTGATCCAAAACAGATTAGAATCGCAATGATGACGTGGTCACTTTAAGAGTGGGCAAGACATCAAGTCCATCTCTATATATAGACGTCCTGCCGCGTGGTCGCATAGTTCAGTCAAACCGCGTGGCAGGAGGAGGCCTGCAAGGATTGAGGGAGGTGAGTCTCCCTCAGTGTGCTGCGCGGTCGCGTGGAGCGGTCAGACAGCGCAGCAGGAGAACGTCTGCAAGGATCGAGGGAGGTGAGTCTCCCTCAGTGTGACGCGCTGTCGCATGGAGCAGTCAGGCCGCGCAGCAGTCGGTGGTGAGTAATGCCACACCTGGTGCTAGTGTGTCTGTTAGTGATAGTGTGTGTGTGTTAGAGTGTGTGTGTGCCTGTTAGAGTGTGTGTGCCTGTTAGCAATTGTGTGTGTGTATGTCTGTTAGTGAGTGTGTGTGTGTTTGTCACTGAGAGTGTATATGCGTTTGTCAGTGAGTGTGTGTGTGTCAGTGTGTGTATCCGTGTCTGTCACGGAGAGTGTATGTCTGTCAGTGAATGTGTGTGTCTGACACTGAGTGTCTATATGCCAGTCAGTAAGTATGTATGTGTGTTTGTCAGTGTGTATCTGTCAGTTATATTATATGTGTCCCAGTGTGTGTGTGTGTGTGTGTGTGTGTGTGACACTGAGTAAGTATGCATGTGTGTCTTGTCAGTGGATGTGGATGTGTTAGTGTATATGTGTCTGTCGGTGAATGTAAGTGTGTGTGTTACTGTGAATGAGTGAGTGTGTATGCCTGTGAATGTGTATGTTTCGGTGAAAGCGTGTGTTGGTTAAACAGTGTGTGTGACAATGACTGTGTATCTGTGAGTGTATGTCAGTGCATGCATCAGTAAGGGTGTGTGTCTGTCAGGAAGAGAAATTTGGAAGGGGGGAAGGGGTTCCTGAGTTTTGTCATGCCTAGCGTAGCACAAAACCAAAATACACAACTGGCAGATAGACAGAGAAGGGCATATCTACGAATCGTTGAAGAAATGTAACAGGGGCTAGAGTTGTTTAGAGCTTTATCCGGTAGGGGTTATTTAAAATCGACACCTATAGTATACAGGAAGCCAATATAACGATCGACAGAGGGGTGAGGTATTGGAGGAGCGGCAGGAGAGAAAGATCAGCCTGGCGACAGCATTCATTACATATTGTAGCGAGGTAGTTCAGCTTCTGGAGAGGCCAACTAGGAAAGAATTGCAGTAGTCCATGCAAGAGATTACCAGAGCATTAACAAGCTCCTTGGCAGCATCTTGCTTAAGAAAGGTGTGGATACAGGGGCGGGGCCTGACAGACGGCCAAGGCAGCCACATGCAGCCAGGGCTCCTCGATAGAATTTAAATTCTGAGCAATTTCAGGAGTACTTGGCCCAAATTAACAGCAGCAAAACATACTTTTAAGCTTCCATATGCTACTGTTACGGACTGGCTGAGTCTGGGTGTCTTAGCCCCTGGCAGCCGCTACTGGAAACCTCGGCGGCCTAGTACAGCATTTGGGCCGGAGGGGACGGCCGCTCCTCTGACCCACACAGACCAGCCTGTTAGCGAGCCCTGTTCCCCTCCCGGTCCCCACTGAGGGGCTCACCTGTCCTGGGCCTCGACTGCAGCGAACAACAGTGTCAGACTCTAAACTCAGCGAGACCGCACACAAGAGGCCTGCACCACAAGATGGCTGCCGTAATGGTATCCGAGACCCAGGCCCCTCACGTAGAGCGGATCGAGAGGGCCTTTATGCAGTTCTGGGAGCAATTTTGGGCCAAAGTGCAGCGGAGAGCAGAGAGGATGGCAGCGACAGACAATCCCCGGCAAAGGCGCGAGCCTGCTGGTACAGCTCCTAAGCGGGTGCCTGCCATGGTCCACACTGCTGCAGCACCGTCAGAGAGGAGGAGAAAGAAACGTGGAGGGCCTAAATTGAGGAGACGTGGCCTAAAGACAAGCCAGCACTCACCTGGACATCAGTCCCTTAGAAGAAGAATCCCTAGACCTCGCGCACAATTCCGAGAGGCAACTGCTGTGAACGCAAATCAGAAACCCTTCAGTGGGGTAATTGAATGTGGGCAGAGCAATGTGGAGCGTGAGCTGAACGGTATCAGAGCCCGGGGCCAGTGGGGCATCACTTTGGGGGCCTGGCACACCAAAAACCCTCCGCATAGGCAATGCTGTTTGGTGGGAATAGGCTGAGCATCCTACCAGCATTAAGTCTTTGGACTCACTTGGACTACATGCATTAAGCTTATATTTTCTGTGTCTTGTGTTTGTTTTATGAGCAGCCTTCAGTGGAATTATTCTCCTAATATATTATTTCCGTGTTTCATAGCATGTCCCTAATTGTAAGCAATAAGCCTCTACTACACACATGCTTTACCAATGCAGTTGTCTTGCAATTTGTTCCTGTGTACTATACTTAGAGATGTTGACTTAGCCAGAATTGCAAAGCTTACTTACTTTAGATTCTGTAAGCATTGATTAATTTCTAGACATAAAGGTTAAAGTAAAGAAACCCTCTAGCCAATGAAGGTTAGCATGCCTTCATGTTAGGTTATCTTTCTATTATAAAAACAAAAAGTGCATTACTATCATATGACATTCTATTCTGCATCCTCGATGTTTAGTAACGTGTATACTCCTGAAACAATGTCATTACCTGCCTGAACGCCTTACAATCTACTTGTTTGTCATTTGTTTATTGTCAACACGCATGTCACACCAACTTGTTGTAAGCCTCATACTCACATACCCACTCATGTCAATGTAGCTCACACCTACCACATCTTAAGTTTTGCTATATATCCTAGACATGTTAGACTACCATGTGACCTAGCTACAAAAAAAAAAAGTGTGCAGTGACCTATTATGCCTTATACCATGTATGCATTTTGCCAATCTTGTACCTGCTGTTGGGGCATTGCAAGAGCTTATGTTAACTATTTGCACCACAAAAATAAAGAATTAAAAAAAAAAGAAAGGTGTGGATACATACAATGTTTTTAAGGTGGTATCAACATGTTTTAGCAACAGACTGGATATGAGACGCAAAGGTGAGGTCAGGATCAAGGATAACACCAAGATAGTGAGGTGGCAAGGATGGGCTTATGCAGGTACCTTTAATTTCCAGAGTAAAGTTTTATAAGGAGGAAAAATAAGAAGCTCAGTTTTAGAGAGATTGTGTTTCAGAGAGCAGGAGGACATTCAGTCGGAGATTGAAGAAAGGCAAGCAGTGACACGTTGTAGGACAGTGGGGGAGAGATCAGGGGAGGCATACAGATGGTAGCAGAGTCCAAAGGTATTAATGAGTTTGCCTAGAGAGCAGGGGCGTATTAGCCGCGAGGCAAACAAGGCATTTGCCTTGGGCGGCATTTTCCAGGGGGCGGCAAAAAAAGCCGCCCCCAAATGCCCAAGGCAAATGCCTTGTTAGCCTTGCGGCTAACAGACATGCCGGCGGGCTGCTGGGCGATCGGGCGGCACTGCTGGGCGGGCGGCGAGGGAGCACTTCCTCTGAGCTGTCTGCTCAGCTCCCTCGCGCGCCGCAGAGTGAGGCTGGGAGCCGGAATATGACGTCATATTCCGGCTCCGCCTCCCAGCCTCACTGTGCGGCGTGCGAGGGAGCTGAGCAGACAGCTCAGAGGAAGTGCTCCCTCGCCAGCCGCCCAGCAGCGCCGCCCGACCGCCCAGCAGCCACTGGACCACCAGGGAGAAAGATGGACACCCCCCCCCCCCAGCATTCCCAAAGGTAAGGAGGCTGGGGGGGAGGTTAAAGTAAAAAAAAATAAAAAAAAGTGTTAATGTGAGTGAGTGAGTGAGTGTGTGTGTGTGTGTCTGTTAGTGAGTGTGAGTGTGTGTCTGTTAGTGTGAGTGTGTGTGTCTGTTAGTGAGTGTGTGTGTGTGTGTGTCTGTCTGTTAGTGTGAGTGTGTGTGTCTGTTAGTGAGTGTGAGTGTGTGTGTGTGTGTCTGTCTGTTAGTGAGTGAGAGTGTGTGTGTGTCTGTTAGTGAGTGTGAGTGTCTGTTAGTGAGTGTGAGCGTGTGTGTGTCTGTTAGTGAGTGTGAGTGTGTGTCTTAGTGTGTGTGTGTCTGTTAGTGTGTGTGTGTGTGTCTGTTAGTGTGTGTGTGTGTCTGTTAGTGTGTGTGTGTCTGTTAGTGTGTGTGTGTTAGTGTGTGTGTGTGTGTCTGTTAGTGTGTGTGTGTCTGTGTGTCTGTTAGTGTGTGTGTGTCTGTTAGTGTCTGTGTCTGTGTCTGTTAGTGTGTTTGCCTGTGAGTGTGTGTGTCTTTTAGTGAGTGTGTGTCTGACTGTGTGTGTCTGTTAGTGTGTGTGTTTGCCTGTGAGTGTGTGTGTGTGTATGTTAGTGAGTGTGTGTGTCTGCTAGTTTGTGTCTGCTAGTGAGTGAGTGTGTGTCTGTTAGTGTGTGTCTGTTAGTGAGTGTGTTTGTCTGTTACTGAGTGTGAGTGTGTCTGTTAGTGTGTGTGTTTCTGTTAGCGAGTGTGTGTTTCTGTTAGCTAGTGTATGCGTATCTGTCAGTGAATGTGTGTGTATTTAGAATGCGGGGCGGGGTAAAGGTTGGGTGGGGGTGGCGCGCGCGGGGGGGGGGGGTGCCTGAGTTTTGTCCTGCCTAGGGCAGCACAAAACCAGGATACACCACTGCTAGAGAGACAGTATAAAGAGTGAACAGAAGGAAACCAAGAACAGAGTCTTGGGGACTACAACCGAGACAGGACGAGGGGAGGAGGTGTCATTGGAAAAGAAGACACTAGGCCTAGTTAGGCCTGCCACTATTGGCTGTCTACCAGTCAGCCACTAGAGGCACTTCCTACTGTTTCACAGAGTTTGACTCGTAAAACTACACTGTATGTCCTCATATAGTGTGAGGACGTCCAGCATCATTTCACAAGTCAAACTTGGTGAAACAGCAGGAAGCGCCTCTAGTGACTTTCAGAATCCCCATAGGATATCAGGGGTCCTACTGTATTGGCTTAGCATGGTCAGCAGATGCTCTAAGCCAATCAATAACTAACTCCCCATGCTAAAAATGGTTTGTACCTTCACTTCCTGAAACTACACTCCATAAACTGCATTCCTCTAAGCACAGTGAGATTCGACCCTGGAGAGCAACCTTTCGCGTTAAACCGTTCGAAAACCCCTTCAGGTAAAAAAGCGTTGGTGACCCCTTTTGATGAGGTTATTATGATGCCCACATGTTTAAGGTCTATTAGGATAGGTGGGAAGGTGGGATAGTGGGATATGGAGTAATGGGCTAGCAATACCTGCTCTGCTTATGGTTACTACATCAATACAATGAATGAATGAATAGAACTTCCAAGAATAAGTTATCAAAGAGGTACAGTTACAATTACTTATACAGCGCCAACATATTCCGCAGCGCTGTACAATGGATAAACAAGACAAACACAACATTTTTACAAACTATGATTGTCATACTGGAATTATAGGTAAAGAGAGACAATGTACAAAAAACAACAACAACAAAAAAAACCTTTAATTAGATTTAAGTATATTTATTACATTTTAGAAAAGAATATAAGGGTGAAGCGTAGTGTGGTCATACATTGCTGAGGGTTTGGGAAAGCTCTGAGAGGGAGAGATGGGGGAGGGGCAGGCACTAACCTCACTCAGATCATCTTCTATTGACTCCTGTACTGCAGCAGCAACAGATCACACCTGTCTTCTCTGGACCATGGAAAGAGATGCCGTGTGCATGAGCTGAGCCACACAGTATCATTGCATTACTGGCAGCAGACAGTGCCTTATTAAGTTTGCCTGGTGTCTTTCCTGAAGAGAGCAGCTTATATAGTACCATTAGTCTGCTGTGAGATCATTGCAACCCAAGGCTCAGTCAACATGCAGTCAGTCTCTGGTCTCACAACACCCCTTGATGCTACAGGTAAGTAACTTTACTTTACACCCATGTACTGTCCTGGTATATGTTGCTGTTTAATTCAATGCATGGACCCGCGGGTGCCTTGTGTTGGCACACTTGTTTTTTATGGTTTTTTTAATATATTTTTTTTTTTGTCTTTTGTAGTAGGATATCAATATTTGTCTATGTTTTCTCTACATTTGTTTATTTTCACATGATCGCATTTTACCTGACCAAGTGGCCCTTTTAATGCTGAAAGTGATGCTAGTTGACTGTGGATGCAGAAACTTGTTAATACTGTGACTTCTACAAAAATGTTAAGCAGAAATATGAAATAGTTACATTAAACTCACCACACTTTTTTCACCACATTATAATTTCTTTTTTCCACCTACACAGTGGGGGGTAAGGTGCTAAAATATCTCAACCAATCATGTCTCTGCAATGCAAACACATGGAATAAATCCTTAATAAATTATTCTGTGATGCCACAGCTTAACCCTATTTTTTTTCAATTTATATTTTATTGATCATTTTCAAGGCTAATGAAAAGCTAATTACATTGCAAGTGAATAACAACAGAATAAACATCAACGTAAATAAAAGTGTACAAAGTGTCCATGCAAAAATATATCAGAAAAAGTAGGCATTTCAATGTAACCATTACATCATTGCATCTTAACACTTTAAGAACCAAGGCTTTTTGAGCTGCAACGCATTTGCGACCAAGGCCTTTAGGCACTTTTGCCATGTCTACTTTTGCCATGTCTGCATTTTACCAAAATTTCTGTTTAAGTGCACCCATATAGTATATATCACCTTCTAACTAAGAAACAGGGCTCTCTTTTGATCTCTTCTATGTATAGATATCCCAATAGTAAAAAAAAATAAAAATACAATATCAATATTTTTTGCATTTAATAATTACTACAACTAAAGAAAGTAAAACTAAAGAAAACTTAATCAATTTAGTCACAAATTATTCCTGATTGTTAAAATGCCCATGATGTCTAGACTTTCAATTAATTTTTAAAGTTATAAAACAAATATTGCAAGGAGTGAATCATGATTTTAAAGCTAAAACGGAAGAATTTGGCATGGTCACTATCACCCCCATATTAATAAAAGGGAGGTTAAATTCTCCCGCATGCCCCTATTTGAGGGGCCTGTCGCCTAAACAGAAGCCAGTGGCTACTCTCTGTCATATAAGACTTAATGTAAATCAGTATGTGGGTCACTATGACCCCCATATTGATAAAAAAGGATGTTAAATTCTCCCGCATGCCCCTACTCGCGGCACACTATTATTAGGGTGAGGGGGGTAGGTAGGGTATTTCTATTGGGGGGAGGAAGTGATTAGGGGCTTGGGGAGCCCTAGTCACTTTATTATTTGTGGTCTCCACCCACCGATCATGGGTGGGCACCTGGGGGGGACATTAGGTCCGCCCCCATTATTTATTTCATTAGGGTCCCCATCTGCCGCTCATGGGTGGGGACCAGGGGGGACATTAGGTCCCCCATTTAATTAATTAGTGTCCCCACTCGGCGCTCATGGGTGAGGACCGGGGGGACATTAGGTCCGCCCCCATTATTTATTTCATTAGGGTCCCCATCTGCCGCTCATGGGTGGGGACCAGGGGGGACATTGACCTTTTGCAGACAATAAACCTTTTGGTACATTCGATATTTAATGTGCAGTGTTTTACATTCATCAGAATGTTTTAGAAACAGAATTTTAAAGTATAATCCCCTATGTTAACAGACTGTAGCTTTAGTCACATAGATATAAAATGCTGTGGCACTGTGGCAGGATTGGCTCTTGAATACACTATTACCCGATAAAAGTGTTAAAGGAACACTAAAGTGTTTTAAATACAAAGCTGTATTCCTAACACGATAGTGTCCCTCAGCCCCTGCGCACTCCTCCCCCCTGTCCCCTCCCGACCATGTATAGGGTTAAATAACCCTTTAAACACTTACCTGATCCAGCGCCGAGGTCCCTCAACGCTAGGTCAGGCTTCTCTTCCTCAGACGTCAGCCAATGGGGGGAGTTTAAAAGCGCTTGCACTGCAAGTGACACACACACATCAGTCCTTCCCCGTAGGAAAGCATTGAGTCATTGCTTTCCTAGGGGGATTTTGAAGACCCTGGATCTCCTAATGCAAAGTGTGAGCACGTCCAGCGTTGTTTTTTTTTTTTGTTAAATGGAATCTGAAAGAACTTCTTTGAGATCACTTTATAGCAAAAGTGTTCTCTTAATGAAGTATCAGTGAGGAAACGTGAACTAATTGTCCACTTTAAAACCAACAGCCTTCACTGATTGGCGGGGGCACTCTGAGGCCGAGAAGCAGTCTGTGTTAAACATCATGTATCCATAGTGTTTTTAAACAGTCAGATGGCAACAGAATTGTAACTTAAAGTGGAATAGAGTATAGTATGTACAAACTGTGTTTTCAGGGCAGGTTTTTAGTTGCTTGGATTTTAGAAAGAGTTTTTCATTCATGAGATGTATAAAATGAGAAGATAATGTGTTGTTAAGAAGGATATGTGCTGTTTTCTGGGGTTGGTGCTTGATATGTGATATTTAAATTATGGATTCCGAAGCAGAAAGGGATACTATAGGCATCAAAATAACTTGATTTAAATGAAGCAGTTTTGGTGTGTAGATCATGCTTTTGTAGTCTCACTAGTCATTTCTATGCTGTTTATTAACGTTTGAAATCAATTTTGTCACTGTTTATGCAGCCTTAACTACACCTACCCTGGTCTGGTTTAATCACATGCAGGATGCTCATACTGGATCTAGAAAGCTATTAACAGTGCAGGAGATAACACATTCTAAATAAATAAATTAAATAGAATGTGCAGTAAAGGAAGTTTAAACATTAGATGACTCTATACAGAAAGTGTGTAGCAAGGCTGTGCAGGGAGGTATGAATAGATATGTGTAAAGAAAATGACTTAGCTCCTAAATGGCAGAGAATCGAGCAGCGAGACTGCAGAGTCATAATCTATTCACCAAAACTGCTTTATTAAGCTAAAGCTGTTTTCGTGCCTATAGTGTCCCTTTAAGTGTGGAAGACATCTTTTGCCTACACCACATCCAGTCATCAATATAAATGGTTTTGTGGAAAACTGTTAGACTTGTGCAATCTTCACTAACTGCAACAGATAATGTGGTTAAAGGGATATTGAAAGTTCTTCAATTAACCATAATGATTGTATATAGGTAATGGTGCAAAGAGATCCCTGTCCCCTTCATTGCATCTGTGACAGATCACCAATTGATCTCCAGAACGTACCTGTAAAGTTGTGGGTCAAAATGGCAACTCAGTCTCTCCCAGGTGGGCTAGTTTCAATTGGTACGGAATAGATTTCTGAATGCATTTAATCAGTTGGGTGTCCCGTTACTGTTTTATATATCTGGCAAAGAACTTAAAATATGTATCTAAACACCATAGCCACAGTAGCCAACACATGTACTGCTTTAATTATTAATGAGCTATATTAATGACACATGAGATATGCAATCATTGTTTTCTTTTCTTGTAGGTCAGTTTTCAAAAAGAAAGAGGACTTCCCTGTGGTTTTCAATCTCCCTCCTTGTGGTGTCCCTTTTTATATTGGTCTTAGGCCTAGTGGCAACTACGAGAACAGAAAACATAACAGTGGGAGGCTATTATCCAGGGATTGTTGTAAGTATTGTGCTGTGTAAGATATCTTGTTCTGCTCTCATGTTGCAATGTGATATTGGCTTATTAATATTATGCAATGAAAGACTATAGCATGTTATATCAAGATGTATTTCATTTACTTATTTTTATCTGAGTTATTGTGGTATGCGTGCACATGTACACTGGGAACCAGTAGAGACGGATCCATAGGGGCAGGTAATGCATTCCCCCCAAACCCCCATGTCATCTCCTCCCTCCCCCTCTCCCACACACACAGTTTTTTTGTTGTTAAAAAAAATTGAATCTATTTTCATTGTAAAGACTACTTATAAGTTTGTCCTTAAAACAAACATGTGTCAGTCATGATTATATCTGCTGTTTCCATTCTCCCCTTCTCTCATGTGGTTATGTGGGTAGAGGTCAACAACTCAAAGGGGGCAGTGCCCGACCATCTTTAAACTTCACCAGCTGCCACAGCTGAAAACTATATAGACATATTCTAGTCAAAGAACATGTTTGTTTTTAAGTGATGTTGAGGAAAGCCTAATCAATTTCGAGGTTGTTTTCTATCAGTTTCTTAGCTTTCTTTACGTGTGTAGGGCAAAAGGATGCTTGAATATCTGTTTAATTTAAAAATGTAAGGCTACTTAGTTTGCATTGGTTTAAATGTATTAAAAGTGTACATGTAAAAGATAACAATTCAACAATGTAATTGAAAGGTAGTTTCAAAACATTTGGATATCTTAATGTAATTGGTCAATGAGGCAATTAAAAAAAGGAAATCAATGGTGAAGGGTGAATAGGGTTGACAAATCATGAAAGGGAGGGAATCACTTGTATTGAATAAGAAATGGCAGGTGAATATTTGTAATATTAGGTTGTTTTTCAGAGTATTAATATAGAATTTGCACTAATAAGATATACTTATAAACTGTCTGAGACACCACGGCATATAACGCACAGTTTCAATCATGATACTTTCATTGATGATTAAACCTATAGCTCAAATTCTATCATAACTTATTTATCAGGTTAATAAGTGCACAAGTTTTGGAACAAACAATTTAAATGGAAATGCTCCTTTGACCAGTATATGTCTAATTTAAGGAAGGATATAGTGATTAACTCATGCTGAGTCATCCTGCCAATAGCTGGACAGGGGTTAATGCAAGAAACAACCATGCACACATTGTACTGCGCTCCTGAATGTCGGTGATATATCACGTATGACACATTTCGCTGGAAGGCCATCCGGGTAACTAACGATCTCTAGATAGAGATGAATTGATTTTCATTGTTTGGATTCCTAAGATCTATACATTTGGATTATTATCATTTATGATTACATTGTTGTGTTTCATGCAATTTTAATTAACAGTACAGTCATCAAAGATGGCTAAATTCACATTATTGTTAATTATTATTGTAAATATTGAATAGCTCGATACAGTATATCATGTATGTATTATCTATTACAATTTGATTTTGGCTAAATTCATATACTTGCATGTAAAGAAATTTTATGAGTTGATACCAAATAGCTGTACATATATTTAAACATTAGGGGTTTGTCTGCAAATATTTATCTGAATTGACTTTTGTAGATATTGAAATCCACATTTTACTTGTAATGTTCATATTTTTCTCAAATGTTATTTTTTTTTTTCACACACATAAACAAGGAGGCACAAGTGGGGGATGAGAGGGGAGGCAAGATGAGAGGAATGGGGTAAGGATGCGCAAGGTGAGAGAAATTTGGGGGAGAGACATACGTGGGTAATTAATGAGGGGAAGAGGCACAGGTGGAGGATCAGGGAGAGGAGGGAGAACAAGTTCCACGTTTTTCCAAGTTTGTATGGCTATATGTGTATATCTATGTATGCCTTTCGTTTCCTGTTTGTGTCTATGCATTAGTGTCTGTTTGTAAGACTGTGCCTTAGTCAGTGCATACCTGTATGTGCTTGTATATGCATGCTTGTTATTGTGTATTCCTGTGTCTGTGTATATAGTTTTGTCTGTGTGTTCCCATCTGTGTGTCCTGTCTGTGTGTGGCTGCCTGGGTGTTCTATGTATGTGTGTAACTGCGTATGCCTGTTTGTGCCTGTCTGTGTATGTGCCTGTGTATGCCTTTATGTGTCTGAGTGTGCCTCACAATCACACTCAGTCAACCCCCAAACAATCACACACAGTCACCACACATAGTGACTGTGTGTGATTATAAGCGGGTTGGCTGAGTATGACACAGTATCTATTACTTATGATGAGGGGGTCCATTCTGTGATTGTTGCACAATGCCCTTGTGCAAGTTGATCTGTGTTGGAAGCATACTGTAATAAAAAGATAACCTCTTCCTGTATTTGACATGACCATGTTTATCCAACAAAGGACTGGGCAGATTTATCAGTGGAGTCTGCTCTGGGCTGGAGGCGTGTGGGTGGTCATTCAGATGTTTGCCTTCTCAATTCTTTTGTCTGTGAACCTCTGTATGTCCTATTTTATTGTTGCAGCTTGGTTTCGGATCTTTCTTGGGCATTGTTGGAATTCATTTGGTGGAGAACAGAAAACAAATGGTAAGTATTCTATGTATATATCTATTTTATGAATATGGAGAGTTTGCTTTAACTGGTGCAATAAAACTGATAAGCACTCTATAATATGAGAGAAATGTCTGTCTTAGGGTTAATTCATAAAAAAACAACTGTATTAAAATGATAATCGATTTGCAAAATGTAGGTTAAACTTGCTAATCTATGACTATCTAAATCAGCTAATTACAAAATTACATTTTATAATTCAGTTTCTAATTAACTCGAATTTGGTGTTTGGTGAATAAACCCCCTTGTTAATACTTGTCCATCATGACAATATCGTCATGACTAAATAAATATTTGAGGACTCTTACATTTTTAAGTAGCTAGCCTGGCTTCATGTTGCAGCCATCTGGCACAGCTGAAAATGTCACATGTAAAAAAAGGTTCATTTTTTTGTTCAAATCTTGTACACTTGTACAAATCAGATGGCTCTTAAGAGGTTTTTTTCATTTCTACAGTCTACAACAAAGCTCTTATTATATTATTTTGTGCATCCTGCAGAGTAGCTCACAAATGAAATTTGTGCTTCAGGCCTACGATCTCATTAACTATCGTGTTCCTCTGGGAATAATACTTTACTATTTTGTTTTGATGTAAGCAGGCTGGGTAGAATAATGTTATTAAGAGGAATTAGGAATATCCATTTTCCTTTCTGTATGACGTCCACCATAAGTGACAATACTTATGATCATGGTTACTGCCTAATGTTCCAAATTGTTTATAAATAAAAGGTTATAGCTTTCAAAAAAATCAATTTTAATACTTAACATCCTGCTTTGTTATCAAATTTGTGTTCATTTTGGAATATAGAAGTATTATTTATCTGTTCTGTTGTAAGAGAAATAGAGCCAGTGCCATTGGTTTCACCTTCAATTAATTGTCATTGTGCCATAGAACCTTACCAGTTCCTGGCTATGTATCTACATACCAGGGAGCTGGACTCCAGTCGTCAGTCAGTCTGTCTCCAAAAATCTCCTCCATCAATATCTGTTTATGAAAACAGGCTTAGATTGATAGGCAGTATTTAGTTTTTTTCTGCTGGGTGTTTGTGTGGACCATCTCATCTTTCACCTCTACCCAATTATATCCAATGGTATTGTTTAGCCCAAAGGGCTGCCATGGTTATGCATCACCTAAATGCAAAGAAATGTAGATGGCTTGGAGATGACAAATCAAAACCAAATAAGCTAGGGGAATCTGAATAACATCCATTATTATTTTTGAATGTAAAAAGCTAAAGAGTTGTGACATATGCTGGTAGTTATGGAAAAAAACATACCATATAAATAAAAGAAAACTAGGACCAATGTAGAGGGAAAGGGTTAAGTAAATAGAAATTACTATGGAAACTATTTTGTTTCTGTTTTAGATGTGTTTAATAGTGTGCAGCACCGTGAAGTCAACTTCCATCCATGACCTATCTATCTCATACTCCCTAAACCTACTAATGGAAACATGTCTCTCTCCCTCTGATACTGCTACCCCTACCTCACTATCCTTTGGTGGTCTTCACTTTACCCACAACCCAAGACAGGCTGAGAGTAAAGGTGGTGGTGTAGGATTTCTGCTTTCACCCCACTGCTCCTTTAAACCTCTTCCCACCCCCCTTCCCTACCTTTTTCCAGCTTTGAAATTCACTCAGTTCATCTGTTCAAACCCATCTCTGCTAACATAGCTGTTATCTATCCCGCCCTGGTTCCCCTAGTCTGTTCCTTGACCATTTCTCTGCTTGGCTTCCCAACTTCCGATCAAGTAATATCCCTTCCCTAATTCTCAGGGATTTCAACATTCCTATTAACCCACCCCTGACCTCAGTAGCTTCCAACTTCTTTTCTATTACCTCCTCCCTTGGCCTATCACTGTGGGCTAATACTCCCACACATGTAGCTGGCAATATCCACGATCTTGTTTTTTCTAATGCATGCACTATCTCTAAGCTCCACAACACTCAATTTCCTCTCTCAGATCCCAACCTCTTATCATTTGTTCTTGAAAGCTCCTTCAGCCACCAGTCTCACCCTAACCCCCTCAACTCAAAAGGGACCTGAATTATTTTGACCTCCAGCAACTCTCAGCTGATTCCAAACTCTCATTCATCCCCACTTTCTTCTGTCCCTCTCTGGCTATCTCCTCATATAATGCTACCCTCACCTCCGCCCTGGACGCTGCAGCCCCGCTCCAAAGATGTACCTCAAGGAAGACGCACCTCCAACCTTGGCACACTAAATCAACCTGCTACCTGGAGAGATGCTCCCGTTCAGCTGAACGCTGCTGGAGGAAGTCCCGCACACTGGCGTGCATACCGCGGTCACAAGGGTCGCAGTTACGACCAGGCCCAGCCCACCAGGGAGCCCGGCCGCCCTGCGACCCTGTATGTATGACAGTTTGCCAGCCTCTTCTCCTGGGGGGCCCAGGAGCTAGCCACCTCCAACGTTCATTCAGTGTCTCCTTTTGCAAAGACACCTCCTCCTCTTGCCCTGTCTCGGTTGGAGTCCCCCAAGGATCTGTTCTTGGTCCCCTTCTGTTCTCTCTTTATACTGCCTCTCTTGGTCAACTCATTACCTCCTTTTGATTCCACTACCATCTATATGCCGACAACATCCAGATATATCTCTCCTCCCCTGATCTTTCCCCCGTGGTTCACTGCTTGCCTTTCTTCAATTTCAGATTGGATGTCCTCACGCTTTCTGAAACTCAATCTCTCTAAAACTGAGCTTCTTATTTTCCCCCCTCATAATGCTGATCCTCCTCCTTTGCTTCCCCTAAAAGTCGATGGTACTTGCATCAGTCCACCCTTGCAAGCTCGTTGTCTTGGTGCTATCTTTGATCCTGGCCTCACCTTTGTGCCACATAACCAGAATGTCGATTCCACCTTAAAAATTTTGCTTGCATCTTGCCCTTTCTCATGCAAAATGCTGCCAAGGAGCTTGTTCATGCTCTGGTAATCTCTTGCATGGACTACTGTTCAAGATGAAAAAGCCCGAGAAAACGGGCGACACGCGTTGAAGTGTGAGCAGCATCCAGGACACAGAGGCTCTGATTGTGACAGCCTGCTTTTGAACCGACCACACACAGACGAGTTCAGCTTGCAAGCTATACTCCACCCCATCAGCGCTGAAATCGGGCGGGAGTTTCGAACCAGCAGTCAGTGGACGGTAAAATGGCTATTCAGCCCTCTGATCCTGTAAATGCTTAATTGTGATATCTTGGAGACAAGTCTCACCATTTGATAATGTAAGAGTCCATATCTGGGGGAAAGGGAATCTATTTATGATTAAAGCGGTTTTACACTATGCCAAGTCTTTTTTTGTGTCCTTTTAAGGTAAAATCTACACAAAAGCTTCAGTGTAAGCTAAGCCTACATTTCTGGAAATAATGCTTTCTGACCTATTCCAGAGGAGTTTTTCTTTTGATACTATTTAATACTGAAATGCTGGCTTTTAACCCCTTAAGGACGCAAGATGGTTCAGGACCGTCATCGGCATTTTTCCATTGCCGACCGATGACGGTCCTGAACCGTCCTAAATTTAAGATGTACTTACCCAATCGCCGTCGTTCCCCCGGCGGCGATAGGCGTTGGTCCCGGTGTGGGGAGACTGCCTGCAGCCCAGACAGTCTCCCCATGGCGGATTAGGACCCCTGTGGGGGTCACAATAGGTGTCCATGTGTCTGCCTGCAGGGTGACTGTCTGTGCTGACAGGCAGTCTCCCTGCCAGTGTAAAATCAGAAAAAAAATTAAAGTTAAAGTTAATAAAAATTATTATTATATATGTGTGTATATAAATGATATATAGACATATATTATACCTATATAATATATGTCTACATATCATATATATAATGTCATACTAAGTGTATTTTTATATTAATATGTACATATATTAATATAAAAATACACTTATAATTAAATTACACACGTATATATAATATATATAATAACTATATATATTGTATATATATATTATTATAAAATACAAATAAAAAGTAATTTAAATTAAATTAAACATGTAAAAATAATAATAAAAATTTTAAAAAAAATTATATATCTATACGAAACTTTATTCTAACTGTATTTTGATATTAATATATATATATTTATATCAAAATACACTTAGAATGAAATTGTATATATATATCTATGTATATATAAATAAATAAATAAAAAGAATACAAACTATTCATATGTCCATATACAAAATTACATAAATAATTATATAAATATACACGTAGACTTCAAATATATAAATATGCATATATATTTAAATTCTACGTGCATATTTATGTAATATTTTTACATAATTAAGTTATTTTATTGATTGCAATTTAAGGGACCTGCCTGCCAACCCAGGCCGAAAGTCCAGAGAATTTAATTTGCTATCACTGTATTTTACCCTGTAACGTTCTACGACACCCTAAAACCTGTACATGGGGGGTACTGTTTTACTCGGGAGACTTTGCTGAACACAAATATTAGTGATTCAAAACAGTAAAACATATCACAGCGATGATATTGTCAGTGAAAGTGACTTTTTTGCATTTTTCACACACAAACAGCAATTTTACTGATTATATAATTGTTGTGATACATTTTCCAGTTTTGAAACACTAATATTTGTGTTCAGCAAAGTCTCCTGAGTATAACAGTACCCCCCATGTACAGGTTTTATAGCGTTTTTGAAAGTTACAGGGTCAAATATATGGGTCAAATATTTTTACATTGAAAATGGCCAGGTTGGTTACGTTGCCTTTGAGAGCGTATGGTAGCCCAGGAATGAGAATTACCCCCATGATGGCATACCATTTGCAAAAGAAGACAACCCGAGGTATTGCAAATGGGGTATGTCCAGTCTTTTTTAGTAACCACTTAGTCACAAACACTGGCCAAAATTAGCGTTCAATTTAGTTTTTTACTTTTTTCACACACAAACAAATATGAACGCTAACTTTGGCCAGTGTTTGCGACTAAGTGGCTACTAAAAAAGTCTGGTCATACCCCATATTGAATACCCTGGGTTGTCTACTTTAAAAAAAATATGTACATGTGGGGTGTTATTCAGCGATTTATGACAGATAATTGTGTTACAATGTCACTATTGATACATTTTAAAAATGTATGTTTTGAAACCACAATATCCTACTTGTACTTATAGCCCTATAACATGCAAAAAAATAGCAAATAGCATGTAAACACTGGGTATTTTTAAACTCAGGACAAAATTTTGAATCTATTTTGCAGTTTTTTTCATTCGCTTTTGTAGATGAGTAAAAGATTTTTCACATAAAAGTCAAAAAACATGTATTTTTTTCAATTTTTCATCATATTTTTTCATTTTTTTAAAATTAAATTACATGAGATTATATAAATAATGGTATGTAAAGAAAGCCCCTTTTGTCCTGAAAAAAACAATATATAATTTGTATGGGAACAGTAAATGAGAGAGCGGAAAATTACAGCTAAATACAAACACCACAAAAGTGTAAAAAGATGCCTGGTCGCAAATGTACAACATCGCAAAAACAGTCCGGTCCTTAAGGGGTTAAAGTGAACGTGTCATAGCAACAGTGGTGTTACAGTGGTGTTACTAGGTGGCAAAAAGACCCAAGGGTACATTTTTTTTTTTTTTTTTTGCAGTGCATTTTGAGGTAACATACAGGCATGTGGTGCCCCAAAGGCAGTCCACTTGCACGGTTCAAAACATAGGTAACAATGGGGTATATAGGAACAATGCACAATTTTATATATTTAGATACCAGAGGATAGGTCACGAGTTTGTATATAGTGAACATGCTAGTCAAATTAAGAACAGTCGGCTATTCTATAAAGCGATATGACTCAATATGAAACAGGTAGCGGTGGTAGTTAGTAGCCATTATTTAGTAACTCAGCGTGGAAAATACAACATATAGCATAATAAACTGGCTATGAGGCTTTAAAACACAACTATGAATGAGTCCCATAGGCTAGGTCTAGAGCACATTATGCGAGGTTCACGTAGGGAGACCTGTACTTGTTGGGGAGTCCCCAGGGTGTTGCAGTCCTGCAGCGCCGTCTGTATTTGTGCCGGGAGACTGTCCAGGGTCTTTGCTTATTCAGCCGATGCCCAGTGTGTCATGTGGGCGATGGTCGCTCTGTGCTGGGCTTGTGTCCCGCCGGTATGTACCTTTGGCTTGGATGTGAGGCGGCATTGTGCCTGAGCACCTCGTGGTGTTTCTGAGCGCAATTCCGCCATCTTGTGGGGTTGCATGTGTCTGTGACCCGGTGGCTTTGCTCTTGCTTTTGCGGATGCAGGTGTGAGTACCTGGGTCTGCGTGGTTGGTTTCCCCTCCTCTCTTGTGCCTAGTCGGAGGTGGCTGGATGGCTGCTCTGAGGGCCACTAGCGGAGCTCCATAGTGGCGACGGCTTGAGGGTAGGGTAGTCCCCTGGAGTGTAGTATCTCGCAGAAGGCCGAGTAGAGCCAGTCCAGGGCCACCAAGGGGTGGGGGTGCCTTAGCTGCCCCTCATTCTTTCTGTGCGGCATTCGTTGAGCGGCCATCTTAGGCATGGTTGACTTGCTATCTGGCCGCTAGACAGTCGTCGCATTTGCTTTCTGCCTCAGCTTGCCCATCTAGTGGGGACCGGGATGTCCCCCCCGGTCCAGAGGAGGGGGGGGGGTAGGAGGCCTGCAGCGCTTTTCAGGGGCTCAGGTGTCGAGGAGAGCGGCCGCCTCTCCCCGGCTCCAACTCCCGTAGGCCTCAGGTTGAGTTGCGGTTTATATACCCCGAAGTGCACAGAAAGGGTATCCACCGGTTCCCCGAAGCACACCCGTCGTGGGTGTCGCACCCTGGATGGGTTCTGGGAAATATAGCCGCTGATTTTGCCTTGCTTAGAGCTCGCTCGGCGGGAGCTCTGTCCCCATGCGTCCAGTCGGCTTGGCGGTCAGGCTCCGCCCCCCCCAAGGGTACATTTTATGGACCATCCCGCTTATATATTTACTTAAGCCACTCCTATGTCCTATGTCCAACCATAATTTGTACTATAAATCACATTGTGACATTGAATATTTTATTGAAGTCAGAGTATTATATAAACCTATATTTATAAACTTCACACCTGCTTTATTAACCCAAAGTCAAGCTAACTCTTCACGGCAATGCATTACAACCATGCACCCACTGTTAAAGGGGCACTGTCACAAATTATGTAATTGGATGTGATATTTCTCTGTTAGTATTATAGGGGACTCTGGGCTAACAGTGCCATGGTGACAAAATTAGGGCTTTCAGGACCTCACTCATGGCTCTGACCCTTGTCAGTCCCCCTCCAGCAATGCGCTTGCATAGTAGGTTAATTATTTCCATATTTTAGTGTTTTCAGTTTATAATTCATGATATCAATTATATATGTTGTAGGAATGTTGAAGGAATACCTACCATATTGAAATCTTCATCAAATCATCATCAACCATCATCAACCATCATCATCCTCAATGAAGAGACATGCCACACTTCTTGAATGGGGGCCCCTCTTTTAAGCCCTACTACTTATTCACTTTCTTTATGATCAACTCCCCCTCTCCTTTATCACTTTTCTTTTTCTTCTTTTATTTTTTACACCTTTTTCAAACATTCTTCTTTTTCTTCTCTTACTTTCAAGCTTGCATCTCTACCATAATACTTTTCTTTTACTCCTTTTATTTTTACAGCTCTAAAACTCTCTTCCTTCTCCCCTTTCTTTAGGCTTTTCAGTCCTCCTCCTGCTCCTCACCGATGCTGCCAGCCAAAACATGGCACAATGGAAAACACACACACACAGACAGCAATGCCAGACCCCCCCCCCCCCCCCCTCCCACACACACACAGACCAATCAAGTGAAATCTGTACTCTATAGTACACAGTGCAATAATATTACAGATATTTCCATGAAAGCGCAAAAAGACTACAGTACAGTTGAAAGCCGTTTTTTAGACTTATCTTTATCTTCAGGAACTGCTTTCCTAATTGTCTTCTCTCTTCTTGTCTACTCCTGGCCACACATTCTTCTTTTTCTCTTCTTGCTTGTGCTCCAAAGCATGCTCCTCAGTCCTGATCCACAGACCACTGACACAAAATGGTGGCGCATCCATAAAAGGTCATAACGCGGGAGTTCATAATTGTAAGAATGAAGGTGCACGCAAGAGATTTGCAAATAGTAAATTTTTACTTAAAGGAGCACTATGGGGTCAGGAATACAAACATGTATTCCTGACCCTATAGTGGTAAAGCCACCATCTAAACCCCCTGGGCCCCTCATGCCTCCATAAATATAGCAAAATCTTACTGTATTCAAGCCAGAAGCTGTAGATCTGTATGCTGTTTGCCTCAACAACAAAAAAAACAAGCAGTCTGCTGACATCATCAGAAGTGGTAGCCTGATCCAATCACAGTGCTTCCCCATAGGATTAGCTGAGACTGACAAAGAGGCAGATCAGGGGCAGAGCCAGCATGATTCAAACACAGCCCTGGCCAATCAGCATCTCCTCAGAGAGGTGAATTGAATCAATGAATCTCTATGAGGAAAGTTCAGTGTCTGCATGCAGAGGGAGGAGATACTGAATGTTTGGATGCATTTTAGGCAGTCATGACCCAGGAAGGATCTCTAACAGCCATCTGAGGAGCGGCCAGTGAAGTTATCACTAGGCTGTAATGTAAACACTGCAATTTTTCTGAAAAGACAGTGTTTACTGCAAAAAGCCTGAAGGTAATGATTCTACACACCAGAGCAAATTCAATAAGCTGTAGTTGTTCTGGTTACTATAGTGTCCCTTTAAGTGTCTTCTTTACATAATTGTAATGACATCCATGCTTGGTCCCTTTTTGACAGTGTCATGAAAGGGAAGGGGCATAGTCATTATCACATAAAGCCAGGGTGAATAGCGTTTTCACAACTATGGTGTCAGGAATACATATTTGTATTCCTGACACTATAGTGTTCCTTTAAAAAAAATAAAGGAACATTCTTGTCACCATGACAACTTCATCTAAATTAAAATGTTATGGTGCCAGGAAGCCCCTGGGTGCTCTCTTTCCTTTAAGGGGTTAAACCGCTCTCAAATTGTTTAACCCCAAAGGCTTCCTCCAGCTCCAGATCTCCAGGTCGCTCAGTGGTATTCGGTTTCTGAAATGGAGTGTTGGGAAATGCAGATTGACGTCAGGCATGGGTGCTGCAGATTGGCTAGAGTGGTCAGTTGACACTCTAAGCCAATCGCTAGTTGCCGGTTCATAAAAATGTTTTACTTTTTATGAATGGGGAGCTACTGATTGGCTTAGAGTGCCAGCTGACCACTCTAGCCAATCAGCGACACCCCTACCCAGCGGCACTCTGTGCTTCCTAAAACTCTGTAAATAAAACACATTAACACTGATATTTTTTTTTTTACCTGGGGAGATGAGAAGGTCCAGAGTTTCCCTGCCAGGCCCAGGTACCAAAGCCTTATGATGTGGTGTCCAGAATAAAATAGAGGGTTCACTTCACTTCTCCTTCCTGCTCCAACCTCTGTTTCTTCTCCTTCATTTGACAGTCTTCTTTTTCTTCTGACAGTCTTCTCTCCTCCTTGGCTCCTTCTGCTCCTTTACCTTTCTGCTACTTTCTGTGTATTTTGCACCCTTCTGCTCCTTTCTCTTTCTGGTCCTTTTCTGCTCCTTGCAGACCCTTTCTGCTCCTTCTCCTACTTTACCTTTGTGCTCCTTCTGATTCTTTCTGCTCTTTGCAGACCCTTCCTTCTCCTTGCATACCCTTCCTGCTCCTTGCATACCCTTCCTGTTAATTTCTGCTCCTTTTCCTGCTTTACATTTGTGCTCCTTCTGCCCCGTCCAGCTCATTGCTGACCCTTTCTGCTCCTTGATGTCCCTTCCTGCTCATTTCTGTTCCTTCTCCTACTTTACATTTGTGCTCCTTCTGTCCCTTCCTGCTCCCTGCTGCCCTTTCCAGCTCCTTGCTGACCCTTTCTGCATCTTTCTGCTCCTTATACTATATATTTGTGCTGCTTTACCTTCCAGCTCATTGCTGACCTTTCCTGACCCTTCCTGCTTCTTGCTGACCCTTCCTGCCGGCGCCAGTATTGCACTGTATTTTCAATCTCACACGAAAAATAGCAGAGCTAGCTGAAAAAGTGCCCCTCCTTGCCTTGCCCTTCCTTCTCCGTGCTGACCATTCCTTCTCCTTGCTGACCCTTCCTGCTCCTTGCTGACCTGCTGACCCTTAGTGCTCCTTTTTGACCCTTCCTGCTCCTTGCAGACCCTTCCTGCTCCTTGCAGACCCTTTGTGCGCCTTGCTGACCCTTCATGCTCCTTGCTGACCCTTCCTGCTCCTTGCAGACCCTTCCTGCTCCTTGCAGATCCTTCCTGCTCCTTGCTGCACCTTCCTGCTCATTTCTGTTCCTTTGTGCTCCTTCTCCTTCTTTACCCTTTGTGCTCCTTGCTGTCCCTTCCAGCTCCTTGCTGACCCTTCCTGCTCCTTGCTGACCCTTCCTGCTCCTTGCAGAACCTTTGTGCTCCTTGCTGACCCTTCGTGCTCCTTGCTGACCCTTCCTGCTCCTTGCAGACCCTTCCTGCTCCTTGCAGACCCTTCCTGCTCCTTGCAGACCCTTCCTGCTCCTTGCTGCCCCTTCCTGCTCCTTGCTGCACCTTCCTGCTCATTTCTGTTCATTTGTGCTCCTTCTCCTTCTTTACCCTTTGTGCTCCTTGCTGTCCCTTCCAGCTCCTTGCTGTCCCTTCCAGCTCCTTGCTGCCCCTTTCTGCTCCTTGATGTCCCTTTCTGCTCCTTGCAGACCCTTCATGCTCCTTGCAGACCCTTCGTGCTCCTTGCTGACCCTTCGTGCTCCTTGCTGACCCTTCGTGCTCCTTGCTGACCCTTCCTGCTCCTTGCTGCCCCTTCCTGCTCCTTGCTGCCCCTTCCTGCTCATTTCTGTTCCTTTGTGCTCCTTCTCCTACTTTACCCTTTGTGCTCCTTGCTGTCCCTTCCAGCTCCTTGCTGCCCCTTTCTGCTCCTTGATGTCCCTTCGTGCTCATTGCTGACCCTTCCTGCTCCTTGTAGACCATTCCTTCTCCTTGCTGACCCACTGACCCTTTGTGCTCCTTGCTGACCCTTCGTGCTCCTTGCTGACCCTTCGTGCTCCTTGCTGCACCTTCCTGCTCATTTCTGTTCCTTTGTTGACCCTTCCTGTAGGCTTTCTCCCCCAACCCTCACTTACCTGAACTATAGGCTGCCTCCTCCCCATCCCTCACTTACCTGATCTATAGGCTGTCTCCCCCGATCCCTCACTTACCTGATCGATAGGCTGTCTCTCCCCTCCCCCATCCCACACCTACCTGTTCTATAGGCTTTCTCCCCCAATCCCTCACTTACCTGATCTACAGGCTGTCTCCCCCACATCCCTCACTTACCTGATCTATAGGCTGTCTCTCCCCTGCCCCCTCCCTCACTTCCCTGATCTGTAGGCTGCCCCCCATGCCTCACTTCCCTGATCTATAGGCTGTCTCTCCCCCCATCCCTCACTTACCTGATCTATAGACTGTCTCCCCCCATCCCTCACTTAACTGATCTATAGGCTGTCTCTCCCTTCCCCCCACCCTCAGTTCCCTGATCTATAGGCTGCCCCCCCATGCCTCACTTCCCTGATCTATAGGCCATCTCTACCCCCCCATGCCTCACTTACCTGATCTGTAGGCTGTCTCTGCAGTTTGCTGGCTGCATGTGCTGCTCCCCTGCGGATTCAGTCAGGAGAGAGAAGCAGGGATAAGATGAAGCTTCCTATCCCTGTCTCTCTCCATACACCCCGCCACCTACTGGCCGGCCCCAGTATTGCACTGTATTTTCAATCTCACACGAAAAATAGCAGAACAAGCTGAAAAAGTGCCCCTCTTTGCCCGACCCTGCGGACGCCCATGGATGCTGTAATACAATATCTCAATGTACAGAGAGCAACAATGTGGGCTACTAATAGAACACATAGTTTCTATCAAAAGGACTATAAAGCAAAAATGATAAAGAGAACAATAGCAAGTTAACGGAGTATAAACAACTAATGATATATATCACCAAAGTGTAAATGGCATAAAAATTACTCATGGGATACATGCTAGTGGAAATGTATAGAAATAGAGATGATGACTATAGATGCACATCTCAGATATAGCATTTACAATAGGGACCATATGTGTACAGGCAGGGCCGGACTGGGAAAAAAATTAGGCCCGGGCATTTTTTAATCAGAGCGGCCCCCTAAGAAGGGGGCGGGGCCAGAGAGGGTGTGTTTTGTCATCACTAATGACAAGCACACCCCCTCTCAAAGTGAGCAAGTTGGTTCAATGCGCAGAGCCGTGCTGAAGAGCTCTGGCATTAGAAAAAGGCTTGCGCTGTGTTTGCTTTTAAATTGTCTCTGGTGTCTCCACAAGTGGGATACCAGAGGACAATTGGGCCAGGAAAGTGTATGGTGCATGTGTTTGGAGCCTGCTTGTGAAATTGCGTGTGTGTTGAGTGTGGTGTGGTATTGTGTAAATAGGTCAATTTCATTTGTGTTTGTGGTGTAATATGTGTGGCTAGGGACTGTAGATAGTGTGTGTATAGGGGGCATAGTGTTATAGGGGATGTAGCGAGTGTGTGCATACAGGCTGTAGTGTGTGTGTGTGTATAGGTGACGTAGTGTGTGTAGGGGTTGTAGAGAGGGTGTGTAGGAGATCTAGTGTGTAAAGGACCTAGAGTGTGTATAGGAGATTGTGTGTGTGTGTGTGTATATATATATAGAGGATTAAGAGTGCATATAGGGTAAGGGATCTAGCGTGTATCTGGAGCGTAATGTGTGTGGTGGTGCAGTGTGAGGGGTGCTGTAGTGTGTGTGTTTGTATATATATATATATATATATATATATATATATTTGGACGTATTGTATGTGTGAGGGGCGCAGTGTGTGTGTATTTAAGAGGGGTGCTGTGTGTGAGGGTGTTTTTATCTGCCGTCACATTCTAGGTTTCTAATTTTCTTTGTCTGTTAACTCACTGAGGGTTATTTTATATATGTGTATGTGTGTGAGCAAGGGTGCGGTCTGTCTGAGGGTGCTGTCTGTCTGAGGGTGCTGTCTGTCTGAGGGTGCTGTCTGTCTGAGGGTGCTGTCTGTGAGTGAGGGTGCTGTCTGTGAGTGAGGGTGCTGTGTGTGTCTGAAGGTGATGTGTGTGTCTGAAGGTGATGTGTGTGTCTGAAGGTGATGTGTGCTGAGTGACTGAGGGTGCTGTGTGTCTGGGTGCGCTGTGTGTCTGGGTGCGCTGTGTGTCTGGGTGCGCTGTGTGTCTGGGTGCGCTGTGTGTCTGGGTGCGCTGTGTGTCTGCGTGCGCTGTGAGTGTTTGGTTGCTGTGTGTGTCTGGGGGTGCTGTGTGTGTCTGGGGGGGGTGCTGTGTGTGTCTGGGGGTGCTGTGTGTGTCTGGGGGTGCTGTGTGTGTCTGGGGGTGCTGTGTGTGTCTGGGGGGGCTGTGTGTGTCTGGGGGGGCTGTGTGTGTCTGGGGGTGCTGTATGTGTTTGGGTGCTGTGTGTGTTTGGGGGTGCTGTGTGTGTTTGGGTGCTGTGTGTGTTTGGGTGCTGTGTGTTTCTGGGGGGGGGCTGTGTGTGTCTGGGGGGGCTGTGTGTGTCTGGGGGGGGCTGTGTGTGTCTGGGGGGGCTGTGTGTGTCTGGGGGTGCTGTGTGTGTCTTGGGGTGCTGTGTGTGTCTGGGGGGGCTGTGTGTGTCTGGGGGTGCTGTATGTGTTTGGGGGTGCTGTATGTGTTTGGGGGTGCTGTGTGTGTTTGGGTGCTGTGTGTGTTTGGGTGCTGTGTGTGTCTGGGGGGGGCTGAGTGTGTCTGGGGGGGCTGTGTGTGTCTGGGGGGGCTGTGTGTGTCTGGGGGGGCTGTGTGTGTTTGGGTGCTGTGTGTGTCTGGGGGGGCTGTGTGTGTCTGGGGGGGGGGCTGTGTGTGTCTGGGGGGGGGGCTGTGTGTGTCTGGGGGGGGGCTGTGTGTTCTGGGGGGTGATGTGTGTGTGTGAGGGGGCTGTTGGTGTGATTTTTTTTATTTAAATATTTTAATTTAAATATATTATTAATAATTATAAAAAAAAAAAAAGTTAGATCCCCCCCTCCCTTCTTACCTTTAGCATGGGAGGGGGGGAGCCGTTCTGCCTGCGAGGAGCCAAGGAGCCGAGGAGCCGAGGAGCAGCTTCCTTCCCTGGTGGTCCAGTGGTGAGAGTGAACTCTAACCTGCCGGCTAGAGTTCACTCTCGCGAGATCTGAGCGTTGCCGCGGTAACCGCGGCAACGCTCAGACCTCGCGAGAGGACCCGGCGGAGCTGCTGGATTGAGCTCCGCCGGTCCTCTCTGCTGCTTCCCTCACACCCCACAGCCGGCGGCCGCCTGTCAGTGTCTCTGGGCCGGTGAGGGAGATCTTTGATCTCCCCACCGACCCATGGAGACACACAGCAGGGCCGGCGCTCGGATAGCGCTGGCCCTGCAGGGGCTGGCAGGGGAGATCCTGTGATCTCCCCTGCCGGCCTCGGCCCCACGGCCATCGCGGCCCACCGGGCATTTGCCCGGTATGCCCGATGGCCAGTCCGGGCCTGTGTACAGGGATTAAAGAACACTAACGAAAAATATCTAAAAAACAAAAACAAAAGTAAAAATGAGGAAAATTAGACTATGAAAAGATGAACAAATAAAAAAATAATAGACAAACTATAAAAACATAGAATATGTAATATGTTCATTGAGTCCTCTTGGTGCAATAGTGTCAAGTTTGTAGATCCATGTCGTTTTTCTTTGGAGTAGCATCTTCGATCTGTCTCCCCCTCTTGTAGGTGGCGGTACATGGTCTATAACCATGAATCGTAGTGTCTGTAGTCTGTGGTTGGCTGGTAAGAAGTGTTTGGCCACTGGTTTGTCAGTTCTCTGGTCTCTTAAGGCCATCATAATGCCGGATCAATGTCCCATAATACGATCACCTACAGTTAGGTCTGTCTTACCAACATATGATAAGCCGCATGGACATGTGATGAGGTATATTACATGGTTAGTAGTACAGGTGATATGATATTTGATAGAGATTCTTTTTACACTGTGTCGATGGGCAAAAGACGAGCCACTGATCATGTGACTGCAGGTAACGAAGCCGGTACACTTAAAGCCACCATTCTTCTGGTAACTCTTAGGCTTACTATAACATAGTGAGGGGTCACTCTTGACCAGGATATCTATGAGATTTTGATTCCTTCTGTAGCTAATAGTGGTTATTTGCTTGAAGATTTCTGGTAAATTTCTATTGGAGCTGAGTATGTTCCAGTATTTATATTTTGATTTTTTTCATTATTTGTGACCCATTGGGATACGTTGTGGTGTATTGTAGGCTTTTTTTATGTTTTCATGTGGTGAGGTTTCACTGTAGTCATTCTCCCAAATCTGTTTAGCCTTGTTGAGTACTTGGGGGTGGTATCCTCTTTCCATGAAGCGATAGCTCATGTCCTTCAATTTTTGTTGTCTGTTGTCTGGATCACTGTTGTATCTGAGTACTCTTAAATATTGTGATACAGGTAAAGAGTCCTTCAGAGCTTGCGGGTGGAAGCTGGTACCTCCCAACAATGTATTCCGATCAGAAGGTTTGCGATGCAGCGTGTATTCAAGATCTTGATCTTTTTTATAAACTATGATGTCCAGAAACTGAATACTACGCAGTCTAGAGTTTATAGTGAGCCGTACTGGTGTTGGCAACTCATTGGTTTTAAGGACCATGGTTTCAAGGTCTGCTTTTGTCCTTTGCCATATAAGAAAAATGTCGTCGACAAATATTACATACTCCATAATGTGGTTGGTATATTTTGATAATACAAACTGTTTCTCATACCAATACATATAGGCATTGGCGTATGAGCGTGCCATAAATGCCCCCATTGTGGTTCCCGATGTTTGGAGATAGAAGTGGTCTTCGAATTTGAAATAATTACATGTCAATGCTATATGTAGGAATTTTAGGAGATACTCAATGGGTGGTCCTGAGTATACCTCTGATTCAGTAAGGATTTCGCGGAGAGCATTGATTCCCTGTGTGTGCGGGATTATTGTATAAAGGCTTTGGACATCTAGAGTCACCAGCAGCATATTCTCATCATCCAGTTTCACTTGCTGTATCCGTGTTAGGAAATCTAGAGTGTTTCGCAGACATGTGGGTAGTTTCTTTTTTTTCAATTTGAAATTTTTTATTTTCATAAAGACAAGAAAAATGGGGTACAGAAGAGAAAGGGAAGTTTCATTTGAACATAATGTGGTTATACAATCGTCGATATACATTGCATGGCAAATTAATTAAGCAGAGGGGGTACAGAAGGAAAAGGGGGGGGTTAACACATCTTGTACACATCTACTACCTTTCCACTTATTGTTCTATGTTGTCATTGCGGTGTTGCTGTGGATGGCGTGCATGGGGGGAGCTCCCCGTGATCGGGGCGTCCGCTCGTTTCTACGTGTAAAGGTAGCATCACTAACCCTGTGGGGTCGATATGGTTCAAGGTCCCCTATTACCGGGGGGGGTGCCATCGTTGGTCAGGGTGATAACGCTATCATATGTTGTGACTTCAAGGAAGGGGGGGAACATGAGGGGTGGGGGGGCTTTAGTGAACTGGTGGGGAGGGTGGGAGGGAGGTGGGGAGAGTTTTGGCTTTGGTACCGGGTTGCGGCTGTAGGTGGGTCCTAAGGTCCTGACTTCTATGGTTTGGGTTAATCTGGTAAGGTGTGTTGGGAGGTCGGTGCTGGCTTGTGGGGGGTTTTCCCTTTTGCGGCTCAGGTGAGCTCGCCTGTGGGCCTAGGAAGGCCTGTGTTGGTGCGTGTGAGTTGTTGGGTATAGTTTCGCCACATCATGGCGGTGTGGGGGCTTAGTTTCCCTATTTTCGCTTGGTTCCACATGGTAAGTTCGTACTCCAGCACAGATGCCACTTCTATTTCAATGTCTCGGTCGGAGGGCAAGTCTGTCGTCTTCCATTTCCTAGCTATTAATATGGATACTGTGCCGAGAATGAGGTACATCATTTTCTTGACCAGTTTCGGTGCTTCGTCTGATAACAGTCGGAGTAGTATAGTTTTAGGGTCAAGTGCTAGTCGGAAATTTTTGACTTTTCTAATAAGTAGGACTGTACGTTTCCATAGGCCTTGTATTCTGTTGCATGTCCACCACATGTGTAGCATAGTCCCTTTGGTGGTGTGGCAGCGCCAGCATAAGTCCAACGAGGTGGGGAATATGGTGTGTAGTCGGGTCGGTACCATGTACCACCTGTATAGAATTTTCCTAGATGCTTCGAGGTGTGCTGTACTCATTGTCAGCCCTTCATGAGAGGCAAAGATTTTTTCCCAGTCCTTCGGGGATATTGTGACTTGGAGGTCTGTCTGCCAATCCTGCATGAATTTCCATTTGGCGTTGTTGTCCGATTTAGCAAGGCAGGTATAGCAGGTGGAGACCGACTTCTTCGGGGGGGCCAGTGAAATACATTGTGCTTCAAATTTTGTAATGGATGCTTGCAGTGAGTTTTTCAAATCCGTGATCTTGTTGACTACTATGAGCGCTTTGAGTTGTAAGTATGCGAACGTGTAATTCGAGGGTAAGACAAATTCTTTTTGTAGGTCTGGGAAAGTTTTGAGACCGTTCTTGGTGCATAGCTGATATACATGTGTGATTCCTTTTTCTTCCCATTTCTGATGCGGGAATGTGCCGTTGCAGTGGTGTAGGGTTCGGATCGGAGCCGCTAGGGCCCACGGGTGTGCTGAGCACAGTAGATCCCTGTGGGTGTCCCAGGTTTTAAGGAGGCGCTCGGTGGTGCCCAACATGTTCATGGGCTTCCTTCTCAGGTGTTGGGGTATCCAGAGTAGTGTTGATAAGTCCTGATTCCCGCAGCAGGTGCTCTCTATTGCTACCCATTGTGGGGTGTATGTGGTCGAGTGGGCACTGATCACATTCGTAAGAATGGCAGACTGGTAATACGCTTTGACGTTGGGGAAGCCCATTCCACCATGCTTCACACTCCTCAGCAGCAATGCTTTGGGGACTCGAGGGTGTTTGCCGCCCCAACTAAATCTGAGAAGGGTTGCCTGTAGCTTCGTGAAATAGCTTTGTGGGATTTTGATTTGTAGTGTACAGAAGAGGTAGAGGATTTTGGGGAGAATTGTCATTTTCAGCGCCGCTATTCTTCCAACCCATGACAGGTATAGGTTCTTCCATGCTTGCAGTTGGGTGTCTACGTCTTTTAGCAGTTTCGTGTAGTTGACGTGGAATAGCTCATTTTCTTTGTGAGTTATCTTGACACCTAGGTACACCAGGAAATCTTCTCTCCAGTCGAAACTATGGCTGGACTTCAGGATTGCTTCCATGTGTTTTGGCGTGTTGAGGCACATCGCCTGTGTTTTGGCGATGTTAAGCTTATAGTAGGACTGTTGGCTGTATGCTTGTAATACTTTGTGTAAGGAGGGGAGTGTTATGAGTGGTTGCGTGAGTGTGAGGAGTATGTCATCGGCAAATAAGCTTAGTTTGTAGTCTTCTTGGCCGACTGGTACCCCGTGGATGGAATCGTTGGTCCGAATTGCTATTGCCAGAGGCTCCAAGGCTAACACATAAAGGAGGGGGGAGAGTGGGCACCCTTGACGGGTTCCATTCGTGATTGGGAAGGCTTCTGAACTAAATCCCGAGGTGAGTACTGTTGCTGTAGGGACACTGTACAGGGCTCGCACTGCATAGAGGAAGGGGGCTGGGAAGCCGTAAGCCCACAAGGTTTCTTGAAGGAATTGCCAGTTCAGGCGGTCGAACGCCTTCTCGGCGTCTAGGGATAGCATAACACTTGGTCGTTTGGTATTCTTCAGTATTTTGTATAGGTCCAGTACTTTCCTGGTGTTGTCTGGTCCCTGTCTGCCTGCCACAAATCCCACCTGGTCTGTATGAACTAGTGTTGGCAGTATGTTCTTGAGTCGCTTTGCGTAGATTTTGGCGTAGAGTTTCGTGTCTGCGTTTAGGAGGGATATTGGTCTGAAGTTTTGGCATGTGGTCTGAGGTTTCCCTGGTTTCGGAATAGTGACGATGTGTGCCGATAAGAACTCGGCGGGGGAAGGTTCCCAGTCGGGTGGCTTCGTTAAATAAACTAGTACGGCCTAGGGCAATTTCAGTCTTGAAGGTGGCGTAGTAAGCGTTGGTGTATCCGTCCGGGCCTGGGGCTTTGTTCTTCGGCATTTTGTCTATTTGGTCGAGCACCTCGTTTGTGGTAATCGGTGCGGATAAGTTTGTAGTGTGTTGTGGCGGGAGTTTGGGGAGGGCAATCTTTGCTAAATAGTTACGGATAGATGTGGGTGTGGGTTGAGTCTGGGTGCTTTGGTCTTTTAGGTTGTACAAGGTGGAGTAGTAGTGTGCGAATTCGTTGCAGATTTGTGCGGGTTGCATTATCTTGCACCCGGTGTGTGAGTGTATATATGGAATGCGTTCCTGTGCCTGTTTCGCTCGGAGCCTTCGTGCCAGTACTTTTGTTGCTTTGTTCCCCATGGAGTAAGAAGTTGCTTTGAGCTTTTTCAATGCAATGCTGACTTTTTTTAGGTGGATTGATTTAACTTCGTCTTGCACTGTTTGTAATTGTTGTTGAAGGTCTTTGGAGGGGTTTGTCTGGTTGTCTCTGTGGAGGTCTTGGATACATTTGAGAAGGTTTAGTAGAGCTGTATGTGTTGACTTCTTGATATAGGACGCTCGACTGAGCAGAAGCCCACGTATGACCGGTTTGTGCGCAAGCCATAGTGTGGCGGGGTTGATCTCTTCGCTGCTATTGGTTCGAAAGTATTGTTTTATTTCCTCACGAATCTTGTCAGTGAAGTCTAAATAGTTGAGTAGATGCTCATTTAGTCTCCAGGGGCTTCGGTGTTTGTATTGGTAGGAATCGGCTAGAGTGAGAGATACTGGGTTGTGGTCTGAGAGTGCAGATTGGCCTATCTCGGAAGTAGTGATCTGCTGTAGATGTGCGCTGTGCATTAGATAGCCGTCTATGCGGGAATAAGTGTTGTGCACCTGCGAGTGATGGGTGTATTCCCTGTTCGTTGGGTGAAGGGTCCTCCACGCGTCGTAAAGCCTATGTGATGCTAGCGTTTTGTTCAGAGAGGAGCATTGTTTGTGTAGGACCTTATTCCTCTTGTGAGTGTGTACGGCTGTGGAGTCTGCGACTGGGTCGAGGACATGGTTAAAATCCCCACAAAGGATCAGGGTGCCCACCTGAATTTGCCCGATTTTGTCTAATAGTGAGGCCATGTAGCTTGGCTGGTTCTCGTTCGGGAAGTAAGAGTTAACTATTGTGTATGTGTTGTTGTTTAGTGTACAGATGAGAATAATGTATCTTCCCTGCGGGTCTAGCTGGGTTGTTATTTGGTCGAAGGCCAGGGTGTTGCTTATCATGATCAATACTCCTTTGCTCTTGGATGGAGATGTGGCATGATATTGGTGGGGGAAGTGTTTGAGCCCTAGGATGGTGTAGATCCATGTTTGAAATGGGTTTCTTGCAGGCATATAATGTCTGCGTGTGAGTTGCGGACCTCCTTGAGGAGAGCGTATCTCTTATGGGGCGTATTCAGGCCCCGAACGTTGTGTGTATATATTTTCATCGTCGTTGCTAGGGGAGGGACGTCGGGATTGGTGTAGGGGTGGAGGTTCTGTTGTGGGGAAAATTATCAAAAAATTATTATTGTCTGTCCCTTTTTTTTTATTATTATTATTTTTTTTTTTCTTGTTATTTTTCTTGTTTTTTTTTTTTTAACTTATGACTTGGAAGTCGGGGTGATGTTTCGTGAGTAGTTGGTGGGTTAGTCTGGTAAGTGGGCTCAGTATCTTAAAGGCTCGGTGGCCCCGGCAAGTCAGATGGGCTAGAGTCGACCTGTGGAGTCTCAGGGAGTCCCACTTAAGTAAGAACTTTCGTCTAGTTTGGTTTGTGTCTCGGTGCCAAAGGGTGAAACTAAGACGGTATTGTGTATATGTACAAAAACAGGGGGTAAACAGATAAACAGTGAACTGAGAAAGAGAGAAAAAAAAACAGTACGTTAGTTACTTTCAAGGGTATGTGCCGGGGTGGCACTTCGTAAGTGCGGTAGTGCGGTCGGGTCGGATCCAGCTGACAGCAGTCTAGGGCCCACTGGATTGAGGCCGATCCCTGTAGGTGTGTTGTACCAGCAAGTGTGTGCTTGCGCTCGGTTCGCGCCTTATCTTTGGGCGCCACCGTGGGGGAAAATTTGTGGCTGAGTGCTGGGTCAGTCTGTCTATAGCTTTTGTGGGTGTATCATTAGGCAATGGTAAGTTATGTCTACTTTAGGGAGTCACTGTTGGTGCATGCTCTCCGGGTCATGCGTCAAGATGCCATGTTGGACATTCGTATCGTGAGGGATGGGGTACCGCTATTAACTTTGTGGTGGAGGCGGCTGGTGCTCGTGTGACCTCACTGTTTGGTGTTCCCATGTCGTCTCTGTTAGGCGTGATGTAGGACTATTAGTGTCCTGTCCGAGTGTGCCTATATGTGTCCCAGACATGTCTGGCTGGCACAGGGGGAACAAGCTTGTATACCGATTACATTTTAGACATTGCATGTACTGTTCTGGAGATTGTGGACTGGGTAAGTCCATTACATATCTGTCCATGCTCGTTGTCACAACCTGTATATACACAATGCAGTCCAGTACATTTATATGTGGGGACAGGTGCGGCAGGAGTTCACGTGTGTAGCTGAAATGGGAGCGTTTAACATTGGGGTGCTACTGTGCCTCGTTAAGCCGTTAAGCGGTCCATGTATAGTACCGCATCTTCTTATGGCATCTCTGGGGCTAACCTCGGAACGAATGCAACTTGGAGTTTAAACGTGGCTGATCCGGAGGATCGGTTATCTTGCCACTGTATTTTTTTTATTTTTTTTTTTTTTATTATTTAGTCCTTTCTATGTTTTATTTTGTATTTAATTGGTAATTATTATTATTGTTTTGTTTTTTTCTTTTTATATATATTTTTTTTTTTAACAACTGAAATGTACTTTTTTTTGTTGTTGTTTTTTTTTTTTTGTTTAGTACTATATCATACATTTAGAGGTTGCCTTAAACGTGTCAACCCCACGGGGATGAAGTTAAGCTAAGACGTAAACAGACATTAAGTAAAACATTGCCAAACATATTTAAACACTTGCTGTTTCGGGTGAGTTTAGTGGTCGCCTTCTTTCGATGTAGCTCGCCGCTGTCTCTGTGGGCGTCCGTCGGCGCCTGGTGTCTTGCTTGGGCCTGCTGTTCGGAGCTATGTCCCATTTGTGCAGGAGCTCTAGGCCATCTCTCGGCAAGGCGGCTGTGAGAAGCTTCCCTCCTTTGGTGATCAGGAGTTTCGCTGGGTAGCCCGATCTGTAGGGGATACGGTGTTGTCTGAGAGCTTCTGCGACGGGTTTGAAGGATCTTCGCCGTCGGATTGTTTCCGCCGACAGGTCCGTGAATAGGAGGATGGATTTAAATTTGTCAGGTAGGTCCTTTTTTGCTCTGTGGGCTCTGAGGATTTGTTCTTTGGTATGGTAGTAATGGAGCCTCATGAGCACGTCCCGAGGCGTGGATGGTGGCAGGTGTTGCGTCCTGGGGAGTCTGTGAATGCGGTCCAATAACAGCATGTCAGCAGGTATGTCCGGTAAGACCGCTCGGAACAGCTCCATGGTGTAGGCCGTTAAGTCCTGAGCTTCCACGTCCTCTGGGACTCCTCTGAGCCTGATATTATTGCGGCGGGACCTATCCTCTGCGTCCGTGATTTTAGCATCGTGTAGAGACAGCCTCTTTTCCATCTCGTCCATTCGGTCTTCAAGGGCTGAGTGGGCCGTAAGATTTTCTTCCATCTTCTCCTCTAGTTGGAAGGCTCGTGCGTTCAGGTCGGTAATGTCGTTTCTGATGGTCGCGAGAGCGGTTGTGAACGACGCTTGCATTCGCAAGACTGACGCGTCCAACATCTTTTGCAGCAGGTTCTGGGTCAGCGGGGTGTCTGTGTCAGCTTCTTGTGTGCCGGTAAGGTCCGCATGGGGATCAGGCTCGGCGCCATCTTGGGCCTGTAAATCGGCCTGCTTTGGGTGCGGTGTTCTGGCCGCAAAGAAGGCTGCTTTATCTTTTGTGTCTGCGCCTTTTTTAGTGCGGTGTTGAGACATCGTAGGTTCGTGTTGTTCGATCGGGAAGTAGCCAAAAAGAAATTGGTTTTAGCCGCGTTTAAGAGCCCTGGGCTGCGGAGCTCTTTCAGTGTGCTGCCCGCTCCATTCGACGTCCGGCCATGCCCCCCATGTGGGTAGTTTCTTAACGGTTTCTTTGATATGAAAATTAATAATCTTGGCTATGGGCTCAAGGAGTCCATCCCGTGCTGAGACGATTGGTCTTCCAGGCGGATGAGTTGGATCTTTATGACTTTTGGGAGTTGTGCATAAGACAGGTGTGTGTGTGTGTGTGTATATATATATATATATATGTCACATATGTAGTTACACTTCTGCCTTATGGTGATAGGAGATATATTCACTTCTGCACATTTCTGTTTTATAGTCCACGACACGTTTTGCATGTTACTCTTCACATAGACTTTTCCTCTCTCACCACCAGGCAGATCTTATGCGATTTACATGGACTATATTTACTATCTGATAGTCCTCTATTTGTTCCATAAATTCCCATTTCCTCTTGCTCTTCACTTCACTTATACTCCACTTGATGATTCAATTTAGTTATTCATCCATCGTACCTATGCACGTTGGTCATACTTGTTTACAGCGTCTGATCTCTTCGCCACGCACCTGGGCAGTCACGTGTCCTGCATGAGCACTTCCGGGTTTGGGTACACAGAGGATTACTGCATGGATTGATAAGTCACTTAACTTATTTCTTATATATTGTTATCACACACACTGTACCTTGATATTGAGAAAGACCCTGTGAGGGTCGAAACGTTTTGTTTTAACTGTTTTGTTATGTAAAGAAGACACTTAAGTAAAAATTTACTTATTGCAAATCCCTTGAGTGCACCTTTATTCTTACAATTATCTACACTACGTGGTTTGCACCAGGGTATCTACTACGATTGTTTCCACTTAAAGGTGAGTGCCAAGCTGACTATGTATTTCAAAGAGCTCACTAGTGGTTATGTTACCCAGAGCATCCTGACTATGAGAATGCATTGCATTGGATTGGCTGAGATCATCAAGATTGATGATCTCAGCCAAGAAGGCATGCCTGCAGCATAGAGAGCAGAGCAGAGTAATAAAAAAGGTAAGTAAATCAATATATTTGCTGATTATAGGAGGGGATGGACACCTGTACTGCGTGCAGGACACTGTAGCCTTATGAATACACATTTTAATGTCTTACTGAGAACAGGGTAAGTGATGAGAACCGCACTCAGTCCCAACGGCCAAGGGTGTATATACACCCTAGAATTCCTAGCATTAATATGATCGTAGAGTGATTCATGTCTTATGTGTGTGAAGTTATTGATATAATGTGCATTATTGATTTGATTTATGTATATATTGTAAACATTTTTGGCATTTGATATGTGTTTCTTTTACAATGCCTTTTTTTAAATTACCTTTTCATCAATTAAGAATTTCTACTAATTAGCAGTAATTGATTGATTGATTTCCTATTTGTCAGTGTTTGTTATATAAGCACACTCTGTACCATGTGGTGTCAGCTTGAAAAAGACCTTTCCGGTCAAAACGTTGCGTTGCATTCTGTCACAATAAATCTGCCTGCGGCTTGAAGTTGGAGTGCCTGTGAGTTTTTTTTTCTTTTTTCTTCTTGGATTACTGAGAACAGGGGCACTTTAAAAGTAATATGTTAGTGGTTAACCAATTTTAATAGGATCTCAAGAAAAATTATATTGTTTATGCTGTAGCAGACATAATGCAATAAAAAGCAGAGAATAACGTTGGTACATGCAGTCCTTAAGAGATCATATTTCTCTAATTCTAAAATCCTAGGAGTGGCGCCTGCATTCTAAATGAATAATTATTTGTGGGTATTGATCCCATGGGCTGTACTTCTCATCTCATATAACAAGAGAATTTACATCATTGCTTATTGCTTATTTATATCATTGCTAGGCCGTTACTTATGCCACATCATATACTCTTGCAATGATATAAAAATTAAAAGTTTGGTAGAGACATTAGGTGTCTTTCCAGGACAACAAAGAAACATGTTGTTTATCAGGCAAATTAATGCAAATATCTTTTTTATTATTATTATTATTATTATCATCAAAGCATCAACATATTCCACAGAGCTATATAAGAGCTGGATGAGTTTATTGGAACAATAAGTAGCAGCACCCTGCTCACACAAGCTTACAATCTAAAAGACTACAGTAGTCATAATAATTGCCTGGGAGCTACTAGTACTGTAGAATTGCTTGAGAAGCAGGTGTTATTTCTACATTAGTAGTTTCACCACGTTGCTCCAAAAGGTCTGCACTCGCTGACATCCATAAGATATAAACGAGGAAGTTCATAAGTAGTGGATCTTTATTTGTTAAAAAATCATGACCTATAAATAGCAGGTAGACCTCATAAACAACAGGGCATCAAAAATAACAATATAATAAGAAAGTTTCCAAACCAATAAATAAACACCAATGCAAAAAAACAAGCTTTGTACTACCCTACCCTTACGCTTTATCAGTTCTGTGCTGCCAATGTCACGTGTGCTGATGGTGCAACTTACCCCCAGCCAACAATTACCGATAACTCTGCAAATACTGACTCCTACCATCATGACCACTTGAAATCACTGAAGTGGTCGTAGTGGTTGGAGTAACCCTCTTAGTTTTTAAACTTCTCTCACCCATTGTTGTTTGTACAAAGTTTTTGCAAGATTTGTAGCAATGTATACATTGTTTTCATTATAAAATTACAGACATCTCCTCTTTCTATTCAATGCAGGTGTGATTTTGATATTGTCGTTGCTGATAGTATTTCAGTGCTATTGCAATTACATCTTGATTGCTTTTTGTCCTAGATCCCTTGCATCTAAATGATTTAGTAAGGTTTTGTGTTCCTTCAAGGTTAGAATGAACACAGCAGGATCAAGTTCTATTTCAGAGTGAGATTTATGACTTAAGTCTGGTTCTTGCAAGATCAAGGTAATTTATTTGGTCTTATATTTGCGATGAGTTTTTAAATTGTTTAAGAAACAGACACAATCTCCAGAGCTTGAGAATATTTTTCCAATAATGGAGTGCGATCTAGCATCAGTAAACATTCTATAACTTTTTCTAACTTTCACCAAATTTCACAAAGCATTTTCACCAAAAGACCCAAAAGTAAAAAAACAAAAACAAAAGCATTATTGACTTAATACTGTGCTTGACATGTGATTTCTTTGCTGGTCACGCAATTTTGAAATTGATAGGCTGATATTGCAAGGTTGGCAACAAAAAACTTCTATATCACATGTTGAAGGTTACAGAGAGTCAGGTGCATTGATGATGCTAAAAGGTTTAAGGGGTGTCATTAACCTATTGTGTTCCATACCAGTGCTCTATTAAACTAGGCATTTGCCTTGGGCGACACTATCCTGGAGACGGCAAAAAATCCCGCACCAAACGCCCGCTCGGACGTCCTTGGTGTTCTCTCTGGTTCTAGGGGGGTCTAAGAGTTGGCCACCTTATGCACCCCTGGAAGGCGGCTGTTTCCCTGAAATCCAGTGGGGTTGCTATGAGGCAGGGACGGCTGTGTTTGCATCAGAGGCGGCGAGGGAGCTATAATCTTCCTGCTCTGTTCCCATTTCCGATGCAGCAGGAGCCGGAATATGACATAATTCTGGCTACCTGCATCAATAGACGGTCCGCGAGGCATAAGGCACGAGGGAGCAGAGTAGGAAGATCACAGCTCCCTTGCTGCCTCTGATGCGAACACAGCCGCCCACCTCACAGCAGCCCCACTGGACCTTAGGGACAGATCAACTCCAGCTCTCCCAAAGTGGAAAAAATAAAATATTAATAATAATATTAATAATTTGTTAGTGTGTGTGAGATAATGTGTGTGTGTGTGTCTGTGATTGTATGTGTGTCTTTGAGTGTATGTGTGTGAGTCTGCGAGTTTATGTGTGTGTCTGTGTGTGTGTGTATGTGTGTGTGTGTGTCTGTGAGTATAGGTGAGTTTATGTGTGCTTCTGTGGGTGTATGTGGGTCTCTCTGTGAGTGTGTGTGTGTCTGTAAGTGTTAGCCATATCAGTAAGAGTCTGTTTGTCATTGAGTGTGTGTGTGACTATCAGTGTGTGCCTGTCAATGAGCATCTGTCAGTGTTTGTGTGTCTGTCAGTGTGTCAGTGGCAGTGTGTGTGTGTGTCTGCCAATGAATGTGTGTGTCAAACCTGTGAGAGTCTGTGTCTGTTAGTAAAGTCTGTGTGTTTGTCATTGAGTGTGTTTGTGTATCTGCCAGTGTGTGTCTGTCAAAGTGCGTATGCCAGTAAGTGCATGTGTATCTGAGAGGGTGTTTGTGTCAATATGTGTCTGTCAGTGAACGTGTGTGTTGGTTAAACAGTGTGTGAGACGAAGACTGTCTGTCAGTGAGTATATGTGTATCTGAGAGTCTGTTCCTGTCAGTGTGTGTCTGTCAGTGAACCTGTGTGTTGGTTAAACAGTGTGTGAGACAATGACTGTCAGTGAGTGTATGTGTATCCGTGAGGGCATGTTGTCTGTCATTGAAAGTGTGTGTTGGTTAAACAGTGTGTGTGCTAATAAATGCGTGTATGGAGTGAGAGAGTGTGTGCTTAAAAGGATTAGGTACGAAGAGGTGGAGTTTTAAGAGGAAAAGGTGGGGCCAAAAGAGGAAGCGGTAAGTGTTAATCAGGAAGAGGTGCGGCCTTGACAGGAAGGGGTGGTGTAAATTTAGATTAAGGGGGTGCCCAGGTTTGCTCATACCAAGGGCAGCAAAAAACAAAAATACACCACTGTTCCATACGGACATTGAAGTATGTGTATGGTTTTTTTTAATGGACATTCTAGGCACCAATACAACTTTAATACGTTTGATAGGTTTTGGCCTCATTAATATGCTGTATTTTTGCATGCTCAATCTTTATAGTTCTTGTACAAAAAAGTAGATGTTTTACAGACTGCTGCACCTTAAACTACATTCCCTCCCTCCAGAAAAAGACTCCATTAGCAAATGTATGCGCAAAGCTCAGTCCCTGACAGCAGAGTGATCTATCCTTAAATTTTTGTCACCCTAGGCACACCAAAGCTCGGCAAAGAATTATGTGGCACACCACAAGCTAAAATGTTAAAAAAAAATAAAAAAAAAAATAGGAGTAATAAAGTGCATACACAGAACAGTGTCACAGTGTGACTTCGACCCGCAGAATATGCCACAGTTTTCCTATTAACCCTTTAACGGCCGAAGCAATTGTTCTAGTTCTCATCAAAATGTAAACAAATCCTAGAATTTGACCAATATGTGTGTTCAACTATAATTTACCTCTTTCTTATTAAGTGCACCCACATTTATTATATATCATTTTGTTCAGGAGAAACTGGGTTTTCATTTCCTAAGTGTATGGGTTACCTGATCGGCCCCCAAAGCCTGAGGGACAAGGTGCAGCAGCATCGGTGGTATTTACGCTACTGGGTGCCACAACTAGCAGAGCACTGATCTAACTACAAAGCAAACCTGTATCAGGACAGGACAGCAACCGAGACATATAGTAAAAATTAAACTTTTTTGTCTGTAGCTCACTCAGTACTGTTAGGATGAACTGTGTTCATACAGTGAAAAGAAAGTATTTCTGGTGTGAGGGTTAATGAGAACAAAAATCTATCCAATCCATTAAAATACTACTCAAGTATTCCAAACCATTTCATCTCTATTAAGTGCTCTAGGTGCAATGGTTCTGTCAATTTAAAACTGTAATGTAAAACATTGCAATTTTGTAGAAACTGTAATGTTTGTATTGCTGGGTTAAATACACCTCTAGTGCCTAGAGGAGATGAAAAACTGGGAGAAGCGCCTTGGAGGGGTCCTCAATACCAAGTGGCATGTAGTGGGAAAAGAGGAGAAATTTCAGAAGTAAATACACTTACAGTGTAGGAAGCTATCTCTTAGCTCTAGATGTAGCACATGGGCAGTACAATCCCTGTCTAAGGATATAATGATGGTCCGACCAATCAGGTCCGACCGAATCAGGTATGCATATGTAACATAAACACAAGAGCATAAAATAGTGCAATATGTCAGGAAACCAAAAATTAATAAATAGTATAAAAATGCACACTCACATTTGTTAGAGCCCTCTAATGGCTCCTTGCATATGACAAGTATTCCAAACCATTTCATCTCTATTAAGTGCTCTAGGTGCAATGGTTCTGTCAATTTAAAACTGTAATGTAAAACATTGCAATTTTGTAGAAACTGTAATGTTTGTATTGCTGGGTTAAATACACCTCTAGTGCCTAGAGGAGATGAAAAACTGGGAGAAGCGCCTTGGAGGGGTCCTCAATACCAAGTGGCATGTAGTGGGAAAAGAGGAGAAATTTCAGAAGTAAATACACTTACAGTGTAGGAAGCTATCTCTTAGCTCTAGATGTAGCACATGGGCAGTACAATCCCTGTCTAAGGATATAATGATGGTCCGACCAATCAGGTCCGACCGAATCAGGTATGCATATGTAACATAAACACAAGAGCATAAAATAGTGCAATATGTCAGGAAACCAAAAATTAATAAATAGTATAAAAATGCACACTCACATTTGTTAGAGCCCTCTAATGGCTCCTTGCATATGACCTGCAGTGGTATAATCCCCACTCTTGGGATATAGGTGCAGACCTCTTTTTTTCTATGAGTGGGTAAAATCCTTGCCGTAGATATAAAAGACAAAAAATTAAATATAGTGCACACCGTGTGTCTATAAAAATAAGAGATGTACTCACTTTATATTAGCAAAAAAAAGGTTTCGCGCAATCCAAAACGCTTGGGTGGTATATTCCCCAGCATGGAAGAAAATGTATTATCATCAGGAGAATCAGGAAGGTCCAGAAGTAAAATATAGATTAAACGTTATTACTTACATAAATAAAAGGAAATATAAGAACAAGTATACAAAGCAGAATGCGTTTCACCTAATGGGTAGGCTTTTTCAAGTGCCTTCCTCCCCGGGACAATGGGTTCTCTTTAAACTTGTATTGGTACTCAGAATGTCCCTTTCACATACAGTACCTCTAAATAGACATTTCACGTATTGTGCATATTTGCATGTGTTATGTTGTCAGTTTTGCTAGTTTTTTTGTAGCTGCAGACCTTTGTCCTTTAATTAAAAATGTATTTTTAGCAGTTGTTGCTTGCGCATGGCATAAACTCCGTGTTTGTGGTGTTTATTGTGCCCATTCACTAAAACTTTAATTTGATTAATTGTTAAAATTAAAAGTGTGTTGATTTAATTAGGTTTTTGATAGATCCATAGTGTAATAGTGTAAATAGCGTACATTTACCTGGGTGACACTAGCTACTGGCCTGGGGGCTGCAGCTCTGTACTTCCAGAATTATGCATGTACAACAAATCCATACTCTCATATAAACAAACATATATAAGTGCTTGATTTACGGCCAGCCAGCCTCTTCATTTACCACACATAGGAGCACGTTCGAGGTCCTGATGCAGACCAGAACTCCAACAATCTAAAACATGGAGAGGTATGCCAAGGACTCAAACATACCACTGTATTCAGGGACTGGTAGCTGTTGATGTATTTACAATCAGGACCAGAAATGGCCCACAGATGATATTCTGAGACACATGAGAAAGTGTCACTGACTCCTAATTGGCAGGATTTTGGTATCCAAAGCATAACGTAAATTATAGGGCTAATTTTCACTGATCCGACAATGGTAAAAGTGGTGTTGAAAAGTTTTGGAATGGCGAAATTGCATTTGCAGTGTTGATAGATATCGGATATAAGATTGTCATTTCTCTATATGTCTCTCTCTTCTGTGATCAGCTTCTACTATAGGGTAAACTACCTAACACGTCTCCAGAAAGTACATTAAAGTGACTCTGTCAAGGCAGCTTCACTTCAACATGTAAAAGGCTCCCAAGACTGTAAACATATAATTTATCATAATGAGGTGTTATATTAGCTCTCCTTCACCATTCTTGGATGGTCTGTGTGGTTGTTATACTACTGTAACACCCACTCTTCACTGCTGCCCCCTAAGTTGGGACTGGCCTTGCTTGAGAACACATCCACAAGAAGGACGATCTTCACACCAACATGTTGGCTTTACGACCTCTAACTATAAAGTATTCTTTTTGATTTTATTTGAATATTTTCTCTTCTCTCTTACCTTCTCAAAATGGCTTGGGCTCTGGCACTATACAATGTACCTTGCATTAGTTGCAGTAAGGCTACTAATTGTAAGAAGTTGTAAGATAGGCTTTGGGAGGACCAGATCGGTTTCTCCTTCACAGGAATATCATATTGGATAAGACAGAGAATTACAGTATTCCACAGAATTTGTATTTTCATGTTAATATATTTTGAATCCCTTTATTGGTGGTCATACCCTTTGTTGGTGGTCATAAAAAAATGAAAAAAGAAATGGTCACCCTAAATAGGCAACACATTAATTTAGGAAAGGACCAATTTGAACATTGCTGCGGCCCTCGGAGGTTATAAAATGAAAGTTTCATCAAGTTTTATGTTGAAGCCAACTAGCTTACATTGACCTAAATGCACACAAGTGACTTTTTTCTAGTTGAGTACCTAGTACCATTTTCATTTTTAAAAATGTATTATCTTTTTCACTTATTTATGTTATTGAAGTCCTAGATTCCTTGTATTCTTAGTTTCCCGTCATGTCTACCTGCAGTTAACCTTAAGTAAATATATATTTCAATATCAATATATTCCTCTTTTATCAATATTCCAAAGAAAGTCACGCCTCGCAAGTTAAATGGACATGCTATTTACACCTATGATAATATGTATGGAATCAGAGTCACTGACTAATTAATTAAAAGCAAAACAAAAAAATCCCACCAGCTTAAATATAGAGTTTACAGATGTGGTCTTTATCTAGATTGTAAGCTCTTTTGAGCAGGGTCATCATCAATCTATTGTCCCTATACCAATTTGTAGTTGTCTCATTTATTTTTAATTTTCTCCTATATGATATTGTAAAGTTCTATGGAATACGCTGGTGCTATATAAATGCCAATAATAGTCAATGGGACATTATTCTCCCCCCATCAGCTGATCTTTGAAATAAGATCATTTTAAACACACAGACTGTGGATTCATTAAAATAAATGACTGTATTAAGTCACTACCAGTTGTTACTCTAACATACACAACACAAATAAGAGTACTACCTCAAACAGGATATAAATATCTTAACAAGGAAAAGGAAGGGCTGAACAATATACTCACAGTAAATGTATACATTGCTGTCACAGTGGTGTTAATGTAACCCAGAAATCTTTTTGTTCTTTTTTCCTAGCTGGTAGCCTCCATAGTGTTTATCAGTTTCGGAGTAGTGGCAGCCTTTTGCTGTGCTATAGTTGACGGAGTGTTTGCAGCTCGCCATATTGTAAGTATTTCCACTAACTAAATTATAAGCATGGACCATAATGTATACCATGGTAAATATAACCTGCAAACACGTTAAAGAAGAACACGTATTGCAATGAGCATAATCTCTGGGATATGTTAATCAAATCATGACTTCATTAAACACCTATGGGTTTTGAATCCGATGTAGTATGTGACTCAGAAATGCTGTTCAAGTAGCCACTTACGATACCATCAGTCTGTCATCAGGCGCTCTGGGTACACAACATCCACTTACAGATGTTAACATGTTCATCTGGTTACTTGTAAGAGAATACTGGGAATAATAGATTTGCTAAATTCTGAAATTGCCCACAGGTATATGCAAGTAAAGATTAAAACTTATCATTTATGAGTATATTTAAAATAAAAGAGAAAAAAAAATCTATAAATATCTCACAGTGAGAAAAAGGTGAAAAAGATCGTGAAAAAGAAAATATGAATTTGATAGACCCTATGGAAATGAAAAAGAAAAAAGAAAGGAATATGTGTTTAAGCTGTATTCTGGATAACTCCAATTCCCTTGTTTTGTCACTTAGCTAGTCTCTTAGTAGAAATGGCAACTGATATATCTCTTGGTTGCTACTTTGAGAGAATAACAAAATGTAGTTATATAATCAAGGGTGGTCACGGAGGTAGCTAGCTGAACTGGAGTGTCAAAAAGAAAAACACATATTAAATAGTCCATGTAGTATTAGCCTGAATTATATGGAGCTTTCTAGGTTTGGCTAATAATTGTAGCAGAGGTTCTAAACAGTGCCTTCATGGGCACCTAATTTATTGTAGGGACTTCCAATACAGCCTATATGTCTAATTGTCTTATAAGAAGGTAAATACCTATATAGTGCCATAGGGTCTAGCAAATTCATATATATATTTTTTTCACGATAGTACCATTTTCTCACTGTGAGATATTTACAGTAGTGATGTCGCGAACATAACATTTTCCGTTCGCGAACGGTGAACGCGAACTTCCGCAAATGTTCACGAATGGGCAAACCGGGCGAACCGCCATAGACTTCAATAGGCAGGCGAATTTTAAAACCCACAGGGACTCTTTCTGGCCACAATAGTGATGGAAAAGTTGTTTCAAGGGGACTAACACCTGGACTGTGGCATGCCGGAGGGGGATCCATGGCAAAACTCCCATGGAAAATGACATAGTTGATGCAGAGTCTGGTTTTAATCCATAAAGGGCATAAATCACCTAACATTCCTAAATTGTTTGGAATAACGTGCTTTAAAACATCAGGTATGATGTTGTATCGATCAGGTAGTGTAAGGATTACGCCCGCTTCACAGTGACAGACCAAACTCCCCGTTTAACGCACCGCAAACAACCGCAAACAGTCCATTTGCACAACCGCAAACTCCCCATTTGCACAAGGTTGGATACCAAGCTAGCCTTGTCCCGTTCCTTGTCCTCACTGATGTCATTGAAGGTCTCTTCCTCCACCCAGCCACGTACAACACCAAGGGTCCCCGAAAGGTGACAACAAGCCCCTTGGGAAACCTGCTGTGTTTGGTCTTCCACCTCCTCAAAGCCACCTTCCTCCTCTGACTCCTCTTCTTCAGACTCCTCTCTCTGCATTGACTCTCTCTGCGTTATTATAAGGTGTGTTAAGTAGTACTATTCCTATCAGTTTAATCCCTGTTCCTATCAGGGGACGTGTATATGGCATCGATTTTAGGAACCGGGAGATGGAAAAAGATGCTTGGTTGGTCCTCCTACTTCAAATTTGGGGCACTGCGCGTGTAATCTAATGTGCCACCAGATAGGAGAGGTGTGTTAAGTAGTCCCCCTCATCAGGCCTTTTTTAGTCGAATGTATCGCCCACTGTCAGTCCCTTCGGGATCCATCCCTCAGTCATCTTAATAAAGGTGAGGTAATCTAGACTTTTTTGACCTAGGCGACTTCTCTTCTCAGTGACAGGACACTTGAAGCTCTTTCTGACAGGACACTTGAAGCGGGGCAGGCCAGAATTTCTATCGCAAATTGGGATAGCTCAGGCCACAGGTCAAGCCTGCACACCCAGTAGTCAAGGGGTTAATCGCTCCTCAGAGTGTCGATATCTGCAGTTAAGGCAAGGTAGTCTGCTACCGAACGGTCGAGTCGTTCTCTGAGGGTGGACCCCAAAGGGCTGTGGCGAGGCGTAGGACTTAAAAAGCTCTGCATGTCCTCCATCAACAACACGTCTGTAAAGCGTCCTGTCCTTGCCGGTGTGGTCGTGAGAGGAGGAGGATTATTTTCACCTCTTCCCCTGTTAGATTCCCGATGCTGTGACATCACCCATATACGCTGTGTAAAGCATACTTTTTAATTTATTTTGGAACTGCTGCATCCTTTCCGACTTGCGGTAATTCGGTAACATTTCAGGCACTTTCTGCTTATACCGGAGGTCTAGTAGCATGGACACCCAGTACAGGTCATTCTCCTTCAGCCTTTTTATACGAGGGTCCCTCAACAGGCACGACAGCATGAAAGACCCCATTTGCACAAGGTTGGATGCTGAGCTACTCATGTCCCGTTCCTCGTCCTTAGTGATCTCACTGAAGGTATGTTCTTCCCCCCAGCCACGTACAACACCACGGGTACCAGATAGGTGACAACGAGCACCCTGGGATGACTGTTGTGGTTGGTCTTCCTCCTCCTCCTCAAAGCCACATTCCTCCTCTGACTCCTCTTCCTCACAATCCTCTTCCAGCGTTGCCGCAGGTCCAGCAAGCGATGCTGATAAGGCTGTTTCTGGTGGTGATGGTGACCACAACTCTTCCTCTTCACGCTCATCTATGGCCTGATCCAGTACTCCTTACAGGGCACGCTCCAGGAAGAAAACAAATGGTATGATGTCGCTGATGGTGCCTTTGGTGCGACTGACTAGGTTTGTCACCTCCTCAAAAGGACGCATGAGCCTACAGGTATTGCGCATGAGTGTCCAGTAACGTGGCAAAAAATTCCCAGCTCTGCAAAGGCTGTCCTAGCACCCCGTTCATACAAATACTCGTTAACGGCTTTTTCTTGTTGGAGCAGGCGGTCGAACATTAGGAGTGTTGAATTCCAATGTGTCGGGTTGTCACAAATCAAGCGCCTCACTGGCATGTTGTTTCGCCGCTGGATATCTGAAAACTGCGCCATGGCCGTGTAGGAACTCCTGAAATGGCCACACACCTTCCTGGCCTGCTTCAGGATGTCCTGTAAGCCTGGGTACTTATGCACAAAGCGTTGTACGATCAGATTACACACATGTGCCATGCACGGCACATGTGTCAACTTGCCCAAATTCAATGCCGCCAACAAATTTGTTCCGTTGTCACAAACCACTTTGCCAATCTCCAGTTGGTGCGGAGTCAGCCACTGATCCACCTGTGCGTTCAGGGTGGACAGGAGTGCTGGACCGGTGTGACTCTATGCTTTCAGGCAAGTCAACCCCAAGACGGCGTGACACTACCAAATCCGGGATGTGGAATAGTACCTGGGGAGCTGGGGGGGTGCCGTTGATGTGGAGCAAGACGCAGAAGCAGAAGAGGACTCAGCCAAGGAGGTTATGGAAGAGGATGGAGTAGGAGGAGTAGAGGAGGTGGCAGCAGGCCTGCCTGCAAGTCATGGCGGTGTCACCAACTCCTCTGCAGAGCCATGCATTCCATGCTTGGCAGCCGTCAGCAGGTTTACCCAATGCGCAGTGTAGGTGATATACCTGCCCTGACCATGCTTTGAAGACCAGGTATCAGTGGTCAGATGGACCCTTGCCCCAACACTGTGTGCCAGACATGCCATTACTTCCTTTTGCACAATCGTGTACAGGTTGGGGATTGCCTTTTGTGCAAAGAAATTTCGTCCGGGTACCTTCCACTGCGGTGTCCCAATAGCTAAAAGTTTTTGGAATGCCTCAGACTCCACCAGCTTGTATGGTAAAAGCTGGCGGGCTAAGAGTTCAGACAAGCCAGCTGTCAGACGCTGGGCAAGGGGGTGACTTTGTGACATTGGCTTCTTACGCTCAAACATGTCCTTGACAGACTCCTGACTGTGGGCAGATGAGCAGGAACTGGAATCACAGCACCACGACCACGACGGCCCCTAAGGGGTGGCCTGCCTCTGCTGAAGGAAGAGAAACTGACTGCTATTATTTCACAGTCAAATTTCTAGTTTTTTTTTTTAAATATACACTACTGTTACACCAGATATGAGTTGCACTGGTGTGACACTGTGCCCTGGCAGGCCCTGAAACGCACACGTGTGAAGGAAACTGGCTGCTATTATTTCACAGTCAAATTTCTAGTTTTTTTTTAAATGTACACTACTGTTACACCAGATATGAGTTGCACTGGTGTGACACTGTGCCCTGGCAGGCCCTGAAACACACACGCGTGAAGGAAACTGACTGCTATTATTTCACAGTCAAAAAAGTGTTGTTTTTTTTTATATGTACACTACTGTTACACCAGATATGAGTTGCACTGGTGTGACACTGTGCCCTGGCAGGCCCTGAAACGCACACGCATGAAGGAAACTGACTGCTATTATTTCACAGTCAAATTTCTAGTTTTTTTTTAAATGTACACTACTGTTACACCAGATATGAGTTGCACTGGTGTGACACTGTGCCCCGGCAGGCCCTGAAACGCACACGTGTGAAGGAAACTGACTGCTATTATAATACAGTCAAAAAAGTTTTTTGTTTTTTTAAATGCAAGCTATTGTGACACCAGATATGAGTGGTGGCACTGGGCAAGTGGGCACAGTATACGCTGTGAGCCTGACACACACGCTGGCAGGCAGGCAACTGCAATTAGATTACACAGAAAAAAAAAAGCAGACTGATGTTCTAGCCCTAAAAAGGGCTTTTAGGGGTGCTGTCCTTACAGCAGAGATCAGATGAGTCCTTCAGGACTGTAGTGGACACTGAATACACTAGCCTAGCTATCAATTTCCCTATTAAATCAGCAGCAGCACACTGTCCCTCCTCTCACTAAGAATGCAGCTTCAGAATGAATCTAAAATGGATGCTGTCCAGGAGGTGGGAGGGTCTGGGAGGGAGGGTCTGCTGCTGATTGGCTGGAATGTGTCTGCTGACTGTGAGGTACAGGGGCAAAGTTTACTCAATGATGACGAATAGGGGCGGACCGAACATCGCATATGTTCGCCATCCGTGGCGAACGCGAACAAGCTATGTTCGCCAGGAACTATTCGCCAGCAAACCGTTCGGGACATCACTAATTTACAGATGTTCTTTTTCCCTTTTTTTAAAAATATACTAATAAATGATAAGTTTTAATCTTTACTTGCATATACCTGTGGGCAATTTCCGAATTTAGCAACTCAATTATTACCAAGGGTTATTCATTAAAAAGTTTGCATTATAGAGCTCACTGTTCTTTCTAATTTACTGGGAATAATTGTTCAATAATACCAAATATGGAAAGATAATCCCTCTCTGGGCAAAGCAATATTTGTGAGTTTCTCTAGATTTTATAATATAAGTGGTTTTAATCTATGTGCTGATTTTAAATTAATATTTGATATTATGGCACTGATGGTCATGGGTGTCCGCAGGACTTTTTCCAGGGGGGGACATAATTGTAATGACATCCATGCTTGGTATCTTTTTGACAGTGTCAATAGGCTGCCCCCCCATGCCTCACTTCCTTAATCTATAGGCTATCTCAACCCCCCCCCCCCCCCCATCCCTCACTTACCTCATCTGTAGGCTGTCTCTGTTGCCTGCATGTGCTGCTCCTCTGCGGTTTCAGTCAGCAGAGAAGCAGGGATAAGATGAAGCTTCCTATCCCTGTCTCTCTCCATACACAGCAGTTCATTTTCAATCTCCCAAAAAATAGCAGAACAAGCTGAAAAATCCAGGGGGGGCAAGTGCCCCCCTTACCCACCCCACCACGCCCCCCACCCCCCCGCGGACGCCCATGCTGATGGTACATTTCTTATGATTCTTCTAGACATGATCAGATATGTTGGACTCACTAAATGACACATAACTTAGTATGTAATAATATATGTAAGTGACTCCATCACATTGGTTATTAAGATTAATTTGGTTTAATTGTATTATTCTATGTTTCTGCTTATGGTTTGTAGCTTTGTTAAAGGCACACGTGAAGAGTAGTAAGAAAAAATGGGTCTGTTCCATGGACATAGGCCTGGAGCTTCAGCTCCATTAGCCCCTATGTAAATATGGCCTTGACTGGATTAAATGTACTCTGTAAAATGTTAAGATCCACTCACATTTACTAGGAGCATTAAAATATTTCTCTTCTATTGTTACAATGCAAAACTCCAACTGGTCCAACTCACATGGGCACTAACTTTCTCCTGCAGACTTGTGTGATGCCATCTAGATTTTATTGTACATATGATTGCGTATCTTTGTGGTCTTGATATTACTTTTTATATTTATGTATTTACATTCTAAAATGGAGAGAGAAGTGAGGAATAAGAATACATTAAATAGCCATGTTAGTTCATTATAGGATTAATATAAAAAAAAGGTCCAGAATCTGACCAAAAAGCTGATGATTTAGTAACTTTATATGCACCCTTTATATGGGGCATCTGCAGCACATAAACATACAGCACTACACATTCAATGTTAGAACACAAAGAGAGGGTTTTTTTAATTGTTTGCTTTTTCCAACTTTACAGATAGATGTCTGCTTAAGAACCTGGTCAGGCAGAGGAAACAACTGTAGCTTTTATTTTCAGCCTGGAAATGGTTGTTAAGTGATTTGCAATGTCATTTGATGGCATTCCGCAATGGATAAATTGTTCATTAATCCAGGATGAGTTGCAGGCTGTGATATGCACGGATGCGTGTACTGTATGTCCTTATCTCGTAGCCAGACGCACTGTGAAAAGGCTAAAATGTCACAAGTGACATTGATAGCGTTAATATAGCACATCAGGGCATTCTCTCTGGCAGTAACCAGCCATAGGCCGTAAATAATCCATCTACTATTGTATAAAGCAATCTGGTGGCTTTTAGTATCTGTTTCTAACAGAAACATTTAAGCACTGTCTGTAATGAGGATCCAAATCTATAATCAAAGTGTTCTGTTTGTGTCTGAGCTAGCACAAGGAACTGAAATGGCTCGGTCCTTTATGACAAAAATTTGGGTGAGGGGATTTAAAAGAAGAAATGTGTTTGAGTGAGGCTGGGTGAGAAAATATCAAATTTTAAGGTTTTAAGGAATATTTGTGGTTGGAAGAAGGGTGGTGATTTAAATTTGGCTAAACAGGTGAAGGAACATGGATGAGGTGGTGAAGATTAAATTCAGCTGTCTGGTTGTAAGAGAAAATGTCAAAATGAGGAAGCCCTTGCCATGCAAAAAAACTACCTTCACTAAACCGCAATGTCAATAAATATTATCAAGTAGCGAATAGTGTCAACTCGTAAAGTAATATGTTCAACATATGCAAATACTAAACCGTGTTGAAGATATATATTACATTAAGGTTGGTTTATGTTAAATCACTAACTGAACTCTGGAACAGGTCATTTCATAATACTGTTAGTCTAGTTTAAAAAAAAGTAGTGCAATGTACCAGGAAAATACATGTTTATATACACCGAACAAAATTATAAATGCAACACTTTTGTTTTTGCCCCCGTTTTCAATGGTCTGAACTCATGTACACAAAAGGCCTATTTCTCTCAAATATTGCTCACAAATATGTCTAAATCTGTGTTAGTGAGCACTTTGCTGAGATAATCCATCCACCTCACAAGTGTGGCATATCAAGATGCTGATTAGACAGCATGATTATTGCAAAGGTGTGCCTTAGGCTGGCCACAATAAAAGGCCACTCTAAAATGTGCAGTTTAATCACACAGCACAATGCCACAGATGTCGCAAGTTTTGAGGGAGCGTGCAATTGGCATGCTGACTGCAGGAATGTCCACCAGAGCTGTTGCCCGTTAATTGAATGTTCATTTCTCTACCTTAAGCCATCTCCAAAGGCGTTTAAGAGACTTTGGCAGTAAATCCAACCAGCCTCACAACCGCAGATCTCGTGTAACCAAACCCGCCCACAACATCTACATCCAGCATCTTCACCTCCAAGATCATCTGAGATCACCCGGACAGCTGCTATCCACTTCGGCCTCAGAGGAGGAAGATCCAGATCTGGAGGAGCTTCAGCCACATAGCTGAAGTGGCAGTGTGGTTCCCCAACGGCAGCCCGACCTGCAGTTGGCCACAAAAACTGACATCACCGCGATGGTAACGGGGATTAAGGCCTACATTGCATCAGAAATGGAGGTCCTGAAAACAGGTCTCAGCACTCTGGCAGGCAGGATAAAGCCTCTGAGTCAAACAAGACACCACAGCAGCTCAGCTACATGAGGTATCCTTTACATGTGCAAAGTTGACAGCAAAAATGGGACAGCTGGAAGATATGGCAAGACAGCGCTATTTAAAAATCAGAGGGATCCCAAATGCTATTGATGCAGGTGAGCTCCCACAGTTCATCAGGAGGCTACTCTCCACTACTCTAACACCCAACCAAGCTAAAGGAACGCTACTAGATGGGATATACCGCCTTCCAGGGAACCTTACAAACAAACTCTCTGGATCAAGGGATGTCATAGTATGTTTTCGGTCACGAACTGACAAGGATACATTTATGGCACAGGTCAAAGGCCAATCACCATCCATTTTTGAACAGCATTCACTGTGCTTCTTTCAAGACCTCAGAAGGTCCACACTGCAGTGGGGTGCTGTCAGGATTCACACCATGACCTCCAGACTGCCAGACGGGGTCACCCCTTTATTGCCCGAAGAGGGATTTGAACCTGTGTACTTGGCAGTTCTGAACCTGCTCTATTACCTCTGAACCATTTCAGGACTTTGGATAACTCCCGTCTAATCTTGAATTGCCTGCAGCACTAGGGGGCTGGACTTCACCTGGCTCAGACCTGTCAGTTACTCTCCAGCTGAATCTGTTTCCTCATCAACAAGGTATAAGACACTGCCCCTCCCTAAGGGCAGTGTCAGTTCAATGACTCTGGTTAGAGAATTGCTATTCCACGTTCCAATATTGTCCTGACCTTGGATTGCTACTCGTTTTGTACCCTGACCTCTGGCATCCCTTGACCTCGGCTTGTTACTCGTATCTCCTGATTTCTGGCACCCTCTGACCATTGGCTTACCTACGACTATTCTCCTGGATTTCCTTTTCTGTACTGCGACTTCAAGCATTCACCTGCACAGCCCCCGTGCACAGATTCACAGGCCAGGTGAGTTCTACCTTGACCACCTTGGCCTGTGTCTAATTGCAAGGGTGAGCATTTATCTCTGCATGTTGGACTCCCAGCAAGGTAAGCCTGACAGATTGAACTGACCATTATGGAGTCCACAGAGATAATGCTCACCTCCCTTGCTCAGCAAGTGTCCAGCCTGACCCAGACTGTTTTGGAGCTACAGCAGGAAGTTGTATTTCTTAAAGGCACAGTACGCTCAGTCCCTGAACCGGTTACAGTTATGCACTCAGCTAGCGACCCTGCTGTTTGTAATCCTGAAAAGTTTTCTGGAGATAGATCCAAATACAGGGAGTTTCTTAATTCCTGCAAGTTATTAATTTCTCTAAAACCTTGATCTTATCCCGCTGAAAGATCTAAGGTTTGTTCAGTTATCTCCTTCCTAAGAGGTGAACCTATGGCCTGGGCCCACTCCTTTTTGGAAAATGATGATCCCATCTTAGACTCATTGGACGAGTTCTTTGAAGCTATGTCTCTTCTTTATGAAGATCCTAACAAACAGTCTACTGCTGATTTAACCATCAGAACCCTTCAGCAAAAACATAGACCTGTCGAAGATTACATTGCTGAGTTTAAAAGATGGGCAATAGAAACTCAATGGAACGATATAACCCTGCGCAACCAATTTCGAATTGGGTTATCCGAAGGAGTAAAGGATGAACTTTCTAGAACTGAACTTCCTACTACATTAAACGCGCTGATTCAACTATCAATCAGCATTGACCGAAGGCTTAGAGAAAGAAAGGCCGAAAAAGCTCTCTCGGGTTCATCATGGGAAAAACCATCGTTTCCAATTGAACCTATGGATAGCAAGACCGCTGTGCCTAAACCAGCACCACGTCCCAGAGGATCACAGATTCCCAGAAACAAAGGGAATCTGTACCAATACCACAAAACCGTGTTGCCTCGTTTTGCTCCTGTTCCTAGGAAGGCCCCAGAGGAATCTTACCTTCCTCTTGACTCAGATGAGCCTATGGAAATAGGATTGGTCCAGCCCAAAGTGACTAGCGAAGAAAGAGACCGGCGGAGAAATCATGGCCTTTGTTTTTACTGTGGTGAAAGGGGGCACTTTATCTCATTCTGCCCAATTCGCCCTCATCGACCAAAAACTGTTCAAGTTGGGGTTATGCATACCCATCCGGCCAACTCTGCACCTCTGCCTGAGAAACACCAAAGTCGCTGTCAGTCTGGTCCACGCTCCGTGACACATAAGAGTACTCAGACCACGGTAGTTAATACAACCTGTGTTTCTTTAGAATCAGCTACCGGTATCCCTGAAAAATCTCTGCCTCCTGCTCCAGACACATCTGTACCTCTTCTTGATGAATCTACTATTCAAGAAAGAGCAAGCACCTCCACCACTTCCTACCTACCCAAAGGAGAACCACCTCCAGAGGACTCACCTAAGGAAAAGGTTTCAGATAAAATGGCTCCTGGGACAAAGGTTATTTCCGCCTGCACCAAGCCTCTGAATGGCCCAGACCTCTCTCCATCAGTACCCGACACTGCTACCCCAAAGTCCCCGACTGAGGGTCTCCGCTCTGGAAACTTTGACTACAAGGACTTCTTAAGTGATACAGAGTCCGAAGACGAGGATTACAGTTCCCAAAAAGAATCTGTTCACACCCGGAGTGCGTCCTTAAGGGGAGGGTACTGTCAGGATTCACACCGTGACCTCCAGACTGCCAGACGGGGTCGCCCCTTTATTGCCCGAAGAGGGATTTGAACCTGTGTACTCGGCAGTTCTGAACCTGCTCTATTACCTATGAACCATTTCAGGACTTTGGATAACTCCCCTCTAATCTTGAATTGCCTGCAGCACTAGGGGGCTGGACTTCACCTGGCTCAGACCTGTCAGTTACTCTCCAGCTGAATCTGTTTCCTCATCAACAAGGTATAAGACACTGCCCCTCCCTAAGGGCAGTGTCAGTTCAATGACTCTGGTTAGAGAATTGCTATTCCACGTTCCAATATTGTCCTGACCTTGGATTGCTACTCGTTTTGTACCCTGACCTCTGGCATCCCTTGACCTCGGCTTGTTACTCGTATCTCCTGATTTCTGGCACCCTCTGACCATTGGCTTACCTACGACTATTCTCCTGGATTTCCTTTTCTGTACTGCGACTTCAAGCATTCACCTGCACAGCCCCCGTGCACAGATTCACAGGCCAGGTGAGTTCTACCTTGACCACCTTGGCCTGTGTCTAATTGCAAGGGTGAGCATTTATCTCTGCATGTTGGACTCCCAGCAAGGTAAGCCTGACAGGTGCAACATTGAAGGAAGTGACCTCTCAACTGTGAACAGCAGACATTCAATACAGGTGGGGGACCCCACGGGCGCTTGTGGCAGAGAGGAATGGTAAAAGGCACAGACTCACCTCAGTGTCCAATGCCGACAGCTTTGTGCAATCTCTGGGACTGGCTGCTAACACTATTTCAAGGTCGCACAGACCTATATACGAGTGGGACGTTGACAACATAGCGATCTTTACACCTGCAAGCTCAATGGCCCCAGGATGAGGTGTCTAACTGAATGGCTTCCCTATGTTAAGCTATAGCTTACCGATAATTTTTTTTATGTAATGTTGTACCTCTGCACAACAATCTAGCACAAACATTGTTAGTGAAACACTGTTTTTCTGAGGTTAGACAGTAATCGCAATATTTCTCTGTCACATAAATAACATGCTTATAACTAACCCACTAACAATTGAGACCTGCGTGTCTCACATGTTGCTTAAATGTTCATGGAACCTGCGAGTTCCACAGTCTTCCACAGTTTCACATTTAACTGATACAGACCTGTGTGTCTTGTACTTCTCTGTTATATGTTATATCTGACACAAACAAAAAATGATGACAGGAGGATCTCGAAATAAACAGATATTCACAAAAAATATATACTATTGGATTAGAGGTAGTTTGACTGGTGGGTTACCTCGATATCAGCACCTTATTGGATTAGACAGCTGAGTGCCAACTATTTTTGTTTATTTTGGAAAAAATCTTTGGCAGCTATGTTATGAAATTCATATGGAAATCTCACTTTAGTAAATAACCCTCTCTGAATTCACAATAATTCTCATTTTAGTGAATAAGCCTACCCTGTCAATATTTTATTTTATAGGTTCAAACTTTCACTTGAAACTTGTAATTTTGTAATGGCTTGTGCAAAAATCCCTGCACTATCCTATGGTGACATACATCAAATATATTTTATTACTAAATGTGTCTATTTAATGTAGATGTCCAACATTTTATCTTAGTTATGTCTACAAAGGGAACGAGCAAGACTAGCTTGTAGCTAAGGCTCACATGTTTTTATGCCCTTTGACTTTCCCCCTATGACTTCCTATTACTCACAAATTTCCAAGAAAACAAAAATCTGGGAAAGCTAATATAAATACCAGCTTCATATGTGCTTAATAAATTAAACAATGAGTGTTATTTCCAGCAAGAAGCATATCAGTAAAAAACACGTTTTTCACTGATATGGAAGGCTCCAGAAATCTCAGATCAATGTGCATTGTTGTCATACAACTTAATAAATCCTTAATAAACCCAGGGACTGGTTGACAGTTATAGAAGTTGTCGTTAATTGGTCGGTACAGCTAATCTAAACATGGAATTTGAGGTTTTTCATAATCAGGTGTAATTTGTATAACATCCAAAATTTCATTTTATCCTCTCAGTAATCAATGAGAAACATGTGTCTTAATTTGCAGTGAAAGCTTTTCGGTATTGCAACAGCTGTCAGTGGGACCATATAGAGTTGTAGGTATAGATTCCGATGTAGCAAATTCCTTAATACTTCTTGATATGCTCCCGGCCCATGAATAGGTATTCACTGCATAGTATGTACACGAATCAATGGGTTTTTGGATTTTAGGCCAAAATAGCCACACTGGAAAAATAGCTGAATTGAATAATTATCTAAAAATTGTATGAAAAGTATGAAATTCCCTTATCACATAGCCTTTCAAAAATGTATTAGTAGGGCCTAATTTTAAAGTTCACTTAGATTTTCTTGACAGTTCACACTTTGGTGAATATTTACGACACATTTCGATTATCTTTCCTGACAATTCCCGTTTTAGTGGATCAACAAATGTTAATCACCACCCAACATTTTAAATGGACAAAGAGGGACACTTTAATTTTAGGAGTGTGAGAGTGGTGAGGCTGTTTTGAGACATTTTAGGTGGCTTAGTAATAACAATGTATACAACTAAAATGTAATTTAGAGCAGGAACAATTACCGTATTTATTGGCAATAACACGCACTTTTTCTCCCTGAAAATAGGGGGCAAATGATGTGTGCGTGTTATACGCCGATATACATATTTTTCGCTCCATAAGACGCACTTTTTTCCCCCTCAAAAGTGAGGGGAAATGTCTGTGCGTCTTATGGAGCGAATGTGAAGGTTTACTTACCTGTCTTGAAGCGTGGGCCGGTGTTCGGCGCGCACCGCGGAACTGGAACTTCAAATTCAGGTTCCGGTTTCCGGCGGGACTGAAAGGAAGTGTGCACTCTTCCTTTCAGTCCCGCCGGAAACCGGAACCTGAAATTTAAGTTCCTGTACCGCGGTGCGCGCTGTGAAGCCGGCCCACGCTTCAAGACAGGTAAGTAATTATGGGACAAGGGGAGGAAAAGTGCACTATGGGACAAGGGGAGGGGGGGAAACTATGGGAGGGGGGGAGAACACTATGGGATGAGGGGGGGAACACTATGGGAGGGGGTGGAAAATACTATGGGAGGGGGGAGAATACTATGGAAAGGGGGGAACACTATGGGATGAGGGTGGGGGAACACTATGGGAGGGGGGGAGAATACTATGGAAGGGGGGGAAATTTCCTTCTTAAAATGAGGTGCGTGTTATACGCCGGGGCGTGTTATACGCCGATAAATACGGTATCTTATTTACACAGACTGATTTCTAAACACATGTAATTTTAAGACACATTACTGGGAGTATGATTGATGTGGAGCTCTGTAATACACTCACAAACCAACGGATATAGAGCTTCTAAAAAGACAGACATTAGAATAGAAAAGGTGGACAGAGGGATTTGGGATAAAATAGGAGCTGTCCCTCCAAAATAAAGAAACATGAACGGCATGATATTTGTGTATTTATAAGTATCATCCATATATTTTACCCTTTTCACTTATTCTAAATAAGAATCCTCTCTTCTTAATCTTACAATAAAGCGTTGAGCAGGCACTCTATTTCCATTTCTTTTCAGGTTCTGCTTGTTAAGATGTCCTGTGTTCATTTCTTTAGTTCATTTGGCAATTCTGCTTCTGAGTTTCCTTGCTTTCCGTGAAGGTCACAGAAAGCAGCATGATAAATGTATCACATTAATCTACCTGTCTTTTCCTGCTTCGCTCTGCATTCCCTCTGATTGCCTTGTTGGATAACCAAGAGTTATATGGCATACTGTTGATTAGAAATTAAACATAAAGTGGAAACATCACTATTAACTAGTCCAGCTATACCCCTGGCTTGTTTCTGATTTAAGATTGACAGTTTAAATCGCTATTACTTCCTTTTCTTGGGATTATAGTTATTGTAACATTTGGGCCATGCACAAGCTATATAACATTTCCATTTTGTTAATGCTTCACGCTCTACATAAAAACGAACAACTCATACTAAGTCATGGTAACAATTTTCAGGAAATGATTGGTTGCACTAGAATTCTGTGCAATGGTTCATTGACGATTCCATAGCAGCCTTTATAGCAGAGCCTTGTCATTGAAAATAAGCAGGCTCTGTGTGTCTCCAGGCTTTGTGCTGTTAGGAGCTGGGATGTTAATGAAGAGATGTGTGATTGCTTTGCAAACTTTTAAAAAATTGTATTTAAACTGTAAAGATGTATTTAGCTGTTGCATTCAGTAAGGGTCTGGATGCTACTATTACCTTATGGATCTCCAGAAACATATCCCTATCCCTAAGAAAAATATACACCAAAGTCATGTGGGTCAACAAAGATACTAATTAGAGTACTTGTATTAGTGAAAGGGAGACATGATGTAATGATCTTAGAGTATATTTCGTATTTATTAAAAGCAAAATTACAACATATGTATTTTATTTTTGCAATGTTAAGGTATTGGTATTGATGGTTCTTGTGTACACTGAGCTCATTGACAAGAAACCATCCCTTTAAAAACATAATTTAAAAAAATGTTAACTTTGTGTATGAATACTTTTATTCTAATGTGCAAGCTAGACATTACTCTTTAGAGTAATTACATTAAAGATTTTCTCTGGCCTTTTGTTTTTGTAGGAACCAAGACCATTGTACACAGGGAGGTGTCAGTTTTATTCCAGCGGGTCAGGACTTGCTTATGATACTCACCAGACAGAGGTAAACTCTTCTCAAACCTCACAGCATGAAAGTATAACGTTAAGCTTTTATTTACCAAATAATTGGTTGTCGTAAGATTGCAACTGAGAGGCATATATTAAGCCAAAATTGCCAAGTTGGAAAATCTTTGATAAGGCTAAATAAAGACACGTTCAATGTCGAAATGTTGCAAACTTTCTTGGATGGCTGAATAAACCATAATTGCACCACGGAATGCCATGTGCTGAAGTCTTATTTTCTTTCTTCTAAAGATATTTTCCAACAGTGTGCTTTTGGCCTGGATTTGATATCATATTATGCCATAATATGCTTATTCTCTTTCATTTATTCCTCAGCAGCAAAAATATTTATTTTAGAGAAACAAATCAAACATGTAAACATGCACCCAAAGGGTTAATCATATAACAGTACAACCAATCATAATGCCTTCAGCACCATCAACTCCCCATGTGACCTTAAGCCACTCCTCTTTCTTGTTGCTGCCTTCCTCAGCTAAGTACATTTATATTTTTCTCTGTATGCTACCAATGTGTTTGTCATATTTATTTGTTTTTGATATTGCATTTGAGTTTTCATTTGTTTATTTCTTTCAGCTGCAGGGCTTCTGCTTCCTGCTTCTGTACTTTGTTTCCAGCTGGCTCTTAACCTAGAGCCAATCTCTTACCCCTCCCTCCCCTCCCATCTCTTACTCAGTCACGTGGATTATCACCTACTGAGCGTAGTGGTGTTGTAGAGAGAGGCATTGAGGCTAGTAGTGTTGTGGAGAGAGGCATTGAGGCTAGTGGTGTTGTGGAGAGAGGCATTGAGGCTAGTGGTGTTGTGGAGAGAGGCACTGAGGCTAGTGGTGTTGTGGAGAGAGGCATTGAGGCTAGTGGTGTTGTGGAAAGAGACTTGGAGACTATGGTGAGGCCTAATAGAAAGCAGTTGTTGTTAGGGGATTCCATCATAAGAGGTGTGGAGATGGACAATGGTGGTCTTGTGAGGTGTCTTCCCGGAGCTACTGCTCAAAGAGACAGGAGACGTATCTGTAATATTGTTAAGCAAGCAAAGCAGGAAGGCGAATTGGATGTACTTGTCCATCTAGGGACGAATGACTTGGCTTGCAATGAGGTTTCAGAGGTTAAGGACGTTTTTAGTGTTTTTGCCAATGATATACGGCAGGTTGCTTCCACACTGTCATTCTCTGAAGTTCTGCCTGTGCATAACACTCAGAACGACAGGCGGATGCGTATTAGGGACTTTAACTTGTGGCTTGGTGCATGGTGTCGGGAGCAAGGATTTGGCTTTATTTCTCATGGTAGCTCTGTTTGGAATGGAAATAGACTGTACAAAAAAGATGGTTTGCATCTTTCTCAAAAGGGAACAAATGTTCTCAGTGAGCAGTTCAGAGGTTTTGCTAGGATGTATTTAAACTGGGGGGGGGGGGGGGCAAAAGGGTGATAAAACATCAATCCAATTGTCCCCCAAAACAAGGACAGAACATGCCTGTAGCAAGTGTGTTAAAAAAATGATAAGCTTAGAGTCATGTCTACAAATGCTCGCAGTTTAGGGAATAAGATCCATGAACTTGTGGCAATAATGGCAACTGATAGTGTAGATTTAGTCGCTGTTACTGAGACATGGTATAATGAGAAAAATGACTGGGACATAGCAATACCAGGTTACTCTTTATATAGAAAAGACAGGGAAGGCAGGAAAGGGGGAGGGGTGGCCCTGTATGTGAAGGATAGCATAAAATATAGCCTAATAAAAGTTAGTGAGGCGAACATAGAGTCTGTTTGGGTTACGTTAGAATTTGGTAATCACACAGTAACTCGTGTAGGTGTGATTTATAGGCCCCCAGGACAAATTGAAGAGTTAGATAATCTACTAGTTGAGGAAATAGCTACAATGACAATGAAGGGGGAAGTTATCATCATGGGTGACTTTAATCTTCCTGATGTGAATTGGAAAACACAAATAGCTGCTTGTGCCAGGAGCACACATATTCTAAATTCCCTACTGGGATTGTCTCTAAAACAAGTCATTGAGGAGCCAACTCGTAAAGAGGCCATACTATATTTAGTGTTAACAAATGGAGATTTCACTGTAAGTGAAAGTTTAGGATCCAGTGATCATCAGTCAGTGTGGTTTAATATAAGAATAGTGACTGAGTCACACCACACCAAACAAAAGTTTTAGACTGCAGAAAAATAGACTTTTCTAAAATTAGAATATGTGTAAAGGAGTCATTATTAGACTGGAGCAATTTAAATGTAGTCCAAGAGAAATTGGATTATTTAAAAGTTGCACTACTGAAGGCAACAGAAAATTGCATTAGGCTTGTCAGTAAAAGCAAAAAAATTCAAGAAACCACTGTGGTACTCCGCAGATGTGGCCAAAATAGTAAAAAACAAAAAGTTAGCATTTAGTAATTATAAAAAAACCCAGAGTGAGGAAGACAGAATGACCTATAAGATTAGGCAGAAAGAGGCTAAGCAAGTTATAAGAGCTTCCAAATCACACACAGAAGAGAAAATAGCACAGTCAGTAAAAAAGGGGGACAAACCTTTTTTAGAAACATAAATGAGAAAAGAAAAGTAAAACAAGGATTAGTTAGATTAAAAACAAAAGAAGGAAGGTATGTAGAAGAGGATAAAGGTCTAGCTGACTGCCTCAATTACTATTTTTGTTCGGTATTTACAGATGAAAATGAAGGAAAGGGACCTCCGTTAAGAAAAAGGATAAATGAGTCATTTATTACACGTGAGTTTACAGAGGAAGTGGCTGAGTAACAGGCAACAGAGGGTTGTAGTCAATGGAGTATATTCGAAGCTTGGGCTTGTCACCAGTGGGGTACCTCAGGGATCTGTACTTGGACCCATTCTCTTTAATATTTTTATTAGTGATATTGCAGAAGGTCTTGATGGTAAGGTATGTCTTTTTTCTGATGATACTAAGATATGTAACAGGGTTGATGTTCCAGGAGGGATAAGCCAAATGGCTAATGATTTAGGTAAACTAGAAAAATGGTCAGAGTTGTGGCAACTGACATTTAATGTGGATAAGTGCAAGATAATGCATCTTGGACGTAAAAACCCAAAGGCAGAGTACAGAATATTTGATAGAGTCCTAACCTCAACATCTGAGGAACGGGATTTAGGAGTGATTTTTTCTGATGACTTAAAGGTAGGCAGACAATGTAATAGAGCAGCAGAAAATGCTAGCAGAAAGAAAGAGGGAAGTGCTCATGCCATTGTACAGAAAACTGGTGAGACCTCACTTGGAGTATTGTATGCAGTACTGGAGACCGTATCTTCAGAAGGATATTGATACCTTAGAGAGAGTTCAGAGAAGGGCTACTAAACTGGTTCATGGATTGCAGGATAAAACTTACCAGGAAAGGTTAAAGGATCTTAACATGTATAGCTTGGAGGAAAGACGAGACAGAGAGACGAGACATTTATTTAAATACATAAAGGGAATCAACACAGTAAAGGAGGAGACTATATTTAAAAGAAGAAAAACTACCACAACAAGAGGACATAGTCTTAAATTAGAGGGACAAAGGTTTAAAAATAATATCAGGAAGTATTACTTTACTGAGAGGGTAGTGGATGCATGGAATAGCCTTCCAGCTGAAGTGGTAGAGGTTAACCCAGTAAAGGAGTTTAAGCATGCATGGGATAGGCATAAGGCTATCCTAACTATAAGATAAGGCCAAGGACTAATGGAAGTATTCAGAAAATTGGGCAGACTAGATGGGTCGAATGGTTCTTATCTGCCGTCACATTCTATGTTTCTATGACAAAATCCGTAACCCAAACCGTTTATTCAGCCATGGGAGTGATGTTGGACACTCTGTCCCACTCTATCAGCCATGCCCTCATGGCCGCCCAGCGGACCTCTACTCACATTGCTCCTAACCCTACGGAGCACAATCCAGGCAATGCCAGTGGGTGCAAAGCCGCCAAAACATCTCGCCACATAGACGAGGAAGACTCCAAAATTATACAGACGGACAGGGAACGTCCTGTCAAACATAATGTGGTTGCACCACAACAAAGAGCCACCCACCGGGCAAAATCGGTGAGGAGTTAAAAAAGGGCGAAAGCCCAAGTGGAATCATCCGAGTCAGATTCGGAACAGGAGGAGGTATGGAGCGAGTCTGATGATGAGGACTCATACAATTTGGGCACACTATTCCCTGACCACAGCTCTCTATCTATATCTGTAAATGACGATAAGGACGGTGTGGAAGACTCCACCCTCCTTGACCCACAGGGCAAACCACTGTTTGACCCTCATACTCTGCAACACCCGAGATCAACTGAGTGGTTCCCGCTGGACCATGTGGCAAAATATATTGCCGCACGGATCAGGAATCTCCTTGATAAGGTGGCAAGAAGCAAGATGCGGGCAGAATGCCCACGCCCCACGCTCCCAGATTTGATATGTATCGCCCCTGTAGTGGACCCTAAGATTGCCCAGTTCCTGGGAAAAACTGGGTGGCAGGCAAAGAAAGGTCTAGACTTTGCACTTCGCCATTGCCAGGATAAGGTACTGGATGTCCTCGGACCCAGTGCAAAGATATTCGACATGGTCGAAACGGCATTGGCAGGTGGTGCTCCCGTAGACCTGCTAGCTATCAGGGGCTGGATACAGCGAGCCATATGTCTTCTTGAAAATGCCAACGTGGCTCTAGCCACGGAGAGACAACGGCTATATTAATTAAGATTGAGCCAAAGCTAGTTACCTTGGCTATTACTGAGCCTGGGCCACAGGCCAAATGCCTTCTTTTTGGGGACAGTTTTGTGAAGGAGCTGGGTACCTATGTGGGCACATTTACTGCACTGGACAAGGCGCAAGCCAATATGAAAAAGATATTCTCCCATAGAGTTTTTGGCGGGGCCGGCAAATATCGGGGCCGTCTGCCCGGCCGTTCCTCCTGGGGCTCGTACCGGGTTTCTAGAGGCTCCTTCCAGTCACGTTACCAGGGTACGGAACCCAAGTCCTCTCCATTCTTCCCAGTTCGAGGAAGACCCTGGCAGGCTCGTGGATCCAGAAGCTCTTCCTATGGCCGACGCCCTTATGGTAAGTTCACTTCCTTCATCACTACCTTCAGTAACGTTGGTGGGGGCAGGTTATGCCACTTTATAGATGCCTGGCGCATGTTGACTTTGGATACTTGGGTCCTACAAACTGTAGTGGGTTATGCCATGGAATTTGTACAAACACCTGCCCAGATATCTCTTCCCAGACATATAGTCTCCTCCACCCACGACAGAGCATTAATCGCAGCGGAGATACAGTCTCTGGCCGACAAAGGTGCAATCATAGACGCATCCGGGAGTTTCAGGTTTTCTAAGCAACCTTTTCGTGGTGCCCAAGAAAGGCGGAGGTGTCCGACCGGTCATCAACTTACGCCCCCTGAACGCCTTTGTAGCGTACCACCATTTCAAAATGGAGCTCTTCCACTCTCTCCGAGACCTGCTCCTATTGGAGGATTGGATGGTCAAACTCGACCTGCAAGATTCGTACCTCACCGTCCCGATGGCCGAGGATTGCCAACATTTCCTCCAGTTCCGGTGGGAGGAGACCACATGGCGTTTCAGATGTTTGCCCTTCAGCCTCTCCTCGTGTCCCCATGGTGCTTCACAAAGCTCATGCGGCCAGTGGTCGCTCTCCTGCACAGCAGAGGGATGCATCTGATTATATACTTGGACGACATGCTTCACGCTTACTCCAAGAACACCTGAATTGGACAAAGACATTACTCGGCAACCTTGGTTTCCTCATCAACTGGGACAAGTCGGTGTTACAACCCTCCCAAGTCTTGTACTTCCTGGGCTTCACCATCGATTTGGTAAAAGGGACACTCCTGTTACCATCTTCCAAAGTCAGGGTCATCAAGAAAGAAATCCGCCGGACGTTGGCTCGACCTGCGCTAACGCTACGATAACTGGCCAGGGTCATCGGCCTTCTCTCTGCCTCCATCCAGGCCATTTTCCCGGGCACACTTCACTACAGGGCCCTTCAACGCCTAAAGGCAAAATACCTTCGCTCGGGTCTCTCTTATTCAGACTCTGTGCCTCTCAATTGCGCAGCCAAAGAAGAACTCTCTTGGTGGCTGCAGCACATGAAAGCATGGAACGGAAGAGCAATCTTTGGGACGAGGCCAGACTTTGTCGTGGAATCGGATGCAAGTATGCTGGGCTGCGGCGCGCGTTGTGGTCCTATCTCCACCTGAGGGAAATGATCCACAGACGAACAGGAGTTACACATCAATTGCCTCGCACTATTGGCAGGGTCATTTGCAGTTCGGAGTCTCGTAGGTATCTCAACTAACTGTTCCATTCTTTTATGGATAGACAACGTGTCACCAGTTCGCTACATCAACCATCTCTGGGGTGCGAGGTACGTGGTGTTAGCAGAACTAGCAAAGGACTTCTGGCACTTCTGTCTGGATCGCAATATTTTGGTTCAGGGGGAATACATTCCCGAGATGTCCAATATGGTGGCGGATTGGAATCCCAGATACCTACAGGATACCAGCGACTGGCAGCTGAAGCGGGCCATTTTCCTGCTACTCCAGTCACTCTGGGGCCCACTGGAGATCGACCTCTTCGCATGACGGTTGAACTCCCAACTACTGAAGTTCTTCAGTTGGAGACCGGATCCAGAGGCATTGGCTTCAAATGCAGTCCTTCAACGGTGGCCGGACACGCGAATGTACGCTTTTCCTTCTTTCTCCTTGGTTGCGAGGACGCTTCTACATCTCAGGCGCTAACGAACCTCCATGATTCTCATCGCCCCATTCTGGACGGCTCAACCATGGTTCCCTACACTCATGGAAATGTCCATGGACTACCCAAGACTACTTCCAACCTCTCTGGACCTCTTATTGGACCCCAACGGGGAACCACACTCCATGCTATTACAGGGATACCTCCAGTTGCTGGCATGGCTCCTCTCCGGGGACTTGGATTCATCCCAGACATTCCACAGACAACTATTGACCTTCTGGCAGGAGCCTGGGCTCCAGGGACAAGGGAATCCTACATACATGCCTGGAATTCATGGAGTGGTTGGTGCATGGAACAACACATGGATCCCTTATCTGCACCTGTAAGTCACGTTTTGAGATTTCTCACTTCTATGTTTGACCATGGCCTAGCCCAGAGGTAGGCAACCTACGGCACTAGTGCCATGCACGGCACTCGAGGTGTCTTTGCACGGCACTCTAGGCTGCAAGAGACAAACAGGCTCTGGCCTATCAGGAGTCCCAGTAAAACTTCAGATATCTGCTAATCCGAAAAAGTGGTGAAGGACAATCCTCAATTTATGCATTGCAGCACGTAGAGGAAGTGATCTCAGATCTCTTCCTCCCAGCACTTGTGAATAGGATTCCACACTGTAGTAGAGCAGCTCGCAGTTGCTGTTGCAGCTCCTGTCCTTGACATGTACCTGGCCGGTCTGGTCCCCACGGGAACCCAGGGAAGCCACCCACACTGCTAGATATACACAGGAATGCAGCATCCTGCATTCCTGTGTAATCCCTCATACAAATAGTACGGACAGCCCACACACAAACATACACATAATCTGCACAAACGCAACACCACTAACAATCCACATACATGCACACAACCCCACATGCAGTCTCTCACATGCAATACCTCAAACAGCCCCCACACGTACTACCAAACACCAAATGTGGCATATCCATTCACACAATTCCGCAAGCAGCCCCCATACACAACTCACATTCATATGTATCATACACAACACCATAAACTACTCATGAACATATCCAATATAATAGCTAATATACGCAGGGCCGTCTTTAACGTGGGTCAAACTGGGCAGCTGCACCGTGAGCCCCACTGGCCTCAACTATTTCTAACCCCCGGCCGGTAATCCGCACACTAAGGAGGCCCACCGGGTGGCCCGTGCACAAAGGGCCACCCGGTGGGCTTCTGTCAGCAGGGTCCCGGTGGCGCACTGAGGCGCTTTAACAGCGCGAGCGGGCCCCTTGCTTTTTGGCAACAGGCTGGGAGGAAGTGACGGCCGTGCATCACTTCCTCCCACAAAGAGAGGAGCGTGCGGGAAAGAAGAGTAGGCAGAGTGGAGGGGGGCTGGCTGAGAGAGCCAGACCCCAACTCCCAACACCTTCAGCCACCAGCAGGAAAGGTAGGAAACTGGAGGGTGGGTTTAAAAGTGTAATTTTTGTGTGTGTCAGTATATCTGTATGTGTGTATGTCTGTGTCAGTATGTCTGTCAGTGTGTGTGTTAGTATGTCTGTGCGTCAGTATGTGTGTGTCGGTATATCTGTGTGTGTCAGTATGTCAGTGTGTGTGTGTGTCAGCATGTCTGTGTCAGTATGTCTGTCTGTGTGTCAGTGTTATCTGTGTCAGTATATCTGTGTATGTGTCAGTATGTTTGTGTGTCAGTATATCTGTGTGTGTGTGTCAGCATGTCTGTGTGTGTGTGTTAGTATGTCTGTGTGTGTGTGTCAGTAAATCTGTGTCAGTATATCTGTGTGTGTGTATGTCAGTATGTCTGTATGTGTGTTTCAGTGTGTATATATCTCTGTGTGCGTGTATATGTGCATACATCTCAGCATTCACACACTAACACTACACACAAATACACCCCTACATTAAAATGTCAACACTACTTACAAACACATGTCTGTGTTACACACCAAAATTATATGTAAATACACCCCTGCATTCAAAAACCAACACTACACAAATACATGCTTGCAGTCACGCCAACACCACATACAAACATATTCCATACAAAAACCTGTTTACATTCGAACACACAAAAACCGCTTAGTGCTAAGACCTGGAAACATGGGTAAATGGTAGAGCCCCAGCTGTCAATTACTGGAGTTGCATGACAGATGGGGATCTACCTTTTAATCACTCGTGCAACAGGGAGGCCCAAAAAAATTCTTGCACCTCTCTACTTTAGATCCGCCACTGCGTTGAGGTGGAGGACGTGATTGCACGCCTGGGGATGGGGGACAGTTTCCAGGGGGCCCCAAACAAATGCTTTGCCCAGGGTCCAATCAATATTGAAGACGGCCCTGCATATACGCACAAATACAACGATACAAAGCAATTACAGTAAAAATAACACAAGCAGGATACGGCAGCATACACACCTCATTTTAAAAGTAAATAGGACCGGCACGCTACGGGACATTACAATCCTATATCGGCACAGTGCTGCTAAAAGGTTGCCTACCCCTGGCCTAGCCTATCGCACGATAAATGTGTACAGATCGGCTATTTCCACAGGACATCAAGGATTGGATGGTTCCCTGGCAGGTAAACATCTCCTCGTATGCCGACTCCTGCGCGGCATTAGATTTGCACGGCCACCACAACCTAGGTACTCTTTGTGACAAACTGCCAATTGCCACTGGGCATTGAAGAGGACTGATCGCTAGCCTCCTTCCCTGCGACTATGGCCCTGGAATGTATTGCTCTTTAGGAATTACATTTGGGAATAATGGATTTTTGTATGCTGGTCCTGGCCCTTTAAATACTTTGGAGCAGTGTTACAACTTTTAAACTGGCACTTTGAATGCAGTCGAAGTGCCGAAGTCGTCGAAGTGGCCGCAATTCGACAAACGAACACGTGGCGGCGGCCATTTTAACGTATTCGAACGCGGTCAGCGGTGTGTGCAGCCAAATCTATGGAACGGTTTGCGGCTACCCAATTGCACGAACACCGCTGACCCGTACCTTCTTCGACACCGCGGCTGGAGACTAAGTCCCGTTCGAAGATTTGAACTCCCGTTCGAATGGGACTTAGTCAATTTCTCGGTGTAAAATAGACCGACCGCACAGCCCAAATCCATGGAACTGTTTTGGGCATGAAAATGTGCTTGCGGTCGGTCAAAAGAGACTTTTTAATATTTCTGGAACTACTGAACTGATTTTCACGAATTTTGAATATGTTGTTCCACAAGTAGTGATGTCGCGAAAATAAAATTTTCGGTTCGCGAACGCGAACTTCCGCAAATGTTCGCAAACCGGCGAACCGGGCGAACCGCCATAAACTTTTATGGGCAGGCGAATTTTAAAACCCACAGGGACTCTTTCTGGCCACAATAGTGGTTTCAAGGGGACTAACACCTGGACTGTGGCATGCCGGAGGGGGATCCATGGCAAAACTCCCATGGAAAATTACACAGTTGATGCAGAGTCTGGTTTTAATCCATGAAGGGCATAAATCACCTAACATTCCTAAATCACAATGGATATGGATTGACACCTGACATATGACATATTGACACCTCGACATATGGATTGACACCTGTCCTCAGAAACCCTGATACACACTGACACAGAGCAGAATAGGGACTGTTCCCCATACATAGGGTCACTTGGCAGATATGGATTGACACCTATCCTAAGTATCCCTGATACACACTGACACAGAGCAGAATAGGGACTGTTCCCCCTACATAGGGTCACTTGGCAGATATGGATTGACACCTGTCCTCAGGGACCCTGATACACACTGACACAGAGCAGAATAGGGACTGTTCCCCCTACATAGGGTCACTTGGCAGGTATGGATTGACACCTGTCCTCAGAGACCCTGATACACACTGACACAGAGCAGAATAGGGACTGTTCCCCCTACATATGTTCACTTGGCAGATATGGATTCACACCTGTCCTCAGGGACCCTGATACACACTGACACAGAGCAGAATAGGGACTGTTCCCCCTACATATGGTCACTTGGCAGATATGGATTGACACCTGTCCTCAGGGACCCTGATACACACTGACACAGAGCAGAATAGGGACTGTTCCCCCTACATAGGGTCACTTGGCAGATATGTATTGACACCTGTCCTCAGAGACCCTGATACACACTGACAGAGCAGAATAGGGACTGTTCCCCCTACATAGGGTCACTTCGCAGATATGGATTGACACCTGTCCTCAGGGACCCTGATACACACTGACACAGAGCAGAAAAGGGAATGTTCCTCCTACATAGGGTCACTTGGCAGATATGGATTGACACCTGTCCTCATAGACCCTGATACACACTGACACAGAGCAGAATAGGGAATATTCACTAAATGCCAAACATTGTTATACAAGGGAATATTCAGTAAATAAGGATAAGGGGGGGCCTACTGTCCTCCCCCCCAGTCCCCGCCCCTGCGCGGTGGGTGGGGGCCATAAATCACAATGGGGGGGACCTACTGTCCTCCCGCCCGCCCCCACCCGTGAGCGGTGGGTGGGGGCCATAAAAATAATGAGGGGGGGACCTACTGTATGATGTTGTATCGATCAGGTAGTGTAAGGGTTACGCCCGCTTCACAGTGAAAGACCAAACTCCCCGTTTAACGCACCGCAAACAACCGCAAACAGTCCATTTGCACAACCGCAAACTCCCCATTTGCACAAGGTTGGATACCAAGCTAGCCATGTCCGTTCCTTGTCCTCACTGATGTCATTGAAGGTCTCTTCCTCTACCCAGCCACGTACAACACCAAGGGTCCCTGAAAGGTGACAACAAGCCCCCTGGGACGCCTGCTGTGTTTGGTCTTCCACCTCCTCAAAGCCACCTTCCTCCTCTGACTCCTCTTCTTCAGACTCCTCTCTCTGCGTTGCCTCTCTCTGCGTTATTATAAGGTGTGTTAAGTAGTACTATTCTTATCAGTTTAATCCCTGTTACGAGTAGAGGACTATTTCCTTGTTTCGCCAAACCCCTTCAAAGATGGAAAAAGCGGTATGAGTGGAAGAAACTAGGAAATGTGGTCAGGTGGTGGTGCCTGCCCCACCGAGGGCTTGTACCCAGGTATGCTAATAAACTGAGAAAAGAAAAAATCGCCCAAAAAGGAGATCTAAAACTGGCATAGGAAAAGGTTAGACAACTATAATAAAGTGATGCCTACAAATCCTAGTGAGCATAGGTGTATAATAGAGGGAGAAAGGGAAAGCAGAGTAATGCTTCCTAATACCGTGGTTAGTACCCTTTGTTAAAGTAAATTGAGTAATGGACAAAAGTCTTTATTGTATCATTTATAAATAACAAAGGGATACTATACTCATTCCCCTATAGTGGCTAATTGTGTAATAATGGTAATACTATTACCTATTATATAATATTGCCAGGGGCAAGGAAATTCCCTCTAAATAGATGGGTATAGGCAGAGAGTATGGAGACCGGAGTGATGCTGTCATAAAAAGTGTCAATAAGGTGATATAAAGTTAAATGTATCACAGACACACAGACACCCTTTCTCTTAGCTAGTTTCCAGAAATGCTGGATAGGTAGAAGGGCTAAAAAGACTCAGAGAGGTCTAAGAAGAATCCTCTAAACTAGCCCTAATCTCCTTAAACACCTTCAAGGGTGTTCTAAGCTAAAGCTTAGAAAGTGCCCTAAAACATTGCGGCTTGAACCCTAGTTGGTGGCGGATAAGTCACGAAAGTCGAGTCGTTCTCTGAAGGTGGATCCCGAAGGGCTGTGGCGATGCGTAGGACTTAAAAAGCTCCACATGTCCTATTGTGACACCAGATATGAGTGGCACTGTGCACTGGCAGAGGTTGGCAGAGTACACGCTGTAGGCCTGACACATCCGCTTGAAGACAACCAACTGCTATTCAATCTATAACAGTGAAAAACATTTTGGGGTTTTTAAATGCACACTATTGTGACACCAGATATGAGTGGCACTGTGCACTGGCAGAGGTTGGCAGAGTACACGCTGTAGGCCTGACACACAGACGCTTGCAGACAACTAACTGCTATTCAATCTATTACAGTGGAAAAAAAAAGTTTTGGGGTTTTTAAATGCACACTATTGTGACACCAGATATGAGTGGCACTGTGCACTGGCAGAGGTTGGCAGAGTACACGCTGTAGGCCTGACAACCACTTGCAGACAACTAACTAACTTTTTAAATGCAATCTATTGTGACACCAGATATGAGTGGTGGCACTGGGCAAGTGGGCACAGTATCCACTGTGAGCCTGACACAGAAGCTGGTAGGCAGGCAACTGCAATAAGATTACACAGGAAAAAAAAGCAGACTGATGTTCTAGCCCTAAAAAGGGCTTTTTGGGGTGCTGTCCTTACAGCAGAGATCAGATGAGTCCTTCAGGACTGTAGTGGACACTGAATACACTAGCCTAGCTATCAATTTCCCTATTAAATAAGCAGCAGCTACACTGTCCCTCTTCTCACTAAGAATGCAGCTTCAGAATGAATCTAAAATGGATGCTGTAAGGGAGGTGGGAGGGTCTGGAAGGGAGGGTCTGCTGCTGATTGGCTGGAATGTGTCTGTGAGGCACAGGGTCAAAGTTTACTCAATGATGATGAATAGGGGGCGGATCGATCCGCGCATATTTTCGCCCGCCGTGGCGAATGCGAACACGCTATGTTCGCCGGGAACTATTCACCAGCGAACCGTTCGGTACATCACTATCCACAAGTTGTGTTGTTCATAAAATTTTTTATTCATGTACGATGTAAAATGGGAAAGTTACAAAAATGTATAAAATGTATAAGTTTTAGCTTGGAGATAATTGAGGAGATACAGTAAGAAACTCAATTATCTCCCAAGCAGAGGGGAGGGAATATGTGGGATGTAACCGATATCTGATTGGTTAACGTCTAATTGGTTGTGGGCGTCTCCCTTGCATGGGAGCACTGCATAAAAGCAGAGTACCTGTCATTAAACCAGAGATCTTCTTGACCCTCAATACGTAGCCTTGTCTCGTTATTAGAGGGAACTGCTATATCACACTGGGGATTGCTATGCTCTGCATACTCCCTTGAGCTTTAATCACTTAGCCCTTGTTCCTGTCACGCTCTCCTGGAGGAGAGGTCTTCCCCACACGGTCCTGGAGGACAGAGGCTGATTCCAGGGTGGACGGAAGACAGCGTGGCTCCAGTTAAGCTACGGCGGTTGTGGAGCCTGCGGTGGTTGTGGTGTCCAGTGCAGTGCTTGTGGTCCTCGGCGCAAGATAGGAAACGTCCATCAATGGAAGGTGATCCGTTACACTCTTCATCATGGGATGTTGACCTTGTCTTCCAGCTTCTGGGAGACTGGCCAAAGAACGAAGATCTCTCACTGAAACAACTCACAGCAAAGTTGGTGATGTTGTTTTGTTTGATGTTGTCCGATGTGCGTGCGTTGGACCTCTCTGCACGTTCATTCACCCCCGAAGGTGTCTCATTTAATATTTCCACGTGTACGAAGACGTCAATCACCTCAGTTTTCTACCCGGCCTTTCCACAAAACTCTAAGCTATGTCCAGTGGCATGTCTCAAGGAATACGAGTCCAGGACTTCTTCGACTCGTGACCCTGCATATCCAGAGTTGTTCTTGGCCCTTCATCATCCATATCACCCTGTTTCAGCAGTCACATTGTCTCGTTGGGTCAAATGGATTATGGCATCAGCGGGCATCAACACTTCAGTGTATGGAGCACACTCGGTCAGGGGAGACATGGCGACTAAGGCTTTCTCCAAAGGATGCAGGTTGGAGGACCTACTCTGGGCGGCTGATTGGTCCCGCGAATCTACCTTCAAGGAGTTTTATTTTCAGCCAATTTCTCATTTTTCTGATGTGGTCGTTTCACAGCTTTAAACTAGCATAATATGAGCCTCCGTGTCCTTTAATAAAATTACCAGATTTTACCAATTTCATGACGTAAAGTCATGATTTTATTAAGGACACGGAGGCGAGTATTATCCCACCCGATGCAGGTAAGTGGCGCCCTCCCATGGATGTGTGGTCATTAAGTTACTATGGATTTAGGTTACTACAGCACATTGCGTGTATTGAAAGATTTGGTTAGATGATAATCTGTTATTGGTGGCATATGTTACGATGCTTAATTCTGTACTATGGTAATGATCAGATTTCCAGAAACATATTTTACCAGTTTGTTTCTCTGTTCCTTTCAGCTTCATAAACGGGTTTGGCACTGTTGTGCACGGATTCCGTCAGGACCTATGGGAAGATCCCAGCTTCTGAAGAGTACCGGATTCTTTTCCGTGGCATTCTTGGCATTTTGTTTTCCTTCAAGTTGACATATGTTCTGCTGTGGATTCTTCGTCGACAACACCAAGAAAGAGGAGTGGCTTAAGGTCACATGGGGAGTTGATGGTGCTGAAGGCATTATGATTGGTTGTACTGTTATATGATTAACCCTTTGGGTGCATGTTTACATGTTTGATTTGTTTCTCTAAAATAAATATTTTTGCTGCTGAGGAATAAAAGAAAGTGAATAAGCATAATACTCACCTCCGTGTCCTTAATAAAATCATGACTTTACGTCATGAAATTAGTAAAATCTGGTAATTCCTCACACTTATGAGTATAACATTTCTGATCAGCATTGAAAATGTTTAAAAACATTAAAAAAAAAAAAAAACTAGAATCAATGGGAGAAATGGAGGGAAAATGAATGAAGTCTGGAACCACTTCAGGAATCACGATTAAATTGGTGAACTTTACTATCAAGTTTGTAAAAACTAATAAGATATAGCAGCAAAACAAAGTAGTTCATATTCATAAAGTGTGCCATTGCAAAGGTGATCAGTGAACAGGAGCAAGAAAGAAAAACTCAACGTGCACAACTTCCACAAGGCTGGCCTCCAAGCACAACAGCACTATCTGCTGAGTAACTGGGAATTTATAAGGTGTTCCTGGGCATACGCTTTATGAAACCAGCTAGGTGATGTGGGTGGAATTACCATGGTAAAGTTATGGGCATGCATGTGATGCCTCAAATTGACACTTGCATCAATCTGCTGTGCATGCCTAGCAGATTCAATATGGTGAAAACACTGTATGATGTAAACACACAAGGGGCGTACCATGAGTATGCCTCATATTCAGAAGGACAAGTAAACAGCCCATAAGCGTAAATAAATTCAGACCAGATGTAGCTTTAGTGAACAGAAACTTGAATATGGTGAATTCTTAAAAGGTAACTGTTACTTATCTGCAAACTGAACCACTGAACTACATGCCTAAAATCATCTGGAGCTTATGTTAACCTTTTTTTCCTTATTATTCTTGTGATTTTTATATGTAATAAAGATTTAGCAAGTTACAATTCAGTTCAGTCCAGGCACAGCCAGGGCACACATTGCAAATGAGGAGGAGAAGTATAAACATTGTTCCATTTCTCCTCTACTCTGTATGCATTCTCTATGCTGATTGCCAGGTGCAAAGGACAGAGTTTATAACAACGATTGACAGGGAACCTAGATGGAGGCGCCCAGTTGCAGGATACAGAGATATGGATTTGTACGGTTCATTTTGGTCTTCACACACCACAAATAAAAATGTGTTAAATATAGGGCCCAAATAAACAAAATGGACCCAATCATTTTAGTTGTCACCAGTGATGCAACTTGCATCACTGGCAGGCCCCTTTAGGTCTACCCACACCCACCCCTGACCAATGTTGGCAGCTATTCATTTAAAAAAGTTCCATTAGGGACTGGCGTGGGCCCTTGTAATGTTCAAATGTTTATTAAAAAAAGAGTGAATAGCGTTTTATGAACACCTAATGCTTGCTTATTAGAAGCATTGAAAGCTAAACTGTGTTTATTCATTCTGCAGGTAACGTGTTATACGCAGCAGACTGGATGTCAAATGAGAATCAAAACTCACACGTGCTATTGCTGTGATCTGTACAACTGTGAAAAGTATGTGAAACTTCTGTGAGCTAAATGTACAGTCTTTCACTTAAAATTGTGCTGTGGCAAAGAAACCCATGCTCCATCAAGTAATGCACCCGTAACACACTATTAGAACAATATTTTACATTTAATAGATGATCTGTAATGCCAAAGGGAAGGAATACAACACCTAATATGAACTTCCTGGAGTGTGGGTTGAAATGCATTCTGAAACATATTAGCTGCTACAACACTGGTCTTCACCAGTATATAGTTAGAATGAATTTCACCTCTCGTGTTCAACAATAACTCACATTCCAAATCTTCTCATTCTAAGCACTACTCCATATCTAAGATGCAAATAGAAGGTGTTCTGGGAATATTTTTTGCATTTTTAACTAAAAAATTTTTTTTACATTTTATAAAATGCTTGAGGATTCTTGAAGTTATTCAATGTTTACCTCACGTCTTAGTATATTTCATGATTATACCCTCAAAAATGTTTAAACTTAGAATCTGTTCAATGCTAAAGGGGTAGGTTTCCAACTTATGTAACTCAGCCACTAATGTGTACCTCTTTGTCTAGTGGCCTGAAGTAAAATTGTCACCTCAAAACCATTTTCTACTAAAGTAATCCTTGTAAATATGTAAAATAAAATTAGCAAACGTATCCTTACATTTAGTATATGACAGGATCATTCAGCCATATACATACACCTGGGGTCAGACAGTGTTTGAAAACTGACAGCCAGTCTGACAGGATATGACAGCCATATACATATACCTGTTTCTTCCCTGCTTCTGTGCAGGGAGTGAAGCAGGGAAGGAACAGGTATATGTATATGGCTGTCATATCCTGTCAGATACTAAAGGTAGGGATGAGTTTTTCTTATTTAGTTTTTACATTTACATCATTTAAAAAAATCTATTTCCTTTCAAAACTCAATAAAAGGGTTGTTGTTATATTGAAAAATAGTTTCAAGGTGACAGTCGTCCTTTAAACATTTTGGACCAGGGATGTTCTAACACAGGGGTAGGCAACCTTTTAGCAGCACTGTGCTGATATAGGATTGTGATGTCGCGTAGCGTGCCGATCCTATTTTTTTAAATTGAGGTGTATATGTTGCCGTATTCTGCTTGTTATTTTTACTGTAATTGCTTTGTATCGTTGTATTTGTGCGTATATGAGCTTTTATATTGTATATGTTCAGGAGTAGTTTGTGGTATCGTGTATGATACATATGAATGTGGGCTGCTTTTGGAATTGTGTGTGGATGGATATGTCACAGTGTGGGAGGGCTGTTTAGGGTATTGCATGTGAGAGGCTGCATGTGGAGTTGTGTGCATGTATGTGGATTGTTAGTGGTGTTGCGTTTGTGGGGATTGTGTGTGGGCTGTTCGTATTATTTATATGAGTGGAGGGTTATTCTGCAGATCTGAGATCACTTCCTCTAAGTGCTGCAATGCATAAATTGAGGATTGTCCTTCACCACCTCTTCGTATTAGCAGATATCTGAAGTTTTACTGGGATTCCTGATAGGAAAGAGCCTGTTTGGCTCCAGCAGCCTTGAGTGCCGTGCAAAGACACCTCGAGTGCCGTGCATGGCACTAGTGCCGTAGGTTGCCTACCCCTGTTCTAACACATCATACCAAACAGTAATATGGCCTATTTTGACATGAATGTTCTACTGGTTGGCATTTGTCAGTCTCTGTTTATCTGATGGGCAATCCTTCTTGACACATGGATAGAATAATATAGTTATAATGGCTTGGATTGTCATTGGTCCTCCAATCCACTTTATGTTATTATTGGAAGAAGCAATGTATAGTGCATGGATTACAGTGCTATTTTTTCATATTGAGCAAGCAGTGTCATTTCATGCAGGTGTAAAGTAGCACAATTTCTAATTATCCAGTACCCAAGACCTTCTAAACTATTGACCAGTTATTGATCCATCACTATTATTGTATAGATTCTTCCCTCCCTCCAAAAAATTGGATTGGTCTTTTTTAATTTCTTTTTTAAATTCTTTATTTTCATAGTGCAAGGAATAACATACAGGCTTGTGATGTCACAACAGCATTGACAAGCATATTGCAAAATCATAGGTAAATACAGAGTTTTGGCATATTAAGGACTGAACAATTTTTGTTTTTAAGAAACAGGCTTAAACATAGGTCTGTACTTGAGACCATAGATAATGCATGATAAACAATGAGAAAACTAGTAGAAAATAAACCAGCTTGATCGAAAATCTAAGATTCTGACATAGTGTCTAGGCACAAATCTATACATTTCCAGTGCAGCTTGGGATGTGTCCTGATCAATCAGGATTTAGACATGGAGTATGGTCCTATTAACGATTGGTGATCAGGCTCTATATGCCGAGAGCTGTACATGTACATATTCTACAGGCTATATGAGAGTGCCAAAGATTCACTAAGAAATCAGTACCACTGAGTCTTGAGTTATATACTAATATACTAAGGGAACAAAAAGTGGGAAAAACCACATATGACTAAAAAGAACAGCAAACATGTGGTAGCAAAGAGTTCTGTTCATCCAATGCCTTAAGTGGGCCACAGTGGAAAGTTCTTCTACACTTTACACTCCGGCTCCGGTGTGTTACGCAGTTGCTTGCCTTCATGCTGTGCTTGGGAGGTAGCTTGCCTTCTGGCGTGCAAGCTTCATGCAAGCCCCTGCCCTTGGGTTCTTTGTGAGGGTGGATGGCAGCAGGTCCACAGATCCTCCGTTGGATCTTAGCTTGGTCTCGAGTCTGGTATCGGGTAACCCTTCGGGAATCTTGTCAAAACGGGCTTCAAAAATTTCCCTCCAGGACTGGGTGAGCTTGTGCTCTCGTTGTTGTTTGTGTTGCGCTGTGGGGGCCATTTTGGGAACGCCATACTGTCGGCTGGTTAGCAGGGGGTTCCCTTGTAGTGGATACTTAGGTGTCCCCAGTGCAGACCGGGATAACCTCCACCAGTCCAAAGGCAAAGGGGGGAGGGGGGGGGCGTGGAGCTCCAATGCTGATGTTGTCGGGGGTTTGCTTCATGCCAGGAGAGCTGCCGTCTCTCCCAGGTGCTTGGCTGCAATTCATGCTAGGCCTTATAGTCAGGCACTGCGTGTACTCACTGATTCGGGTAATTTTGATTAGCCACTTGTTGCCAGACCATGTACCAGTCTATTAGGGCTGAATCCAGCATGGTATGAAGCTTAAAAAGCTTACTGGTCGCTCAATTGCGCAGGAGCTAGTGCAGAACACTTCAGGCCATCTTGGCTGTCAGGCCCCACCCCCTGGATTTTTTTTTTTTATTAAGCAATAGACAAGTGGGGAAAAAACATAATAGTAGATTGAACTTTAATCATACACATGAGGCTCTTGGAGGCACTTAACAGAGCGGGAGATGAAAAATGAAACACACAGTGCACAAAAAAACAAAAACAGGGAGGCTGTGTGAGTCTCAGTCAGGGGAGGTTTTGCTAGGGTACATGAACAAAGTGATTTAACGTCTATGTGTAAGAGAATTCAGCATTGAGACTGCAAGGGCCTGATCTATTCACAAACACTACTTTATTAAGCTAAAATTGATTTGGTGCTTTGAGTGTCCCTTTAAGGCAGGGGTAAACAAAAACATAGACAATACAGATGTTGTGGGCTAACACTTCCCCTGATGCTCTGCCACCATTATGGCTGTAACAGATTTATGGAAGATGTAACCCAAACAATCTGGAGTGCTTACAAGGAATGCATTAAGTGACCAAAAACTGTGTTCCTTTGCTACCAATAAAATTTGTCTCTTTTCTCATCTTTCTCAGCCCAGATCAGGTCAGCAGCTACTATGAATATGTTGGCGTAAGCAGCTGCCAAGATGCAGTCCATTTATATCGGCTACTATGGACCTCTACCGTGCTAAACATAGTGGGGCTTTTCCTTGGCATTGTCACTGCTGCTATTCTTGGAGCTTTTAAGGACATGGTAGGATGAGATGCTCAGCTGATTGCTTATTTTAACATTCAGAGCTCACTTTAGGATGCCCTAAATTCTAGTCTGGGTAGGGACATTATTTCTAAAATAGAATAGAAAGGAGACGTAACACATATCAGATATGATGCTCAGACTGGTCTCTAATTTAGTAAGTGAAAGACCAGAAATGTTGTTGTATAGTCCTGGTCGGATTTACAGCTCAGATTCCTGTAGAATTCTTAGGAGTCCGTACCTTGCAAAAAAATGCTCTTCACTGCTGTTTTTCCCACAATTTGGAGGAAGCACAAGTGTCAAGAAGTATGTACAGTCAGGTCCATAAATATTGGGACATCAACACAATTCTAATCTTTTTGGCTCTATACACCAACACAATGGGTTTGACTGCAGACTTTCAGCTTTAATTTGAGGGCATTTACATCCAAATCAGGTGAACGGTGTAGGAATTACAACAGTTTGTATATGTGCCTCCCACTTTTTAAGGGACCAAAAGTAGTGGGACAGATTAACAGTCATAAATCAAACTTTTACTTTTTAATACATGGTTGCAAATCCTTTGCAGTCAATTACAGCCTGAAGTCTGGAACGCATAGGCATCACCAGACAGTGGCGGCTCTAGACTTGGTGAGGCCTTAGGCGAAACTCATCCATGAGGCCCCCACTAACACCATTATTGGAAAAAAATTGCAGTTGACTTGTGTGTGTATAAGAAGCTGTAGATATTTTGAAGGGAGAGCATGCAGCACTGGATATAGAGAACTAGTCTTTGTATACATCGTTGCATTGTCTACCAGTGTGTGTCTGGCAGTGAGTATCTTTGTACATGTATGTATGTTTCTCTGAGCATGTGTATGTTTGTGTACTGCCTGTGGCCTTTGGCTTTAAGTTCATGGCGAAGCTGTGTTTTATGACAGTGTGTAGAATGATTGCCTTCAGGGGGTGACAGGGTGAGTAAAGGAGTAAATGTGGCAGGGTGAGTGTAAAAGAGCAGGAGGGTGCCAGAGTGCGGAGAGTGGTGCCTGTTTGTTTAGAGGGAGAGATAGAGTGTATGGAGGTAGGTAACAGTGTGTGCGGAGAGAGGTGACAGAGTGTGTGGGGAAAATGACATAGTGTAGGGAGGTGGCATAGTGTGAGGGGGGGACAGAGTAAGAAGGGGGTGACATTAGTGTGAGAGGGTTACATTAGTGTAAGGGGTGTGACAGAGTAAGAAGGGGGTGACATTAGTGTGAGAGGGTTACATTCGTGTAAGGGGTGTGACAGAGTAAGAGGGGGTGACATTAGTGTAAGGGGGTGACATTAGTGTGAGAGGGTTACATTAGTGTAAGGGGGGTGACATTAGTGTGAGAGGGTTACATCCGTGTAAGGGGTGTGACAGAGTAAGAGGGAAGAGACAGGGGTGACAGAGTGAGAGGGGGTGACAGCGTGAGAGGGAGAGTGACAGCATGAGAGGGAGGGTGACAGAGAGAGGGGGGATGACAGAGTAAGAGGGGGCAACAGAGTAAGAGGGGGCGACAGGGTGAGAAGGGGGAGACCTAATGTGTGAGGGGGGAGACCTAGAGGGAGGGGAAAACCTAGTGTGAGGGGTGGAGACCTAGTGTGAGAGGGGGGGAGACCTAGTGTGAGAGGGGGGGAGACCTAGTGTGAGGGGGGGGAGACCTAGTGTGAGGGGGGGAGACCTAGTGTGAGGAGGGAGGGTGACATAGTGTGAGAGGGGGGTTGACAGGGTGGTGACAGGGTGAGAGGGGGGTGACAGGGTGAGAGAGGGTGACAGAGTGAGAGAGGGTGACAGAGTGAGGTGGGGTGACAGTGTGAGGTGGGGTGACAGTGTGAGGTGGGGTGACAGTGTGAGGTGGGGTGACAGTGTGTGGGGAGTGACAGGGTAAGGTGACAGAGTAGTGTGGGGGGTCACAGAGTAAGAGGTGTGGTGACAGGGTGAGAGGAGGTGACAGGTGAGGTGGCAGGGTGAGAGGGGGTGACAGGTGAGGTGGCAGGGTGAGAGGGGGTGACAGGTGGGGTGACAGGGTGACAGGTGGGGTGACAGGGTCAGATGTGGTGTGAGAGGGGAGGCAGGGTGAGGGGGTGACAGGTGGGGTGGCAGGGTGAGAGGGGGTGACAGTATTAGGGGGTGACAGGTGGGGTGGCAGGGTGACAGGTGGGGTGGCAAGGTGGCAGGGTGAGAGGGGGGTGACAGGTGGGGTGGCAGGGTGAGATGGGGGTCACAGGGGGTGACAGTGTGAGAGAGGGGTGACAGGGTGAAGTGGCAGGGTGAGGGGGGTGACAGGGTGAAGTGTCAGGGTGAGGGGGTGACAGGTGGGGTGGCAGGGTGAGGGGGTGACAGGTGGGGTGGCAGGGTGAGATGGTGGTGACAAGTGGGGTGGCAGGGTGAGGGGGTGACAGATGGGGTGGCAGGGTGAGAGGGGGTGACAGGTGGGGTGGCATTGTGAAAGGGGGTGACAGGTGGGGTGGCAGCTTGAGAGGGGGGTGACAGGGTGACAGGTTGGGTGACAGGGTCAGATGTGGTGTGAGAGGGGAGGCAGGGTGAGGGGGGTGACAGGTGGGGTGGCAGGGTGAGAGGGGGTGACAGTATTAGGGGGTGACAGGTGGGGTGGCAGGGTGACAGGTGGGGTGGCAATGTGACAGGGTGAGAGGGGGGTGACAGGTGGGGTGGCAGGGTGAGATGGGGGTAACAGGGTGAAGTGGCAGGGTGAGGGTGTGACAGGTGGGGTGGCAGGGTGAGGGTGTGACAGGTGGGGTGGCAGGGTGAGATGGGGTGACAGGGTGAGATAGGGTGAGGGGGTGACAGGGTGAAGTGGCAGGGGGTGACAGGGTGAGATAGGGTGAAGGGGGTGACTGGGTGAGATAGGGGGTGACAGGGTGAGATAGGGTGAGGGGTTGACAGGGTGAGATAGGGTGAGGGGGTGACAGGGTGAGATAGGGTGAGGGGGTGACAGGGTAAGATAGGGTGAGGGGATGACAGGGTGAGATAGGGTGAAGTGACAGGGTGAGATAGGGTGAGGGGGTGACAGGGTGAGGGGCTGACAGGGTGAGATAGGGTGAGGGGGTGACAGGGTGAGGGGGTGACAGGGTGAGATAGGGTGAAGTGACAGGTGGTGACAGGGTGAAGTGGCAGGGGGTGACAGGTGGGTTGGCAGGGTGAGGGGGGTCAAAATGTACCTTTATCCCTGGTGGTCCAGTGGGGTCAATCTGTCCCTGGTGGTCCAGTGTCCTGGATGGCTCCCTGGTGGTCCAGTGGGCTTTCCGGTCTGCAGCTCCGCCGGATGCAGAGCTGCAGACCACATGGGGAATGTCTCGCGATCTCCTTTCAGAGCGTTGCTGTGGTAACCCGCGGCAACGCTCTGATTGGCTGGAGATCGCGAGATCTCAGTCTGCAGCTCACACCCGGCGGAGCTGCAGACTGAGGCTGGCTCTCTCCCCGGGAGGACTGACAGGAGGGGCCTCGCACCCGGCGGCACAAAGGGCAAGCCGCCGGGTCCCCTCCTGTGTCGGGTCCTCGGTCATAGACCGAGAACCCGACATGTCAGTCTGCCCTCAGGCGATTTAGGCGGCCGCAAGGCCCCTGACTGCGCGAGGCCTTAGGCGGTCGCCTAAATCGCCTAATTAGATAGCCGCCTCTGTCACCAGAGGCTGGGTTTCATCCCTGGTGATGCTCTGCCAGGCCTCTACTGCAACTGTCTTCAGTTCCTGCTTGTTCTTGGGGCATTTTCCCTTCAGTTTTGTCTTCATCAAGTGAAATGCATGCTCAATCGGATTCAGGTCAGGTGATTGACTTGGCCATTGCATAACATTCCACTTCCTTCCCTTAAAAAACTCTTTGGTTGCTTTTGCAGTATGCTTCGGGTCATTGTCCATCTGCACTGTGAAGCGCCGTCCAATGAGTTCTGAAGCATTTGGATGAATATAAGCAGATAATATTGCCCGAAACACTTCAGAATTCATCCTGCTGCTTTTGTCAGCAGTCACATCATCAATAAATACAAGAGAACCAGTTCCATTGGCAGCTATACATGCCCATGCCATCACTACCACCACCATGCTTCACTGATAAGGTGGTATGCTTTGGATCATGAGCAGTTCCTTTCCTTCTCCATACTCTTCTCTTCCCATCACTCTGGTACAAGTTGATCTTGGTCTCATCTGTCCATAGGATGTTGTTCCAGAACTGTGAAGGCTTTTTTAGATGTTGTTTGGCAAACTTTAATCTGGCCTTCTTGTTTTTGCGGCTCACCAATGGTTTACATCTTGTGGTGAACCCTCTGTATTCACTCTGGTGAAGTCTTCTCTTGATTTTTGACTTTTACACACATACACCTACCTCCTGGAAAGTGTTCTTGATCTGGCCAACTGTTGTGAAGGGTGTTTTCTTCATCAGGGAAAGAATTCTTCGGTCATCCACCACAGTTGTTTCCATGGTTTTCCGGGTATTTTGGTGTTACTGAGCTCACCGGTGCGTTCTTTCTTTTTAAGGATGTTCCAAACAGTTGGTTTGGCCACACCTAATGTTTTTGCTATTTCTTTGATGGATTTGTTTTGTTTTTTCAGCCTAATGATGGCTTGCTTCACTCATAGTGACAGCTCTTTGGATCTCATATTGAGAGTTGACAGCAACAGATTCCAAATGCAAATAGCACACTTGAAATGAACTCTGGACCTTTTTCTGCTCCTTGTAAATGGGATAATGAGGGAATAACACACACCTGGCCATGGGACAGCTGAGCAGCCAATTGTCCCATTACTTTTGGTCCCTTGAAAAGTGGGAGGCACATATACAAACTGTTGTAATTCCTACACCTTTCACCTGATTTGGATGTAAATACCCTCAAATTAAAGCTGAAAGTCTGCAGTTAAAGCACATCTTGGTTTTTTTCATTTCAAATCCATTGTGGTGGTGTATAGATTAGAATTGTGTCGATGTCCCAATATTTATGGACCTGACTGTATGTATGTGGTAGTGTATGTGCATACATCCAAGCAGTCAAACATCAGCACAACATACAAGCACACTCCTGCAATCTAACTTAGATATTACATACACACACCCCTGTATTCAAACTCAAAAAATAATATACAAACACACCCCTTCACTCAAACACAAATACTTCAAACATATGTACATCCGCATTTAAAAGTGAACATTACATTCAGACACACCCCTACAATCAAACACAAACATTACATACAAACACACCCTTGTATTCAAATTAAAACACAATAACTCTATACAAACACTCCTTTAAACACCAACACTGTACATTACACTATAGCGCCAGTAAATGCCGCAGCGCTGTACAGATATATTATTATTATTATTATTATTATGATATTTATAAAGCGCTGTCAAATTCCGCAGCGCTTTACAATGGGTGGACGAACAGACATGTAGTTGTAACCAGAGAAGTTGGACACACAGGAACAGAGGGGTTGAGGGCCCTGCTCAAGGAGCTTACATGCTAGAGGGAGTGGGGTAAAATGACACAAAAAGGTAAGGATAGTATTAGACTAGTGACAGTTGCAGAAGAGGAATCAGTTGGGAACTATTAACAGTTTAATTGATACGCTTTTATGAAGAAGTGGGTTTTTAACGATTTTTTGAAGGAGTGGAGACTGGGTGAGCATCTAACGGAGGAGGGAAGCGAGTTCCACAGGAACGGTGCAGCCCTCGAGAAATCTTGAAGGCGAGCATCAGAGGTGGGAGTACGGACAGAAGATAGACGTAAGTCTTCAGCAGACCGTAAGGGCCTAGATGGGACATACTTGTGTATAAGGGAGGATAGATAGGTGGGAGCAGCATTATGTAGAGATTTGAAAGCAAGAACCAGAATTTTAAATTGAGCTCTATATTTTATAAGAAGCCAATGTAGGGACTGACAGAAGGGTGAGGCATGGGAGGTGCGGGCGGACAGGAAGATGAGCCTCGCTGCCGCATTCATTATGGACTGTAACGGCGCAAGTTGGGAGCACGTAAGACCACTGCGAAGCGGATTACAGTAGTCAAGGCGAGAAAGGACAGTGGAATGGACCAACACCTTAGTCGCATCTGGCGTTAAGTAGGGGCGGATGCGCGCAATGTTTTTAAAATGGAAATGATAAGATTTGGCGATAGATTGAACATGAGGCTTGAAGGAGAGGTCGGAGTCAAAGAGAACACCTAGGCAGCGAGCCTGCGTGGTGGAGCTGATGGTAGCACCATTGACTTGGAGGGAGACAGACACAGGAGTAAAAACACTTGAGGGAGGAAAGACCAGAATTTCAGTTTTGGTCAAGTTTAGTTTAAGGAAGTGGGCAGCCATCCAGTTAGAAAAAGCAGAGAGGCAGTCAGAGACACTAGTCAAGAGGGACGGGGAGAGATCAGGAGAGGACAGGTAGATTTGCGTGTCATCTGCATAGAAATGATATTGGAAGCCAAATGAGCTAATGAGTTTACCAAGGGAGGCAGTATAGATGGAGAACAGTAGGGGACCAAGGACTGAACCTTGGGGGACACCAACAGAGAGGAGTTGGGGAGAAGAAGCAGAGCCAGAGAAAGAAACACTGAAAGAGCGCTGGGAGAGGTAGGAGGAGCAATATCTTGTAGACCGATATTGCTGAGGATGACAAGAAGCTGTTGATGATCAACAGTGTCAAAAGCCGCAGACCGGTCAAGGAGAATTAGGATAGAGTAGTGACCACGAGATTTTGCAGCGAGTAGATCATTGGATACTTTGGTCAGTGCCGTTTCCACAGAGTGCTTAGCGCGGAAACCAGACTGAAGCTGGTCTAGCAGAGAGTTGGACTCGAGGAAGTCTGTCAATCTTGCATACACAATTCTTTCAAGGATCTTGGATGCAAAAGGCAGTAGCAAGATAGGGCGATAGTTGGATGGGGAGTCAGGGTCAAGATTGGGCTTCTTTAGAATTGGGGTTACAGTTGCATGTTTGAAGGGCGATGGAAATATACCAGAGAGAGAGCGAGATTGAGAATTTTAGTGAGAGGTGGAGAAAGACAAGAACAGAGTACGGATGAGATGTGAGGGAATTGGATCTAGGGAGCAGGTGGTGGGGCGGGAGGACTGGAGCAGAGCAGAAACCTCTTCCAATGTAGCGGGTGCGAATGAACATAGAACAGCAGAGGGAGTGAAGTTAGGGGAAGTATTGCAAGGGGGAGGAGAAAGATGAGAGATCTCTTCTCTGATTGTAGAGATCTTGTCAGTGAAGTGAGTTGCAAAGTCTGAGGCGGTCAAGTTAGTAGGTGGAGGAGGAACAGCAGGGCGAAGAAAAGAGTTAAATGTGTGAAATAGTCGTTTGGGTTCGTGGGAGAGTGTGGTTATGAGGGTATTGAAGTAATTAACTTTGGCAGAGGAAAGAGCCAAGCTGTATGAGCTCAGCATAAATTTATAGTGGAGAAAGTCAGATGCCCAGTGAGACTTTCTCCAACAGCGTTCAGCTGTTACAACCTAGAAATTTTATATATAACCTAGAAATTTTGACTTGGGGTGCCTTGGAAAAATACTGAAATATTAAGGGCACCTTGAACCTAAAAAGTTTGGAAACCACGGCTCTAAATCTAAACTCTGCCCACTGCAGCCAAAATGCTCCAGTTAATTGAGTTTTCAGTGTAATTTTACTTTGTTTCAGTTCAAGTCACAAATCTATACAAGGCTGTAAAAAATTATCAGCATTGCAATCCACTTATTCAATAACCATCTATTTAATATAATGCTTTACAAAAGCAAACTATTCTCAAGAGACTAAATGAAATTTTATTTTTCAGGTACCACTTCCTCAACTCAATTATAACTCGCCTCCACCTCAAATTCTGTATAACCCTGCACAGCAGATTCTTACCTACACTGGGTTTTGCTCTTCTGCATCTGCACTACCATCCTATGCGTCATACCCTTTACCGCTACAGGTAATGTACAGAGATATTTTTTTTAAAGTCGAAATGTTTACTATTCGTGAGACCAGCAGAGTTGTTTTTACAAGGAAACTGTGTCATTTTAACATTATGTTTTTGTTATATTTTAATATCATGTTTACGTATCCATGTTTTTATCAAATATGTATTGTGCTGAGGTGTGCAAAATAAAATGAAACATATAAATCCACACCTCTTTATCCTGTAAAAGGGCATTATCTTAGCATCCTCTCAATTTTTTTAAGGGTTACTCCAAACACCATGACCACTTCATTGGTCATGGTGGAAGGAGTCTGGATGTGCAGCATTTCTGTTTGAAAAGGTTTAACATCAAGAGATGCATTACCTTTTGGGTCAAGGGCTAGTTACAGCCACGACACATGTGAACTTTGTTCCGGACTGCCAAATGTCAATTCTGTGCATTTTTACATCTGTCGTCATCTGGCAACAGACATAACAATCTTCTCCTTTGCAGGTAGAACACCTGCAGGGGGAAGCTTACTCTCCCCTACCATAAAATAAATAGCCATTTTAAACACTCCTCCGTGACTGGGCCACGCAAGGGATGCCGTGTCATGAGATAGAGGAGGTAGATCGGCGCTGGGAGATTCGTCTGGGGCTGGATTGCAGGTAAGTTTAAAAAAACTTTTTTTTTCTTCTACAGTTTAACAGGGGGGACCTACCTAGAAATGCCCAACAGGTCCTTTTGAGGTAAAAAAAATAAATCTTCATGATTACTGAGGGTTGGAATAACTCTTCAAGCTCTATTCCTGGCAGTCTGCATAGAAAAAGCATACAAAGAAGAGGGAAATGAAACAATGTTTTAATTTCAACTGTACATTTGAAATATCTGCCCAAACTTTACAAGGATTGGATAATCTGAACTGGATTATGATGCCACTTGCAAAATACATCATATAAATAAAAAATAAAATGGAGCATCTCATGAAAAAAAAGGTAAACACAATTTATAGTTTTTTCAATGTTTTATTATTCAATTGTGTATATTCCAAAAAAGACAGTTCCTCTTTAAATGACACTGTTATGTATGCTCTTTTTCCTTATGATAGTTTTGAACACCTAGTTTCTCTATGTATTCATGTTTACTTGGAAACCACACTATAAGGTAAAAAGTATGTAGGACTCCCCACTAACTATTGAGTTCAGGTGTTCAGCTTCACCCATTGTTATAAATTACATAAAAACCATCACATCACAAAATCTCTGTAAACAATGGCAGTGCAGTGGCTCGTACTGAAGAGCTCAACGACTTAAAAAAATAATAAAATAGCACTTACAGGTGCCCTGGCAGATCAAGTAGTGCACAAATTTCACGAAATGACTTGTGGTATCCTATGTCAATTTAAAACTGTTTATTTTAGAAATACATGATTTAACTGTACTTGTGTGTGGGCATAATACACTAAGGCACAAGTGCATTTATTAGTATGCTGTACAGCTACTAATTCCTTCAGAGACCTTATGAATAACTGCAATCAAGGTATTGGACCATGTTTATTTAGATAGTATTGTCACACCTGCTGTATGTGAGAAATTTTGTATTTATTTATTACATGTACAAAATACTGCATACTCTCTAACATTTTTAATTACGGTTTCTTAAATAATGAACAAATAAATGAGAAATGAAAACTGCGTAATTGTTATTTTTTTTTATTTATGCTTGTTTTAACAGTAATCCATACACAGCATTGCTACTGTTTGTAGCATATGCTTAACCCCTTAAGGACACATGACATGTGTGACATGTCATGATTCCCTTTTATTCCAGAAGTTTGGTCCTTAAGGGGTTAAGTGTTAGTGAAGGTTAATACAATTCCTTATAAAAAATATAGCTCCATAAAATGAATCACTTATATTTTACATGCACAAAGAAATTACCAGGTAAAATAGACATTCGTTTATTAAAATTACAGTTTTAGAATTGTTTTTTTATATATGTTTAGGTAGAGTAAATATAATTACAATTAAATTGCAAGTTAAACTGTCACTTCTCTGCAGTGAATAAAATATTTAAAAAATCCTTACCCTGGACATTTGCCATGTTCCTGGAGGACTGTGGAAGCTAGCCTCCTGCCCACTGACTATGGGCCATATACATTGTGCCAAGCTTAATACTTTTCCCTTCTGTTCACAAGACATTTCACTGGTTTGTTTTATATAGTTCTCGAACAGAAACACTTTCTCTGCGTTCGGTATACAAATCTACCGAACACCAACCGCCTCCTGGCTCATTAACTACAAAGAAACCACAGACGTAATTGCTCTCTCTGTGTGGCCACCGTTTGTATAACTGAACGCCATTTGCTAGAGAAAACGGCAGCCATCTTGTCGCACGAATGCAGGCAGTGGGACTTGGTCGTCGAACACCGGTAAAAATCATACGAATGCCTGCTTCTTTCTGCGACAAGCCAGGAGAGCACTGTTCAGAAGGTTTGTTCACACAAACAAGGTGAACAAACACTACCTATGAGCTAGGGGAACCATTCGTCTTTTGTTCGGTTTGGACCTCCCGAAACTGACCGACCGCTACCACTGAAACTCTGGAACTGATTTGGGCAGATGCCTCACGAGCGGTTGGTCAAAACTTTACCCTGGTGGCGATTCAGCTGCATTCGTGGGACCTGAGCACTTTTTATTTCAACTTGGGCGCTCAGATCCAAGCTATCCAGGGATATAACATTTGTGGGGGTTCCTCTATGTCTTATATGTGTTTTTATGTATTTTTTATGTTTTTATGCAGTCATCTTGACTAAGAAATTCATGGGCGTTTTGTGGGAGTGTTATGGGCGTGTTTGACTGTTTCCCTGATGTGTATAAAAGTAGACCATCTGGTCAGAATAAATTATTCCTGTTGTACCCTTAATCAAGTCTAGGCTGATGTTTGGGAAGCTCAGAGCTTTAATCACTGCTTCACTTGGGATTTGGGAGAACTACAGCGGATATACTCAGTCGGAGTATAGGGGATCCGTTACAATCACAGATCATTTTTGTTGAACTTTTTTCACGTGATGATCCTTTTAATTTTGAAATTTGCATGGAAAGTTTAACAAATGACATCATGTTCTGGTTCTAGTTACAGGATAGAAAGGTGTGAATTTCCAAGTTTCATTTTTTTTATTTTATTTTAACACTCCAAAAGTAAATGTAATATTAAAATTACTGGGATGTAAAACTTTCCTCTTTAAACTCAAGCAGATCAGCTCTGAAATCCTCTACTAGGAGCTATCAGACTAACCAGACGACCACCCTACCGGGAACAAATATGGTAATTTCAGAATAATCATTGGTCTTCTACAGAGCCCCCTCTTATAGGTGCTATTCACTCAACTCAACCTTCTTTATTTTTGTACAATCTATCAAATTGTCCCAATGTAATTTCTTACAGACTCTTAAAGAGATTCTATAGTGCCCCCCTCCCACATGCCCCGCCTCCTGCAGCACTGAAGAGGTTAGAACCCCTTCAATCACTTGCTGAATCCAGTGCCGATGTCCCTCGGCACTGGGTCAGGCTCCGCCCACGCTCTACCCCCTCCGTCAAGGGAGACCTAATGTGCATGCACATTCGGAGTTCCCTATAGGAAAGCATTAATCAATGCTTTCCTGTGGGGATTCCGGTGACAATGGAAGTCCTCATGCGTAGTGTGAGGACGTCCAGCATCATTTAGATGACCAAAAGCACTCAAAAGTTCCTCTAGTGGTTGTCTGGTAGACAGCCACTAGAGGGAGAGTTAACCCCTGAGAGGTAATTATTGCAGTTTCTCAGAAACTGCATTAAGTACCACTTTACAGTTAAGGGACATGGGACACGGCACCCAGACCACTTCAATGAGCTGAAGTGGTCTGGGTGCCTACGGTGTCCCTTTAATTCATAGAAGCATGCCTTCCTATGTTTATAAGTAATATAAACCCTTATACAGATTTACAGCTCCTCGTCAGTCAGTAACAGCCATAGCTGACAGAAGATTGGCACTTCTGACCTGACTTGTGGCATCACAGAGTATACAAAATAAATAAATAAAGACAATCTTGTATAGTGTGAAAGATCATCTTGTATAGTGTGAAAGAGAAGGGTTGCAAGGAAATAAAAATAAATAAATAATATAAACGCATAACATTGACACAACAAATCAATTTACATGTTCTTTTTATTTAGCACATTTCAGTTAATAATTCAATACACATCTAAAAAAGGATACGAACTCTGAAGACGGAATGTTATTTATGCTTATGTTTTCTCTTTTTTTTTGTTAGGACAATTATTGTCTTTGTTTTCATTACAGCCTTCTGGTTCTTATCCAGCCACATCATCTGGTGATATTTCCTTATTGGATGACACCCAGAATCCCTCAGAGTCTAACTCAATCAATGGACTCGCCTCAAATCCAGTCTCTCAGCATTCATCTTCCATTCTTCTACCAGGTGAAAAGCCCCCTCCATATGCCCCTTAGCAAAAGATTTCCGTGTTTGCTACAAGGACTGTGAGTAAAGTTGCAAGAAAAACAGGATTAAAGGGCTTGCTGGAATCACGGACATTCCTATGGAAATAGATGATCTTTCCTTGTACGGTCGATCAATTATTGACTTTATAATTAATGGCAAAGTGTTAGATGATAATTTGTCTTTCTTGTGAAATCCTAATTTATTATAAAATGAAGTGTGTAATTTAACATTTTTATAGGCTTTAGCGTTGCTTTATTGACCGATTTGTCTTGTATAGTAGACATTTTTGTTACCGTCTTAAATAGTCAATGAAGATTTTCCCTCTATAGTAAGTGATATAAAATATATTCAATGGAGCAGGTCAAATTAATATATATTATTATTTAATTAATAAACATTTCCCACTGTTGTATCTTGCTATTTAATTACTTCTCACAATCGTACCGTCATACATTTTGTCAGGGTGTATGTTGCCCATTATTAATCCCAAGATCCAGAAATAAAATAATTTCAGGGCAGAAATTAATTTATTGTAAAAGATGCACCCCCAGCACACGTGACTTAGGCAACCCAATACTTTGTTCCGATCTGCCTAATGTCAATTCTTTGATATTTTACATGTTGTTTGTGCGCACAGCTTGCGGACGACAGATTTGCTAATATTCCTCCTTCAAATATACTAAACACAAAATAAAAGGTACACCTTAGGCACATGAACATAAAGTATAAATACCTATCCCTGTGTAGCGAATGGACAGGAAAATCTAGAAAATAGAAAATAACACATAGTGCTTTCTGTATATTCAGGTAAAAAAACAAAGTAAAATGGTGGAATATAACTCACAAAGTATAGAGCCGTATCAGGCTCTATATAATGTGCTCCAGGGTGCCTGTGCAGTCTTATAAATGTGTATATTTCTTCCCTCTGTGATGGAAATACTGAAGATGGAGGCTCCAGACAATATAAAAACTTTATTATAATTAAAAAGTATAACTCTGGGTTAATAACATAATCGGGACAATAGGCAGTGAATAAAATACAAATATAAGTCACTGCAAAAAGGAATAATAAAAATTCCCACGTAAAAATCAGCTGACGCGTTTCGACTCCTCCTGGAGTCTTCCTCAATGCTGTTCAATGCCTCCATCCTGTCTGAATTTATACGTGTGTGATTAGTGTCAATTATGTGCACCTGGCTTACGTGTGACATAATTTCCGGCAGGTGAATAATAGGTCATCGTGGCGCATGTTTACGTCACTTCCGGTTTCGGGGTAAGTCCGGCGGAAGGGCGAAATAGTCCAGGCGCCATTTTACTTGAGGGAAAAAAATCCTCAAACAGAGCTATAGGTAAGCATTAACATGAAGTATACATATATAGATAAATTAAGTTTAGAACATATTATAAGTGACAAATGTGCAGAAATGAAAAATCATAGTAGATGGAATAAAATAAACAGATAAAAGCACAGTTGTGGAATAAGGTATCCATAAAAAACTCTAAAAACAGAAGAAATTTATCTTAAATTCGCAAATAATTTGAAAAATAATTTAAAGAAAATTGACCAATTCAAAATCAATATTTAGACCCTTTGGGACCAAGATATCTAAAGTAAAAATCCATCTACTTTCTATTTTGCTTAGTTCTTTAGAATTATCTTCTCCTCTCCAATTAGGGACTTTCTTATAAATAGCCATAACATTTAGGAGTGATGGATCCTTATTGTGCAATTTAGCAAAATGTGCAGATACACTGTGCTTTTCATACCCCCTTTGGATATTTCCCATGTGTTCTGCAATACGTGTTTTTAAGTTCTTAGTAGTCATACGTACGTATTGCAGTCCACATGGGCACCAAAGGAGGTATATGACATTCATGGAATGACAGGTTAAAATATCTCTTACATTAAAAGTTATTCCTCATACTGACAACCTAAATGATGTAATGGGCACCTTTTTACAACTCGTTTTTTTACAATCAGGACATAATTTACAGTAGTAAAAACCAGGTTTCTGGTTGAACGTACTAATAACCTTACGGGGTTTAATAAAACTCCGTACTAAATTATTTTTTATATTCTTGGCACCTCTATATATAATATTAGGTCTTTCTCTAATAATACCAGAAAGATCACTATCTGTTTTTAAAATGTGCTAGAATTTCCTAAAAACTTTTGTAATTTGATGAGATTGGTTATTAAAATCTAAAATAAAATCTAGCGGGTCCTAGGCTGGTGCTGAAGCCTCCAAGAGCCCCGTTACCCCCCCCCCCCCTTGGGACCGGTGGGGGTTATCCCGGTCCCCACCAGGCAAGCCTGCACTGTTCCCTTGTGCAGTCACACGACAAAGGCAGACAGATCCCACGAGGCCACACTAAAATGGCCGACAGCAGTGCAGCAGATCCAGAGACCAGAGTGGCGTGCAAGACTCACCCAGCCCGAACCGACAAGGTGGGGGATCCCACGAAAAGCTCTCGACCTCCACGCTAACCAGCCTTGGCAAAGACCCCAAGACACCCAAGCACCAAAGAAGCCTGCATACTCCTGCACTCCCACAAAGCAGTGGCACTCCCAGGACCCATCAACTACCCTGAAGCCTGCACCACGGAGCTGCACCTGGAGGGCACCCAGTGACACCACTCCCATGCCCCCACTCAACACCGCGGCAGATCGCTCCATGGCATGGGGGCACCTCAGGTACCATGCCCATACTCACCCAACAGCGTGGAGAAATGATGGGAACGGACCTCAATTACTGCACTCAGCAGCGGGACTTTGGGACTCTGTAGCCATGATAGCTATCACACAGGGACTATTCCCACGCACAGGGAATGCAACTGGTCGGAGCTGGCAGTGACCCCAGCCTGTATATCACTATTAAGGCACACACAGCTTACATATATCAGAGTTAACCCCACCTGTTGCCGCGGTGGCTGCAGACATCGACACGCACACACCCTCTCTGATAGAGCTAAAGTTAAAGCTAATGTTTAGGATAATGTTAATGCTTAAGCTAATGTTCAATGTGAATGCCACTTTGGTGCTGACTTCCTGCATTAAGATGCCGATGGCGCACTATGCCTGGTGGAAACTTACTCTAAACGTACTCTAATAAGCGTGTAACCCTCTAATTATACGCCATAGTCAGTCGGAAAAATCACACTGTGTACCTAATGAATAGTCACTTATAACTGACAGGTTGCTCTATAGCTTGAGGAAACTTCGTAATATAAAATTAAAGAATGATCTAAGTAACTACGCATGCGCAAACTAAAAAATCGTGCTTGTAATCCGTATGTCTTGACTCTCAAAAATCAAAAAATGTGCACTGTTTTTGATGCCATACCAATGTTTTAAGATGTTTACGTATTTGTCTGCACCAGCTGTTGTGGCAGTGCAAACGGTTGTTACCACCATGCACGAATAAAATAAAGAATTAAAAAAAAAAAAATCTAAAATAATAGGAACGCCTTTTTGTTCATTATGATTATCTAATTTTCTTTTATCCCCTTTATCTTTTATAATCTCGTCTCTTTTTAGTATTTTTACACTCTCCAATTGTTGACTTAAAACCTCCAGGTTTTAGTTTTTCTTTAAAAATTGGTGATTAAGAAATTTAACTTGTTGATTAAAAACTTCGCTGTCACTACAATTTCTAAAAATGTGAATAAACTGTCCTATAGGGACATTTCCAAGCCAGGGTCCAAAGTGGCAGCTAGTGGTGTCAATAAAACTGTTCACATTGACTTTAAAAAAAAAAAAAAAAAAAAGTTTTAGTCTTAACAGTAGAGTTTTCAATGTAAACTTCAAGATCGAAATATTGGACACTATTCTGGCAAAAATTAGTAGTAAGAACGATGTTATAATCATTATTATTTAAAAAATTTAAAAATGTTCGAGGGAATCATGGTCCATATAAAAAAAAAAGATATCATCGATGTATCTGCGATAGAGGACCAGGTTGCTACCCCGGCCTTCCAAGTCGGATAAAAAAAGATTGTTCCCAATAGGACATAAAAAGATTCGCATAGCTGGGTTCAAACCTGGTCCCCATCGTAGTACCAACTAATTGGAGGAAGTATGATCCCTCGAACCAAAAAGCTGTGTAGACGAAGAAAATGGTCTACAGCTTTACAACCTAATGAATGGGAAATAATAGCGTACAAACTTCCCACATTGTAGGTTACTTAAAAAACATTCATCTCCCCAGGTAATACTAATTAAATCTCTAATGAGTTGGGAGGAATCCTTCAGATATGCGGGCTGACTTGTAACAACCAGTTGCAACAGCCTGTCCACATATTCTGAAGGACGACTAGTAATGGAATCAATCCCTGCGACTATGGGTCTCCTGGGGGGATTTTGCAGGTTCTTGTGAATATTAGGGAGAGCATAAAAAAAAACTGAATTTTATAAACACTAATATCCAAAAATTAGAATTCTCTCTCATTAAAAATTTGAAGTAATCAACCTTGATTAATTAAAACTTTATATTGATTAAAAATAGAATTTGAGGGATTCTGGTTCAATGTTTTATATGTAACAGTATCCCCTATTAACCTATTTATTTCAGTAATATAATCTTCTTTGTTTAACACCACCCTTATCTGCTGGCTTTATTACAAGGCTATCATCGTTTTTTTAATTATTTTAGGGCTTTTCTTTGAGCATATGTTAAATTGTGGTTTTTAAAATTGAATTTCTTTTTATTATGACTTTGGGAGATTTGTTTAATTTCGTCTCTTACCAACTTTTCAAAGACTTTCATCGCTCCACTTATTTGAGCTCTGGGAAAAAAACTGGAGCGAGTATTTTATGGGCTCCAAAACCAGTTGAGCAACATCTTTTTAAACAACTAGTTGTGAACCTTTATCAACATCCTGCCCTATTATTTTGCATTTTATGTCTCCTGTATGTATATACCACATTGGAGTCTGTGAAGGGGTACAAGCAAGAAGGTCTCTGTTGCTACCTTAAAGGCACAGAAAGCGAGTACGTTCAGAGCCATATAGTTGAGAAGGCTCTTGAATTGTGAGCATTTCCCTCTTTTACCTTTTGCTTTATTTATACCAATTGCAAACTATATTGTACATTTCTTTTTATCTGGTTTCCGGTCAATATATGAAAACTTCCCATGCTGTATGGGTAAGCCCTCTTTTAGCACTGCACTATACACTGTTGTGTTTGAAAGGGGTAATATCACCTTAACCTTATTCTAGCACATTGTGGTTTTTCTCACTGTTGGATTTCTGGGTAAATAGGAGAACCCAATGAGTGCTAAAGCTGCTATTAGACAGATATACATCTCTTTTGTATAACCCTACTAAGCGCCCACGAGTATCACACTAAAAACACTTTTCTTGAAGTAACCATTTATGCTTTCAAAATCTTCATCAGTGTAACTCACACTGTACAGTTGTCACAAACACTATGTCTCAAAGTTCAAAGACTGGGGAAACCACTGTGGGAGCCATTGGGATGTTTTTGCCAATTGCTTTAATTTTTTTGTCAATCTGTTTTTTATTTGAGGCATAGTTGGTACAGTACAGATGAGGAAAAAAGTTATATCACATGCATACAAAATCATAATAGAACAGATTATACATTAGACACTGTACTCTGCATTATTCAGGCTCTTTTTTTTTTTTTTTTTTTTTTTTTTATTAAATAACAGGATTTTTTCCCTCATTGTTTTGCCAGAATCGTGAACAAGCAGTAAAATTGTACTGAACATGAGTAGCATAATGAGTCATGAGAAAAATAATACAAGTTAATGCAAGATAAGCATGTCAAGATAATTCAGCAGAACAAATTGGTTGGCAGTAGTTAATTCAAGAGTAACCTTGTAAGGTGATGCAGTACTTGCAGGAGTTACAATTATAATGAGTTAAAACTAGGCTTGTGTGCAGTACTGCAATTATTGCTGAAATTCTGCCAACAGGCAATATCATGCTAGGCCAACATAACAGTATGATCACTGGGTACCAGACACAAAATAGAGTAAGTAGTGGCAGCCAGGTAACCGAGCAGGGCGGCAGCTGTCTTCTCTCCCAAAAGGGCCGCAAGCACCAAAACCTTGTATAGCCCGTGGTGCCCCAAAACCCCTGATCTCAGAGTCTGCTTGTGAGCCCTGGTTATCAGTCGAAAAGGCCAGCTTCTGCAGGAGCCTCTCCCGCATACGACCGGTCAGCATGGCAGTCAGGCCCCACCCCCTTGTTTTACATTTTTAACGTTCTCTAAAATTGATCTTTATGTGTAACATCTACAGTTACCAATACTTTGAGTTATTCTTCATGTGCCAGAAGAGACTGATTAGACCACCACTGATGAAAGAGCAAAATTATAGATCCCCCCGACCCCGAGTGTAAAGAAAGGAAGACTAAGGAGGGATTCATCAATGTGTCGCTGTTTTCAAAAATGGTGATGAAACGTAATGAAAGTGGGGTTATTTCCGTAGAAACCAGTGGAACCAACAAGTACATTCCATTGTACTGTGGCAATGTTTTATATCTTGGACCTACTTTTCAGTACATAACACTTTGATAAATCTTTCCCAGAGTCACAAAAAAGACATAAAAAAAAAAAATCACACCATTTTCATAAGTGGATATCACAACTGAAACCAATGAATTCCCCAAATATATTCTTTTTGGATAAGCTTTTCAAATGATTACATTTTTTTGGATAGATATTTAAAATGATTGAATATTTTAATATGCTTTTGATGTATTTGTATGTAGGATATTTTTAGATAATCTAATATTTTGAAAAAAAAAATATTTTTAAAAAGTATATCCAAAACTATTAAATTGAGACTGATATTAGCAGTGATAAAACACAGTAATTGCTCTGAGTTTAGAATGTCTCAACACTTTTCTGATGACACTTAAAAATATCCACAGAGTTCAAGGATTGTCGGTCATAAAATTGTTGTCAAGTCATATTTTGCAACTAGTGTTTAATTTAGTGTTTGTCATCACTTCTGACAACTTTAAAGGGATTCTATAGTGCCAGGAAGACAAAGCCATATTCCTAACACTATAGAATCCTACAGTTCCCACCTCCCGCGGCGCTGAAGGGGTTTATTTATTATTGGTAATTATAAAGCGCCAACATATTCTGCAGCACTGTACAATTAGTGGAGAACGTACAATATACACAGACAAATACAAAGTTTGAGAGGGCACTGCCCGTAAGTTGAGATCTAGCCATTGAGTTATTTTATACAAAGTGCTTAACTAGCCCGTGAGCTTACAATCTAAAGGATACAGTGGGGATTTGAGACAAGAGGTAGCAGGGAAAATTTGGAAGTTAAAAGCCCTTCAGTCAATTAATTAATGAAATCCAGCACAGATGTGTCCCTTGGAGTAGGGTCAGCTTCCGCCCTTGCTCCTCCCCCACCGACATCAGCTGGATACCTAATGCTCATGCGCAGCAATGGGCGCGCTCACATTATGATTTCTGCATAGGAAAGCATTAATCAATGCTTTCCTATGTGGAAAAATCTGACGCTGGAGGTTTTCATGCAGAGCGTGAGGATGTCCAGCGTCAGATACTGGACCAAAGGTCAGTTTGAAACCAGGAAGTCTCACTAGTGGCTGGTAGTATATTTATTATAATAAGATACTGTTAGGAATGGATCTTGGTCCTAAATGGGTACACAGCATATATAAACTCTGAATTACGGATATCTCAATCTTTTAGGCCTGAGCTGTTGAATTTTGAAAAAAACAAACACAAAATTATCAATTTGACTATTTAGGCCAATTTCTAAAATTTGAAATTCGATTCATTGACAATTTATGTTTTAGTGATTAAATCTATTAGAGTTAACATTTTCTCTTAATAAGAGAGGTATGTTGTAATAAGCCTGGATCTAAAAGCACATGCAGTTAGTTTCAGTGAATTTACAGCTTTGTCTCACTTCTTCAGATACCCGCTTTAAGTTTTCCTAAACTTGATTAGCATCCCACACCTCCTACAAGACACTAGAGTTCTGAAGTGCGTTTGTAGATTTTAAGTACCTGATGCCCTTACTCAATATAAAAAAACACCTACTTGTGAATGCTTGGATTTTTAACAGACTATATATCAACAGCAATATTTAAAGAATACTCTTTGTGCCACAGCTTGTACTTATACACAATAAGGTACAGAGAAAGGGCTTCAAGATATGGATTTAAATTAATGTAAATCTCTTTTCCAACGAGGACATGGCTAGTAAAGTAATACAGCCGTGTGAAATCTGTTGTTCCTGACATGCCAGGAGCGAGCAATTGTGCATTGTGGGGGGGTGTGGGGGCAGACATCCAAATGTGTAGTTAAAAGGATTCAGTTTATGTTTTTCTTTTAAGAGTCATCTACTCTATAAAAAATTCCATGGAATAAATCAATGTAAAAAAATAGTTATATCCAGTACTTGCAAAATATATTCTGGGCTTGTTGCCCTAGCAATTTTAAAGTGTTAAATAACTCTGTTATATATACATAACTTTACTTTACAAGACCATATGGTCTGTGGTACAAAGGTTTCAATGGAATACAAATCATTTTATTTTCAAGAAATTGTCACCATTTTGGTCTGTGTTTTGTAGTAATCCACACTGAAAGTAAATGTCAGCTTTGGTACAAATATTCCAGTATTTTAATATTAATTCACATACTGTGTAACATAACAGATTATTATACATTATTATAAAACATGTTTTGGAAACATTTTATATGATCATACATTTATGAATTAGAAAGTAGTGTTGGCGATTAAAAAAACAAAAAACATAAAAAAAAATTCAAATAAAATCAAGGGTTACAACCATTATGATTTGTACATTGAAACAGACGTGTTTCTTGATGTACAAAAAAATCTATTTGCCACAAAGTTCTGGAAAAGAATAGTAGTTTAAAGAGCTATTTACAAATATTTTACAAACCACGAGGCAGGATATTGTCAGAAACCAAAAGGGCAGGCGGCATGTAACTTCTAGCTGTGGTTGAAGTGCAACACCTAAAGTTCCAGCTCAGGCACACAGCTAGAGAATCATGAATCGCCCATCCCTGCCATCAACTGTTTAACAATGCTTTAAAAATCAGTAGGACCTACATAACTTCAGTGTTTTTTTACGGAACTATACACACAATACTGCAAGTCAGAATAATTTATGTAAAAAACAAAACAAACAACGTTGTTAAAAATAACAAATATTTATGCAAAAGTGATTAACCTATTTGTTTGACTTAATGGGAGGGCAGGAGTGGGATGTGATATCACTATGTTTGTAAATAGCTTCATCCAGGTCCAAATTCTCCTGCTGAATCCTCATGGTCATACAGCCATGGTAGTATGCCGTAACTGGCGTGGCTGTCACTGGAACATCTGTAAATGCAAAATTAAATAGTCAATTTCATGTCTCCTTAACTAGTAAAATATTAATTTAGTGGGTCACAGAGTTACCCTATCAAATTAACAGTAACATTCAGTAGAAAATTAAAAAAAGAAATAGATAAAAGAAAATTGGTATTTTGTATTATACATGGTTTACTTTCAATAATGAGCTTGTGTAATGTAAATCTTAAATCCCCTAACATTATATGACCACTGGAATCTTGTAAAAAAAAAAAAAGCAATTCACAAACAGGTCATGATAAGAAATCCACAGCAATTATTTAGATCACTATTGGGCTTCAGAATTGTTTTATAGGTCACCAATCATTAGATGTCAAAAGTTTTTCCCCACAAACAGTGTATTCAAGTATATCCTTAGGGTGCTATGTGTGGGGCTGTCATAACTACAGCCCTGGTATCCAGTTGTCCTTAATTGTAGACTATACCTCACAGGGCTACTAGCTTGCTGTGGTGCTGAACAGATCCGATTCGAATAACAGTTGGCCATTCTTTGCTTATTCATCAAAGACTGCTTTAAGGGATACTCTGTGCACCAACAGAACTTTAATGAATTAGGGTAGGTTTTGGCCTCAGTAATATTCTGTATTTTTTGCATTCCCAAATCTGTAGTTTTTGCAGAAAAAACAAACATTTGCAGAATTCTGCAGTATAAGCTAGCCAGTCTCCTTAGCCAGGTGCTAAGAAAAAAAGACAACTTTATCAGTGTACGTACACAGGTCATCCACTGACCGTACTGAGTGAGCTGGACGCCAAGCAGCCTGTATTAAAAGAAGAGGGCAATCCAGACAGTAAGGATATTACGATCAGGGTTATTCACTTAAAGGAATACTACAGGCACCAAAACAACTTTAGCTTAATAAGGCAGTTTTGGTGTATAGATTATAACCCATGCAGTCTCACTGCTCAACTCTATGTCATTTAGCACTTATAAAAAAAAATATATATGTTTTTATTTTATACACCCCTAGCCTCACCTCCCTGTATGTGACACACATCCTTCCTAAACACTTTTTGTAAAGAGAGATCTAAAAAAGTGAGATCTAACTCTCTTAATTGCAGTCTGTTTAATTTCGAATTTATTATCTCCTGCTCAGTTAATAACCTTCTAGACCTTGCAGGAGCCTCCGGTGTGAGATTAAAGGAAAATTTACAGAGCAGGAGACAAAAACCTCTAAAGTAAGCTAAGATCTGATTGAACGTGGAACAATTATTTTCATGCAGGCGGTGTCACAGCCAGGATAGGTGTGGCTAGGAATGCATAAACAGAAACAAAGGTGATTTAACTCCATAATGGCAGAGATTTGAATAATGAGACAACAGGGGCATGATCTAAACACAAAAACTGCTTCATTAAGCGCAAGTTATTTTGACGCCTAAAGTATCTCTAGTGAGAGTTGCCAGGAATTTCGAAAAAAAACATTTATGAAAGGATTTTTGCCCATCCTAATTGCACATTATATTTAAAGTGTACTATACTATAAACTTATGTATTTCTCTTTACTTTTACCGGTTCCATATCTTTATACCAAAGCTAATTACATATAAATATATATATATATATAAATAAAACAAGTTTTGGGGTTTTTTTTTTTCTTTTATTCTGACCTCCAAGGTTAGAGCTTGACCAATTTGTGTAGGCCACATGTATTGCAACGAAAGACATTAAATAATCACCTGGCAATCCTCCCACATATGTCTTCACTCCCATTTGCAAGTAGTCACTCAATGTCCTTAAAATCGTTGATAACTGTGAAATTTCAAATTCTGTCTGCCCAGGATTCTCATCAAAAGAAAGTTTCATGTGATCTTTACTAACAGAAATCTCCACCAAATGTTCTGAATCACACACATTTACTTCTATACTGGACACCACCACATCATGCACAGATAGAATTATAAACTGAAAGACAAAAAGGATTACAAATACAAATTACCTAACAATCCTTGGGCTAAAAACAAACAACCGTTGGGCTATGTGAAACATGGAAAAGGATGAATAAAAAAACAAAAAAAATAAAAACATTTCTATTGTCAAAATAAACCAACAGTGATTTTTCACAATCAACCCTAAACATCCACCACATTGACTACTAAAAGGAGAATAATAAAGCAATCTTGCACACTCATATTCAGGGGTCTAAGATATACTAAAATAACTGTAAAAAAGGACATCGGCAGAATTGGCAGCAAAGCAAAACTTTCTACATGAAATGCATAAAGAGAGAAAAAAAAATTTCTAAAACATTTCCAGAAGTCAGGGGTGCCCAAAAGGTAGATGCCCAGATGTTGTCATGATGGTTTGCATGTCTTTAGAATCTTTTAGAATGACAAAGCATCATGGAAGCTGTAGTTTTAAAACATCTGGGGATCTACGTTATTGGGCACTCCTGCCATAATTGATCTGCTTAAGTTTTTGTTTTTTTGCCATTGTGTGCCTAGTGGGTCCTTGCGACAGAACATAAAAGAATTGGCATCTAAATAGATTTTATTTAGAGATCAAGCATCTTGTATCAAGTGAATTTCATATGTCATTGTAAAATATTCTGATTACAACAAATATTCTCTTTATCCCATTTCGCATTGTCAAGAGACAAAAATAATTTGCTACTCAAGACCTGATTTTAGGATAAAAAAAACAGTTTAATGATGAGAAATGATTTTGCCTGAAAGGACATAAATGACAGGGCTGTACATATTTTAGACAGATAATATACCCACACTCACATAAGAATGCAAATGGGTATATTTGTCAAAGGTAATGCCAGTGTGTCAAGCAGTATAGTAAATCTCCACATGCCTTAATACAATCAGTTCTGTCACACCAAGACATCCTTATATTTTTGCCACACTCACTGTTAATGCACTATAATGTTTATATTTCAAACCTGACAGTCATCCCCTAAATTTTGCGGGGCAGGATCTACAGCGACTGTTACGGTGGAGGGGGACTGTTTTCAGTTTGCCATGTTGGTAAAACTGCTTACTAGGGAAATCGGGATTAAATTAATGATCAAACATAGCTCTTGATGCCAGTTACAGATACCCGTTCTCTTTGTAAACCTATTCTACACGAATGTTAGCATAAACAATATTATTATAGAATATTTACTGTCTTCCATACGGTCATTATTTTGTTTCTCAAACACATTGAAACTAAAAAATGTTCCTGCTTTTGTTTCAAGTTCTCAATCTTTCTGTATGAATGCTACATAGCTGTGTCATGGTCTGGGGTCTTTGCATATTTTGCAAAGACCCTGCTGGTGACTGTTACACTTGCAGTGTGGTGACCACGGGTTGCATTTTTACTTACCTGAACCTGTCCTTTGCACTCACCGCCATCCTCATCTGGTTTGTTCCCTTTCAGTTACTGAAGTTTCAACTACCCATGGCAGTGTTGTAATCTTGAACACGCAGCTTTATGGAACATCCTGCGAGACAACAGGAGCCTCCATGGACAATGCCTTTATCCCTACAGCCGTTACTGGTGATGGCTCGGGGAAATGGCAAAACCGGACAGCGATAGCTCCTCCTTTTAAAAGTTTTGATAGTCATAGGAAATATACATAAGCCAAAGTAGTTTCTACATTGTCTTGGTATATATTTTGACTGCGTTGGAATTTCTTTGAGATTCCAACACAGATTTTATTTTTATGAAATACCCATTTTGAAGGGGTTTACAGAGCTGCTATAAACTTCTTTATGGAAATTTCCAAACTCACCTTTGGTGTGATACTAGAGAAGTTCTTATGCAGCTCAGGGGCCACCGATTAGAATAGCCTTTCCAGCAGATGTAAATGTTGAGTGGTGTGTATGAATTGAGAAAAAAAGTGTCAAACAAACTTCCACAGACATTCACTATTCAAGCACAATCATACAGAAATGGTAACCAAGGTAAACCCTGACTGGGGTTTAAATACCTGCTACCCCAATGTTTTGCACATGTTCCTTACCTGCCGTTTTACTTTTGTTGTAGAATGGTAGTCAATCAGGGCTAGTGATAAGGGGACGGTCTTGTCCTCTGAAACCAGAGCAAATATCACTCCTGTATCAGTGGCTGGATTTATTTCAGCACTAACATCTATTCTCCAGTCTGTCTCAGCATCCTCACCTTTAAATAAAAGCAACAGAAGAAAAACAAAAATCCATAAGAACATACAGTGGACAGGATGGTGTCCTATGAAACCGTTTCATCCCATAATGTTTCACCTAAGATATAGCAGTCATTTTACTCAAACCTCACAGGCTACGTATAAAATGTAATGTGTTTTGAGGTATTGTTCCAACTGTTCTATTGAATATAAAGTTTGTACACAAAGCAATAAGAACATTATCACTTTTACTTAAAACATCCGGACAACAATGAATGCTTTAATGAAGTCATACTGTGCACCATTCATATTTCATACAGGTCAGATTAATCACATTCTTGTCATGTGACATGCAGAGGAGGAACAAACAGGCTGAAATATTTTTTTCTGAAAAGAAAACACAGCTTCTTAATGGGTTCAATATTTTATATATGTTTTGTTCAAAGGAGTAACTTTACTTCTTGTTTTGCCTTCCAAATTCTGTCCAACATGTGCGTGGTGTTTGCATGCTACACCCATTCTAAGTCAAACGCTCTAGAGATGTGTGTACTTCCTAATTCACACAACAGAATGTAAGTATAACGGACATCCTGCTAATAAAGCAGTACCATTAATCATGTAATTAATTGGACTGAACTATTCCATATACTAGTTTTAGGGACTTTGATTGAAGGTGTTTTTTTTTTTTTTTTTTTTATTAAATTTACATTCATTGAAAAAAACAAACAAAATCGGGGTCAATTCCTGCATTACAAGTCTCTTTAAAGAATCTGAAATGTTTTAATATAATCAACTTACACATAAAAAAAAAAAAAAAAAGTAATGAAGAAAAAATGCACAGAGTCACACAATGGTGGCTCCTGAGCAGCTAGAAGGCAGAATAAGAATCCCCCATAAATTCTGGACCGGGCCCATAGTCCGTGGGCAGTAGGCTGGCCTCCAGGAGCTTCCATTACACTAAAAGTATTTATTTTTTTATATACAGAACAGCATATATTGACACTTTATTAGAATACTTATAAATGATACAGTAAACTGAAAGAAAGTTGAAACATTTCTGTTCAGTGAATAGAATAGGACTGAATGTTCAGTGGGATTCTCGCTTACTATAATCAATGTTAAATAGAGCATATCCTTTGCCAGGGTAGAAGGAGCCTCTTGCAGCAATCGCATAGCAGTGCATCTTCTCGCTCATCCTCACAGCCTCCTCTATAGACGTGTCTTCTCCATTCAGCCAGTTCCAGCTCCGCATACATCCATCAAGGCGAGGGTTTATCTAAGTCCAGAGAAAAAGGTACAGATGACATTTCACTCATACACTGCCCTTAGTATCACAGACTAGCATGTCATTTCAGCACCCATTCTCATTAGTTGCGTAAGATCATGAGCCTTTTTTTAAACATATAATATAAGAGCCATTGTATGCTTGTTTGAACAAGATTCTAACATCTATTCACATTATTTCATAAACAATTCAAACACTTAAAGGTACACTGTAGTGTTAGACATACATATCTATATTCCTAACACTACAGTGCCAGTGTTTTTAAAATCGAAAAAAAAAAATTGTCACCTTTTCTCCAAAGCCGAGTTTACTACGATGCTGCCACGTTGTCTGATGTTATTCTGGAGGCATGTTCCAAGATGACTGTTCAATCCAATGCTCCTCAGAGGTGCACTGGGGACCATAGGTGCATGCTCCTATGTCTATGATTCTGTCACAGAGAATCATTGAACACAAACAAACATTCTCTATGGCAAACCATGAAGGCACTGCACATGCATGCATGACCTCTCAGTATGTCACTTCGCGGCTCTCATGCCGTTGCAGCATAGGTCTTGGAGGTGTAGCTTGAAGCCGTTTTCAAGCCTTTTAATTATTAAAAAATAAATGGTTTGGGGGTCTAGAACAGGATGGGTATGACTGAAAGCACTGTAACTACTTCAGTAAGATGAAGTGGTTATAGTGCCTACAGTGTTCCTTTAATAGATCTATTCATCAGATGGACATAAATAATTTATTTTTAAATAAGTCCCAGAAATTATAGTTACAGTTAATTACACATTGAAACTATTTATGCCTAAAATAGAACAGATTCTCAATACAGATACATTCTAGTTCCCATTTATAAATAAACTTAAATGAACATTAAACGTGTATTACTGACACTATATTGTTAAACCCAACAAAACAAAAAAAAACATTTTAGGTAGCCGTCCATCCTTGCCCCAGTTAAAAAGGTATAAAACTTACCTTTATTCCAGCACCAGACAGCACTTGCTGTGACTGGCTCTGCTCACTCTCCACCTCCTTGGCTGAGATCATCAAAATTGTCGATCTCATACAATCCATTGGGAGGCTATTGCACATGAGTAGAAAAATGCCTGAACGTGGAGTCACTGAATATCAGTACTGACCCAGGAACCACCTCTAGTGGCTAAGTGACTGCCACTGGAGGTGTCCCCAGGCAGTGATGTAAACTCTGCCTTTTCTCTGAAAATGCAGCCTTTACATTAAGACACCTGCAGGGACATACGATACACACCAGAACCACTACATAGTGAAACCATACCAGTATTTTTCTCTCTTCATTTGCAATGTTTTCTCCAACTTTGCATTGTCTGAACTTTATTACAAGGTAATTTGCTACATCTTTAGTAAAAATGTAAATGAAGGGAGAGAAAAAAGCAAGGTGCAAGAGAATATGGAAAACAAACCATTACAAAAGTCTAGACCATCTAGACCATTTGCACATTAGACTGATCCCACCCAAAAGGAGGTCAAAATCCAAAATGCAGATCTGCTCTCCCAACACGAGATTCACAGGCACCTCCGATGTTCTTAAAGCTTTGTTAGTGAGGTGTAGCCAATACCCCTTTAGGCAGCGTGAGCAAGAGTTCCTCATCTGGCTTATTCCTTTAAACCTTGGGACTGCACTTTTGGGTGGGATATGTCTAATATGCAAATGGCATATGTTCTCTTTGTAATGGCACAAAATGAGCTAAAACCAGCTTAAGATCTAAAACAGAGACCCACCAAAGGGCAAGCTACTTCTCCATTCTCTGTACACTCTTGCACCTTGGTTTTTAAAATGTAAAAGGTCAGCACACGTAGGTGGTTTTCATTGTTCAGTTATATAAATTCCAGATGAGTGGCAGTTTCCCACTAACGGGATACTCCAACATTAAAAATAATAAATTCACATATTTTATGAAACTTTCAAAATATATAAGAATTATGTATTCACACAGCAGATACACTCTTTGCATATTTTGCACCATAACAACTTAATCGGAATGAAGTTATGATGCCAGGAGGTCCCTTGTGCCAGCTTACCTTTCCTTACCTTTAGGAGTAAACCGATCACACTATTTCAAAGTATTACATTAAGTAGTCATACAAATTTGTAGAGCAAACATATCACCAGTAATTATGTACACTCCTCATAAATACACTTACCGGTTGGACTAACTCGCTGCTTTTAAATGGAATACCTCCCACTGTTAAGTTCAGCTGGTATAATCCTTTATCCATTGTAAAAAGGTCTCCAGACACTGCAATTCTCATGACTGCATCTTTATTGACCTTTATAATAAGATTCCGATCTAATTCTTGAACAGAAATCTGTGGAAGGTGGAATAAAAATAATTAAATAATATTGAGTTATAGATAAATTAGCAACCACAATAAATAATTTGTGTGAGGTTCAAAAGTAACAGAAAAGCAAAGCAGTGCTCTAAAAAAGAACTGATCACAGGGAACCCATCGAAAGGTCTCTTGATTTATTTAATCAATGATACTTTAAGGACTTAAAGGGACACTATAATCACCAAAACAACTTTACCATACTCATTTTCCTGACACTATAGTGCCCCCCCCCCCCTCCCCGCCGGGCTGGATGGAGAGGAAGGGGTTAAACTTACCTCTTTCTCCAGCGCCGGGTGGGGAGCTCTCCTCCTCCTCCTCGGCTGAATGCACATGCGCGGCAAGAGCCGCGCGTGCATTCAGCCAGTCTCATAGGAAAGCATTCAAAATGCTTTCCTATGGACGCTGGCGTCTTCTCACTGTGATTTTCACAGTGAGAAGCACGTAAGCGCCTCTAGCGGCTGTCACTGAGACAAGCTGAGACAAGCTGGATTAACCCATTTATAAACATAGCAGTCTCTCTGAAACTGCTATGTTTATAGAAAAAAAGGGTTAAAACCTAGCTGGACCTGGCACCCAGACCACTGCATTAAGCTGAAGTGGTCTGGGTGCCTATAGTGGTCCTTTAATGAAGCAGTTTTAGTGTATAGATCGTGCACATACAGTCTCACTGCTCAATTCTATGCCATTTAGTAGTTCAATTACTTTGTTTATGCAGCCCTAGTCACGCCACAATGCAATTAACTGCAAACACTAAACACTTCCTGTAAAGTGGGCTCTAATGTTGAAACTGCCTTTATTGCACATTCTGTTTAATTTAAAATGCATCTCCTGCACTGTTTTTAGTTTGCGAGACCTTGCGCCAGCAGCCTCCTGTATGTGATTAAAAATCAATTTACAGAGAAGTAGTTTAAACACATCTAAAAGTAAGTTAAAGGGCCACTATAGCCACACAGACCACTTTATCTCAATGAAGTAGTCTGGGTGCAGTGCCCCTTTCCTCTTAACCCTGCAATCTAACACTGCAATGCTTATATTGCAGAGCTAAAACAGCCTCAGTGGCTGTCCCTCAGACAGCCACTAGAGGAGCTTACTGCTGTATCATGGAGTTTAACTCTGTGCAACAATAGGAAAGCATTCATTTCATATAGGGAAGGCCTAATGCGTGTGTGGCATTCACCGCCCATGCATATTAGGTTCCCCTTCGTCGCCAAGGAAGCAGAGCAAGTGCTGAGGGACTTGGCGCAAATATTTAATTGCCACGGGGAGGGGGATTGTAGAGGGACACTGTTAAAGGAGTGTAATAACATCACTTTATTGTTATGAATACAGCCTTGCATTCCTAACACTATACTGTGTGCCACAGCATACAAATAGGCGCGTCGCAAAATGTTTCCCCGGTGCTATGATTATATGATCATGGCACTGAGAAAATAATTGTGCCATGCCTCACTCTCCCCAGCTGGCTCAGCAGGACCAGAGGTAAGATCAGGGATCTCCTTTATCGGCCCACTAATACTGAAATGCTGGCAGCCGGGCAGGGGAGGGAGAGGACCCGGGGGAGCTCTAATCTGCAGCTCCACTGGGTTCTCCTCTTGCGAGATCAGAGCCTTGCAGCGGTTATCATGGCAACGCTCCGAATCTCGTGAGAGTGAACTCTAACCTCAGAAGCTGCTAGAGTTTACTCTCACCCTTGGACCACCAGAGCTTCTCCACTGGACCACCAGAGATTGTCTTGTACTGTCCCCCCTCCCAGGCAAAGGTAAGAAAGGAGGGGGGATATGAAAAGAATAGTTAAAAAAAAAAAAAAAAGGATATATTAATCTCCCCTTCTTTCCCCACAAACCCACAATAACTTCCCCCAAACACACACACTGTGCCCCCATACATACACAGATTCTGCTCCCCCCCCCCCCAACACTGCCCCCCATACACACACATTCTGCCCCCCCCCCCCCCCCCCCCCCACATCTCGCACACATACACACCTTTCACAAACAAAATGCACTCAGTACACACACACTACTGCCCCTACCACTACTACAGCCCCTATTCCGGCAGACCCCAGGTAAGTTGTCAAACTGTTCTTAAACAGTTTGACTACTTACCCTGGGAGGGCACGACGGCACTCCTGGCACCATAACCACAGAGTAGTTTTGTGGTCAATGTGCCTGGATTGTTTCTTTAAATATTCTACCAGTGCCCCACCAGAGATTAGGTTCTGGATCCGCCCCTGACAGGGAAACATTTCTGCTGAACAGCGGCCCAGTATATGCCGCAGGGCTGTACATATATACAACCTAGACATTTTTTTGACAAGGGACACCTTGGAAAAATATTAAAATATTAAGGGCATCTTGAATCTAAAAAGTTTGTGACCACTGTACTATAGTGTTCCCTTAACATCTGATTACATTAAGGGGAAAAAAATCCTCCTAAATAGAAGAGAATTGAGCTGTGAGACTGCAGGGGCATGATCTATTCACACAAACTGCTTCATTAAGCTAAATTTGTTTTGGAGACTGTAGTGTCCCTTTAAGAAAATGTATGCATTTGTGTATGCATTTTATGATTATTCTATGGATCAGTCTTAACGAGACATTATAGTCACCAAAACAACTCCAACTTATTGTAGTGGTTCAGGTATCTATAGTTTGTCTCTGCAGGCTTTTCAATGTAAACACTGCCTTTTCAGAGACTCAGTCACTCGAGGTGCCTTTCTCTATTTCAGTGCAGCACAGTCATTCAGCATCTCCATGCTCTGCGTGGAGATCTTGAATGGTCCCCATAGATATACAATGATTCAATGCATCTCTATGAGTAGATGCGGATTGAGGCAGCATGGCATTTTGACGTACATGAACAGTAGCCTCCAAACGCTTTACCATGGGAAAGCACTGGAATAGCTGAGATCATCAAGTTTGATTATCTCAAGCATGGATGCGGAGCCAGCCACTGCAAGACCGACGCAGAGTGAGAGAAACAGTGAGTTTAAATACCTTTTTACTGCGATCTGAGGGGGCCAGAGACCCCAGGGGAAAAGTAATAATATTTTTTTGTTAATTTTATGGAACTTTACTTATTACTTTTTGCAGTAAGTCACCCTCCAAATAATTTTGAATTGTCTACTTCCAACAGATTGCTTCTTGACCTTTCGATATAGTGTATTTCCCAGTTTCTATTCTTACAGTAGGCACTCTTTAAACCAACTTTAAGAGATCTCAATGACCTATGTCTTAAATATGAATATACTTTGTAAGATAAAAAGAAAACTTACATTGTAGCATGTGTCATATCTTTGCACAATAAAAATGTCAAAATAACTAAAACTAAATGTTCTGGTATCTAAAGTGTTAATGCAGTGGCCTGTGTAGAATTCAGACTAAATGTGTCCGATGGAAGACCAAACAAGACTAGACATGACTCCGTTCCCTGGAAACATTAGCAGACACTTCCTATGTTTGCATTATAATAAAAACCTATTTCACATTTGGCCTGCTGTTCCCCTCGCTCCTGTTCAAGTGACTTAAATCTGGAGTTCTGAAAGAAACAAGTCTGCAGTTCGATTTTACCAGCTTGGAGTGCAATTCAATTGTTCATTAGAAGGAGGCACGTAAATTCTAGACTGTTTTACGTGCACGAATAGTTATACAGCAGTTGTGAACTGGAACAGCAGAAATGCAATGTAATTATACCAAGCGACACATGATTTTCTACGGGGGCTGCACGCCACCTAGTGTTGGTGTGTGTTAAATACATTTGATACACTTACCGTTTGCCATATGCCATGGTTTAGAAGTGGCCCACTACTGGTCACTCTGCCTATTCCATTGTATTTCAACTGTAACTCCAGCTTTCCATTTCTCAAAGCCAAGACTACCCAGGAGCTATACTGATGACCACCAGCAAAGAAGAGGACACCTTCATGATCAAAGGTTCTGAAGTCAAACTCTGCCATGAACCTAGAAGAGTTCCAGGAGACAAAAGTTTATACACATCAGAAAATGGGAAGTTTGCAAGCTGGTAAATTTGACTTGTTTTAATATCGTTCTTTATTAAACCATGTAGGTATAATATCCAAGTTGAACAACACCGAAATGAACTTCTGGAACGTGTACCAAATAAAAAGAACAAACCTTGACATTCTATCACATTAAAATCATCCCACCGTATACAGCTGCCATTGTCATGGCCTAGAACTTTCCAAAGTAAAGTAATTAAGAATGTCCTCCGGGTACATATGCATTTAGTTAAATCGGATCTAAAACAATTGTTCTTAAAGCAGTCTTGCCGTATTCTTTAAGAAAATTGACAAACAGGGTTATTCACTAAAATGTGTGTGAATTGCTGTGAATTCAAAGTGATTTTATCCCAAAATAGCAAAAATAAAAACATAGCTACCATGAAAATTTCAGCAAGTTTGTGTAAAATGCAAAATTCACTTTAAATCACACCTTTGTTAATAACCCTAAATTGTGGCTGAGATAGAGTTTAACACTGCATCTTGCTATTGCCCAACAGCAGTCACAGTCAATGCTACCGTACTATATTTAAAAATGACTACTTATGTTGTTGATGACTAACTATTGAACTTGTATAAAAAACAAATGCATCTTATTTCCTATATTGTGCTATTCACCAACGTGTACTAAAACACATTTTAGTAGAGAAAGACCCTGTCTTTACAATGTATTGCTCTAACATTCCACCATTAAATTACTGGAAAGGAGAAATTAACAATCTGCTTCAATCCATTAAATAGCATTGCCTGTCTATTTATGCTCTTGATTAAATAAGAACATTGATTATGGCTGAAAATAATAGCTAGGCAAAGTATACAGGAAATGTCTCTGCGTCACTTCAATGCTGGGAGCCGAACACCAATTAGCAGAAATCAGGCAAACCACTAAAGTCATTACTTTTCAATGCTAGGAAATTTTTCAGGACCATTTCCATGACCTAGGCCAAAAAGTAGAAATTCTCTAGCCAAATAGTAAGTCAGTTTTCAACTCATGCCAAAATTTCATTTCACCCTAATGGAGAAAGCTGAAAAATGTCAAGCAATGTTTTCAAAAAAGCAGATCCAGACAAGGCTGGGGGCCAAATGACCACAAGCCAAAAGAAGAAGGGGAGAAAAAAAAATAAAAAATAAGCCATTCTGAAGACAGGAAAATAAATTAAATGTGGTCACTAACATTATTAGTTTAAAGCAATGGATAACATGTAAAACTGGAGCAGAGAAAGCACACACATTTATAAAGCTATAGGCTGACATATAGGTAAAAAAAGTTCTTTAGAGTTGGGCTCCATCAACTACTGTAGCCTGGTCACTGGTTTACTTATTGTATTGCATTGAAGTATACGTTTACAGATTTAGAACAAAGACAGATGTGAATACCCTATACTGAGTGCCATCTTAACAACATTATGGGCCCCTGGGCAAAGCAGTGCACTGGGGCCCTGTCTACACATAAATCACAGGAATAAAAAATTTAATTTATAGATAAAATTAAGCTTATATTTATTAGTACCTCCATCAAATTCAATACACTCATACAACACACACACACAGTCCGCTGCATTGAGGTGTGCAGTGTATGTATGTGTGTGAGGGATGCTGTGTTTGTGTGTCTCTGAGAGGTGGTGTGTGTGTGTGAGGAGTGCTGTGTATGTGTGGGGGGTGCTGTGTTTATGAGTGAGTGTGTGGAGTGTTGTGCATCAGAAGTGCTCTGTGTGTGTTGGGGGGGTGCTGTGTGTAGGTGTGTTGCAGAGTGTTTTTTTATTCTTTTTAATAATGCTATACATATATATTAAAGTCAGCCCTGGTGGTCCAGTGGTGGTAAGTTCTATGTAGCTTGCAGCTCCTCTGGCTGCCGGCTCTGCTGTCCTTCCGTGCGCAGAATGCGGTGTGGAATGTTGCTATGGTAACATTTGGCAACGCTCCACACAGCATGCTCGCGGGAGGAGCAATCTGCTACACACGTCCCTCTTCCCTTCTCCTTCCCTCTCTCCCCGATCGAAGGGCCTTTGGGCCAGTGAGCGAGATCTCTGATCTCCTCACCGGCCCAAGAGGCCTCATGGCCAGAAAACAGGGCCGGCTCTCCATGGTCTAGCAGGGGACATCAAATTATCTCCCCTGCTGGCCTCGGCACGCTGGGCTGTGCAGTGGGGCCCCCGGGCAACTGTCCAGCGTGCCCATGGGGAAAGGCGGCCTTGCCTATACATTTCCTACAGAAGGTGCTCTAGAGAATTACTATATTTCAGAATGACTGCATGTTAAATAAAACTAATACATGAAGGCACATTATGTAATTCTGAAAGTTACTCTTTTCTGCTATTTTTAACGGGCTGAAATTCTTGCTAAAAAAAGTCATAAAAAGCCTGTCTCTTGCAGCTTTGCAACTCGCGGTTGTGAGAGCAGGAGAAGGTTAAAAAGCCATTTCTCTGGTGGCACCATTATGTGATTTTTCCAACAGAGTATGCCAGGACCACTGAAAAGGAAAAACGATTTAACTTCATAATCTTGACTATTGTATTCCTACAAAACTGCAAGCAAAAAGGGACGGACAGTCTAAAGACAGCAGCTGTTTCATTTCATTACATGCAGTTCCAAAAATGGACACATGCATCTGGCACTAGAAGACCTCCAATATTTAGACTGGATTAGTCCTTTGGCCTTAGTTTGTATTATTTCCAATGATTCTGTTTGCAGTTCTTTTTGGTGGTTGTTTGTGTTTGCCGTCCACAGCCATTTTAAATTATTTCATCCATAAAGGCAGCTCTGGTGGGTGATACTAAGCTGTATTAATGCCGGAAGCACCAGCATGTTAACCAACTGAAGACCAAACACCGTTCTCCGCTCACTGCCATTTCCTTTGGGATCCCTAGTAGCAAAACATCTAGCCTGCATGACATTGAAAAGAGTACACATTCTATTGCACTAAACCTAACTCAACTTGCACTAAACTCCCCACCCCCCCTCAAGTATATATTTCCCTCAACCTCCCCCCCAAACCCACACCTGACCGCCTATTAGTATGAACCACCATCTCCTCCCAGTTATATGCACACCTTGTCCGGACCGAACTTCCAATGCTTAGTCACTTAACCACCTCACCTGCATTTAATAGCACCACACCCAAGCACTGAACTCCCACTTCACTATCTATATACGAACACCCTTCACCCGCTCATTTAATCTCCCATCTTTCCTTTATACACCACTCAGCCTGCCACATATACCTAATCTCACGTACAAGTTGAATAATTTTCCCATCAGGATATTTCCCCTAAATTTTCAAAATTTCAATACACTATAATTCAGGGTTTTGCAGTCACAGGCAACAGACGAACAGAGAGTAGTTCAGATTTTTTGTTCAGGAAGGGGGGGAATGAACTACATTCCCATGATGCTCAGCCAATTGGTTTCCTTTAATATAAGTGGACTACATTTCCTATGATAGTTATCTAGAAGTAAGAATGGGGTGGTTGATATAAGAGATGCATGTATAAAAGGCAGTGGTTAATGAAACAACAACCATAGGGACATCCTAGTGTTACCCCAGATATAGTTTTTCAGATCAGTACATCTTCTTGGCAATATAACATCGCAAGGCTAGATTTTAGAATGTCATTTCTTCTAAACAATGGAAAGCAAATGTGTGAACTGCTAACAAAAAAGGGCCCAATGTCTGAACTAGATCTTTACAGGGGGGTTTTCAAGGTTTGGAGGGGCAGAGAGAAAGTGGATTTAGAAGAAAATAATCTTAGGCAAAATAGAACACAAGTGAAAAATATAAATAAAGTCAAGGCGTATTGTGTCACCACATTCTTACACCCTCTGAAATATATATATATATAGTGTTGCACTCAGCAACCATAGGAATTGCAAAGCCTTACCGGGTTGGTTGCTTTCTCTTGAAACGTAGACGGATGACTGGGGCACCACTGAACATCCTGCCCAGGTACAAAGACTTTATACTTTTCTCAGTAAGAAATGGGACACAAGGTAAGATATCCTGCAACCAACAGTTTATGTTTAATTCAATGGCAGATGATTCATAGCATCCAAAATATAAAATATTTTTCTGCTCCTTATCAAGTGACCTATACATATTGCATGCATGTATTCTTCAACAGATCACATATTACCCCCTTCAAAGTGTACCTCGCAGGTATTCATATTGTGAGATAGTTTAACTGCTCCTCTACCATCACAATGGCATGTGTAGCTGCCAGGCGAGTTTACACAGGTCTGTTCACATCGGCCCTCTTTACATTCATCTATGTCTAGAGGACAAAAAAGGAAGAATAGAGTTAAAGGCATGCTATATTGATGTGATATGTATAGCTGTATCTTTTTCCAGCTGAAAATAATCTTGCGGATTTCTAAATATATACAAAATGTAAACCTGATTTCCATTACAACGCTATTATTAAAACGGTCTTGTGATACATCTTGCGAGTGTCCCAGTAGTTATTAACCCTACTTGTAAAATATTCTCTTACAGGTATATTATACATCATAACAATTGTATAAAATAGACTTGTTGCATATAATTTAATTTTTTTTAATCCTAAAAAACAAACAAACATTTTTTCCCCACAATAATTCCACAGATATTTGTGTACACTAATTAAATAAAAAAATAAAATAAAATCTGTTGATATAGGTATATTAATAAGAAATCTTAGAAAAATACTACACTGACACAAGCATGATATGTGATGAGACTGACGTCATCGATGTAAAGGAAATACCATAAAACTGCTTTGCCAGATTTCTATAGACAGTCTTTAGAGAAGGCAAAGATTACTCAGTGCTACACACAATTATTATTCTATTATACTACTTTTACAGTATTATCTATATAATATCCATTATATAGATAATATAGTTTGTTTTTATTCATTCAATGTACCTTGACAGCTTTTGGTCAATGCATCATACTTGTATCCTTCTTCACAAAGGCATGCATAGGTACTGGGCATATTCTTGCATTCTGCTGTTCCGCAGATACCTGGTGATTTAGTGCATTCATTGACATCTGCAACAGATAAACAGTATGTAAACATCACTTTACCACGAACAAGTTGAACTTATTGGAGTAGCTCCAAGACTCATCATAGAGAAGGAGTGTGTTGGCAGTGTGAACGCTAAGTGGAGTAGTAGCAAGTGACATAGTTATAGGATTAAATACAGTTTTCTTTTCTGACCCTCTGATTCCGATGAATGGATTTGTTGGTCTGTTCTGACACTTAGAACATTCATCTAAGAACATTCATCAATGAATCTGTATCTATTGGGCATTTGGGAATTGGAGGTTGAGATCCAACAATAATATTTCTAGCTTACGCCCAGTAAAACTCTAAAACCTATTTTGTGTACTGATGTTTGCATAGGAAAGCACTGATTCAATGCTTTCTTTGGGGGATTTGCAAGACAGACATCCTAATGCAAAGCGTGAGTACATCCAGTGTTGTTTCATGGAGGTAAACCCAAACTGCAGGAACCGCCTCTAGAGACAGTCTTAAAGGACCACTATAGGCACCCAGACCACTTCAGCTTAATGAAGTGGTCTGGGTGCCAGGTCCAGCTAGGATTAACCCTTTTTTCTATAAACATAGTAGTTTCAGAGAAACTGCTATGTTTATAATAGGGTTAATCCAGCCTCTAGTGGCTGTCTCATTGACAGCTGCTAGAGGTGCTTCTCATTGTGATTTTCACAGTGAGAAGACACCAGCGTCCATAGGAAGCATTGAGAATGCCTTCTTATGGACTGGCTGAATGCGCGCGAGGCTCCTGCACATTCAGCCGATGATGTCACTTTGGAGGAGGAGAGGAAGAGGAGAGTTCCCCGCCTGGCGCTGGAGAAAGAGATAAGTTTAACCCCTTCCTCTCCATCCAGCCCGGCGGGAGGGGGATCCTGAGGGTGGGGGCACCCTCAGGGCACTATACTGCCAGGAAAACGAGTATGTTTTCGTGGCACTATAGTGGTCCTTTAACCTTGCAATGTAAGCAATGCAGTTTCTATAAATTGGCAATTTTTTAAATTGCAGAACTAAGGGGGGGGGGGGGGGGGCAGGGACATTGCCCCCTAACTACTACAATGAAATAAAGTGTTCTAAGTTCTTATAGTGTCCGATTAAGATGAACCTTTAATGAAAAGCTCCCTTTTAAGCATTTTACCACCCAATGTGTATTTGCAAACATATTATTTTAATCTAACCAAACTACAGTAGGTTTGTCTATAATTGCCACTATGAGTGTGTTTAAAAGAGGAGGTGACTATCTTGAAACTTCATCACATATCTCAAACCATTCTGTTGCGTGGACCTTTTACTGATTGATGCTGGGTTATTATGGAGGAAACAAAACGAATCCAATTGTATATATTCCCATTTCCATGTTATTAGATGAATATTCACTGTTTACGTGATTTGTATTGAATACATCCTGCACCTTTTTTTTTTGTGTGGTTTAGTAAATAGCCTCATCAGTATTTGCATGCTACAACAACAAAAAATTAAAAAGAAGTCCCTTATTGTAGAATGCCACCTGGTTAACGGAATCAAAATGATCTATTTAAAGGGTTACTACAACCAAACACTAACAACGTTTTAATAAAGCACTGCTTTGGGTTAAAGTAATGCAATTTAACAAATAGAGCTAAAAGTTAGCCTGGGTCCCAGGCTGAGGCCTACATTCTCCCTGCAGCCCAATCCTACTCTGGTGATATTACTCCTCCTTACTGCTGAGGGAGGAATGTCCTTGAGGAAGGACTGAGAGGATTAGTTGGGTGGCACAGAAGGGATGGTTGGGGAGGGGGAGCGCTTGCTGTCATTGGTTGTCTGTCACCAGCATGCCATATGTGCTCATAAGAGATGCCCAATTTTAACATTAGTCAGCCTGGATAGTGAAACGCTGCACATACTGCTCCAAGCACTAGAACCACTTCAGATCACTGAAGTAGTCATGGTGCTTGGAGTAACTCTCTACATTTTACTTCATTTATTAACCATTTGTTTATTATACGAAATGCAGTTAATGTTCATGGATATTTCAACATCCAATTGCTTTGAACTGTTAGAGTGTGATCTCCCTCCCCGGTCCGCAGGCACACTGCTGACAGCCGGCAGGGGAGGGAGTGAGAGAGGACCCAGGAGCTCTTACCACGGCAACCACGGCAACGCTCCAAATCTCACGAGAGTCAACTCTAGCCCTGTAGCTGGGCTAGAGTTCACCTCACCACCACCGGACCACCAGGGAATCCCACTGGACCACCAGGGAACGACATATGTCCCCCTCCTCATCAATTAAGGTAAGGGGGGAGGGGGGACATGAATACATTAATTTTAAATAAATTAAAAAAAAAAAAGCCTCCCTACCCTCCTTACCCCCCATACACACACTACCACACACTGCCCCAGAAACACTGCCCCCCATACACACACTGCCCCAGAAACACTGCCCCCCCATACACACACTGCCCCAGAAACACTGCCCCCCATACACACACTACCACACACTGCCCCAGAAACACTGTCCCCCATACACACACTACAAACACTGCCCCCCATACACACTGTCCCCCATACACACACTACAAACACTGCCCCCCATACACACACTACACACACTGCCCCACAAACACTGCCCCCATACACACACTGGCCCACAAACACTGCCCCCATACACACACTGCCCCACAAACACTGCCCCCATACACACACTACACACACTGCCCCACAAACACTGGCCCCCATACACACACTGCCCCACAAACACTGGCCCCCATACACACACTGCCCCACAAACACTGGCCCCCATACACACACTACAAATACTGCCCCCCATATACACACTACACACATTGTCCCACAAACACTGCCCCCATACACACACTGCCCCACAAACACTGGCCCCCATACACACACTACAAACACTGCCCCCCATATACACACTACACACACTGCCCCCCATATACACACTACACACACTGCCCCCCATATACACACTACACACACTGCCCCACAAACACTGCCCCCATACACACACTACACACACTGCCCCCATACACACACTGCCCCATACACACACTACAAACACTGCCCCCCATACACACACTACACACACTGCCCCACAAACACTGCCCCATACACACACTACACACACTGCCCCACAAACACTGCCCCCATACACACACTACACACACTGCCCCACAAACACTGCCCCCATACACACACTACACACACTGCCCCCATACACACTACACACACTGCCCCCATACACACACTACACACACTGCCCCAGAAACACTGCCCCCCATACACACACACTACAAACACTGCCCCCATATACACACTACACACATTGCCCCACAAACACTGCCCCCATACACACACTACACACACTGCCCCACAAACACTGCCCCCATACACACTACACACACTTCCCCCATACACACACTACACACACTGCCCCAGAAACACTGGCCCCCATACACACACTACAAACACTGCCCCCCATACACACACTACACACACTGCCCCACAAACACTGCCCCATACACACACTACACACACTGCCCCCATGCACACTACACACACTGCCCCCATGCACACTACACACACTGCCCCCATGCACACACTACCCCCATGCACACACTACCCCCATGCACACTACACACACTGCCCCAGAAACACTGGCCCCCATACACACACTACAAACACTGCCCCCCCATACACACACTACACACACTGCCCCACAAACACTGCCCCCATACACACACTACACACACTGCCCCACAAACACTGGCCCCATACACACACTACAAACACTGCCCCCCATACACACACTACACACATTGCCCTACAAACACTGCCCCCATCCACACACTACCCTACAAACACTGCCCCCTATACACACACTACCCTACAAACACTGCCCCCTATACACACACTACCCTGCAAACACTGCCCCCTATACACACACTACCCCACAAACACTGCCCCATGCACACACTACCCCACAAACACTGCCCCATGCACACACTACACACACTGCCCCACAAACACTGCCCCCATACACACACTACACACACTGCCCCACAAACACTGCCCCCATACACACACTACACACACTGCCCCACAAACACTGCCCCCATACACACACTACACACACTGCCCCACAAACACTGCCCCCATACACACACTACACACACTGCCCCACAAACACTGCCCCCATACACACACTACACACACTGCCCCACAAACACTGCCTTATACACACACTACACACACTGCCCCACAAACACTGCCCCCATACACACTGCCCCACAAACACTTCCCCCATACACACACTACACACACTGCACCACAAACACTGCCCCCATGCACACACTACACACACTGGCCCACAAACACACTACACACACTGCCCTCATACACACACTACACACAATTGCCCCACAAACACAGCCCCCATACACACACTGCCCCACATACACACTGCCCCACAAACACTGCCCCACAAACACTGCCCCACAAACACTGCCCCACAAACACTGCCCCCATACGCACACTACAAACACAGCCCCACAAACACTGCCCCCATGCACACACTGCCCCACAAACACTGCCCCCATACAAACACACACTGCACACACTGCCCCCATACACACACTACACACACTGCCCCCCATACACACACTGCAAACACTGCACACACTGCCCCACAAACACTGCCCCCATACACACACTACACACACTGCCCCACAAACACTGCCCCCATACACACACCGCCCCAAACACACACACACACTGCCACCCTCACACACACACACACACACGCTGCAGCTCTCTCACACACACACTGCCCCACACATACACTGTCCCCTAACACACACACTGCAACCCTGACATACACTGCCGCCCTCACGCACTCGCACTTCACCACTCACACACACACACACACACTGCCCCCATACACACACTGCCCCACAAACACTCCCCCACAAACACTGCCCCCATACACACACTGCCCCACAAACACTCCCCACATACACACACTGCACACACTGCCCCCATACACACACTGCTCCACAAACACTGCCCCCATACACACACTGCTCCACAAACACTGCCCCCATACACACACTACACACACTGCCCCGCAAACACTGCCCCCATACACACACCGCCCCAAACACACACACACACTGCCACCCTCACACACACACACACACACACTCTCTCACACACACACTGCCCCACACATACACTGCCCCCTAACACACACACTGCAACCCTGACATACACTGCCTCCCTCACGCACTCGCACTTCACCACTCACACACACACTGCACCTTTTACACACACTTCACCCCTAACACATACCACTGCTCCTATGCCCAATATCCCCGCAGACCCCAGGTAAGTTGTCAAACTGTTCTTAAACGGTTTGACTACTTACTCTGGGATGGGATCCTGGCACTACTGGCGCCATAACTACTACACTGAGCTGTAGTGGTTATTGTGCCTAGATTATTTCTTTAAATAGTCTACAAGTGCCCCTCCCGAGATCAGGTTCTGGATCCGCCACTGCATACACACACACCTATCTATATCTATATACAGACACAGTTGAAAAATACCAAATGGCAGTGAAGATTTACAGCTGCTTATAGTTTTACATGAAGCTTCCTCTTTTGAGGTTATAAAACTTAGTAAAGTGTTGTTCTATACAATAACCCCATTGTTTGTTTACCTAACCCGCCTCTAGTGAATGCATTCAAAAATGTTAATAAATAAAAATCACTAGTTATTTGTATGTGGCATCTGCCTCCTATATACAGTTTTAAGGAATATGTACAGCTATAACTCTGTATGTTTATCAATTTGCATATCTACATAAACAGTGATAATATGTATTTATTGCTGGGTCTGAAAGGTACATTGCAGTGATACATTCGTCACCTGGAACATGTTAAAGAGAGGCCCAGTGCTGGCTAATAACATGAAAGATTCGGAGCACATAGCATACAGCAGCTACTAACATGTTTAGACTTGTTTGCAGTTTCTTTCACGATAATTCTGAAATCAACAATCCTCCAATATGACACTAGCCAAGCCATGGCAGTTAATCTTTCCTCTACTGCAAACCCATTAAACTCCTGTAAATGATACTTTACTGGCTAATGCCACTAGAGGAAGCAAAATCAAGGGTTTATTACGCTTAAAGCACTATAAGGAATGTCGTCCTTGGCAATACTCATCATCTTGTTTTTTTACATTTTATTAAGAATAATATGATATGCATGAATAATTACATAGTAAAATATTTTTCCTTCGAAGGAAATTGCTATATTTGTATTTCTGTTAACTAATCCAGTGACTTTTACAAAGATTTTTGACACACGGAAACCATGCTCTCAGGAATAATATATATATACACACACACACACACACACACACACACATATATATATATATATATATATATATATCCATCCTGATGAAAGCCCATGTATTGGGGCTGAAAAGTCGATATTTTTAAATGATCTAGAATAAAAGTTATATTTTATTTTTACTATCATCAAGTCCTTGGAGTGCAGTCATTTCCAATAATTGTTTATATATACACACACACACATATATATATATATATATATATACACACACACACATTGCATATTGTATATATCTTATTTTATATATACACACACACCAACATCTATCTACAGTTGCAAGAAAAAGTATGTGAACTCTTTGGAATGATATGGATTTCTGCACAAATTGGTCATAAAATGTCATCTGATCATCATCTAAGGCACAACAATAGACAATCACAGTCTGCTTAAACTAATAACACACAAAGAATGAAATGTTGCCATGTTTTGTAATGTAAACATTCACAGTGCAGGTGGAAAAAGTATGTGAACCCCTAGACTAATGACATCTCCAAGAGCTAATTGGAGTGAGATGTCAGCCAACTGGAGTCCAATCAATGAGATGAGATTGGAGGTGTTGGTTACAGCTGCCCTGCCCTATAAAAAACACACACCAGATATGAGGGGGCGTGGCCTACAGAACGAGCAAGCAGACGTGTCTCCCCTGAGCTCCGTAAGGCCCGGGAGAATAATCGACAAAAGAGCCGCGAAAATAGCGATCCCGAAGTTAAAAAGATACCCCCCACACATAGTGACAATGGGGCGCAAACATAAATGAACTCACCAACAAGAAGCTCCCCGGCAGCAAGATATTCGGCTTTCCTTCGAGAGGCCGCCGGCACAGCGCCAGACCAAAATGGCGCCGGAGGAGCAGGGGACGCCGGAGCCTTCAGAGGCCTCCCAGGAGGAGGAAGATCCGACGAGCTCGCCATGCTCCAGAGCGGAGTCTAGCCTATCTGAGGCCGAGGAGGATGAGACACCCTCCACAAAAGGAGACATCAGGAGGCTACTGACCGACCTCAGGAAGGTCTGGAAGGAAGACCTACAGGCAGCTCAGGCTGAAATAGGGATGATCCGTCACAGGGTGCAGGAAATGGAGGACAGAGAGGCATCCATAGCTCAACACATACAATCCACAGACAACAGACTAGAAAGCCTCTCCTCCCAGGTACAACAACTGACCCAAGCAGGGACCACATTAGAAACACGCCACAGACAAAAAAAAACTGCGTCTCAGAGGCGTCTCAGAACAGATACCTGATGAGATGATACTTACATTTGTAAGAGACTTAACAAACACTATGGGCATCACGGACACCCCTGCACAACATACCATAAGATCAGCATTCAGAGTGAGAAAGTCTGCTGCGGCTCCAAGCAACGCGCCTAGAGATATAATAGCCGTAACCAGAGATATCTCAGTAAAAGCAGAGATTATGAAACGATCCAGGGAAGGGGGACTGGTACAACACAAGGGCCAAGTGGTCTCAATATATGCGGACATACCGTTCTCTGCTCTAGCGGAAAGGAGGAAGCTGGCCTCAACCGCCAGGCAACTAAGAGAACACTCCATAAGGTATCGCTGGGGGCAGGGGGGATCACTAGTAGTGACCAGTGGAGACGCAACTACAACACTGCCGTCGGCAGAAGATCCTGAGCCCCTGCTGCAGAAACTTGGGCTCCCACCTCGTATACGAACACCCGCTGAAGAGACACAAGCAGAGTCACCCAAAAGAAACCGAGAGCCCACAGCCAGCGGCACCCCTGAGTCCCGGCAAAGATTGCTCTCACCGGCCAAACAGACACCCCACAATGAAAGGCAAGGACACCAGCTCAAGCAAACCGCGACATGTAGACGGACAACTCAAGGTTCAGAGACTCACATACCAGAAACCCTGTGGGCTCAACACAAAGAGCTACTGAAGCCTGCTGAACTTTCCCAGGCGCCGGGGCTCATATCACTCCAGCACAGCACGCTCAGAAATATCGACAGATGTATGCTCAGACACAGAACTATTCCCACCAAGTTTTCCTGTATTTGGGATATTTCCAGACTCCCATCACACATTCATATTGTTTTTATTGTGCATACCTATGCCTCACGTAACTTCACAATGTCTTGTAAATTGTTCTTTATGACATATACAGTCAAATGTGCCACTTCATCAGTGCTCAATTACCTTACCCATAATATGGTAAAGATGTTTAATGCAAAAAATTTCAATAAATTTCAAATTGGAAAAAAAACAAAAAACACACACACCAGTTCTAGGTTTGCTTTTCACAAGAAGCATTGCCTGATGTGAATGATGCCTCGACCTACCATTAAGAATTGTTGACTTGCATAAAGCTGGAAAGGGTTATAAAAGTATCTCCAAAAGCCTTGCTGTTCATCAGTCCACGGTAAGACAAATTGTCTATAAATGGAGAAAGTTCAGCACAACTGCTACTCTCCCTAGGAGTGGCCGTCCTGTAAAGAGGACTGCAAGAGCACAGTGCAGACTGCTCAATGAGGTGAAGAAGAATCCTAGAGTGTCAGCTACAGACTTACAAAAGTCACTGGCAAGTGCTAACATCCCTGTTAGCGAATCTACAATATGTAAAACACTAAACAAGAATGGATTTCATGGGAGGATACCACAGAGGAAGCCACTGCTGTCCAAACAAAACATTGCTGCACGTTTACAGTTTGCACAAGAGCACCTGGACGTTCCACAGCAGTACTGGCAAAATATTCTGTGGACACATGAAACCAAAGTTAAGTTGTTTGGAAGAAACACACAACACTATGTGTGGCGAAAAAGAGGCACAGCACACCAACATCAAAACCTCATCCCAACTGCGAAGTATGGTGGTGGGGGCATCATGGTTTGGGGCTGCTTTGCTGCGTCAGGGCCTGGACGGATTGCTATCAAAGGAAAAATGAATTCCCAAGTTTATCAAGACATTTTGCAGGAGAACTTAAAGCCATCTGTCTACCAGCTGAAGCTCAACAGAAGATGGGTGTTGCAACAGGACAATGACCCAAAGCATAGAAGTAAATCAACAACAGAATGGCTTAAACAGAAGAAAATAAGCCTTCTGAAGTGGCCCAGTCAGAGTCCTGACCTCAACCCGATTGAGATGCTGTGGCATGACCTCAAGAAAGCGATTCACACCAGACATCCCAAGAATATTGCTGAACTGAAACAGTTCTGTAAAGAGAAATGGTCAAGAATTACTCCTGACCGTTGTGCACGTCTGATCTGCAACTACAGGAAACGTTTGGTTGAAGTTATTGCTGCCAAAGGAGGTTCAACCAGTTATTAAATCCAAGTGTTCACCTACTTTTTCCACCTGCACTGTGAATGTTTACATGGTGTGTTCAATAAAACATGGCAACATTTCATTCTTTGTGTGTTATTAGTTTAAGCAGACTGTGATTGTCTATTGTTGTGACTTAGATGATGATCAGATCACATTTTATGACCAATTTGTGCAGAAATCCATATCATTCCAAAGGGTTCACATACTTTTTCTTGCAACTGTATATCTGTATACACACACACACACTAGAATAATATTTTTTTTTTTCATCATTTGTTTTACATTTTCACATTTAGTGGACTATCCTACACGTGACATCATATGGCTCAAACTTACCCTCACAGGTTTTGTTGTTTTCAAGTAGTTGGTAGCCACTTGGACACAAGCAATGGTATGTTCCGTTCTCGTTAACACAGTAGTGACTGCAGTCTCCATTTAAGACGTTACATTCATTTACATCTGCAGCAAAGATCACAAGAGAATGTTAGATGGTCTATTACGAGAAATTGAGTAAAACTGGCTAGCTGAAATAGAACAACCATAATAATTTTCTAAATAAAATGGGGTCAAGACATCAAAATGCTTTAATCAGCTTCAAAATAGAAAATATTTAAAAATTATATTTAAAAGGACACTAGATGCATTCAGTACCAAGCTTTCATTGTGAAATTAATCCAAAATATTGGTTTGTTTTATTAATATAGATAACTAATTAAAAAGTATATTTGTGACTGGAACAAACATTTAGGGTTTGGGTTGGCACAGAAGGGAATAAATAGATTAGACTCAAATACGAAACCTATGTAAGTGCATATATTACTGTAACAACTAAAATTCTGATTGTCGGGGGGCGTGGCCAAGCGACTGAGCTGAATGGCCGCATTGTCTCAGAGCTCCGGGACACGGCTAGAAATTGTGACATCTTACCGAAGCAAAAACCCGACCGAGATAACCGGCGAGGCAGGGGTGAGACCTGAACCACATAATGGGTCGGAAAAACAAAAAAATAAAACCCGACAAACCTCACCTTGGCCAGGACATCGGCGCACTCCTCAGACAGGCACACCAGGCCACTAGGCCCAATATGGCCGACTACTCTGGGGCCTATTCAGACCTGTCCGACGACCAATCACTGGACGACGAGGTGGCAGCGCCGCTGGCGAGACCACCACCAGCCGCTCCACTGCTCAGCCCAGACAAGGATCAGGTGACAACGGCAGTGCTTAAAGACCTGCTGGCGGGCTTACAACAAACCATACTGGCAGATATGGCGAACCTGCGTGCGGACCTCCGGGGCCTGACAGGCCGGCTGGGTGCGGCGGAAACTACTGCAGGGGAACATACATGGCAAATAGCCTCAATGCAGCAAACAATACTGGGGCTCAAAAAGCAAAACGAAATTTATGACACCAGATTTGCTACACTAGAGGATGCGAGACGTAAGAACAATTTGAAAATTAGGGGGGTCCCGGAAATCCTACACACGGAGGAATTGCCTCACATGCTGAGACGCCTCGCAGCGGCGCTCCTACCCCCAAGACAGGCGAAATCCCTGTCCCTAGAAGACTGCTTCCGCATTCCGAAAGCACCCAAGGCCCCAGCAACAGCCCCAAGGGACTTAATAGTCCACTTACGCAGCGGACGGGACAAAGCAGCAATGCTCGCAGCCCTCAGGAACCAAGACCCCTACAACTTGGAAGGAATGCAGCTCACCTTCTATCCAGATTTATCTGGAGGCACCTTGGCGTGGCGGAGAACCCTCAGGCCCTACACCACTATTCTCCGGCAGAACGGTGTACAATACCGATGACGGCACACGAGAACCCTACTGATCCTCCAAGGAGAAACACGGCATACAGTCCGCGACATCGCTGAAGCAAAGGCCACACTGCACACACTGGGACCATCTCTAGACTCACTGCCGTCAGGTGACTCTCAAAGAGGAGAGACTGCAACACAACGCTGGGACCCGGCGAAAGTGACCGTATTCGTCCCACGACAGCCCCCTGCGGTCCGACATGCGGAAGGGACTACCTGAACCCTCATTACTGCCATGTTATGTCTAATTACAAGCAACAACCCTAAGTTACACTTACTTGGCAAACCATTTTTGGTAAAATGGTTGGCAAAAGCATTTTTTGGTTTTACCTAGTTTGAGCACCACACTCACTCCTATAATCAGACTACCTGACCCCCCCCCCCCTTAACCTCGACTGAACTTCCAGCTGACCGGCGCAAGCAGCCCCTAAACCAGGCGCTGCACCCCTAGCTCCAACGACAGACCATACGCACCGGTTTAACATCGTAACGCAGACCTACTTACCGCACACCGAGGCTCAAAAGGGTACACAACCAGGTACCATAGCCTAAAACTAAGCCACACAAGCCTCATTACATAGGCTTCACCATGGCTAGAAATTAACATAAAATGGGTATGTCAGACACAATAGGCATCCAACACACACTCTGTTTTGGCACACATACCCTCTTAGAACGACAATCACACGACTCACACTTATAAGAATAAAAAAAAAAAAAAACTGTGCGGACCTTCTCTCAGCCACGTTGTGCATGTATATGTATGTTTAGCCCTGGAATGCTATTGTGGCACCATGGGCCCGTTTGTTAACTTGCGCACTGCAAAAATAAAGAATTAAAAAAAAAAATTCTGATTGTCACAGGCCTCTCACCAGGGAGATTCAGCTAGGTTTACCTGGGCACAGTAAGAATGAGTTTTCAGAATAGTTTTAGTTGTGTATATATGTGTTTATAAACTTGGGGTAACATTCAACAGTAGTCTTATTTATAATTTTATGTCAAGACACAGAGGCTCATATTGCTTAACCTTTTCTTTACTGTCCACCAATAGCAGCAAAGAATACTAATAGTAAGAAAAATGGTATCTATAGTGATAGGCCACTCCTAAACCAAGTCCCAGTATAATAGTCAGCACCTCCCAACATATTTCCTCTTTATTTGCTGCTCCACACAAGATAAGTACAACAAATTGTACTCTTACCAATAACGGTGTGCCCTTATCTGTTTTGATTAATTATCTTATTATTTCTTATAGAAAAAAATTGATCATAATAAGTTAAAATATATTACCATTGAGCCCAGGGTTCCAGACCTTCCTTTGGGGAATTATTACATTTAGGTCTCCTCTCTCTTGAGCTTTACTTTATTGCTCCTATTTTCATATCGTTTATTCTCTCATTTTTTGCTTTTTGGGTCTCCCCCTTTCGCCCTGACTGTTTGGCAACCCATTTGCGCTTGTTTCCGCACTTCTGTTCGGCTAGTTTTGTGTCTGAGTTAACCACTTTCGGCTAAACTCACCACGAATCAGTGTCGTTCCTTAGTTTGACCGGCCTATAGTACCGTTCAACTATTTGGCTTTTGTTCGACTTTTTTGCAGTATACTGACCGTTCATCAGTTTGTTCCCACAATTAGTCCTGTTTCGCCGAACGTTCGGTTCGTGAATTGGACGCATTAACAGGATTTTGCAGCGAATCTCGCGAGAATGGCTGCAGCCATTTTCTGACCGTCCATCCTTCTGGCTCTGTGCTTCAACCTCGTGTCTCTCCCGGTCTGGGCCCTGGTGAGCTCCCCTATCTCTCCCTCTCTGGTGTATCAAGTCTGGGGTGACTAACTCCTACTAGCCTGCACTGTTACATTTTTTTTTAATACAGCTTGTTCAGGGTCTAGTATTTTATTTAGTGGATCTCACAGCATACAATATGCCCAAGTCTAAGGTGCCTGCCTGCCACCCTTCCCCTGGTGAGATGGATATGCCTCAGGGCTTGGGGAACCCCTTTTCAATTTCTAGTTCTCCTTCATCAGTGGTTGACCCTATGTCTCTGCCTGATGAGGCTTAGTCCCTGACACCATTATGGTAGCTATGGGCTCTATGTCTTCTGCCCTCTAACAGACCATCTCCCAGGCCTTACTTGCATGCCCACTGGCCGCAGAAAGTTTGGGCCCACCGATGCGCCAAACACGTCCTGGCTCTGACCTTTCAGGGGACGCACCCAAAAAGGCTACTGCCAAATCCAGGCACTTAACTCCCTCTGCCTCCAGAACCCATATGACTGGTGAACCTGACATCACCCATGATAGCGTGCCTGTATCATGCAAAAGTGTCTTTCCACGCCAGGCAGAACGGGCACGGCAGTGGAAATGTGCTAGAGCACAACCTGAGAGCGATTCAGACTCAGAAATCGGGTCTAGTGAGGAGGCTGGTGCTGTGTCCTTGAGTGACTCTGAAAATGAGCTATGTGAGCAGGGCATCGACCTTTCGAACCCCGCGCAGTCGGGGGTGGCTGTGAGTGGCTCTCGGAGTAACTCCCCCGCTACTGCGTGCTCCACTCTCCTGGATCCATCTGGGGAACCCATTTTCGACCCGGATGATCTCTATCACCCGTGGTCGCCTGAATGGCTCCCACTGGACCATGTGGCACGTTACTTAATAAACTGGGTATGACGCCCCCCAAGTAAGGTGGCACGGAGTAAGCTCAGGGCCAAATGCCCACCGCCTTTGGTACCTAACAGAGTCTGTGAGATCCCAGTAGTCGACCCCAAAATGACCCAATTCCACTCTAAATTGGGGTGGAACCCTCGCAAGGGTCTGGACTCTGCACTTAAATCGTGCCAAGATAAACATCTGGACATATCTGGTCCCTTGGCAAAATTGTTCGACCTGGCTGAAGATGCCAGAGCGGAAAACAGGCAGTTTGACCCGGAAGAACTCCGTGGCTGTGTACAGAGAGCAATCTGCATAGTGGGCAGTGTTAACACCTCCCTGTCCATAGAACGTCGAAAAGCCATTCTCTTTAAAATAGAGCCAAAACTGTCCAATCTCGCCCTCACCGAGGCGGGCAAAGATGCACAGGGCCTCTTGTTTGGGGACTCTATTTTTTGTTGCGTTTTGTGAGAGCTACTACAGCCCTAGATAAAATCCAATCCTCCATTTCAAGGGCGGGTCTCTACCAGGGCCGACAGATTTAGGGGTCGTCTGTCCGGCCGTTTAAACTACAACACTCGTAGCTCGGGACAAGGCTCCTACACTCAGCGACCCCCCTATCAGGAGGCGAGAAACCGGTCCCCCTTCTTGCGGAAGGCCATGGCGATCCAGAGGCTTCAGAGGAACTCCGGTTCCAGACACCCTTACGGTAAGCTTACATCTAACTCAGGTTTCTTCCCATATTTGTGTAGGGTGTAGACTCCGTCAATTTTTTCCACACTTTGTCAGCCATCATCTCCAATGCTTGGGTTCTGGCCACCGTTCGGGGTTTCCACATAGAATTGGTCGACACTCCTGGTCACATCCCCCCTCCTCACTCAACTTTGTTCTCTGTAAGCGACAGTGTCTTGATAGACGTGGAATTGTTGGTCCTTCACAAAAAAGGGGCAATAGAAGTAGCCCCCACGTCCCCCGCAGGGATACTCAGCAACTTTTTCCTAGTGAAAAAGAAGGGCGGACAGCTGTGCCCAGTTATCAATCTCCGTCCCCTCAACGCCTTGGTGCGCTACTGCCACTTTAAGATGGAGGGCATCCACCTCATGAGGGACATACTCCTTCGCGACGACTGGATGGCAAAATTGGATCTGAAGGACTGATACTTGGCGGTCCCAGTGGCAAAGACGTCAAGGGACTTACGTTTCTTCTGGAAGGGCGACACCTGGCGCTTTACAGGTCTTCCTTTTTGGACTCTGTCGGCACCTTGGTGCTTCACGAAGTTGATGTGCCCGGCCATGGCTTGGTTGTGCAGTCGAGGAGTTTGACCGATTGCTTGGAGGAAATCCTGATCATTGCACAGGATCACTCCGTCCTCCTGCGGCACCTGCAATGGACGATAGACCTCCTCTCTCGCCTGGGTTTCCTTCTCAACTGGGAGAAGTCCTGCCTGTCTCCTTTGCGATGCATTGGGTTCCTCGGGTTCACCGTAGACTCCAGAGCGGAGTCACTGACCCTTCCTCCGTCCAAGATTCGGACCATCCACAAGGAATTACGCTGCGCACTGGCACACCCCAGATACCACTACGCCATCTGGCACAGATTATTGGCCTCCTGGCATCCTCAATCCAAGCGATGTTCCCGGCGCCTCTCCATTACCGTGCCCTCCAGCGCCTGAAGATTGCACACCTCCGCAAAGGAGCATCCTATGCAGACATGGTCCCTCTTGACACAGAGACACAAGATGAATTGACCTGGTGGATCCACAACCTCTCGGCTTGGAATGTCAAGGCCATCTTCGGTTCCCAACCGGAGTTCAAAGTGGATTCGGACGCAAGTCTTCATGGTTGGGGTGCCCATTGCAACGGTGTGATTAGCGGAGGATATTATTCTGACGGACAGCAGCGACTGGAGATTGGACGTAGGGGTGTTCTCCGCTATCTCGTCTCTCTGGGGTCCTTTTGCCATCGACCTCTTCGCATATCGGCTCAATACCCAATTACCACGGTTCTACAGCTGGCGTCCGGATCCGGCTGCAGAGGCAGTGGACGCCTTCCTGCAAGACTGGACTGGCTCGCTCCTTTATGCTTTCCCTCCATTTGCCATGATCCCTTGGGTCCTGCTCCAAGTTCGCCGCCAACTGACCGAACTGATTCTGCTGATCCAGTTTTGGGGGACTATCATGGTTTCCACAGCTCCTGGAACTGGCAGTGGAAGTGCCGAGGCTGGTACCATCTTACCTGGACCTTCTGCTGGATACATCGGGCCAGCGACACCCTCCCCAGCTGGATGGGTCATTGCATGGAGGATTTCAGGTGGTCCCTGGGAAGTCCAGGGGGTTTCGGATGCAACTCGACGCCTCCTGGCAGACGCATGGGCTCCCGGTACTAGGCGATCATATGGAATCACTTGGAGAACTTGGGCTGGCGTCTGGCTCGGAACATGGAACCCGTTTCGGCACCTGTGACTGCAATCCTTTGATTCCTCACCTTGTTATTCGGGGCTGGTTGTGCATATCGCACGATTAACTTTTACAGATCGCCATTTCCTCGGCTCTTCAGGGTTTTGACGGCTGTCCCGCAGGCAAACACCCTTTGGTGTGCCGTTTGCTTCGGGGCTCACGACTGTCGAGCCCTCCTAGGCCTCGATACTCTTCTACTTAGGACGTCTCCTGCGTATTGTCTCTTTAATTCCTGGTCTCCTAACTCCTGACCTCTCCTTACAACAATTGTCAGACAAATTGGACTCCCTTTTTTGCCTCATTTCATGCAAACGGGTTTCAGATGTTCGTGCCCTGGACTACGATGCTCGGTCTTTCACTCCAGAAGGGGTGGCATTTAACATCTCCAGACGCACTAAGACGGCTATTCGGTCGGTATCGTATCAGAGTTTTCCAGTTGCTCCGGCATTGTGTCTGGTGGTTTGTTTGCGTGAGTATGAGCTTTGGACAAGTGCACATCGTTCGGTATGGTCTCCACAACTTTTTCTCTTGGTTCCTCAACCATTTTCCCCTACCATGTCCAGTGCTACCTTGGCTCGCTGGGTGAAATGGGTGAAATGGGCGATATTGCTGGCTGGTGTGGATACGTCCATCTTTAGCGCCCATTCCTCCCGGGGGACATCAGCCACGTCTATGGTGGTTTTGGTGGTGCGTCTGGAAGACTTGATTAGGATGGCAGACTGGTCCCATGAGTCCACATTTCGCGAATTTTATTTTGGAACGGTCCCTCGCATTTATTCATCGGTGGTTGGTCAGCTTTAAACTTGCAATATGAGCCTTCGTGTCTTGACATAAAATTACATGATTTTGCTATTTCATGACTAAAAGTCATGATTTTATGAAAGACACGGAGACTAGTATTGTCCCACCCTTTTATGTTTCTCTCACTAGATTCTCCCTCCCTGTTGCCCTCTCTCTCTCATATAGGATTCCAGGGTGTGGTAGGTATTTGTGGTGCGCACTTTGTTTATGTAACCATTTATGTTCACATGTGGCTCGGCTATGTTTCATGTTTTGTCATGAGGTTTTTTGCTATGTGGGTACTGTGCCCTTCTATCTATCGATATGATGTGTCTTGGCATGTGCACTTTGGTTCAAGTATCGATTTAACTGTTGGGCTCCTGTTTTTTGTGTTTTCACAGGTTGATTCAGTGCTGCTTGAGGGTCCTCACTGCTTCCTGCAAAAATTCAACTTGTTTGCTGGATGTCTATGGATTGTCCTATGATGGGATCCTCTACAGTGGCGTTTTCTGATTCTGTGATGGATTGGTCCCAGTACGTTTATTTGTTCCTGTTTGATGTTAGTTATTGTGTCGCATCTCCAAAGAAAGAGGAAATATGTTGGGAAGTGCTGACTGTTATACTGGGATTTGGTATGGGAGTGGCTTATCACTACGGTTACCATAATTTCTTACTGTTTGTATTCTTTGCTGCTATTGGTGGACAGTAAAGAAAGGGATAAGCAATACTCGCCTCCGTGTCTTTCATAAAATCATGACTTTTCGTCATGAAATAGCAAAACCATGTAATTAACCAATTAATGTAAAGAAGCAAAGTATGTTTAAATACCATTGTTACAAGTTTTTCCTTTCCATCCCTTATTGCAATAACAGTGAAAATCTCCCTTCAGGTCCACACACAGAAACGAGCCAACTTTGTCACAAGGATTTGTAGAACACTGGTCTGGTAAATCTGTGAAATAATAGTAAATAGTAGTTTAGTAATGCAGGCAAAGTTTTAACTTAAAACAATTTACAATGTCACAAAAAACACTAACCACTACAAAGAACCACTCTGCCAGTTCAACATTATAAATAAACCAAGCAATATTCATGGACACACTCTGCATCGATCTACCTGGAAGGGAAACTGAGTACCATAACCACTTCAAAGTGCTCAGCTGGGTAACACTAACTGTCTCACCTGTTGTGGTATGGTGAATTTCATGGACTGAGCCAAGTCCTGCACTGGTGAACTTGGCTCAGGCAGAGAACTTCTTACTTCAGAGAGGCAAGGAGTGGTGTCTGGCGGAGCCCAGGTAAGAAGTCAAAATGCTCACAAATGGTTTAACTATTTACATTGGGAGGACACCAAGGCACTCCTGGCACCATAACCACTACAGTGCACAGTGGTTATGGTGCTTAGAGAGTGTTTAACTCAAAAAAGCAACTTTACTAAATGATTGTTTAATGCTCATAGTGCATGTGTAATAATGCCTTTGTACTAGCTTTAGAGCAGGGCATACATTTTGAAGTGTTATGCTTCCAGCCAAGCCTTAAAAGTTACTAATCTCAGCAAACCATAGCATATTCACCTTGGTTAAATGTTCACTTGCTAATGGCGAGTGGAACGTTTAAGCCCTGCTCTACAGGACATACTTGAATAAGAGAAAACATTCAAAGTAAATGTCAAAAGTAAAACATTTTAAATTAAAGGGACACTGTAGGCACCCAGACCACTTCTGCCCATTGAAGTGGTCTGGGTGTCAACTCCCATCACCCTTAACCCTGCAAGTGTAATTATTGCCGTTTTTATAAACTGCAATAATTACCTTGCAAGGTTAAGTCCTCCTCTAGGGACATCAGTGCTGTTTTAAGTTAGGTGGCTGAAGGGGTTTTAACCCATTTAGCGACGTGGGATGGGACAGCAGGAGGGAGGCAGGGTGGAACTCCAAGATTCTACAGTGCCAGGAAAACGGGATTGTTTTCCTGGCACAAGAAAATCCCTTTAATAAATATATTATCAATACAGAAATGCATTCTAACTGCTAAAAAAAAAAACAGACACTTTGTGGCTGCTTCCGATTTATCCCCTTTTTTATACCACTTGAATTAAAGAATTGAACTGAACACTTGAACTGTCACTTTTAATACTATATTTACTCATCCACTAGATTTAATAATTATGTATTTGGGAGGGGTGAAACAAAAATGTGGGAATCAATAATTGTATTTTGCAGATGGGTGCTAGACGTGTGCACAAATCCATTTCAACTGCTTTGAATTAATCAAATGTCTGTCAAGCTATGGACAAACTAATTGATACATTAGGCAAATCTGGATGAATTGATTAGCTTGTTCATAGATTAAAGGATCACTATACACCCTGTTCCAAATTATTATGCAAATTCTATTTAAGTGTCACAAAGATTAAATATTTTGTTTTTCAGTTTAACTCATGGATGGCATTGTGTCTCAGGGCTCTTTTGATCACTGAAAACAATCTCGGACAGCTGTGATAATTAGATTGCCAGGTGAGCCCAATTTAAGGAAAAGAGTGAAATAGTTCAATGCCTTGGACGAGGTATGAAAACATTAGATATTTCACGAAAACATAAGCGTGATCATCTCACTATTAAGAGATTTGTGGCTGATTCAGAACACAGACGGGTTCGTGCATATAAAGGCACATTGAGGAAGATTTCTGCCAGATCCATGCATCGGAGCAAGAGAGCAGCTGCTAAAATACCATTACAAAGCAGCAAACAGATGTTTGAAGCTGCTGGTGCCTCTGGAGTCCCACGGACATCGAGGTGTAGCGTCCTCCAGAGTCTTGCAACTGTGCATAAACCTTCTATTCGGCCACCACTAACCAATGCTCACTAGCAGAAACGGCTGCATTGGGCAGAAAAATACATGAAGACTAATTTTCAAACAGTCCTGTTCACTGATGAGTGCCGTGCAACCCTGGATGGTCCAGATGGATGGAGTAGTGGATGGTTGGTGGACTACCACTACCACCCCAACAAGGCTGCGACGTCAGCAAGGCGCTGGTGGAGCCATGTTTTGGGCCGGAATCATGGAAAGAGAGCTGGTCGGCCCCTTTAGGGTTCCTGAAGGTGTAAAGATGACCTCTGCAAAGTATGTGGAGTTTCTGACTGACCACTCTCTTCCCTGGTACAGAAGGAAGAACTATGCTTTCCGTTATAAAATCATCTTCTTGCATGACAATGCACCATCTCATGCTGCAAAGAATACCTCTGCATCAATGGCTGCTATGGGGATAAAAGGAGAGAAAGTCATAGTGTGGCCTCCATCCTCCCCTGACCTCAATCCTATTGAGAACCTTTGGAGCATCCTCAAGCAAAGGATCTACGAGGGTGGGAGGCAGTTTACATTCAAACAGCAGCTCTGGGAGGCTATTCTGACATCTTGCAAACAAATTCAAGCAGAAACTGTCCAAAAGTTCAATGGATGCAAGACTTGTGAAGCTGCTATCAAATAAAGGGTCCTATGTTAAAATGTAACGTGACCTGTTAAAATGTTTAAAAAGTTAAAATGTTGTTATAAGTTTGATTGAAATAGCTTCTGATTTCAGTAAATATGCTGCAAACATAATGGCAATTTTCAGTTCTTTACAACATATAAAGTGTTTTGAAACTTACTGTGCGTAATAATTTGGAACAGTGCATTGTATGTTTATGTTTAAAAAAAAATACTGTTATTAGGAGGTTTGTTCAATCAAATTTGAATTGTACTCTTAATAGTTGATAACATGAGAATTATGCTGACTGTTATTTACATCAGTTATTTAGGTAAATGAGAAAAATAGCATTTGCATAATAATTTGGAACAGAGTGTAGTGTCAGGAACACAAAACATATTCCTGACCCTATAGTGCTAAACTCACCATATAGGTGGTTGCCCCCCTCCTCCTCCTTTCCCCCCTTAAAAAAAAAAAAAAAAAAAAACGTTTAAAACTTCCCCATAGGGAAAGCATTGGATTGGCAGGGCCAAATGTCATTTAGGCCAATCAGGACCTCCTCATAGAGATGCATTGAATCAATGTATCTCTATGAGGAAAATGCAGCGTCTCCATGCCGACTCGGGAAGCACCTCTAGTAGCTGTCTGAAGAGTGGTCATTAGAGGTGTTCCTAGGCTGTAATGGAAACACTGCCTTTTCTCTGAAAAGGCAGTGTTTACGTCAAAATGCCTGAAGGGAGCTATTATTACATTACATTAAGCTGTAGTTTTTCTGGTGACTATAGTGTCCCTTCAACAAGCATTTGATTTGTTCAACGCAGCTGCAAGGGGTTTGTGCACAAGTCTACTGGCTGCATCCATCGTAGCGCCCTGCCAATCACTGCTCTAAGCTCCATCCTTTGCACCTGGCAGTCAGCACACAGAGTAGAAAATAAATTAAACAATGTTTCTATTCCTCCTCATTTACAATGTGTGCCCTGGTTCTGCCTAGACTGAAGTGGATTGTGATGTAGTTTGCTAAATATTTACTATTAAATTTAAAGGAAAACTGAGCATTAGATGAAAAGTTATAGGTGATTTTCAATGTTCATTGAATGGTGCAATTTCCAGAAAAGTGGAGGATGTCCTGTAACAAGGCAGTTATAACTAATTATCATGGCTGAGCACAAAAATTTTTTGGAAGTTAGGGGAAAACTATTTTTACATTTTTTTTAATTAAATAAATAATCTACAATGAAATGTGTTCAAATGTAAATGTATATGGTTTCTCCATATACGGATTACTTTGTAGTTACTTTGTCTAGTTATTAGGATTTACTAGTAAAAGTCCCCAAGGACATGTGCAGAAACATGGCTGAACGATAACACCAACTTTCCATGTCTATCAGGGGTCAAGTCCTGGGGAAAAAAGTGTGGGAACTCCCGCCCCTCCCTCCCCCCCCCAAAAAAAAAACCAAAACACTTGTATGCATATATAAACGCGTGCACACACATACACTCACAGACGCACACATACTCAGACACTCACACGGTGGTGTATTTCAATTTTGTGCTGCCATAGGCATGACTATACCTGAGCACCCCCCTAACCTAAATTTACCACCCCTTCCTGGCAAGGGCGTACCGCTTCCTGATTAAGAACCCACCCCTTCCTCTTAAGACTCCACCTTTTCCTGCTCCTTTTAAAGAAATACTATAGTGCCAGGAAAACAAAGCTGTTTTCCTGGCACTATAATTCCCTATAGTGCCCCCGTCCCCCACTCAACACTGAAGGGGTTAAAATCCTATGGGTAATTAGCAGATGCTGGATGTCCTCATGCACAGGGTGGGGAAGTCCAGCATCAGTTAGGCGACTTTTGGTCACCTAACCACCCGAAAGTCCCTCTAGTGGCTGTCTGGTAGACAGCCAGTAGAGGTGGAGTTACCCCTCAAGGTAATTATTGCAGTTTCTGAGAAACCGCAATAATTACACTTGCAGGTTTAAGGGGACTGGGACACTGCACCCAGACCACTTCAATGAGCTGAAGTTGTCTGGGTGCCTATAGTGTCCCTTTAAGCACACTCTCTGACAGACACCCACACTGGCAGATACACACTGACAGTAACACACACACTCAATGACAAACACACAGACGTCACTGATTTGACACGCACACATTCACTGACACACACTAATTCATTGACAGACACACACAAACACACTGACAGACACACACTAATAGTCACACACACACTAAATGACAGACTCTCACTGATTTGACAGACACTTACAAACATACACTAAGAGAAGCACATACACGCAAACATACACTAACAGAAGCACACACGTGCATACACTAACAGAAGCACATACACTCATACGCACACACACGCATACACTAACAGAAGCACATACACGCAAACATACACATGCATACACTAACAGAAGCACATACACTCATACACACACGTACACACGCTAACAGACGTAAGTACACTCATACACACACACACTGACACAAACATACACTAACAGACATAAACTAACAGACATACACACACACACACATACACTAACAGACACACATACACACTAACAGACACACATACACACTAACAGACACACATACACACTAACAGACACACATACACACTAACAGACACACATACACACTAACAGACACACACACACACTAACAGACACACACACACACCAACAGACACACACACACACTAACAGACACACACAGACATACACACAGACATACACACAGACATACACACAGACATACACACAGACATACACACAGACATACACATACACTAACAGACACACACATACACTAACAGACACACACATACACTAACAGACATACACACACACACACACACTAACAGACATAAACACATACACTAACAGACAAACACATACACTAACAGACACACACATACACTAACAGACATAAACACATACACTAACAGACACACACATACACTAACAGACACACACTAACAGACATAAACACATACACTAACAGACACACACATACATACACTAACAGACACACATATATACAAATAATTAATATTATTAATATTGCCCACCCACCCTCCCTACCTTTTAGGAAACCTGTCAAGGGGGCCACCTGATTGCTCCTCTCTCCCCCCCGGCGGGCGGCTCTCTCCCGGTCACACACGGCGAGGGAGCTGTGTCCTCTCTGCTCCCTCTCGCCGCGTGGGTTGTCTGCTGATACAGGGAGCCGGAATATGACGTCATATTCCGGCTCCCTGCATCAGAAAACGGCACGCGGCGAGTGGGAGCAGAGAGGACACAGCTCCCTCGCCGTGTGTGACCGGGAGAGAGCCGCCCGCCGGGGGGGAGAGAGGAGCAATCAGGTGGCCCCCCCATGACAGGGGGAATACAGGGCATTGGGGGCGGCATTTTTTGCCGCCCCCTGAGTGCCTGCAGGGGGAACTGCGAAAAGTGCAGGAACGCCGTTCCCATGCGTTCCTGCAGGACTCGAGCCCTGATGTCTATCCTAAGGTCTATTTCAGCTTTGGGTTTTTCTTCATTCAGTAACAGAACAAGGCAGACATCAATGCAACCACAACATGGTAATAAAGTCTGCTATATGAGCAAATCTGCCTATTACAAATATCTGCATAATGGACCACACAACAGACTGGAGTGTATCTGAAGTGGCCAGATGTGCTGAGTAACCCTTTAACCCCTTAAGGACCAAACTTCTGGAATAAAAGGGAATCAGGACATGTCATGTGTCCATAAGGGGTTAAAGGAACACTCCAAGCACCATAATCACTGCAGCCTGCTGTTGTAGTTATGGTCCCAAGGGTGTGCTTGCACAGTCCCACAGTAAGTACTGAAATCATTTTAGTACAGTTTCACAACAAGTTCTGGCTTTTTCCTGCAGAAGACACCAGATTTCACGGCAGAGGCTGCACGGAACTGCTTAGGGGAAAAAAAAATTAAGAGGCTGCGGCCGGAGGAGTCCTGTGGGACTCACGTACATTGTAAAACAATACTAAATAAAGTGGGACGGTGCCAGGGTACTCATGACACTAAAACTACTACAGCGGGTTGCATCAGTGATGACGATTGGGATGTTCCTTTAAATAGTTGAATTGTTGCTCTAGGTATAACTAAATTATAAAAGTGGATTATCATGTACTTCAAACAGGACTTTTTATTTTTTTTATGCCTGTTTTATAGTTCTGTACAGTCTGCTTTCATTTTTAAGTTCACACAGGGATTCACTTAATTTCTAGCTACTCTCACAGAATAATTCACTATAGTTCAAACTGTCCTGTACTGAATGGGGAAAGCCAATCTGTGCAGCACGGCACCAGTCGGATTGCAAAATGCAGACATTGACATGTTCACAGTATGTAACAAAGCTGAGATTTTGCAGAGCAGGCTCAAAATAAGCCTGCATTTGGTCTGCCAAACAAACAAGATCCAGACCCAGATGTTACAATCAGGGCCAGTTTAAAAAAAAATAAAAAAAATACAAACTATGTGCATATCCAAACAAGTTGGGGGGGGGGGGGGGGGGAGAAAACCTTTGCAGTGGGTGGGTTACCTTATGTGGAGGCTAGACAGCAATAGCCCAATCACACTAAATAGTAAATAAATAAACAAACCATGGGGAAGGGGGGAAAGACAACATCCAAAGGTTCCATGCAGCTCCCCTCCCACCAATAGTTGGTGGGTGGGAGCTTTTTTTCTTTTTTTTTATATAATTAATGCTCCCCTACTCATGGGTTTCTGGTGGGGGTATTAGAGTCACTCCAGATCCCTAAAAAACTATAGCTTATTGACAAGCTTTATGTATGAAGTGTGTGTCCCCTTTTTTTTTTTGGCAAAAAGTGCAGATTTCGATATAAATTGACACTTTTATAAATTAACCTGGTTACACGCCCTTGGCTTTCAAGCAGATAACCGGTAATGGCAATTGCCCAGAGCACCTGCATTACAGACTTCTCATTGAGCTGTATTGGGAAGTCTGTGATTGGACAACCACAGAAACTCTGGGTGGGGCTAGAAGGGGAGAGCTTGTAAAGACAACAGACAAGAGATCTGCATTTTTTTGTAAGCTGTTTTAGCTAGATCCCCAATGAAAAAATACATAATTAAATGCAGGCAAGTTTTCATTTCTGGTACATTTACTAAACAGTGAGTCTATTTTGTATTTGGGCAGTCAATATGATGGGGATGACCTAACAACCCCCACCCACTCACATTGGCTAAGGGTCCACAAGCCCATAGCCTCCCACCCAAAAAAAACCTATCCACCCCCTCAACATACTAATTATTATTATTTTTTTTTAAATAATTACATAAACAATATACATTTAGAAAATACTTTGCTTCATAAAAAATAAAAAGAACAGAGTTGCAAATAAATAAAGCAAAATAAATCCATATTAGCCCTGTGAATGCACCACGCAGAGTAAGCTTTCAAGGTGGCAAAATGGTTTCCCACACATTGAAATCTCAGATGAGCTCTCCATTTGGTTGGCTTTCCATACAAGTCTTGTGAGCGTTAAGGCTTGCATGTCATACTGCTCTGATAGGTTGGTCTACAATCCAACCAACCAGAGAGTAATTCTGCTGAGATTTTAAAGTGTAGGTAAGCATTTACGAAGGCTTTTACCACCATGAAAGCTATTGTGTCATTAAAAGCCATAATCCAGTATTTGGTGAATAACCCCATATGTTTTAACTAGGTTTTTCTTCTGACTTTTTTTTTTTAATACACTATTAATACATTTGTTAAACAATACTTTTACACTTTTAGTGCTGTGTGTCTGTGTTTTGTTTTTTTAAGTGAGTTGATATATTATCTTTACCATGATCTATTGAAACATCAAATACTTCACTGCACGTTTCTCAGAATACCTTCATGTGTTTGAACAAAGTTTTCATTCCAACTTCAATTGCTTTTCCTTTGAAACTTATATTTCAATTTTCATAACATTACATGTAGTGCTGAATCAGTATACAGAGCAGGACTGGAAATACAAGTTTTACTGTATCGTAGTGCATGAAAAAAGAAGTAACAATCACTTGCAAACAAGGTCAAGAGAAGTTGGGCACGTGAAGACAAGTCCAAGAGGTATAAGTCAATCTAGTTACAGACATACAACCGTGCTGAATAGAACCATAATACACTTGATTAGGTACGAGGAATGTTCCAGATCATAAAAGGTTTTTAGGATGTCTTAAATTAATTACACTTAAACGGAAAGCATACTGATGTGGACACAAGCCCACTGTGAAAGTGTATTCAAGGCTTATCAGAGGTAATAACTTAAAAAAGCCCCACATTTTTCTATTCTACAGAAAGCCAAATATCCAACGTGCAGTCAAAATAAGTGTAAAAACTAATTTAAATTAAAAAAAAAAACATACTTTGTTATAAAACAAGAAAGGGAGGTGGATCTAAGCAGTTGAACTAAACGGAGGCTCGCTCACTCGATGTGCTCTGTGCGTATACAGGCTAATTTAGATATGTCTAGCAGATCTAAAGCCGGGAAACTATGGCCTTCAAGCGATCTACCACTATGGGTCGCAAAAAAAAAAAAAAAGGACCTCGGTACTCATGGATATTGGCGATTTCCTCCGCCAAGTTCATGGCGCATATGGGCCCAAGAAAGCCGCCGACTTAGAAGATGAGATGCTACAGCCGCAGACTGTACTAAAGACTGGAGATTCCGGGCCTGTCACAGAGGTGATGCTCAAAGACATGCCGGGGACGCTCCAGAAGTCAATCCAGGCGGATGTGGCCTTGCTCCGCACAGACCTTACAGGTCTCGTTGGCCACCAAGGAGCAGTGGAGACCTCCTCTGAACAAACTCAAATCGATTGTGGAGCTCTGACTTGAGGACCACTCATTCAAGAAGCAGCAGGAAACGTTTGAGCAACGCTTTGCTGCGCTACAGGATATGTGATGCCGCAATAACCCGATTGTCTGGGGGATATGGTAGGACATCCCCACAGGGAAGCTTCCACATCTACTGCGAAGATTAAGAAAGCTACTAGTGCCCAAGCAGGCCAGAAGTGTCACCTTTGATAGAGTATTTAGTGTCCCGAAACCCCAGAGGGCACCAGAATCAGCCCCCAGATATCTGGTAGTGCAGTTCCGCAACAGCACCGATAAGGTAGCTGCTGTACAGGCTGCTATTAAGGGGACTACCTCCTACAACTTTGAGAATATGGCCCTCTTTTACTACGCAGACCTGTTGGGGTGACACCCTACAGTGGCGCAAGTCTATACAGCCCTTCACTGCCTTGCTCCCGGGCCACATCAGGTACCAGTGACGAATTCCGCAAGTCATTCAACATGATCCCCAGTCATTGTCTTCTACCAGCAAGCAACACCCACATTTAGTGAATGGTTTTCCCATGTTGAGGATCTAAGAGCGAATACTGATGCAAGCTATGACTGAGCATGATGCGGTCTTCTGTTTAACTAGATGTAGCAAGTTTCCTTGACCTGCAAATTACTGTTATCATAGCATCTCCCTTCTTGAACTTGCCAAGCCTCTACCAACCAGCCTACCCTCATCCACCCTCTTCAATGTTTCCCTCATTCCCATATCTACCTGTCTTCCTGTACAACCTCCCATATGTCTCACAACATAATCATCTGCTCATACACCTTTCCTGCTGCCTCTTCAGCAGACTCTTGCATACCATCCTTCTCAGATCACATTTCAACAAGGTGTCAAATAGGTTTACCTATTTGCATATTTTTCTAATATTTTCTCACCTGGGTTCTGTTATTTACAGATATGCAGTTTCTGTATTTATACTGAACATTTTCTAAATCATTGCAGAAACTCAACAGTGGAATAACAGATTAGGCTGTAAGCTCATTTGAAGGGCCATTACCATTATCTGTAACTGTACATCCAGGTTGTCTTAATGCAACTGTATGGCACTCCACCTAATGTATAGTGTTGCAAAATATGCGGTGTTATAAATACCACTAATAAACAGTAATAACAATAATACACAGGGATGTACCTAACCACTTGCCCTAATAGATTTAATATGGGAGAGCCATGTTGCTGGGGTGATTGCAGTGGGATCCAAGAAGAGGCCACCCAGAATTTCTTGTAAACACAATCAGCTGGAATATCACAAACTGAAGGGAAAAAAAAAAAAGCAAAAAACTAGCACCTAGATTTTTATTGTACTCCATGAACAATTGACTGGGCAGAAACTCAAAAATGTCTGAGTGTTGGGAAATGATTAACCGTTTCTACAGCGGAATAACAAGGAGAAACTGCAAAATGCAACTACCTACATTCCTATTTAATAGAAGCTGAGGAATGCAAAAATGGCTTTGTTTACAATAGACATCGCTCTTGCCAAAAATGCTATACAAATAGAAAGGTTACAAGCAAAAGACAAATACACCATAATAACCAGAAAATGTTTGGCTCTTTGAATAACAAGAATAAACCTATATGTAACTTGGCATGAATTGGGACACCTAATCGCTCACTTGTTTCGAGTGCATAGAAACCTGAGAACTATGATGCATGTTTACTTTCTAGGTTTCTGTACTAATGGCATGAATAAGTCCTCAAAGCATATATACATTTACAAAAGCAGTATAAAACAGCATGAGTATATGCAGGGGTCAAGTCCTGGGTAAAAAAGTGCAGGAACTCACCCAAGATCCATTCCCCGCCCCCTCCCCCCAAAAAAATGATACGCTTGTATGTAGGGGCTGAGTAAGGGCACGGGGCTGAGGAGGGGGACAGGAGCTGAGGGGGGAGCATGGGCTGAGGAAGGTGACATGGGCTGAGGTAAGGGATAGGGGCTGAGGAAAGGGACAGGAACTGAGGGGCTGAGGAAAGGGACAGGAACTGAGGGGCTGAGGAAAGGGACAGGAACTGAGGGGCTGATGAAGGGGGCATGGGCTGAAGAAGGGGGACAGGGGCTGAGGAAGGGGGACAGGGGCTGAGGAAGGGGGACAGGGGCTGAGGAAGGGGGGCGGGGGCTGAGGAAGGGGGGCGGGGGCTGAGGAAGGGGGGCGGGGGCTGAGGAAGGGGAGCGGGGGCTGAGGAAGAGGGGCAGGGGCTGAGGAAGAGGGGCAGGGGCTGAGGAAGAGGGCAGGGGCTGAGGAAGAGGGGCAGGGGCTGAGGAAGAGGTGCAGGGGCTGAGGAAGAGGGGCAAGGGCTGAGGAAGAGGGGCAGGGGCTGAGGAAGAGGGGCAGGGACAGGGACAGAGGAAGAGGGGCAGGGGCTGAGGAAGAGGGGCAGGGGCTGAGGAAGAGGGGCAGGGACAGAGGAAGAGGGGCAGGGACAGAGGAAGAGGGGCAGGGACAGAGGAGGGGTAGGGACAGAGGAGGGGGACCTGGGCTGATGCTCGTATGCAGGGGCTGAGTAAGAGCACTGGGCTGAGTAAGGGGGACAGGGGCTGAGTAAGGGGGACAGGGGCTGAGTAAGGGGGACAGGGGCTGAGTAAGGTGACAGTGCTGTGGAAAAGGGACAGGAGCTTAGGAGGAGGGGGGGGACATGGGTTGAGGAAGGGGCCATGGGCTGAGTAAGGTGGCAGGGCTGAGGAAGACGGACAGGAGCTTAGGAGGAGGGGGGGCATGGGCTGAGGAAGGGAGCAGGGGCTGAGGAGGGGGCCTGAGTAAGAAGACAGGGACTGAGTAAGGGGACAGGGCTTGAGGAGGGGGACAGGGCTTGAGGAGGGGGACAGGGCTTGAGGAGGGGGACAGGGCTTGAGGAGGGGGACAGGGCTTGAGGAGGGGGACAGGGCTTGAGGAGGGGGACAGGGCTTGAGGAGGGGGACAGGGCTTGAGGAGGGGGACAGGGCTTGAGGAGGGGGACAGGGCTTGAGGAGGGGGACAGGGCTTGAGGAGGGGGACAGGGCTTGAGGAGGGGGACAGGGCTTGAGGAGGGGGACAGGGCTTGAGGAGGGGGACAGGGCTTGAGGAGGGGGACAGGGCTTGAGGAGGGGGACAGGGCTTGAGGAGGGGGACAGGGCTTGAGGAGGGGGACAGGGCTTGAGGAGGGGGACAAGGCTTGAGGAGGGAGACAGGGACTGAGGAGGGAGACAGGGACTGAGGAGGGAGACAGGGACTGAGTAAGGGGACAGGACTTGAGGAGGGAGACAGGGACTGAGTAAGGGGACAGGACTTGAGGAGGGGGGCAGGGACTGAGGAGAGGGACAGGGACTGAGGAGGGAGACAGGGACTGAGGAGGGAGACAGGGACTGAGGAGGGAGACAGGGACTGAGGAGGGAGACAGGGACTGAGGAGGGAGACAGGGACTGAGGAGGGAGACAGGGACTGAGGAGGGAGACAGGGACTGAGGAGGGAGACAGGGACTGAGGAGGGAGACAGGGACTGAGGAGGGAGACAGGGACTGAGGAGGGAGACAGGGCCTTAAATAGGGGGACAGGGACTCGGGAAAGGGACTGAGGAGGGGGACAGGGACTGAGGAGGGAGACAGGGACTGAGGAGGGAGACAGGGACTGAGGAGGGAGACAGGGACTGAGGAGGGAGACAGGGCCTTAAATAGGGGGACAGGGACTGAGGAGGGAGACAGGGACTGAGGAGGGAGACAGGGACTGAGGAGGGAGACAGGGACTGAGGAGGGGGGACAGGGCCTTAAATAGGGGGACAGGGACTGAGGAGGGGGGACAGGGCCTTAAATAGGGGGACAGGGACTTAGGAGGGGGACAGGGACAGGCCTGAGGAAGGGGGACAGGGCCTTAAATAGGGGGACAGGGACTCAGGAAAGGGACAGGGCCTGAGGAGGGGGACAGGGCCTGAGGAGGGGGACATGGCCTGAGGAGGGGGACAGGGGAAAGGGACTGAGGAGGGGGGACAGGGCCTTAAATAGGGGGACAGGAACTGAGGAGGGGGGACAGGGCCTTAAATAGGGGGAAAGGGACTGAGGAGGGAGACAGGGCCTTAAATAGGGGGACAGGGACTGAGGAGGGGGACAGGGACTCAGAAAAGGGATACAAAACAAACAAATAAAAACTAAAGTGCCTTCCCCCCTCCCTGAGGCTTACCTTGGGGCAGGAGGGGTGGGACAGGATCTGGAACCTGCAGCCTGCAGTCAGTGGAGTCGTCCGGCCTCTCCTGATGATGTCAGGAGGAGGGGGCGTGACTTCCTCTGCTCCCCAGCGGTCCTGTGAGAAGAGCAGAGAAAGTCATGCCGGACGACTCCACTGACTGCAGGGGGAGAGGTGAGTTTAAAAATCCGAGTCCCCAGTCAGAGGCAGGGGATTCGGATTTGTGCTCCCCCTGCTCTGGCAGCCGCTTGTGCCAGCCCTGGGTCCTGCAGGACTAGTAATGGGAACGGCGTTCCTGCTGTGGAAAAAGTGCAGGAACGCCGTTCCCATGCGTTCCTGCAGGACTCGAGCCCTGAGTATATGTATGTATATATATATATATATATATATATATATATATATATATATATATATATATAAAAGCTCAGGTATAAAGGGAAGAGGGTAGGGGAAATAGGGTATAGAACCCAAGTACCAAATCCCAGCATGGTAGGACAGTGTCATTAATACTGGTGCATCACTTACCAAGTGTGCAAGTGACAAAAGGTGAAACCACTAAGTGGCGTGGGGTAATACGCAGAACAAATCAAACGTCAGAAATTGTTCACATAGGAACCATAGGTTCCCATGCCTTGGACCCTAGCTATTTCACTTAACGCCAGATGCGACTAAGGTGTTGGTCCATTCCACTGTCCTTTCTCGCCTTGACTACTGTAATTCGCTTCTCAGTGCTCCCAACTTGCGCCGTTACAGTCCATAATGAATGTGGCGGCGAGGCTCGTCTTCCTGTCGGCCCGCACCTACCATGCCTCACCCTTCTGTCAGTCCCTACATTAGCTTCCTGTAAGATATAGGGCTCAATTTAAAATTCTGGTTTTTGCTTTCAAGTTTCTACATAATGCTGCTCCCACCGATCTATCCTCCCTTATACACAAGTATGTCCAGTCTAGGCCCTCACGATCTGCTGAAGACTTACGTCTGACTTCTGTCCGTACTCCCACCTCTGATGCTCGCCTTCAAGATTTCTCGAGGGCTGCACCGTTCCTGTGGAACTCGCTTCCCTCCTCCGATAGATGCTCACCCAGTCTCCACTCCTTCAAAAAAAATCGTTAAAAACCAACTTCTTCATAAAAGCGTATCAATTAAACTGTTAATAGCTCCTGACTGATTCCTCTACTGCAACTGTCACTAGTCTGATACTATCCTTACCTTTTGGTGTAATTTTACCCCACTCCCTCTAGCATGTAAGATAATTTAGCAGGACCCTCAACCCCTCTGTTCCTGTGCGTCCAACTTGATTGGTTACAACTACATGTCTGTTTGTCCACCCATTGTAAAGCGCTGCGGAATTTGAGGGCGCTATATAAATAACAATTTCACAGAAGCAACAAGGTATTAAGTCTTTTTAATCCCCTCCATCCATTCTCAAACCTAGCGATGTAGTACTTTTCCAGCGAGAAGAAGAAGGATTTAGCTGTAATTGCAAGATTACGAAACTTTTTTTTTTTTTTTTTAATGAGGGGAGTGACGCAGGAGGCAATTGAAGAAAAATCAGTTCAGGACTGAATATCGATTCATTTACAAAATAAAAATGCTAGGTTATCTCTTGTAGTATAAACCAAAAGGGTACAAATGCTAAACTATTTGCTGTATCTTCAGCAGAGATCAATGAGTTTGGGAAAATTGTAGTGAAACTGGGGTCTAACCCAAGAGTTTATACAGCCCCATTGATGTTTATGGAGCTTTTTTTTTTTTTTTTTTAAATTCTTTATTTTTGTTGTGCTCAATAGTAACAATAATCCTTGATGGGCCACAACGGCGAACTCAAGGTATGGTAATAGACATTAGCAATACAGGTTGTGGCAGTCAATAGTCAAGCACATTTTTTAAGGTTAAGAGCAAGCACATGTTAAGGTCTAGACAGTATACAAGTGGAAAACATTCGCTTTTGTGTGTAGCGGTAAGATGAAATAGGTAGGCTAGAACTGTGCTTTGGCTTTGCTCGTGGTAGGCAAGAACAACATCATAATAAACAAAAATTCTCATGCGTTAGACTACGCCGGAACATAACTCCATAGAAGGGTATGATAGTGAGCTGTCAGGAACACTCGGAGGGATCAGTGTTACCATAGCAGCGGAAACTATATCTACTATTCTCTGCTGGTGTTTAGAAATGGAGTGAGGGTGGTTTTGTGTGCAATGGGGTTCTCAGGTCCCTTATGTAGGGGTGCTATGTCATATGGAGGTATGCGCTGGGAGATACGTGCATGTGTGCGATAATTGTATAGGTATGTGAAGGGTTAACTGAAAGAAAACCGATATCCGTGGTTCTTGTGCAGTGTTAGTAGTGGTTTGTTGTTGTCCCCTTCTCTTGTCTCTCTCCCAGTGTTTAATTATATAGTTGTGAAGTCCCATTGCGGCTGTGCCACCCTTAAGGTACGTAAGCCTAGGGGGGTAGTCTGAGTGCGATGGTTCAGGACATTGAGCTAAGTTAACTCGTGAAGTCCTGCGCCCCGTTTTAGGCTTAAAAATAGCGGGTATAATGACATGCAAGCCATGTTACATCTTGTGTGTGTCGATTGAGTGCTGTGTGAAGCTCATGCCTCTGGGTGAGAGGCAGTTGAACTGCTCAGGGGAAGGGGTTTTCTCGCACGCACACGGTAAGTCAGCTACTAATATGCTGTCAACATTATATGAGACATTAGATGAGGCGTACAAGTTGACCTGAATCTGTTTCATACGACCCTCTGGCTTAGGAATTGGCGCTCAAATCTGGGGTAACATATTCTAACAATACAGGTTATGGTGGATTGCAGGTACACATAATATTAAAAGTATTCATTAAATGTCCCTGTGAGTCTAGTGTCTGTGCCAAAGGTAAGAGAGACACCCATTCGGGAAACAACAAAAAACCTAAACACAATAAAAATTAGATGTCTGAACAAGAGCCTGATGAGGGTTCCCCGCCGGGCTAGGGTAACCTCAGGCTTTGAAACTGCCCCCTGTACAACATCTGTCGGTGTGTAACCGATTGTGTGTTCGCCAGTCTCTGTTCATGTAGTGACCGCAACATAGGGGTCGGGTGTTAGTCCCTGCGGCACAAATGGGATGGTTCTCGCTGGGTCCCAGGAGTGCGTTGGCGAGGCATTGCCGTGCTGGCCCATCTGGGTAAGGGAGTCCGGAGGAAGGCCCAAAGCCTGAAGTAATTGCGCCGCGTCGGCAGGGTCCTGTATTTTATGGTATTCCGTTCCTTGGCGGACCGCAAGCGTATGTGAGGGCCGCCAGCGGTATTGAAAGTCGTGTTGTCGGAGCAGTGAGGTAAGCGGTCGGAAGGAGCGCCGCCATGCCAGGGTTTTATTTGAGAGGTCAGTAAAGAAGCTTAGCGTCATGTCCTCAAAACGAAGAGGTGGTTTCCCCCTTAAGGCCCTGAGGACCGACATTTTGTCTTGGAAGGTGCGAAAAGTAACTATTAAGTCCCTGGTAGCCATTGCCGGTGCGTTTGGTGGCTTGGGAATTCTGAAGATGCGGTCAGGGCTGATGCCTTTAGCGTGTGAGGGTGTCATAATGGTTACCAGCAGTCGGTCAACTCCCTGTGGGAGCTCCGCATCAGGTATTGTGTCCGTAACCCCACGGATCTTCAGGTTGGTTCTCCGCTTAGCATCTTCGTGGTCTGCAATGCAGTGTTCATAGTAACGTTGTTGTGTTTGTAGGTCACACACCGCCCGCTGAAGCTCACCAATCTCTTTGGTGTGGGTCGAGGAGGCTCTTTCGAGGGTGCCCATGCGGGTCGTCAGGCCCTTCAGGTCTCCCCGCACCGCTGTTGTCTTTTTGTAGAGTCGTTTGGAGGTCGGCGAGTAATTGTTTTAGGACCGCTGTAGTTACCGGAGCCGAGTCCGGATCCGGTCTGTGCTGTTGCGGAGGTTGTCCCGTCATAGGAGGCGGTGGAGATTCGTCTTCCGAAAGGTCGTCGGAGAAATCCGAGCAGCCTCGTGCCTGCCTCCACATGTCTCCGATTGTGAGCCCTTGGGTAGGTTTTGCCATGATTATTTTCTTCGTTTTTCGCCCCATAGTGTTGGAGGCGTTTAGAGGGTCTTTTGTGAGTAATTGGGGGGTCTGTCTGTAGGTTTATCTCCCAGATTTCGTCGTGTGTAGCCCGGAGCTCTAGTTTAGTGCGACCGCTCGCTCCTGCAGTTAGGCCACGCCCCCTATGGAGCTTTTATGTATAGCAATAAAAAACAGAAAACAATTATGTGAAAATATGTCAATCACACTATTGGGATACACTAGTCACCTATATAAAGTGGTCAGTGAACTCAGGGCACTGTGAAACATTTCTTATATGTATAATGTAAATTAAAAGAAAATAAATTTATTGTATAATATAATTTTTTTTAAAGTATCTTATAGTAAACCATGAATCGAGTCCCTTACAGCTCATGTATTGTATGGGTGTCCTCCAAACTCTAAGTCACCTTTTAGTAGATAATCACTGTGAAATACAAGTGCAAAATAAGTGATTCTATGGTGCAGCATGTTTATTATGTTTAGAAATAAATCATATATCCACACAAGGGTACTCACAAAAGAAGTGCTGATAGCTAGGTACCTTAAATATAGCACATTATGAAATAGCAGATATTCCGTAATAAAACGGACGCTCTCTGGACCTGAAACTCTCACAATGCTGTGTATAGCCCACAGCCATGATTGGATCCACAGATTGTTGTAGAGTGTTGTCAGAAGGCTCCAAAAAGCAATAGTCCGGACTTAACTAAGCCCCAATTGCAATTCAATAAACATTCTACTCCTACACATTTCATAGGACTGTGCATACTTCGTCTGGGAGAATGGGTGACCACCTATTCAAATTATTTATATGTACTTACATACTTTATTATTTTTATTTATTTATTATTGCCATTTATATAGCGCCAACAGATTCCGTAGCGCTTTACAATATTATGAGAGGGGGATTTAACTATAAATAGGACAATTACAAATAAACTTACAGGAACAATAGGTTGAAGAGGACCCTGCTCAAACGAGCTTACATTCTATAGGAGGTGGGGTGTAAAACACATTAGGACAGGAATTTACAATCAAATAAGGTGGGCTGCCCTTTAGGAGAGGGCAAGAGACAGGTATGTGAGGTAAGGGTTAGTCTTGGAGGCCATAAGCTTTCCTAAAGAGATGGGTTTTAAGGCACTTCTTAAAAGATGCAAGACTAGGGGAGAGTCTGATGGCGGTAGGCAGGCTATTCCACAGGAAGGGAGCCAACAAATTCTGCTGCGCTGTTCAATGGTGATGGTCCCTTTAAAAATCAGGGCATATTAACTAATCGATTGAGCTTCTTTTTATTTCAAATTAACTGTATTGCTCAAATGTATGTTTTATGTAAACTTCACCATGTGTATATGTTTCCTCTGGAGGACTTTTAGTATTAGCCAGAGAAGCCTCATTACATCAGTAAAAAAAAAAAAATATATAGTAATATCCTGTTATGTGCTATTCGTAATATATCCATACATTAATAGGAAACCTTTATTAAGAGATACTTTGAGTCACCAGGAGTACAAAGCTGTATTCCTGGTACTATAGCGCTGTCTGCCTCCCCTTCCCTTGTGACCCCAGCCCACGTTGGTGAATAAAGACTTAACGATCCCAGCACTGCTGGCAGTTAGTGCTGGGTTGTGGCTCCGCCTCCTCAGATGTCCCATGACGAGCGGACACTAATGCGCGGAAAATGCTAAGGGAAAGAGACTTAAGAATGAATAAACCAAGAAGAAAAAACTCACAGGCACTCCAACTTCAAGCCGCAGGCAGATTTATTATGACAGAATGCAACGCAACATTTCGACCGGAAAGGTCTTTTTCATCACTTACTCTGCTTAAGAATGAATAAAGGCATAATAAATAAGGTTTGATATTTTTATCGCTTTAACTATCTGGCATATGCACTGTCCACAACTAGTTTTAACACGTTAGTGCACACTCAAATCTTTTTTGTTTCCAAACTACTGAGTATGACAAGAAGTACAGTACTGTGAACGTGCTTTATCTCTCTCTTTTAGTGAAAAAGTTGTAACATTCTTATCACAAAAAAAAGCAGAGAAATATTTTAAAAACATAAATAAAATGGATACCAAAGAATAGACAGAATGTCTGTATCTGTAAAACATATCTTAAGTGAATAGCTTAGTGGATGTAAGATAAACATTCTATGCCATACCACTGCAATAACCCACTTTATGTGATGGGAAAGCGAGAAAGGAGGGGCATGTGCTTCCTCTTACGAAATGGAAGGAAAGCGTTCAGGGAATAAACCACTTTGCCTTATTTAACATGAGAAGAAAACATTTGTATGTCCTAAAGGGTCTTTCTTCATTTTTTTACCGCATGCTATCAATCTATCAGTGAAGCCTATAGACCAGGCAAGTGAGCCTACAGGCAATTTGTTTCATTACCCAGATCACAAGTAAACCTTAGTTTTGCATCAGTGCTTAAATCAAGAGATAACAGGAAATACATAAGAAGAATACTTTTAAATGAAATTGACGCATTTACTTTTCACAAAAAACACCATAAGGATTACAATTAATATCTGTGCGTATACTTTAGTAACCTCACTTGGGTATTATGTTCATATTGACGTTGATTAAAAAGGCTGGTATCCAGAAACATCATATGTGGTTGCATCCTTTTACGGACTACCTTAAAGTTTACCTTAAATTCAACCGTATATTTTCTTGGCAAATCAGTGAAAATTTGGCTAATATGTCAAAGTAAAAACAAAACAAAAAAAGTCATATGTAATCAACAAGTTAACTGGAAGGGCTTATCTCGCAGCTGTGCAGCATGTTTCGGGAAAGGAGGAAGGAACTGGTGAATAAGGTTGGAATTTTAAGTATGTGCTGTATTGGCAATTGTAACTACAATATGTGAGAAAATTCCAATATCAGCACACTTTGCTTTGTATGAGCACTGTGCACACATCACCTCTCTAGTGACACATCCATGATTGCTGTGAATTTGCTTTAACAATGGCAGCGAGGAAGCCAATGGGAGATCTACATCCATGTACAGGGGGAGAGATATTACATGTATTACTAATGTTAGGCCAAAAGTGAAACAGGCAAATTCTAAACAATGACCATAATTTATGCCACAGAGTAGTGGCAGAGCTATGCTTCATTTCTATGAAGTGTGTGATCGAGTGGATAGTTTGAAAAACAAATTGCATTTCAATGGCCCTCTACGTCCAAAATGAAAGTCCTCTATCACTTATAACTGAAATAATACTCTAGCCTCTGGATGAAAGGTCCAGAAGCTTAGGGTATGCTCTGGAAAAATCTAAAGTAAAGTCTATGTAATAATATTAATGAATAAGAAGTAACTTGCAATACAGCATCAATGTCCATAGATAGTCAGAGTCCCATAACTGATAAAAATCTAGCCAAATGGCTACAATCTAGCCTAATGGCTACACCTCCAAATATCCTAGTTAACAAAAAATCTATATCCCCACACTGCCACAGACTGCAGACTTTAATAATATTGCGTAGGGTCTAATGTCTGTGAGCTAAGGGGTAAATAATCAAATCCCTAAGGAAAAGGACATGCAAAAGTAACTAGGAGACTAGTCAGACGGCTATTAACTAGTATAAATAAGAGACACTATCGGTAGCTGTAATGTACATACAAAGGCTACCTTGTAAATGTCAGTATACTAGACTGGGTGGGCAAGAAGACAGGCTTAGAGACAAATGTCTACAAATGTTCCAGCACGACCATAATAAGAGCTGCTACAGTTACATCACGGAGTCAGATATAGCTATAAAATGTATCTAATAAACGCAGTAACCATTTAAAGTTTAGAGTCTATGCTGATACAATGTATTGTACCATAATGTCAGCCTACAGTGCTATATTACCCATATTTGGACCATCACCACTTGCGGGTTTTTTCACTCTATCACTTATATTTTGTTTAGATTTACCCAAATTGAAGCAATGAGATTTGCATAAAAAGGTACAATATGGACACATATTTACAGTAGTACAATATACAATTTATTATCCTACAGTGTTCCCATTAGTACTATAAAAATAAATTAGCCTGGATATGCGGTTATATAATGAATAAGAAACTGATCACACCTTAAGTCATCATTTAAATTAATTTATAACGGGTGTATACACTACTACTTGTTAACTTTGAAAATACGAGTATTTATGAAGCACATTTCACATGATACTTATTCTCCCTTGTAAAAAGCACTCTAATATTATGAATAAAAACATGCATTTCTAATAAATCTAGTGGGTACCTCTGACATTAGATTTATGTCTCCACCCAGTTACTGTGATGTAAAATGGTTGTACTTGCCTTTAGTCCCACGCTACCCCTACCTCACAGCGGCCATTATTCCAACACTGGCTGATATCATCAAAACGGATGATCTCCTCTTATTCAATACCTATCCACCAAAAAACATCAGGAGGCCTACTGCACATGTGCAGCAATCACCACACTGACCAATCAGCATTTCCTCAAAGAGAAGCATTACATCAATGCATTTCTATGGGTGTGTTTTCTTTCTTTTCCTTGCAAAGCCTGTAGACACCACATGTCCATACAAAAAAAAAAAAAGATTGAATAACAGTAAAAAAAAAAAAAAAAAAAAAAAACACCTCTAGTGGCTGCCACTCAATGTAAATACAGCCCTTTTACAGAAAATGCAGTGTTTACATTGCTGAAACTGCAGAGACCATCTCTTAGAACCTAAACCACTACTACCACTTTTAACCCTGTAGTTGAAAACATTTCCATTTCACAGGAACAGCAATGTTTACATTGCAGGATTAACCTGCAATGACAGCCACTAGATGCACTTCTGTAAAATAGGGTAAAACTCTGCTATTTTAGTCAAAGAATCCTTTAATTAAACCATTCTTCATCTCAAAGCGTATGCTCATAATGAGCTTGGTAGGGCAAGGTGTGTATACATTCGTATATATAAAAATTCCCTTCGCATCAATGCAGGGAGGGTAAGAGAGAAGATCAAGGCTTCACCTTGCAGGCAGCACTGCAAGGGAGAAGCTGATTGGGTCTGCTGCCAGTGCACATGGACAACGATATACATAATTTATGCACTGAATTGACATTAGGCAGCCTGGAACAAGTTCTGGGCTGCCAAAGTCACGTGTGTTTGGATGCAACTATCCCCCAGCACAAGTGTGCCGATTACTCTGTATGTACAACGTTTGAAGCAGAAACACTGCAGAAGTCGTCATAGTGATTGGAGTAACCTTTAAAGCAATTATGATTTGAAAAAAAGAAAAAAGTGAAACTGTGGCAACTGAACATGGACATTGCAAACCACTACGCTGTGATTTGCAGTTTTCTCCCTTGATCAGAGTATAGTAAAAAGAAAAAGGAGGAAAATAAGTTCAGATGCAAATAAGAGTATGAACATTTTTTTTTTTTAAATAACATACCAGAAGATTAGAATGTGCAAAGCTAATATGTTATCTTTTCCTACATTCTCTTGTGCAAAAAAAAAAAACAACATAGTATCTAAATGGAAACAAAGGTCAGTTACAGCTTTTGGAAAGTGATATTAATTAATTATTTATTTTTTTTAAATAGCATTTCTTGGAACAACTTACTGTGTATACATGTTGTGAGAGCAGGATCTCTGTCTGGAAACCTTCTTCTGCAATCTAAAATAATTTTGGGGAAAAAAATGTGTAAGGATTAAAGTTTTTATTGTCTTTTGAACTCTTAGGAATTATTTTTAATATTTTGTATATTACATCACTTAACACACTAATTTTTCTTGGGTCCTACTCTAACATAGAAACATAGAAATATAGAATGTGACGGCAGATAAGAACCATTCGGCCCATCTAGTCTGCCCAATTTTCTAAATATTTTCATTAGTCCCTGGCCTGATCTTATAGTGAGGATAGCCTTATGCCTATCCCACGCATGCTTAAGCTCCTTTACTCTGTACGTCAGGTATAACGTTTTTATGACTTTATAAGACAATTTGAGGAGATTTTTATTTTTCTTTAAAATAATGTACAATATAAAGAGGCTTTTAGACAGAGCATATAACACTTAGATGATCATGGACCATAGACTGCATTTTCAGCTGCAAATTCTCACAATTAAGTGATTGAGTTTGATCTGAATTAAAGATGTCAAACTGTTCTGAAACCAGATACAAATTAGCCATAAAAAGAGCAATTATTAGACCAAATGATCTTCTTCAAAGGTCATTAATAAGAACAGCAGCAACCTAAAATAGCTGCTAGAGATAGACATTTTTTTTTTTACAAAAACTTGTAAAAAATCTTTTTATATAAAAGCTTATTAAAATAATAGCCATGTAACTCCAAGTTAATTGTTGTACCACCACAGGAGAGGAGAGGTAAACAGAATATACAAATGCAGGTAATAACAGTGAAGTCACGACTTGTTAATTGATTTAGTTACTCAGTTATTTAAGAGACGCATGTGTTGGATTGTTGTTGTGGGTGGCATGTTAGGACTTTGGTGGGAATTCCGAAGCCATCAGTGCTGAGTCAAGGTGGGATTCCGTTACCGGCTTTTATTTAGTTTTACCTCTATTCTCCAATATTGGTGCTCCAACTTCCTTATTATCTTGATATATAGTAAATTCTTTAGCGCATATATTATATATATATATATATATATATATATATATATATATATATATATATACACTATGACAATACCTAAGAATATTTCAAGGTTGCCCACAGTCACTGCAACCTGAACAAATCCCTTTGTTTTCTAAATAAAGCACCTCTCGTGATTTTCCTCTTACCTCTCCCAATGCTCATTCAGTGTTTCCTTTTCTAATGATACCTCCTCCCTTCGTCCTGTCTTGGCTGAAGTCCCTCAAGGATCTGTCCTTGTCCCCCTTCTATTTCCTCTTTATACTGCCGCTCTTGGCACACTCATTACCTCATTTGGATTCCACTACCACCTGTACAGTGATGACACCCAGATATATCTCTCCCCCCCCGGACCTCTCCCATGTCGTCCTGCAACGTGTCACTGCTTGCCTTTCTTCCAATGCTGACTGGATGTCCTCACGCTTTCTGAAACTCAATCTCTCTAAAACGGAGCTCCTTGTCTTTCCTCGTCCTAATACGGATCCTCCTCTTTCGCTCTCCCTTCAAGATAGTGGTATCCACATCAGTCCATCCTTACAAGTGCGCTGTCTTGGCGTTATACTTTATTCTGGCCTCACATCCAGTATGTTACCAAATCCTGTAGATTCCATCTTAAAAACATAGCCCGCATCTGCCCGTTTCTTTCGCAAGATGTTACTAAGGAGCTTGTCCATGCTCTAGTACTTTCTCATGGATTTTTGTAACCCTCTCCCAATTTGTCTTCCCTAAAGCCGTATTGCCCCGCTACAGTCCAGTTAATGCTGCCACCAGACTGATTTTCTTCTCCAGTTGGTCCTACAACACCTCACCCCTCTGTCATTCCTTACACTGGCTACCTATAGCCTATAGGAGTCAATTCAAATACTAACCCATACATATAAAACATTGCACAATTCTAGCCTCTCTTATATCTCTTCACATAGCCATAGGTATATGCCCCTTCTCGGTCTCTGTGCTCTGCCCATTACCTTCTCCTGTCCACTGCTCACACCTGTACGGCCCACTCACGCTTGCAGGACTTCTCGCGGGCGTCTCCCTTGCTATGGAATAGCCTGCCTACCGCCACCAGACTCTCCCCTAGTCTTCAATCGTGTAAGAAGTGCCTTAAAACCCATCTCTTTAGCAAAGCTTATGGCCTCTCAGAGTAAGCTCTACCTCACATACCTGCCTCTTGCTCTCTCCTAAAGGGCAGCACTTTACTCTCTCCTCCAGCTCTGCTTCACTCCCACCTTATTTGATTGCTATTTCCTGTCCTATTGTGTTTTCCACCCCACTTCCTATGGACTGTAAGCTCATTTGAGCAGGGTCCTCTTCAACCGATCGTTCATGTAAGTTTTCTTGTAATTGTCCTATTTATAGTTAAATCCCCAACTATTATAATATTGTAAAGCGCTGCTGAATCTGCTGTCGCTATATAAAAGGTGATAATAATAATAATAATAATAATAATAATAATAATGTTGGCAAGAAGAAAAAAAATGGTGAAAATTCACCCTTTAGACCACACTAATGGAGTTTTGACTTGTGGTCACGGATCCTCCCAACTAATCCAGTTTGTAGATGACTGGCATGTATCTTTATATACTGAGACCAAATTAGATCTTTTATGCAGTTCTTTTTGACAAATTAATTTGCAATGCATGCACCAATTTTACGGCCTCTTTGGAACACTGTCAATTGCCGGACGTTGTTTTAAAAACTCATATCAAAGTGCTAATTGTTAGATTACTTTTAAATTTGACATGAGTCACATTTGCACTGACATTTACAATGGTGATACTAGTGACAAATTTAAAACTTTTTTGTGTTTTGTTACTTTTTTTTGTCCACACTCTCAGTATACAGAGGCTACCAGTAAATATAGATACGAGAAGTCTTGCTCTTCTAACATTCTCAAAATATTTGCAAGTTGCATAAAAAAAAATAACAATCAGGCCACCCACGGACATACAGAGTGTGTGGTTTATTTAAACATGTTAATAAAAATTGGAAGAACTGAATGCAAAAAAGGTGGTTTGTATTTTTCCCATTATAAATTGGCAGCAGGTTTGACAATGCCAACTTCACATCTTCAGGCTTCCACAAAAAAAACAACAACAACAAAAGTTAAATTTTTATATGTAAATAGACAATAAGATCATTGGTGTAAAAAGTAAAGCTTGAAATAGCAGACGGTAAGTGCAATAAAGGAATGATAGAATGTTATAATGATGGGGATGAACGCATATCTACTGATCGTCCTTGCCACATTGCCAATAACAAATCAGTAAATATTTGTATCTAAATTCTAAGCGGAGCATAATACATACACAGTTACAATTCATCACTCACAATGCAATGATAGTTACTGCATGCTTCATAATGCCTCTAGAAACAGGCGGCTCTAAGATGTTTAGTGTCTCCCATGGCTTTTTTGGGGGGATTTGCCAGGAAACATGCAGAGAATCCAAGGAGATGTGGTTCAAGCTCAGATTCATAAGATCATACAGGCATTATTTACTAAACTCTAACACGTAATCCAAATGTTTTAGGTTTATGAAATTTAGGTTAACTGGAATTTTTCAATTTGACTTTAGTCACAGATGGTCTATGAAATAAATATTACCATCCAGATTTTAATTCTCTACAGTCCAGAGTTTAGTGAATAAATCCCACAGTGTATTGCATTATGAAAACTTTGTACAATAGATTATCTGTATTTTTTATGTGGACATATTGCGGATTATCATTTCAACATATTAAATAAACTTACCTAAATATTTTGGATAAAAATAGTCCTGGAAAAATAAGAAAGACAAAATGTTAAAGATATTGGGTAAATGTAAAATGCTGCGAGCACTGTACCTTTTCAAAAATAACAAAGGCATTATTAAAGCACAATTTTGAGGAGTGTTTCTGGATCAGTGTTTGTCACACTGATCCAGAAAATGTAACATACTTTTTCACTACTAATACCATAGAGTAGGGATCGACCGATTATCGGTCTGGCTGATATTATCGGCAGATATTCTCTATTTTCAGCAATATCGGTATCGGCCTATAAAGATACCGTACTGCCGATAATGCAGACCAGGTCCGCCATCAGGGTCCTGGGGTGCCCAGCACACTCTTACTTGCCTTCCCAGCAGCTCCCTAAGCTCCCCTGTCTAACTCACGCGAGTCCTGCGGCCATCAGAGCGTTGCCACGTGTTACCATGGCAGCAGGCCGCGAGAGCTGCTGGGAAGGCCCCCCCCCCAGGGAATGCTATATCCCCCCTCCCTGGCCAGTTAAGAAGCAGGGAGGGGGGACTAGAACTAAATGTAAATAAAAAAAGTTTAATTACATACCTACACAAACACAGACACTGCATTCCCTATACACACACACACACACACACACACTGCATTCAATATATACACACACTACATAAACACACACACTGCATTCACTACACAAACACAGTGTAGTGTGTATGTAATGAATGCAGAGTGTGTATATAATGAATGCAAACACTGCATTCACTATACACACACACACACACACACACACACACACTGCATTCATTATACATGCACTGCATTTACTATACACACACACTACACAAACACTGCATTCACTAATCAAATAATCTCACTGCATCCACTACACACACATATTTTTGAAAACAAAAAAATTCTGACTGGCATGTGTATTTTGTGCTTTTACCTTATTAAAAAAAAAAAAGATTTGCAAAATAAATAAATAAATAATAAACATGTTCAGTTAACAGTGGATTTGTGTAGAAATAATTTATTTTTTCAAAATGGTAAATGTACAGAATATCGGTAAATTATCGGCTATCGGCCTAAAAGTTCACAGATTATCGGTATCGGCTCTAAAAAATCTATATCGGTCAATTCCTACCATAGAGCAGTAGCACCCAAACCAGTTCTCATGGCCCACTAACAGTCCAGGATTATGTATATCCCGGTTTTAATCCAATGGAGATACTGACAAAACCTGGACGGGTGGTGGGTCTTGAGGACTGGTTTGGGAAACACTGCAATAGACAATACAGACAGCTGTATCTGCTGGGAATTGAAACACTATTAATGCATTTGAATAGCTCTAGGAAACTGTAAAATTATCATCCTCTCTGTTGAGCTAGGAAGCTGAAGGCATCACTCTGTTCTTGAAGGTATCTCTATACCATTATCAATTCTTGAAATGCTTGTGGGTGGCATTAAATGCTACACAACCTCTTCTTATCGGTAATGTTCGGTAATGTTCTCAGTATGGATACTGGACAGCACTGACTGACTCCCTTATTTGAAGTTGTCCTCTTAGGTTTGGATTCAATCT